>NC_135306.1:70159066-70795566 GCF_048772815.1 Callospermophilus lateralis | reverse complement strand
GTCTCATTCTTTATAATAGTACTAAAACTGCTGACACCTTACTATTAATAATAGTAATCAATGTATTCATAACCTCTACTCAATTAAAAGTCATTTAGTAATAACATGACTTTTCATATTATATAATTAAACATATCAATAGTTGAACCATCTATCAGTGAGGTAAAATTTCTCCTGTACTCTTAGGATTTTCCATGGGGACAGGCTTAAAATAGATTAGTAACTGTCAGAAAGAAAATGTCTCTGTTACAACTTTTCTGACAATGCCTTCATTTCCTGGTCATTACCCTTTAACCTATACCCATAATTCAGCTGCACTTGTATTATCACTTATGTGATGACAAGGTGTTTTGGTATGCTTTGGTAAACAGTGGCCTGTGGTACTCCACCCTCTTGAGTACAAATAATAGACACTCAATATTGGTAGAGTTTCACAAAGTCACATTTCCTGAAGTGGCTGTAATTCATCTATACCCGACAGAGGAAGATTCTAATACCATATTATAGGATTACATCACATTCTACTTATAAGATGCATATAAGGAAACAATATTCTCAAATTTCAAGTACCCTGACTGTACATAGTTCTGATTCACTTCCTTATGTCTCTAGATTATGTATTTGAAAGTAAATGGAGAGGTTATACTACTTCTTATCGCAGCGGTAGATTGGATGAGAATTCTTAAGAGTGCAACATATTCACCTCTGACCAGGAACAATTTAAGGGGGAAAAAAAAAAAAGAGAGAATGAAATTATTTAGGGCAGACAATTCTAAATCAAAAGCTGCTGCACCACTCAATGTTAACAAGTAATATTCA
Organism: Callospermophilus lateralis; assembly: GCF_048772815.1. Taxonomy (NCBI): domain Eukaryota; kingdom Metazoa; phylum Chordata; class Mammalia; order Rodentia; family Sciuridae; genus Callospermophilus; species Callospermophilus lateralis. The sequence continues at coordinate 70,794,747 of NC_135306.1, read as the reverse complement.
CATACAGGTAAATGAGTAATAGAAGTAATGAAAACTCTACTTTTACCTTTATACATATGAAAGAAGACCCAAGATCTTAGGCAAGTGTAAAGTCAGGGGTTAAAGTCATCATATAATACACTCATATCAAGAGCAACCTATGACTAAAACTTCACTCTTGGATATTTTGATGCTCCTGAATGTGCTGACACAACTTTCATAACACTGATTAACTTTCAGAGCATGTCTATTACAAGAAATATTGTATTGAAAAGCACAATCACAGAGACCAATATATATAGCTTATTGCCACATACATAGTGCCACGTGGAGGGACTGATAAAACTGTAGTACTTACCATTTTTATATAAACAAGACTGTAATACACGTTTACTTTGGTAAAAGAACAACAAAAAAATGATAACCCAGTTTCTAAGGCTAGGAGTAAAGCCACAAACCAGAATTCCAACTCTTATTTTTTCTTCATCATGTGTACATTCAAGGAAGAACAAAACCTCCTTTTGATTGGTAACTCTGATCAATGTTCATGGGTCACCAAAGTAAAGTAATGAGAAAAAAAAAAAAAACTAAAAAGGATAATGAATTTACAAGGAACTAACAGGATACAGAGAGAGAGCTCATGATTACCAAATTTTTTTCTGAGGGAAGAGGAGATTCTTATTTATTTTCCCTTAATTTCTTCCTCATAGGATTTCCTGCAAACACTATTTATACCACCTTTTACTTTTAATTCATGTCTTTCCTAGACCTCTCTGTTTTCATTTTTTTATTCCTCTGCAATCTCAGTCTGACATTATGTCCTTCCCTTTTTACTTACAACTAGCATTTCTTGTGATCTACCCAAGAGTTACCTGTAGACCCTCCTGCTTTTAATAGATTGCAAATTTATTGGCAGCAGAGATTCACCTTAGTATATTATATAATATGCAGCATAGTATCTTGTATATTAAAGATACTATTTAAAATAATTGCATATCGAACCGAGTTTCCTGTCATTGCTAGCAATCCTTTTTGCTCTGAAATTCAGAGCTACGTCTCAGTTAATATCCTTTGCTATTACCCTCGACTCTTCCTATAGACAATTGTTTTTTATTTTTTTTTATTTTTATTTTTTTTTAAAGAGAGAGTGAGAGAGGAGAGAGAGAGAGAGAGAGAGAGAGAGAGAGAGAGAGAGAATTTTTAATATTTATTTTTTAGTTATCGGCAGATACAACATCTTTGTATGTGGTGCTGAGGATCAAACCCGGGGCCGCACGCATGCCAGGAGAGCGCGCTACCACTTGAGCCACATCCCCAGCCCCGACAATTGTTTTTTAACCTAATAAAACAAGTAGATTATAGTAAATTAACTTTCAAATTCATCTCAGTCTCTTGGTTGTTGTAGGTTAATGGAAATCTGGTTACACAATATGAGGTTTTCGAATAGGCATATTTTAACTTTATAAGTGAAAATTCTGTTCTGGTTAATTTAAGATATAGAAGTGGTTCAAGTCATGGAGGATGTCTTTGTAGCAAACTTCTGTGATCTAATATTGAAATAAAAGAGAGCAGTGAGAGACTATGATTTAAAAAAAAAAAAAATCTGAATCCTAACTGTGAATCTGCTGCCTGCTAGCTAAATAGGGTAAGTCATCTAAATTTCTAAGGCCACTTCCTCATTGTTTCTAACTCTACAGCGTGGTTAATAGAATGCAATAGATATGGCAGAGCTTTAAAAAATGTTAAATTCAATAAAATATCAATTTAAAAAATTATATATATATATATATATATATATATATATATATATATATATTTGCAGATGGACACAATATCTTTATTTATCCATTTTTATGTGGTGCTAAGGATTGAACCTAGTGTCTCACAAATGAAAGGCAGGTGCTCTACCACTGAGCTACAGCTCCAGCCCCTCAATAAAATATCTTAATTATTCACTGATTTAAGATGCAATCTGAAAAAAGAAAAAATTGGTGTTCTCAGGTTAAAGAACAGCTATATGTGACCTCCTTAGGTCAGTTTTAAGCAGCTGAGATCTTTTCCTTTCCCTTTTACCCTGCTTCCCCAAATTGCATCAGCTTCCTGAAAATTCCCTGAAGAATTCTTGCAATAATTCTCACAATTACCATCAACAGAATATAATTTCTAATTTTAGAGGCATTCTTGCATACTGGTTTCTACCTTTTTACCGTTAAAATTCAAGTCAGAAATGATACATCATTTCAGAGCCTCAACAGTAAAACTGCATTTCCAAAATACCATTAAAGAGGAATGCTCTACAACAGCAGCTATTTCTATATCCCAGAGGGCAATCCTTGCTAAAAGTACTTTATTGATCTAAGACATATTCTCTGCAATGTCATTCCTAATCCTTAATTCATGAAGTCACACTGTATTGGTGGGGGAAAGACTCCACTGCTGGGGGTGGGGGAGATGGATAGCCTTCCACAGCTGTTAACAGCAGATCTTACTATGCATATGAAGGATGGAGGCAAAGAAGGAAGTGAGGGCTAGAAAGAAGATGGACAAGAAAAAACTACTACAGTTGTGTCTTTATTATCTTTTAATTCTGTTTGGATTCTGGAAGATGGCATGCACTACTCAACTATCTTCTTCCCAACAACCTCTGCCATCACAAACTTATCTGAATTTTCAAATAAGCTACACAGGTACACATCTACAGACAGAGGAACAGACTGATCACGAAAGTTTAATCTTAAATAGCCCTTTCTTCTGTTGTATTTTAGAATAATATTTTTCTTCTTAATCAATTAATTATGTTTTATAACAGTAAATAATCAACTTTTCATTGGCCTGGTAATGGGATACTTTGTATTTATTTCTAATAATGCATTTATTTTGATGAAAATTGTTGGGATGTCATTTGGAGTTTAAACTGGTAAAAGTTTAGTGAAATATAATACGACATTTAAAATGCCAGTTCTTGTCTCTTAGTCAATAAAATATAATAAACACATTGCTATTTACTCTAAGTCTAATATCCTAAATTAATAATAAAAATAATGATATTTGAAACATGGTGGTATGGGAGGTATCTGATAATGTATAAACTGAAGAGTAATCCAACTGCTATATTTAAGTGGTAAGAATAAAACAATTTATAGAAAATCAGTCTTTAGGCAGTAAACACAAATTAAACATTCTATTTTTACCAAACCTTTTATAATCTCTCTTTCTTCATGCTATTTCATTCTTAAGGTACTCAACTTTGCCCATTACTCTTTAGCCATTTCCCTATAGAAATATTACAAAGTCAAGAGTCTTCTCTGGCTATGATATTACTATGATCAAGTATGAAGGCTTTGCATTTCCATTCCAATTATAAATTGTGATAAGCACCAATGCTTATCAGCATTTAGACAGTTTTTTTTTATTAAAGATTCTGTAATAAGGCACTTAATTTGTAGATGTCCTTATATAAATACACTCTTTAAATTCAAAGACATTTTGAAAAAATAAGGAAAAATTCTCCACAAGGTATTTCATTTTAAAAGCATTCATTTAGTGCCAAGCATGGTGACTCATCTCATTTCCCTTGCTCATTTTCTTCCAAATAGTATGATTTTTTTGTTTCTAATGCATTGTAGAGGCAGGCCTCTCTCCCCAACCTATTGGCTTTTCCCACACTATAGTAGACATAAAAAGCAGGAGTTCTCTGAAGACAGAGCTTCAGGGAGCCTCCTGCTGTTACAGACTTACCACTTCCCCACTGGAGGTCTTGAAACAGTTAAGAGGATTAAGGCTCTCCCCACCCCAAACCACTGTCTTATTGGCCTCATATCTGAGTGTAGTTCAGATGAGAAGCAAAGATATTAAAAAGGAGAGAAGAATTTATTTGTTCAAAGTAATGAAGTTCAACGAGACAAGGGCTACACTGGGACACTCAATGAGAATAAAAACTTAGAATCAATAAGATAAAAATTGCCAATCAGGAGGTACTAAATTTTGGATGTGAGAAGCAAGGGCCTAACTTTATTCAGTAAAAAGATTTATCTAGGCATAGTGGTGCACCTCTGTGATCTCAGCTACTTATAATTCCAGTCACTCAGGAGGCTGAGGCATGAAGATCACTGTGCAAAGACAACCTGAACAATTTAGCAAGACCCTATCTCAAAATAAAAAATAAGTTTAAAACAGGGCTGGGGATAAAGTGTCTTTAGGTTCAATCCTCAGTACTGCAATAAAAACAAACAAACAAACAATACAAATAAGAAGATTTAGTAAAAAAGGAAACAAGTTTCTTAGTTGTAAAAAACTAAAGCAATTGTCAGCCCAGACATTTCCAGAGCAATGTAGATTCCAAGGCAGGGTATACCAATTTTTCCATTTTTTCATTTGAAATATTTTAATGATCAAAGCTACTTCCAGTGAACATTCATCTCATAGCATTTAAGTTCTGGGCTACCTTCTCCCCATTAGTGACATTTGTTTTAACCTGTTGTGTTCATGGGACTCCTGAGTAAGCTTCTGCTTTACTAAAGAATTCTATAGCTGAAAAGTTTGAAAACCACTGACTTAAGATACAGGACAATTCACACTGGGCACCAAGGCACAGGCATCTCTAATCCCTCTAATCCTCATCACCTGTGAGGCTGAGGCAGGATCAAAAGGCCAGCCTCAGCAACTATGCAAGACCCTAAGCAACTTAATAAGATCCTGTATCAAAATAATAAACAAAAAGGGCTGTGGATATGGCTTTGTGGTAAAGTGCCCCTGAATTGATCCCCAATACCAAAAGAAAAAAAAAAAAGAAAGAAAGAAAGAAAGAAAGAAAGAAAGAAAGAAAGAAAGAAAGAAAATGGTGTCCAGATTCTGTCCAATGTCCCAGAGGGACAGAAAACTGAAATAGAAAACTTATAGGTTCAACCGTCAGCTCAGATCCCAGTCTGTTTGTGGCCTGTCATTGTTTTATAGCAGCTTTTCTTTTCTTTTTTACTACTATGGTGATGTTAATCATGAACTAATGCTGTATCCATGATGATACAGCCTTCATTCATTCATTTGCAGTTCTGGGGAATGAACCCAGGCATTCACACATGATAGGCCTACAATTTTTTTTTTTAAGTGGGTGGAAAAAGGAAAAGAAGTAGGCTAGACATTTTAACAGAAATGTGCATTATTTGCCTACCACATTTCTAACTTAATAGAAGAAAAATGTTGCTTGGTTACCTGAAACAAAAGGCATTCAGCACCTGGAAGCAAACCTATTTAATACTTTCCATAGAAACAAATATTAGAAAACAAAGCAGGATGGTACTCAACAGTATGTGGTAACAGCACATAGCAGACAACTTCCATGAAACAAGATGGTGACATTTGTAAAAATTAATGAAGCATCAGGCTCAGGTTGAAGAGGGGGAAAAAGTCTTTTGACTGAATAATACAATACTAAAAAATCACTATGAAAGAGGGGGAAAACATGCCTTTGCAATCTGACCAATTTGCATTTGAATCTTTGTTCCCTCTACTTTTGTCTAGGATGAAACATCTAATCTCTCTAATCCCAGGATAAACAAAGAATTTCTTTCTGGCCTAAGATTGAAGAAGGGAACAAAATCTTTTCAGTTTATATTTCAAGTACCTGGAAAAATATAAATACATATTTTAAAATATTTCTTTACTTATTTGCTTATTTATGTGTTCTGGGGATTGAACCCAGGACTGTGCACATGTTAAATAGACACTCTACTAAGTATTAAAAAACATGATTCCTTCCTCCTTCTCAAAGAGTTACACAAATCATTTTATAAGATCTCTTGCTTTTCTAATAATTTAGCTCTACATCCAAGGTTATTTATACTGCTCATAAGTGATTTGGGACAAATCAGGAATAGTAATGAAAGTTTTAATTAATCTTTGGGTTTCTTTTTCAAAAGTCAAAAATAAGGTCACTGAAAAAATAATTTTATATAAAATGGCAGACTTGCCCTGAACCACAACTCATACATTTATTAATAGTAATATTAAAATCTGAAATCTAATAGTGATCATGCCATTTAGTGCCAAAGGAGATCTGGATCCCACCATAACAGCCCTTCTACCAGGGAGTAGCAGGTACTGGCCTTAAGAGCAACTATCTAAGGAAAAATGAGTGTGGAATTCTGGTAGAGACTGATCTGACTTCTAAGTCACAGTGTACAGGTGACTGTTGATTGTAGGGTTTTTACTTTTGTGAGCCTTTCACTTTATTTCTATAAAGACCTCAAGCTTTGAATATCCAGAGCTATTTACTTATTTATTTTGTAGGGTTTGGGCTTGGTGGCAAGCACTCTATTACTGAATTACATTCCTAGCCCTATGTAGAGCTATTTAAAATTGACTTATCACAAAGGAAAGCACCAGCTGCTTTTTATCCCTATCCTCTCACTGCCTTCATTTAATTCCCTCTATCAAATACAGTCTTCAACCCATCTCTCTTTCAATCAACTCAAGTTAGGACCTCTATTCTGTTTTTAAAACTCTCTGGTGATGGTCCAGGATTATTTCCAGTAACTGGGAGAGACTGCCATAACGAACATGCTTATAAAAATTCCTGCAGCATGTTAGCACACTGGAAGAAAATAAATATGCAACACTGTTTGCCAAGTACAAACATGGGACCATATCTGCTTCCCATGGTTGAAGCAGGTATGTGTGAAAATTTTGATGCCAAACTTTTTTTTTCTGCTCTAATTTCTGGTATCAGATCCCCATGAATGATGGATATTTGCTAATGGTATGGGTTTTGACATTTGAAAAGAGACAAATGGGAGAAAGGACTTTAATTGTTCCCATATTCAGAATATTACTACTTCAATTTAAAATAAATGTCACTTACAAAGAGCCCCCTTTTCCCTTAACATTTTATATTCTACTTAACATTTCTTTATACACATTGTTTTGTTGCATAATTTGTGGCAAGTGATATTTAGACAAGTAAAATAGTGTTCAACATATGTTAGTTGTGGTTGGACACAATACCTTCATTTTATTTATTTTTACGTGGTGCTGAGGTTTGAACCCCACTCCTGGCATGTGCTAGGCAAGCACTCTACCGCTGAGCCACAACTCCAGCCCCAGTATTCAACATTTTAACCAGAAAAATGAAATTACACAGAAGTTACTTTTGTTTGTGTGTTTGTGGGTGGGGTGGAGGGTTAGTACTAGGGATTGAACCCAGGGCCTAATGCATGCTAGGCAAGTGCTCTGGCTACAACTCCAGTTTTTGAAAAATTTTATTTTGAGATATGGTCACACTAAATTGCCTAGATTGGCCTTGAATTTGTGAGCCTCCTGCTTCAGGTTCCCAGTACCTGGGATTGTAAGTGTAAGCTACCATGTCCAGTTAAAAAACACATCTTTGACAGTAACAAAGTACAAATGGTCTACTACTTCTAATGTTTTGACTTACAATTTATTGTTTTCATCATGGTATAAAAACAAACCCATACAAGGATTGTTTCCCACTTTCAATACATTATACAATTAATTACATGTTTTATTATGAAATAGTTTGTGTTTTCTGGGCATGGTGACACTCATCTGTAATTCTAGTAACTAGGAAAGAGAATTGAAAGATTAAGGCCAGCCTCAGGTACTTAGCTAGGCCTTTTCTTAAATTGAAAAAAAAAAAAAAAAAAAGTGTGTGTAGGTGACTGCTATAGCTCAGTGGTAAAGGACCCTTGAGTTCAATTCTCGGTAGTACACACACACACACACACACACACACACACACACACACGAATAGTTCCTGTTGGATACTTTTTGCCTAGCTGTAGATTAATTATACTGAGTATATATAGGGAAGGTAAAGCTAAGATATGATGTTTGGAAGGTTAAAAATACTAAACATATATTCTTTTGCATGTTTAATTCTAGGGATCAAACTTGCTAGGCAAGTATGCTACCACTCCTAAAGACATTTTTATTAACTTATATTTTTGGTGGTTCTGTGGGTTAAACCCAAGACCTTGTGCATGTGAGGCAAGCACTCTACCAATTGAGCTATATCTTCAGCCCTCTAAACACATTTTTAACTTAAGATATTTTCAACTTATATGACAGGTTTGTCAGGAAGTAACACCATTATCAGTTGAGAGGCATCTGTAAACATCTTATAGAAACCCTAACAGAGGACAAATTTAAATTATAGGTGACTACTAACTTGAACAAAATATTTAAAATTTCAAAACAAGTTATGTTAGCAACATCATCAATAGATTTAAATTCCTTATAATGTTGGGCATGTCTTTTTTTTTTTTTTTTTTGGTGGTGCTGGGGATTGAACCCAGGGCCTTGTGCATTCGAGGCAAGCACTCTACCAACTGAGCTATATCCCCATTCCCCTGGGCATGTCTTAATACACAGAAAAAGCAAGGTGGATATTGATGAGTTATACACTCTATAACTCTTTCAGTCATGGGACTGAAATTGGAAAGCTAGGCTTTCCTATATGCCTCACATACCATGTGTCTAGGATTATCAGAAATTTATGATGTCCTGGGGCTCGGGATATATCTCAGTTAGTAGAGTGCTTGTTTCACAGGCACAAGGCCCTGAGTTCAAACCCCAGCACCACAAAAAAAAAAAAAAAAAAAAAAAGAAGGAAAGAAATTAACGATGTCCTAGTGGGAAGGTAACATGTTCAGATTGACAAGGTTCAAAACATATTAGTCTAAAATAAGGTGTCTCGGCAAATTGAATAGTTTAAGATGAAGGAATCTGAGAAACAGCAGGTGTAGGAAAATCTCTCTGACCTTCTCCTTATAAGACACTCATTCAAGACATGCCTTCATGATACCTGGAGGAAAAGATCATCATTATCTCCAAAGGCAGACAAAGGTCTAGCTAAGTTTCCTACTTTGTCCTATCACATTTTCCCATGGCTTTCCATTCCTTATCAAACCTAATATGAAAGCACTTGGGTTTAATAATTTCTTCAAATCTTTATTTCTTTATGAAGGTTCCCATGGCACATAAAATTTGTGTGGGGTGTAGCTCAGGGGTAGAGTACTTGCCTAGCCTGTAGAAGGCCCTAAATTCAATCCCCACAGCACTGCCTAAAAAACTAAACAAAAAACTGTGTAAATGTCACATAAAACTCATATTAAATAAAGGTGTCCTTTTCTCTTGCTATTGTTTTTGTTAAAAGAAGGGCCTCAACTAAGAACCTAGAAGGGTAGATGGAAAAATAACTTTTTCTTCCTTTACAAGATCCTATTTTGACTAGTAATGTCTCACTCTCTTAAGCTATGACCTGTTTTCCATTAGCTTGGGCTTCTTTACTCTTAGAGATCTTCCTTTAGGCTTTAAAATCTAGTTATCTATATTTTGGCATTTATACAATATTTCCCTCATCTTGCTTTATTGTGAGCTGAAGTACGGCTAACCACATCTACCTCAATATAATGCAGAATAGTAGCTCTTGAGGTCCTTCTTAGCCCTCATCTCCTTGACACAATGGTCTCTTGAAGACCTCTGAATCACAGCTAGTGACAATACCACCACAAACTCCCCTAACTCCAAGAACTTCAACAGCTTTGAGTCAGAACAAAGTTGTATGTGTTTGAGCTAATGTGTTCACATCCAACCATTTTCAAAGATTGGTATATTCTAAATTTTCTGGAAAACTAATTACAGTTATGCATTATATAATGATATTTTTGTCAATGATGAACCACATACAGGATGGACTATAATGGTAAGCTATCCCCATCATTAAGTGATGTGTGACTTATAAAAATTTGCCACTTACACTGCTTTCCTTTTCTTTTTGTTTTTAACTGAATCTTTGTGTTTGTCCAAATAAATATTTGTTTTTCTAGGATTTAAAGTATGCAAGTTTTTCTGGCCATGAAAAAAAAATTTTTGGAGCGGGTACCTGAATTGAACCCAGGGGCACTTAACTGTTGAACAACATCGCCAGCCCTTTTAATATTTTATTTAGAGACAGGTCTCACTGAGTTGCTAAATGCCTTGTTAAGTTGCTGAGGCTGGCTTTGAACTCAGATCCTCCTGCCTCAGCCTCCCTAGTCCCTGGGATTATAGGTGTGCACCACTGCACCTGGCACTGGCCATGAAAATATTAAGATTATAAGTAACATAGAAAAGAAGAGAAAAATCTAAGAGCCATATAAGTATGTCTGGAAATTCTATAGCCTGTGGAAGACTAATAACTGCTATAATCTTTCACATACTAGCACATTCATAATGAAGATAAACACCTAGGATTATATATTTATTTATTTATTTATTTTTTAGGTACCAGGGATTGAACTCAGGGACACTCATCAACGAACCACATCCCCAGCCCTATTTTGTATTTTATTTAGAGATAGGATCTTACTGAGTTGCTGAGGTTGGCTTTGAACTCTCAACTCTCCTATCTCAGCCTCCTGAGCTACTGGATTATTGGCATGTGTCACCAGCTAGCATATATTGAAGATGGGCAATTAGAATACAAACAATTGCTAAGACAGAAATGTTCTTAAAAGATTTTCTTTCTTACACAATACTAATCTATTAAAATCCTATGAATATGCAAATATTTATTACCTATACTTTTAGGGAAAAAATGCTAGAAAGAGAAAATGGAGATTGATGAAATCTTAAAAAGATCTTTATAGAAAATGCCTTGTAGAAAATACTCAGAAACCTACAAATCTTGTATTAGGCCTATTAACTAAAAGTACACAACTAGTATCTAATTGCTATCCAGAGAATATACTTAATTCATTTATAAAAATCTAAATTAGATATTGCATACAATTTCCCTATTATTAAATTTCCCTACTGCTAATTTGGGCCAGTGAGAATAATACTCATCAGACTTGTTTAAAGGTGTTTTGTTCTGGAAGGGAATGCTGAAAAACAAGAAGAAAACACTGAAAGACAGAAGTGAGAAATTTATAAACCTTTTAAAGGGGGAGTCAACTATACCCAAAATAAATCTAAAAATTCTGGTCTGAAAGATTAGTACTGGAAAAAAATTTTTCTAAAAAGTTTGTAACTTTCCATACTAAAAAGAAGCATCCTGTGCACGTTTCATTGTCTTTTAAGAGAAAAGATCTCTTTCTTTCTTTCCTTTTTTTCTTTTTGGTACTAGGGATTGAACCCAGAGGTGAGTTATCACTGAGCCCCATTCCACAGCCCTTTTATATTTTTTATTTTGAGACAGGGTGTCATTAAGTTGCCTAGGACCTCGCTAAGTTGCTGAAGCTGGTCTCAATCTTAGGATTCTCCTGCCTTAGCTTCTGGAGCTGCTGGGATATCATGCCTGACAAAAAAGATCTACAATGTGCTAAACAAACTTGGAGGTAAATTAACAGTATGACTATCTTAGCCATTGCAATCAGTCACCTTCAGACAAGTATCAAAAAAACTTCACAATAAAATTTGCATTTTTTTGTGTTGTATGTTTCAGTGTATTTGAAAAATTGAAAGCATTTCAGATGTTTTAGTATCTGTTTCATAGAAAGTATAATTCTTAATTTAATAAATTTTATAGAAAAAATAAAGTTAAGAAAATGCAGCATATCTCAGGCAAAATAAATCACTCAAATTAAGACACTCAAAGCTATCAAATATTCCCAAGTAAACAAATTATTCCATAGCTTCAGTTTTAGATTCACAGATATGCTGACATTTTTTGACAAAAATAAACACCAACAGCTATATTACATATATTTAGACAGACCTTCCAAAGTTTAAGTAAAATTTTCTCTCATAAAGTGAGAATACCACTTACTGCAGTGGCACACACTATAATCTCAGCAATTTGGGAGGTTGAGGCAGGAGGATCAAGTTCAAGGCCAGCCTCAGCAATTTAGCAAGACACTGTCACAAAGTTAAAAAAGGCTCAGTGGTAAAGCACTCCCGAGTTCAATTCCAAGTATAAAAAAAAAAAAAATAAACAAAAATATAAAGAAGAACACCTTCAAGGAAGATGAAGCTATTGAACAGTTAAATAAAGAAATAATGAATAAAGGTTATTTTTGGGGGTACTGGAGATTGAACACAGGGCACTCAACCACTGAGCCACATCCCCAGCCCTATTCTCTATGTTATTTACAGACAGGGTCTCACTAAGTTGCTTAGCACCTCACCATTGCCAAGGCTGGCTTTGAAATAGTGATCCTCCTGCCTCAACCTCCAGAGCTGCTGGAATTACAGGCATATGCCACCATGCCCTGCTTGAGCAAATGTTCTTAATAGCTATTATACAGATTACCAAATTAAATTCATAATGTAAAAAGAATATGCTAATTTTTACATTGAATGTAATTACAAAAAATTTTATGGATTGAATTAAAAGATCAGATTCCTTTTAAGAATTTGTAAAGATAATCTATAGTAAATATTGTTATTTTATTAGTAGGAGACATTTTGTAACACAAACTTCTTCTCAGCCAAAACTCACTTTTTATGAACAAGGTTCTATGAGTGATGCATTATTATTTGTGAAAGACTGGATCAGGGAGTGATGAATCTACTTTTTCTCATCTCTAAAAACCAAGATTCAATATGCATGCAAGACAAAATGCTAAAAGAGAGAATGGAATTTTTATGTGTGTATGTGGTGCTGGGGATTGAACCCAGGGCCTTGTGCATGTGAGGTAAGCACTCTATCAACTGAGCTATATCCCAGCCCAAATGGAATGTTTTTAAAAAATTGACCTTGATATTTATTTGGACACAATTTTGGAAATTAGGAAATGAAATAACAAAGTATGATATACATGCCACTGGTTAAGGTAATGAAGAAACTTAACTCACCATTTTTTAGGTTTTGATAATGGTTTGTATTTGTTGTATTTTACACGCCATTCAAGAACTTCTTTACAGCGCTGACATACTCCATCGTGAAGTTTTTGGTTAATTTTCTTAAAAACAAACAGAAAAACAAATTAAAAATTTCACACATGAGTGAGTATAGCAAACCCCTTAAAAAGGCATGAGAGAAATTTACTTTTTTTTAAATATATTTTTTTAGTTGTAGATGGACACAATATCTTTATTTATTTATTTTTATGTGGTACTGAGAATTAAACCCAGTGTCTCATACATGTGAGGCAAGTGTTCCACCACTGAGGTACACCCCCAGTCTGAGAAGTTTACTTTTTAAAAATATTTTTAGTTGTAGATGAACACAATATCTTTATTTTGTTTATTTATTTATTTAAATGTGGTGCTGGGGATGGAACCCAGGGCCTCATGCATGCTAGGCAAGCACTCTGCCACTGAGCCACAACTCTAGCCTGATAAGTTTATATTTTTTAAAAAACAATAACCTAACTTTAATCTGTATAACATTCTATGACATATTACATATTTTATGTATATTATCCTCTGATTCTTTAAAAGATAATTGTTCTTAACTGGGTTTAGCTCAGAATCATCTAGAAAACTTCAATTTTTCTGACGAGTATTTTGAGAAAGCTTTCCTGTTGACCAGATGTACATCATATCCTGATGGGTCAAAATTCATACTGTATAGTTAAGACACATATATTTTAGTATATGTTAATTATACCTCAAAAATGCAATAATTAAAAAAGAAAACATAGCTCATATTATTTCAACAATTCAAATATAATCAGTAAGTTGGAATTAAACTGAGGAATCCATTCTGAATTATCTTTTTTTTTTTTTTTTTTTTTTTTCAGTCTCTAGAGTTCCAACCCAGGATCTGGGACATGTTAGGCAAGTGTTACCTAGCTGCACCTCCAGCCTGGGAATATGAAAAAAAAAAAGGGGGAAAGAAGGCTGGAAACAAGGCAGCATTTCATTACTCAGTCCTTTTGCATTCTTACATAAGGAAAAATATTTTCAAAAAGTTCTTCTTGAGGCTGGTTGTGGTGGTGTACACCTGTAATCCCAGTGGTTTAGGAGATTGAGGCATGAGGATCTTGAGTTCAAAGTGAGCCTCAGGATAATCGAGGTGCTAAGCAACTCGGTGAAAGCCTATCTCTAAAAAAAATTTGTATGTGTAAATAGCTTGGTGAGAAAGGGGCTTTATGAGGAAAGAAAACATTTTTAATTATGATTTCCCTCTCAAAATATGGTGGGGTAGAAATGTAATATATAGTAAAATTTTAAATGTATCATACCATCTCTGTAACAGATTCAGAATCTAAACTATATATTTTCAAAGTACTCTTGAGAATTTTCTGATGTCTTTGGCTGAGGAACAGCCAATTACTGAACTTACGAATAGAAGGCATTTTAAATCTTTTCTTTTTTACTCCCTTTGTTCTTTTTTAAATTTCTCAAGGGGAGAGAAACATATCACAAAGATGCCAATTCTTTGGAAGGATATTTGATAGAGTTAAAAGCACAGTGTTTAGACTAGATCATCTGAAGGAAAACAAAACTTTTGAGAAGTGCTTGATATTCTTGAAAGCTCTGAACAAGATGGCAAAAATAATTGGACAAAACATTTATTCAAAGAGAAAATATTACAAGGATATTTTCAAAATCCATAAATTAAGCTGTGAATACATTATGTTTAACTCTGGTGAAAAACATATTGTTACTATCATTATGTATGGGTATATCCCTTTCCTCCTGACTTATGTAGAGTTCCCAGGAATGTCAGCTGTGTATCTCACTATATTGGTTCCATACTGTGGTACACTGGTGTCAGAAAGAAGGACAGCTATGCCCACAGGCCAAACTCCTCTTCCTCCCAATCTTGGTCCTCAGTGATCATGTACAAAGCTAATTAAGAAATATGCAGAACTAGGGGGCTAGGGATATAGTTCAGTTGGTAGAGTGCTTGCCTTGCATGCACAGGGCCCTGGGTTTAATCCCTAGCACCACCAAAAAGAAGAAAAGAAAAAAAGAAATATGCAGAACTAAAGTTCGCATTTCATCATTTGTTCTCACTGCCTTCTGTTGCCTAGAATATCTTACTAAAAACATTACTTGTATTTTCTTAACTCCAATAATAATAGGAACAAGTTAATGACCTTGAACTATAATTACAATAAGAATATGATATAAACTTTCTAACTGGCATTTTCTTAGAATTCAAAACATTTTATGACCTGCAATTTTACTACACATAGCACGCTCAGCTTGTTAACTGCCATGTTAACCAGGAAGTATTATTTGGCTTCTTGTTTGCTTCTGTATCCAATTTCTGACCAGTTCATCTTGATTTACAAAGCTGTGCATAGTTTGGAAACTGGTTTCTTCAGGGTGGATTGACAGTAGAACAAAAGAGGTCTTTGTGGGAACTTGTCCTGAAAGTGATGTGTGAAGCAGTATAAACGGAGATGTTGTACAGCATTCACATGACCAACTGGCCATAAGACAAAATTAAAGTTGATGTTTATGTGTCAAGAAATGAATGAGGGTGGGCTGGGGATGTATCTCAGTGGTAGAGAACTTTCCTAGGAAGTGTGAGGCCCAGGCTTCCATACCTAGTACCACACACATAGAAAGAAAGAAAAAACAAATGAATGGGGTAAGGATGACAATGAATTTTCACTTGAAAGTAAAATGCAGAAAGAAAGATATACACCTTATTTTACCTTATTTTGGCAAACCAGAAGTAAATTCCAAAGGTGAGCAAAGAAAGCTAAATCCTGATTCTAGGAATTGTTCCATCTGGGGCAAAAGAGATGGCAGTCTTACTTCACTCACACTTAAGTGAACAACTAACCTGTTGGGAGCCACAGATGAATTGTGAGCTTGTCTGAGCCATCTCTAAGCGGAGGTGTGCCCCTCAAAGAACTCTCTGTGCCATCTCACCAATCTGAGACCACTCCGTTGCCTTGGCAACGTCCTGCTCATAGAGAATTCTGTGATACTGCTGAATGTATTGGTTCAGACAGTTCAAGGAGGTGGAAAGAGATATCAGTGTACCCATATAGTCTTGAGGTGCCAGCTGCCTGGAAGAGGAGGAATTACTGAGAAGGTGATAAGGCTCCATTCAGGCCAACTTCCCCATAACCTCCTGCTTCTCTCTCGTTTACCTTTAAGAACCCTTCCTCATAATAAATCCCTTTGATGCGTTCCCCTATAAATAAAGCATGCAGACCCTCACTCTTTGTTAGAGACAGGACTCATCAGGTCCAATCTTCCCACCAGGACCCCGCTGTGAAACTACTTTTCTGAGTCTTTTATTTCTTATTAATTATTTCAGACTTTTAATTTATCAGTTGGATCAGTTAACTAACTGATCCCTTGTGCAGGACACAGCGACACCAACCCTCTTTTGGCAATTAATTTGAGTATACCACTCAAGATGGAAGATCACAGGTTATTAAGGTCAGACTTAAGTATGCCCAAATATAAAATGAAAACAGTTTTGCAAATACAAAAGCCTTTAAAAGCTAGACATGGTGGCTTATGCCTGTAATTCCAGCAACTCAGGATGCTGAGATAGGAGGATCAACTTCTAGGCTGAGACCCTGTTTCAAAATAAAAAATAAAAAGGGCTGGTAGCTCAGTGGTAAAGTGGCCCTGAGTTCAAGTCCCCATCACTAAAGAAAAAAAAACACACACACACACAAAACTTCATTGGAAAATTTCACTGAATGAACACTTTTTAAAAAGTTAAACTTAAATACTTACCTAACATATACATAATATCTAAAAATTGTCTTAGCCATCATTAGCTTACATATTTTAGAGTAAGTGGTATTATCCCTGTCATAAGCATTCTGTTAGAGCACAATAATATAACACAGCAATCCCACACAGAAATGGGGTGAGGACTTTGACTTCCTGAAAAGTAGCAAGAGCAAATTTTAAATATGTGCATCAACATGCTGATGCTGAAAAGTATTTTGTAAAATGTAAAGTCTCTTTTAACAGAAGAAAGATACTATTGTAGGAGGGAAGGAATTTGAATACCATTCAAAAGCAATTAATGTCATTGTAGATCACAATTCTTTCAGAAATGTTAAAGGTAAAGTGACTGCAAATGGCATATTTTACTTCCCTTGATTGAAAAAAAGAAAAATGAAATTCTCAAAGGAAAATGCTAATTCTAACTGCTGCTAAATATTTATTTTCATGGACTGGCGTTTGTTCTTTGTCCTGAATTACTCCTCCCCATAAAATAAGGAATTTTATTTAAATATAGCAATGGCAATGTTATTCCAGAAAATAAAAATGTTTATATTTTAAATTATATTTAAAAGTATATAATTTTAATTTTCTAGAAACACTCTCTTATTCTAAAATTGACAAACGGACAATGGAGTACTGCATTTGGAAGTAGGAACTTATAGGACTAATGAAAATAATGTGAAAATCTGTCTTTTAGTTTGTGACTTTCAAATAATAAACTACATTATTTTAAATACTTTGAATATGGCTAGAAAAAAACAGATAAAAGTGGCTGGGGTTGTAGCTCAGTGGTGGAGTGCTTGTCTCACGCTTATGACTGGGTTCGATCCTCAGCACCACATAAAAATAAATAATTATAAGTAAATTTTTAGTTGTGTCCATCTACAACTAAAAATACAATTAAAAAAAAAAAAGATAAGAGAATCAAAGTGAGGAAAAACTAAAGGAAACAGAGAAAAGCTGAAAGCACTCAGGGGCACAGTTAGGAAGACCACCTGCTGGAGATGGCTACAAGTGAGGTCTGACCTTTCTAGCAGCCAGAAAAACAGAACTCAATGTCTGTAACAAGCCAAAAATCCAGTTTCTCAGAAGCAGCTTAACTATTCCTGTTACTAAAATCCAAAGTTTCATGTTCCCCAAAAGGATATCATGTGATATAATAAGCAAAGCTCTCCAAAATACATAATATTTAACACAACTGTTTTCCATCCTGGTTCTCAATGGAACCTGTGTTATGGTACTCAGACACAGCCTGGTAAAAAATGTTACTCAGGAATGAAGTATAGGTACAGATCCCTGATGGTTGGTTGTATGACCTGTAGAATGCACTGTATATCATAAGGCCACTCAATAAATACTATTTCTCTCAATTAAGTTTTAAGAATATTCCATTCTATTATAAAAAATGTCAAATTTGCAGAAAATTTTAAATAATAATATTAACATTAGCCACATACACACTACCTAGAAACAATCATGAACATTTTACATATTTGCTTTTTATGGGTGTGTGTGTGTGTGTGTGTGTGTGTGTGCATATATATTTTTATTTATTTATTTATTTATTTATTTATTTATTTATGGTGCTGGGGATTGAATCCAGGGCCTGCATGTGAGGCAAGCACTCTACAACTGAGCTATATTCCCATCCCAGGTGTATACTTTTTAAAGTCAAGAACATAAAGGCACTATACCTCTTACTACTAATCATATTCTAGAAATACTTTCTCATGTTGAACCATAATACTGTTACCATACTGAAGAAAAAGGTAAAATAACTCCCTAGTATAAATGAGTGTACCTATTCTACATTGAAATTTCCTTGACTGCTCACATATTTTTCATAGCTGTCCCCCTGCCTCCCCCTGCTCTCCAGCATCAAATCCAGGATCAAATCAGTATTTAGCTCTTATGTCTCTTTTGATCCACCCACTTTTATCCTTTTTTACGAAGTTGTGTTTGAAAATACCAGGCAAACTATCTTAGAGAATATCTCACATTCCAGATTTGTTTGATTGTTTTCTCATACTGGAATTAAACTCATTGCTTTACCTTCTATATTTCCTATGAAGAGGAAGTTTAGTTCAAAGTCTTGATAACATCTGGGAAAAGTGTATTTTGATCAGAACAATTCATACGTGTTGCTACTGCTGTGTATTTTGTATTATTCTAAGTTAGGAGGCAAAGAATGTCAAGTTCTCACCTAGTCAACAGTGCTAGATTATCAATATTAAATTTTACTCATGTAAAACTTTTGAACCTATAAATCCATCTAAAAATGTAATAATAGGTAACAATTTGAACATCTATTACTCTCTGAAATACATTATTTTGATAAGTCACTTTTTGTGTGTTTTACTATTTCAGTAAATGAGCTAGTCATATATATAGTTCAGAAATACTTTTGAAGCAAGTTCTAGAAGTAAAATTAGTTTTACTGTCACTTGTGGAAAAATGTAAAATCAAAGTTACTATTGGTTTACCTTTTTTTTTTGTTAAATTTAAGGAAACTATAGTTATACAACATTGCTAGTCAGAAATTAGCTATCAACTTTTTTTTTTTTTTTTTGGCTCCACTGGAAATCGATTCTAAGGCACTTTGCTACTACTTTACCATTGAGCTACATTTCCTGTGCTTTGTATTTTATTTTGAAACAAGGTCTCAATAAGTTGCCCAGGCTGTTCTTGAAATTGTGATCCTCCTATCTCAGCTTCCTGAGTCACCAGAATTACAGGCATGTGTCACCATGCCCAGCAGTTATCAACATTTTATTACCAAAAACATCAGCCCATTCTCCCTCAAGCAAAATATTACTCTAGTATTAAAAAATGTCCGGTATAGATGTATACATTGAATACATATTTAGCTTATTTTTTTTTAGTTGTTGATGGACCTTATTTTATTCCTTTATTTATATGTGGTGCTGAGAATCAAACCCAGTGCCTCACATATGCGAGGCAAGCGCTCAACCACTGAGCCACAACCCCAGTTCCCATATTTAGTTTTTATTTATACAAATTTAATTAAAAACCATAAAACAAAGCATGCCTCTACTATGAGACAAAATTATTTTCTTCCTTGAAGTCTAGCTCATCTTTCTCCCATTCATTCTAAAGTCATCACAAATCTTTAAAATACCAATAAGAGAATTCAAAATATATTCTAAAAATGTTCCTCTTGTTCAATAAATACACTTAGAGCATAGCTTTTTCTAGAAGTAAAGAAATATATTTGATTCCCTCCTTCTCCTTTTCTTATTATGGCTGGAATCTTTAACAAACATCAACTGCAACAATAAACAATCACATTTCATCCGAAAGACATCTGAATCTAAAATGAGTTCTGATCATTCCAAACAGAGGGCTATTCTCTTAATAGGTCGATACACAGATACTGTCAGTTGCAAATATACAGAGAGGGTCTATGTACAGACTATCTACTGTTGTTACAACAGCCAAGCAAACTATCTAGATTTTCACTGACAATTTTATTGCAGACACTTAAATAGAATCACACCTGTCTACAGGGAAAAACACAATGTGGCAGTACCTTTTTCTAGCAGTAAGAGAAAACCCATTAAGGCGATTTTCTTTTCCAAAATACATCCCCCTTCTTTTGAGAATCAAACCTAGGGCCTTACACATGCTAGACAAGCATTCCACCACTGAGTTACAACTATGTATATGTGTGTGTGTGTGTGTGTGTATACATATTCTATAATACACACATACATACATACACACACACACACACACACACACCCCAAATTCACTTTTATTTCTTTCCTTTAACTGAGTTTTATTCCCCCGCAGGGGGTGTACTATTCCTGGAGGTACTGTAATACCAGATTGATGTGCAGCATGACAGAGCAAGCTCCTACTCCATCTCCTACATTTTGAGATGGGGTCTTATGAACTTTGAACTAACCTCCTGCCTCAGCCTCTTGAGTACAAAAATATTTTTAAAAAAACATCGCCAATACAAAACACAGAAACAATTCTCTCTTGACAACAAGTAAATTTTTGCCTTAACAAGAATTAAAAAATGGGTACTAAGAGTTTTAACATAATGTGGCTTCACTTATCTTTGTACCTGTTGATTACAGAACATTTTCAGTAAATAAAAAAAAAAAAAAACCCACAAAAATTGACTTTGAACAGAGTACTGGGGATATAGCTCAGTTGGTAGAGCTATGCACAAGGCCCTGTGTTCAATCCCCAGCACCACAAAAAAAAAAAAAAAAAAAAAAAAAAAAAAAGTATATGAATAGAAACAAACAGCTTTATTGTCAGCACTATGGAGAACAGGCCTTTTCTTCCTCAAGATTTCACTGTGAATGTTCAAAATGTCTCTAAAGGATTAATCCAGCAATAGTTTGTCTAAAGACTCACCTTACATGTAGGCAGCGCCTCCAGCCCTATCTGCTCCTTTCAAGATCCTTTGCTAACACTCTTCCTCATTAGTCATTAACTCTCCTCTCTCAGCTCAGGTGCTTGCTAGATCCTCCTTTTTTTCACACTATATATTCATGGTCAACTGAATATTTAACTCCAGTCTCAGCAATAAGCTCAATAAAGATTACATCCAAAACTACATCTCAGTTCTAACTATTTTCTCCAATATCTCAGACTGCATGAGAAATTTCCATTTTCCTCCTCACAGAAATCTTTGAGACACCTCAAATTACAAACTAAACAGCACTCATAACCTTTCTTAGAAAATCTGTTCCTCCCCTGTCCTAAACTTCATCAGCTCAGTTAACAAGTTTCAGGTCACATTTTACTCCTCCATAGCCTTTCACCAACATGCCAATACTGACAAAATCAATTCTTCCACATAATTTACTATCTTAGCCTTTGAAGTATGTAATTCAGTGGTATTAAATACATTCATACTGCTGCATAGCCATTACCATCATCCATCTTCAGAACTCTCTTCATCTTACAAATTTAAAACTCTATAGTCAAACAGTAACTTTCTTCCTTTTCCTCAACCCATCAACTATTATTCTATTTTCTGTCTATAATTTTACTACTTTAAGTACTTTTTATAGTTTGAATTATATTTGTCTTTTTGTGACTAGCTTATTTCACTTAGCATAATGTCCTCAAGGTTCATAGATGCAGTAAATATATCAGAATTTCCTGTATGTATATAATATACCTTGCTTATCTACTCACACCTCAATAGACCCTTGGGTTGCCTATTGTTTTTCTACTATGAATAATGCTACTGCAAACATGGGTGTATAAATAGCTCTTAAAAAGAGTCTTATAAAGACTCTGCTTTAGCTGGGTGTGGTGGCACATGCCTGTAATTCCAGCTATTTAGGAGGCTAAACCAGGATGAGCCACCAGTTCAAAGCCAACCTGGGCAACTTGGATCCTTCTCAAAATAAAAAGTCTGGGGATGTAGCTCAGTGGTAGTGCACCCCTGAGTTCAATTCCTAGTACCAAACAAACAAACAGAAAACCAACTTGCTTTTAATTTTTTTGTGTGTGTTTGGAGAACATGCCCAGAATGATTATTCCGTTTTAATCTTTTTTTTTTTTTTTTTTGTACTAGGTATTGAACTCAGAGGCACTCAACCTGAGTCACATCCTTAGCCCTATTTTGTATTTTATTTAGAGACAAGCTCTCACTGAGTTGCTTAATGTCTCACTTTTGCTGAGGTTGGCTTTGAATTCATGATCCTCCTGTCTCAGCCTCCAGAGTCACTGGGATTACAGGTGTACACCACTGCACCCGGCTCCGTTTTAAGTTTTTGAGGAAACTCCATGCCATTTTCCACAGTAGCTATACCATTTTAGTTTCACCAACAGAGCACAAAGGTTCCAATTTCTCCACAGTCTCATCAACATTTGATTATTTTTTTTTCATAATAGAATTCTATGGGCAATCCTATCTTGTAGTTTTACTTTGCAATTCCCCAACGATCAGTGATGTTAAGCACATTTTCACATGTTTATTGCTCATTTGTATGTCTTTGGCAAAATGCTTTTTTCCTGTTGA
Source organism: Callospermophilus lateralis (assembly GCF_048772815.1). NCBI lineage: Eukaryota > Metazoa > Chordata > Mammalia > Rodentia > Sciuridae > Callospermophilus > Callospermophilus lateralis. The sequence continues at coordinate 70,772,156 of NC_135306.1, read as the reverse complement.
ACATTATTCTCTATATAGACATACTACTATCTTATAATCCTTTTTATTTCTGCAGAATGGGCATTCATTTCTGCAATCTATTTCTGGTTTTAGTAATCTAAGTTTTTTTGTTGTTGTTGTTAGTCTATCTAGCTAAAGGTTTGACAGTTTTGTTGATATTTTCAAAAAACAACTCTTAGGCAGGCAGAGTGGCACACACCAGTGGTTCAGGAGGCTGAGGTATGAGGATTGCAAGTTCAAAGCCAGCCTCAGCAATTTATCATGGCCCTAAGCAACTTAGTGAGACCCTGTACCAAAATTTAAAAAAATAAAAAGGGTTGGGGATGTGACTCAGTGGTTAAATACCACGGGGTTCAATCCCTGGTACCAAACAAACAACAACAACAACAACAACAAAACCCCTGTAGTTCCACTGATTTTCTCTATTGTTTTTATGTTCTAATTCATCTCTGCTGTAATATATCTCCTTCCTTCAGTAGCTTTGGATACAGTTTCTTCGTTTTCTAGTTTCTTAAATTGTAAAGTTACATCACTAATTTGAAATCATTCTTATATTTTAACATAAGCATTTGTTTGCAGCTATAAGTATCTTCCATAGTGTTGTTTTGTGGTATTCCATAAGTTTTAGTATATTGTTTTTTTTCATTTGTTTCTAAGCATTTTCTAATTTTCCTTGTGATTTCTTCATTGATCCATTGGGTAAGACTGTGTTTAACTTCCACATATTTGTGAATTTTCTCACTTTTCTTTTTTTAATGTTTATTTGTAGTTATTTATATGGTGCTGAGGATTGAACCAGGTGCCTCACACATACGAGGCTAACACTTTACCACTGAGCTACAGCCTCAGCCCCTCAAGTTTTTCTTGTGTTACTAATTTCTCACTGCATCCCACTATGGTCAGGAAGGTACTCTGAATGAAAATCTACTGGTACTTAATATATGGCCTAAGAGGTGGTCTATCCCTAATGTCCTGAGTGTACTTATGAAGAATATTTTGTTGTTGTTGGAAGAATATTTTGTTGTTGGTGGTTAGCATTCCGTAAATGGTAGTTATATGTTGTTGGTTTGTTGTTAAGTCTTCTGTTTCCTTCTGTTTGGTTATTCAATCCATTATTCAAAGTAAGGTATCTAAGTCTCCAACTATTATTATGGAACTATTTCCCTCTTCTCCTTTCAATTTATGCTTCACAGATTTTGATGGTCTGTCATTACGTACATACATGTTGTTATGATTTAGATATGAGGCATCCCCTAAAAGCTCACGAGTGGGACAATGCAAGAAGGTTCAGAGGAGAAGTGATTGGGTTGTGAGAGTCTTAACCCAATAAGTGAATGAATCCCCTGATAGGGATTAACTAAGTGGTACTGAAGTGATAGAGTGTGGCTGGAGGAGGTGGGAATTGGGGGCATCAATTTGTGGTTTAAATTTGTATCTAGCAAGTGGAGACCTCTTTCTGTTTAGTGATCACCACGTGTACCGCTTCCCTCCGCCACACTCTTCTGCTGTGATGTTCAGCCTCACCTGAAGCCCCTGGGGAATGGAGCCAGTCTTCTATTGACTACAACCTCTGAAACCATGAGCCCCCAAATAAATTCTTCCTTCTCTACAATTGTTCTGATCGGGTCATTTAGTCACAGTGGCAAAAAAAACTGATCAAAATAGGTTTACTATTGTTATATCCTCTAAAACTTTTTATTAATATAATGTCTTTGGCCTCTGTAATTTTTTTTTTTTTAATTTAAACTCTATTTTGTCTGAGATTAGCAAAGTCATTCCTGCTCATTTTGGGTACTATTTAACACAGGCTATTTTCCCCCCATTCTTTTCATTTTTAACTTATTGGATCTAAAGCAAGTCTTTTGTAGACAATAATACCTCCACAATCTTTCTCTTGATTGGAGTGTTTAGCGCATTCACACTTAAAAATAATTAGTGATAAGAAGGGATTTAAGTTGGGGGCAGTGGCACATGCCTGTAATCCCAGTGGCTTGGGAGGCTGAGACAGGATCGCCAAGTTCAAAGCCAGCCTCAGCAAAAGCTAGGCACGAAACAACTGGGTGAGACCCTGTCTCTAAATAAAATACAAAATAGGGCTGGGGATGTGGCTCAGTGGTTGAGTGCCCCTGAGTTTAAGCCCCAGTACCAACATCAAAAAAAAAAAAAAAGGGGGGGGGTGGGTTTGATTTTGTCATTTTGTTATTTATTTTCTGTATGCCTTATTTTTTGTTGTTGTTATAGTTGTTGTTTTGGCCATCATTTCTGTCTCCTATTGTGTTTTGTTGATTTTTTTTTGTAGTGAAATGTTTATAAATTATTTTATTGTTTCCTTATATGTATATTCTGTAAACTATTTTTTTGTGGTTGTCATGGGGATTGCACTTAAAGTTTTAAAGCAAATTTATAATATAGCTTGACTTTAATAATACACAAATACTCTGCTCCTTTAATTTCCATTCTTACCAGTTTCAGTTGCTGATGTCATAAAACTAGTTCTTTAAACATGTGTGCCCCCAAACAATTACTTTTTAAAATAGATTCAACTCTTAAATGTGGAATTATAAACACTTGTTACAATAATTCTAGCTCTTAAACTAATACTTTTTTTAAAAAATGTGTTTATTTCTCAGATCAAATAGAAAACAAAGAGTGGAGTTACACACCCTGTTTAACATAGCTTGTATAACTGTCCAAGAATTTACTTTAACTGAGATCTTTATTTCTTCACAAAACTTTGGGTTACTACCCATTGTCTTCATTTCAACCTCTAGAACCCCCTTCAGCATTTTTTGCACAAGCAAGTCCAGTAGTTACAAACTTTCTCACCTTTTATCTGGGAACATCTTAATTAATCCTTTACTTTTGATGGACAGTTTTGTCAGACATGGGATTCTTTTAATTTTTTTATCAGTTCACTGCTATCTGGCCTCCCAAGTTTGATAAGAAATCTGCTGATAATGTTATCAAGGATCCCTTGTGTGATGAGTCATTGCTCTCACTGCTTTCAAGATTTTTAGGTTTTCAACTGCTCAACTAGAATGTGTCTCGATGTATATGTCCTTGTGTTTATTTTCCTTCATGTTGAGTTTCCTGGATTTTTACATTCATGTCTCATCAAATTCGGAAAGTTTTCAGTGTGTATATATATGTGTGTGTGTATATTTTATTTTTTTATTTGCTTATTTATTTTTAGTTGTAGATGGACACAATACCTTTAATTTTACATGGTGCTAGGGATTGAACCCAATGCCTCACACCTGCTAGGCAAGCACTCTACCACTGAGCTACAACCCCAGCCCCTTAGTTGTTATTTTTTCAAATATTTTTTGCCATTTTCTCTCTTTCTGGAACCCCCACAATATATACGTTCCACTTGAGGGTTTCCCACAGCTCCTTTAGACTCTGTTCACTTTCCTTCCATTGTTTTCCCTTTCTATTCCTCTTACTTGATAAGAGTAATACTCTCCTATCTTCAAGTTTGTTGATTCTGTTTTATTCCTGCTCAAATCTACTTTTGAATTCCTCTAGTGAATTTTTCATATCAGTTACTATACTTTTTAGTTCTTGAATTTCTTTTTGGTTTGTTTTAGGTTTTTCTCTCTCTTTACTAATGTTTTCACATCATTTTCTTAGCTTTCTTCTTATCTTTCTCTAGTACTTTGAGTATCTTTCAGATAGCTATTTAAAATTCCTTGTTTAATAGATCTACCATCAGTTGCCTCTAAGGGACAATGTCTATTGATTTAGTTTTTTTCCATTTAATGGGTCATAATTTCCTTTTTCTCTGTATGTCTTGTGAATTTTTTGTTGAAAACCAGACATCTGAATAATGTGGTTATTATAGATTGAATATTGGGTGTACCCAAAAAGCTCAGGTGTGAGACAATGCAGGAAAGCTTAGAGGTGAAATAATTGGGTTATAAGAGTCTTGACCTAATTAGTGCATTAATCCTCTGATAAGGATTAACTTGGGTCATAAATATAGGAAAGTAGGGTATGGCTTGAGGAAGTGGGTCATTGGGGGATGTGCCTTTGGGGTATATATTTTGTCCCTGAAGAGTGGAGCTCTCTCTCTCTTTACTTCCTGGGTGCCTTGCTCCGAGGCTTCCTTGACCACAATCTTCCACCCTGAGGAATGCATTGGCTGTCTATGGACAGAGACTTCTGAAACTATGAGTCCCATCAAATAAACTTTTTCTTCTCTAATTGTTCTTGCCAGGTCCTTGGATCACAGCAGCAAAAAATCTTACTAAAAAGTGTTTTTTTCTGGAGGTCAGATATCCCCTTCCTCCATTTGATTTAAAATTATTATTGTATACTGTTTCTGTGTCAACAATCAGCCTGAGGTATAAACTTAAAAGTGTTTTCAACTCTTTTATAAAGAGCCAGACTTTCTTTGGATGTATATGGGGACTTTCTAATTTTTCCCACAAACGCATTTGCCTTGGAATGTCCTATTCTTCAATGTGTGACTTCCACAGGGCAAAAATAGAGAAAATTGAAGACAGGGAAAGAAATGTTGGGTCTTTTTTTTGTTTTGTTTGAGTTGTAGTTGGACACAATATCTTTATTTTATTTTTATGTGGTGCTAAGGATAGAACCCAGGGCCTCACAAGTGCTAGAGGAACCCTCTACTGCTGGGCCACAACCCCAGCCCCCAAATGTTGGGTCTTTAAGTCTTCTAGTCTCATTCAGAGGAGATAAGGTCTGCAACGGGAATGGATAAACTCTACTGTGTTAAGTACTGAAACTGACCAAAATTTATTATCTCAGTCTTCCCCTGAAGCTTTAAGCCTTCAACAGACTCCAAAGTGCCAACTATTTATATAGACAGATTTTTTTTAGTGAAATTGCTGCTTAGGCGGTGAGACCAATCCTCAGTGCCTTCTACTAAGCCATCTTTCCAGAATTCTCTATTCTATAGACGTATTTTAACATAATTTTAATTTATGTTTCTCTTCTGGTCAAAACACAAATTCCTTAAGGCATTTATTAGGCAGATATTCAGAGCTCTCCACAATTTTGATATCTACTTTCCATTCTGAGCCTATAACCTGTTTTCCTCTCAAGCATCTAAACACTCCCAAGTAAATAAATCTGGTAGTATAAAACCTGTATTCTTCTTCCTCCTAAGTTTTCCTCCTTCCCTCCATATTTGTGTGTTAAAGTCTTCATTCCTATTCTAGTTTTGCTTTTCAAGTAATCCTCCAAAACTACCTGTGGTACTTCTCACCAAATTCTGCACTGAATTCAGAAGATGTACAGAATGCCTATTATTGGCTAGGCGTATATTTGATAGTGGGATACAGGTTAGGAAAAAAAAAAGATACGTAGGATCCTTGTTCTAGAGCTAATAAACAGACAATGTCTTTCACGGATAATGTCTGTTGATTGTCTGTTGATAATGTCTGTTGATTTTTTTTTTTCCCATTGAGATAAATACAGCAGTGTGGAAACTACTATGACAAAGTATGCTTTGGTATCATTCTATACCTAGCAAATCCAGTGCCAGTACACGCAGAAGCCCTCACGGAGCATGAGAAAGCATATAGTCTATTTGGAAAACTGCAAACAGTTAGAAGGGCTAGATAAAAGGGGATGAAGACAATGGGAGGAATAAGCTAAATTATGAGAGATCTTGTTTGCCAAGCTAAAGAATTTGGCCTCTTTAGGGAAGGGATATGACTGGATAAGATTTTGAGCAGCAATTAAAGATAAAAGAAAGGATGAGATCACTTAGGAAGTTACTGAAGTAATATAGAAATGATATCCTTAAACAGTATAGTTGGCTGTGGCAGGGTTGACAGAATGATGGACACAAACATGGGAGATGATGAAGATGAAAAATGACTTACAGCCAGTAAATGGTTAGTGATAAAATGACTAATACAGTGTTGGGGCAAAGTCAAGACTGGGGAGAGTTTGGGAAGAGTGACTTTTAAGCCAGTTCTGAAATCCCAATTTTAGAGTATATTAAAATTCAGATTTCCAAGCACACTCCCTGATATTTTTGATTTTGTCATTTAGGAGTTTTTGTGGCACAGATGACACTTAACCCGCAGTTAAAGGATGGACAATGCTCTAGAGCAAGGCACAATTAATGCCAAGAGCCCATAAAGGGTGAGTTTATATAACAACCCATCTCTCTCCCTCATCCTCACCTTCCAAGGTACACTTAAAAGCACAAACTGAACAAGTTCTGATCTTTGGAAAGTTACTTATGTATAGTAGAGTGGCACATCTATATGGGGGAAGGTAACTACTTGGTATTTTCATGTGTGGTTTGAGGACCATGTATGTCAGAATCACCTTCAAGGCTTGCTAAGAACGTCACTCTTGGGCTCAACATCAAGATATTAAGAATTCCTGGCATCTGGGATTCTGCATTTTGAACAAGCCTTCAGACAATTCTCAAGCACACAAAATTGAAGAACTCCTCTTCTAAGCAGATGAAACAAATTGACATTGCTAACGAAACCTTACCTCTGCTACTGGGAATACAAGTTTTAATAAGGTGATATACTTTACCTTAGAAAGAAAGTTATGACTATCACAACTGAAACAGCATTAGTTAGTATAGATAAGAAATAATAATAGCTGGGTGTAGCGGTGCTTGCCTGTAGCAAGCTTCTAGGCAGGCTGTGGCAGGACAATTTCAAGTTCAAGGCCAGCCTGGGCAACTTTGACTCTGTATCAAAATAAAAAATAAAATGGGCTTGGGTGTGTGTGTGGCTAGTGGTAGAGTACCACTGGGTTCATTTCTCAGCACTTAAAAAAAAAGGGGGGGGGAATAAATACCTGGCAAGTGTTCTGTACAGTTCTAAGTATTTGTCAGCTATTACCAAACTATACTTGTCATTGATTTCACTTAAAAATCAATTTTCTCAGTTAATTATATTAACTACCTTGATGGATAACATGTTATTCTTACTCTACATACAAAGAAATCCGACAGATTAAATAATCTGCCCAAACTATTATGTCTACTAATTATTATTCAAGACAATACCCATGACTCTAAATTCCATATTATGCCCTACTATTCCAGGTAATTTTTCTTCTAGAGACTAAATCAATAGCTGACTTTTAGTTTCACTATTGAGAGCATCAATTCTTTGGCAAGATGTATCTTGAGTACTAAACAAGTGACTTGAAGAAATCTTTGAAAAAAAAACCATATATATATATATATATATATATATATATATATATATATACACACACACACACACACACACACACATATACATACACTAGATTACCTGTATGCTTGAGGAATGTATCAAATATCTTAGTCCCCAAAATAATCCCAGAATCGACAGGAAAAGCCATGCTAGAGGCATAAATTAGTAATCCAGAAGGGCTATTATTTATTTATTTTTATTTATTTATTTATTTTTTTTGATTTATTTTTTCATCTTCCATACATTTGATTTAAATGAGTTATGCATTTCCATTTTTACCCCAAATACAGATTGCAGAATCATATCAGTTACACATTCACAATGTTTACATAATACCATATTAGTGACTGTTGTATTCTGCTGACTTTCCTATCCCCTACTATCCCCCCTCCCCTCCCCTCTCATCTTCCCTCTCTATCTCATCTGTTGTTGTTCCATTCTCTCCCTTCCCCCCCTTTCCCCTCACAACCTTGTATATGTGATTTCGTATAAAAATGAGGGTGTCCTTCCGTTTCCATGCACTTTCCCTTCTCTCTCCCTTTCCCTCCTATCACTCGTCTCAGTTTAATGTTAATATTTTCCTCATGCTCTTTTCCTCTGTTCAGTTCTTAGTTGCTCTCCTTAAATCAAAGAAGACATTTGGCATTTGTTTTTTAAGGATTGGCTAGCTTCACTTAGTATAATCTGCTCTAATGCCATCCACTTCCCTGAAAATTCAATGATTTTGTCATTTTTTATTGCTGCATAATACTCCATTGTGTATAGATGCCACATTTTTTTTATCCATTCATCTATTGAAGGGCATCTGGGTTGGTTCCACAGTCTGGCTATTGTGAATTGTGCTGCTATGAACATGGATGTGGCAGTATCCCTATAGCATGCTCTTTTAAGGTCCTCAGGGAATAGTCCGAGGAGGGCGATAGCTGGGTCAAATGGTGGTTCCATTCCCAGCTTTCCCAGGAATCTCCATACTGCTTTCCATATTGGCTGCACCCTTTTGCAGTCCCACCAGCAATGTACAAGTGTATAGAAGGGCTATTATTTAATATATCATTTAAAAAGCTTTTCTAACATTTGTAACAAAGGACATCAGCCCCAAATGTAATTTTCCCCAGATTTTTCAATCTGGCTTATAAAGTTCCTTAATTCAGACACCGTTTGACCCTGGCATAGCACAATATAGAAAACATCTGTTATTTCTACTGACTTCCTCATGATTAGAAAAATAGAATTTATTCCTATTCCTGGAATTTAGTCCAATCAAAGTACACTAATGGATGGAAAACTATTCCTTCTTCATTCTTTTCTATTTCTTAATAAGATCAAATGTCAGACCAAAACTTAATTAGTTAAGGAATCTAAAATTAGGAAACACACTAGGAAATGTGGGTAATTTCTAGATCAGTTATTCTCAGTCTTTGTTTCTGCTTCCACTGTTCACATGCTCTTATCACATACAGAAGACAGTACATCTTAACAGGTAAGTAACAAATATTCTGGAGAAGGACAAGGAAGAAAATTTCTAATATATTATTTCCCAGTAAGGTACATCAAAACTATACATATGTGTGTGTGTTTCTGTCTTCTCAAGGGGTCTTCTGCTGTCCTTGTCACTTAAATCCCTGCCTGATTTGATGTTTCTGATCAATGTTCTTTTTCTTACACAAATCTTCCAGTGATTTCACATGCATAGACATAGTTGTACTTTGGTCAGTGTATTTACATAGTTTACTATATAACAGGTCTTTTGGTTTTTATCATAAAAATAATAGCAAGCTAAATAATTTGTACATAAAAGACTGCTACCATAAATCTATAAATCACATGTCTAATCCTTTATAAAAATTCTCCCTGTTGTTTTTACAACATTCCTGTGGCTAAGAGTCAGCATAATTATCCTCATTTTGCAGATGAGAAACCTAAGGCTCAGAGAATTAAGAGATTTGCTTGAGGTCACAAAATTAATCAAGAGCAGCACAGGTAGCACCCGTAAAAAGATGCTTTTTAGTTTAGGGCATGCTATTAGGTTACAAGTAGAAAGTGTTTCCTCTACAGCCTTCAAGTTCTTTTAAATTTTAAAAAACAAAAACAAACAAACAAGCCCCCCCCACATTTTGCAAAGTATACATTTCAATTTGTATAGTGTTCTGACTTATTCTAACACTGGTATTTTAACCGCTGTATAGTATGCGGTACATTATTTGTTTAAAAGCACAAAGCAGGGGCTGGGGATGTGGCTCAAGCGGTAGCGCGCTCGCCTGGCATGCGTGCGGCCCGGGTTCGATCCTCAGCACCACATACAAACAAAGATGTTGTGTCCGCCGAAAACTAAAAAATAAATATTAAAAAAATTCTCTCTCTCTCTCTCTCTTTAAAAAAATAAATAAATAAAATAAAAGCACAAAACAAACTTGCAAAGTTAGAAAACCTCATTTAGAAAGAAACCATTATATTTGTTAAACAGTGTTCTAAGATAGGAGGATTTAGTTTTCTATCATCACCTATCTAAACAATAAAGGATACCTAATTGTTGAACAATACAGGCCAACATATGTACAATTCAACTGGAATGCAAAAAGCCCTATTCAAGCAGCAATGGTGTGGTGTCACAAGGCAACACAAATGTTTTTATAAGCACTCATTAGAAATTAGTCACAATTTGAGATCTTGTCCAACCAGTATGCTATGCCCTAAGTTAGTGATCTTAAGACAAACAATTGACTGACCACTGTTTAACATGTACTAAATAAAAAAAAAAAAAAAAAAAAAAAAGAAAAAAAAAAAAAGAACATTTCTTTCCTCCTAATACCATATTTAGGAACTTGTGGATTTAACATTTTTAAGCATATTAATTGGTAATATCCACAAACCAAATGATTTTATCTTTTAAAATAAAACCATATTTTAAGTCATTTATTTGGGGTAGATGTAAGAAGACAATTACATCTTGAAGCTAGTAAACTTCTTCAAAGATAGTTGCCCTGCTCTGGTCATATTAACACATCAAAAAAAATAATAATCTATTTATACTGATAATGGATTCAGGAGTCAAGTCACATGAGGAAAAATTTAGGTTTGTACCATGATTCATTTAGTTTAAAGCTCAGTTTTCACATATGACTTACCTAACCTTCAGCTGAGAGCATTTTCTTATCTTTAAAAGAGAAATAACATCAAGATATTTTTGATGACAAGAATATAAAATTAAAATATACTGAGCAAAGAATGCAAATCACCTATAACAAAATATAGTCCTACCTTATATTTCTATAGTTTTTCTGAGATCTGAATTTTATTTATTTATTTAGGCAAATACTCTACTTTTGAGCCATAACCCCAGTCCTAAAATCTGAATTTGTTATACAATTCTTTTTTGTTATACAAATCCTGGTTTTCTCAAATCATCCCTGTGCAGAGGGAAGAAAGTGGTTATTATATTTGTTGTTATTCTAACTTATAGCAAGTTGATGTAACTCACCCAAGATTACATAAAAAGTGACTCAGTAGCCACACTAGCAGTCGGGGGAGTCTACTACTGGTGTTGCTCTAACTCCAAGTTTAGGGCTCCTATCAACTTACCAAACTATAAATATATTATAGATTAGAATTAAGCACAGTATGTATCATGACCATCTCTCTGCTGCCTACAGAAACAATTAAAAAGAGTAAGGGTAGCTGGTATGTACACCAGCCATCTCAAAGATTCAGAAGATTTATGATGCATAGTTCCTTCCTCATGTTACTTAAAATATAGTTGGAAAGACTAAATTAATGGGCATAAAATAAGTCGGAAGAGAAAGCATCATTTTTAGAGTTAAAATGATATTTAAAGTAAGAGATTAACTGGTTGGCTTCTTAAACTGGGCTTTTAGAAGGATATAGACTGAATGGGAATCACTACAGACCCAGGCTAATTGATAGCCTCCAGATTAAAAGTTTTTTTTTTAATCAAATTTCATTCAACTCCAATCTGATGTGAGTAATGTATTTCTATTACATATGACAAATTTATAAGGTGTGACAGATGGAAGAGGCATTTTATGCTTTCGGTGGCTACTGTTAATCTTAAATACTGTAGGTCCTCAAAAGGTTTCAGATCGAAGTCTACAGTGATGCACTGATAATTTATAACAGCAACTTCTCTTCCTTCAAACCTTCCTTGTACCTCTACAGTCAGAAGTTAAGATCAGAAATGGCTTTAACCACAAGCAGAAGCAGGAAAGATAATGTGGATAATGTGTAGATAATTCTCTCAGGCCACTGTTTTTCAGCCTTTCCTGACATGCATGTGACTTGATTTTGGGTCTCATAGAGAATGAGGTGATTCAAAGAACTGCTTCAATCAAAAATGAGAAATCCCGCGTTTTAAACGCTCAAGTATCTGAACAATATTGCAGTTCAAATTTTTACTAACTGAAAACTCATTTCAAACCCTTAATTCAGCTATTTTTAATTTAAAAAAAAACTTATTTTATAAGATGCTCTTAGCAAAATTACTAGTTTGCTCACTATTACTTCTGTACAGTAATCTTATGGCCCCTGCTAGACTTTCAACACCATGAAAGCTAGAATTGTTCTTATTTTCGTCTCCACAATGCCTAGCACAAATATCAAGCAACAATAGGCAGTCAGACTTGAAAATCTTGATGGCAACACTGATTTTTCTCTTATGTGGTGTCTCTACCACCCCCAATCAGACAAAATCTTTAGCCTGTATTTATTTTTAACTCCTAGGCTTGGTTGAAATCTGGAGCTAGGAGTCTAGATATTATACTTCTAAAAGATTTACCTCTTCTATTTTATGATTCATTTTAACAAAAGCATTACATTTCACTGCCATATTATCAATCTTTATTTAAAATCAATTCAGTTTTACTAGATTCATGATTTATCACTATTTCTTCTTCTATGTCTTTTATTTTTTCCTTTCTTTTTTGTACTAGAGACTGAACTCAGGGATGCTTTGCCACTGAGCTACATCCCCAGTTTTATTTTTTGAGACAAGGCCTCCCTAAGTTGCCCAGGCTTGCCTTGAACTTGTGATCTTCCTGCTTCAGCCTCCTGAATCACTGGGATTATAGGCATTCATCACTGTGCACAGCTACCACATGTCTTTTTATAGTCTGGAGAAATTCCTAAAAAAAAAAAAAATTCCCCCCTTTTTTTTTTTTTTTCAAGCACTAGGAATTGAACACAGGGGCACTCTATCACTAAGCTACATCCCCAGCTCTTTTTAATCTTTGTTTTGAGACAGGGCCTTGCTAAATTGCTGAGGCTGGCCTTGAATTTGTGATCCTCCTGTATTAGCCTCCTAAATCACTGGGATTGCAGGAGTGTATGACCCAGTGTTTCTGGATAGTACCCCCCGACACCTTTTTTTTTGGACAAAATTTATTGCAAATGATTTTTTTTTAGTTCTGGAAAAAAAAAAAAGCCATAACTTAGTTCTATAAAGAATTCTAAATTAAAAATGCTCCCATTATAGCACTTTGTAGACCTTGCCCTATTTTTTACAAGTAGCAAATGAGAAATCTGATGCCTGTAGTGTTATGGTGACCTATGGGTAATCTCTATCTTTTTCTTTTTCCTGGAAGCTGGTAGGAATTTCTATCATTTGAGTTCAAAAACATCACATTGTTACGTCTAGGTAATATCTTTTTTTCTGCAATATTCCTGTAAAGCACTTGACAGGGTCTAAGATTTTCTTCAACTTTGGGAAAATGATTTTTTTCTTTATTTTAATCATTTTTTCCTCACCTTCCTTGATTTGAACAAGTCTATTACTACCTACTTTATATCTTAAATTTCTTTAAATTTTTATTATGAAGATAGGACAGTTTAAAGGGTCTCTACATTCAGATATTTAAATAGCTTGTTTATTTCCTATAAAAGATCTGATTTTTGTCATAGGCTACCAACTAAGTTAAAACAATCCCCTCAGATATGGGTTCAGTTTTCCAGAATTCTACTTCTTTGTCCCATTTCTCCCCAAGCCACACAGTACACAAGGGAGTTAGTCCATTGTCTCCTTTGACTTCAATAATGAATATAAATTCAAATATTATATATGTAAAAGCAATCATAATATTCTTTATTTTTTTCCCCATTGTGTATTAAACCCAGGGGCGTTTAACCACTGAGCCACATCCCCAGCCCTTTAAGTATTTTATTTAGAGACAGTGTCCCGCTAAATTGCTAAGGCTGGCTTTGAATTTTTGACCCCCCTGCCTCAGCCTATTGAGCCGCTGGGACTACAGGTGTGTGCCACTGAGCCTGGCCATAATATTCTTTTATATAGATAATACATGAAAATTTATCCCACAGGACTATTCTAACTCTTTTGAAGACTATATCTAGCACTATTATGTCATTGATGTTCACATGAAACATGATATCATGTTCCATAGTGTCTTGCGATAAAAGTTAATAATGGTCTACTGAACATTCAACATACACAAGTATATATCATGCTAGCAAATATATTATGCAAATCGATGACTTCAGTGACATGAGTAATTTCAAAACAAGCAAGTCAGACACCTGGTAGAAAAGGGCTGAGCATTTAATAATATATAAATCTTTACAGAAAAACAAAGTATGTAAAATAATCCCAAACTCAATTAATATTTCATATCCATGATGCTGTGAATGACTTAATAATATCAAATGACCTTCAAAACTGAGTTTGAGTAACACCAAGTTAATTCTACTGCTAAAGGACCATAGCTTGAAAATTGTTACACATACATAGCTTCATTACCTACAAGAAGAAATACTTTCTTGTTAATTACCCTGCTGAAACAAACAAACAAAAAAGCTCCTGCAGAAACAAACAAAAAAAAGCTACTGACTTAGTTGCAAAAGAACAATTTGAATAATTACATTAACATTACAATGTAAACCCAACTGTTCCAACTAGAAATAAACTTGATATCAAAGAAATGTCCTCCATTAAGTTCTAAAACTGTGATTCCACCTCATGAATAAGCAGATAAAAGAGAAGAGAATTAGGAAGGAATTGAGATAATCAGCCCAAAGCTATGGGAAAGTCCAAGCTTACACCTGATATTTTTAGAAACCCAAAACTCTACAGGGACTGTTGAAAAATCAAATCACACTGATTTCTTTCAGTCCAAAGAAGGATTATCTGAGATTGTACTGTACATATGAAGTAGAAAGATGATCGATCCATCAGGGTGCTTTTCCATATTCACTAACATTATTTCTGTAAAGAGGCTGGCCATCCAGGTACCTATATGTCCCTCTCCTTTCTTCCCCAAAAGCTATGACTTATTTTAAAATACTTCATATTTTTGAAGAGAATGGCTATATTTGATAAAGAGAGATGATACTGACCAAGAGAAGGTGATGGCATTCTCTGGATCTAGGTGGTAGTTATATGATTGTGTTCATTTGTGAGAATTTGTTGGATTGTATTATAATGTACAAACTTTTCTATATGTTTTTAAATTATATTTCATTTTATTCCTTTTTTTTTTTTGGTAACAGGGATTGAACTCAGGGGTACTCAACTACTGAGCCATATCCTTAGGCCTGTTTTATTTAGAGACAGGGTCTCACTGAGTTGCTTAGCGCCCCGCTGTTGCTGAGGATGGCTTTGAACCTGCAATTCTCCTGTCTCAGCCGCCCAAGCCGCTGGGATTCCAGGCATGTGTGACCGTGCCCGGCAATTTAAGTTATGTTTCTTTTCTTTTTTTTTTTAATTTAATTTAATTTATTTATATGTGGTGCTGAGAATCAAACCTAGTGCCTCACACGTGCCAGGCAAGTGTACTACGGCTGAGCCACAGCCACAGCTCCCTTAAGTTATATTTCAATAAAAAAGTTTAGTAAGTGAAAATGCTTTATGTCTACCTTTTTCCACTTTTAAAATTAACTACTAAAATGAGATTCCTGAATGAAGAATTTATATCATACTCATCTTTGTCAGTGTTTGGTACATGACAGTGACCTAATAACGATAGGTGAATTAACACAGATCAGTAATCGATTATATTATGCCAATAAGAACTACTAAATTTCCATACTTTCATGCCACCTCATAGGATTGTTGCTCCACGGTATATATTATACACCATGAGTAGTTCAAAAATGTTTTGAGTCCCTGACTTTAGTAGATAGTATTTATGTATGTGTATAAGAAAAAGAAGCCAAGACATGTACACTAATAACTAAGATGACATGCATCCTATGTATGGTGAGGCTAACAAATGCCACAGGGAAGTAGAGAGACATTCCAGCCAGGATCAACCAGGAAAGGCATCACTGAGGCAGTAGCCACATGAGCATGATGAACGTCTTAGCAAGATAAAGGAATGAACTGACATTTACAAAATGTTCAACACTATATGTCAGGCACCATATGGGCATTTTCAAAAACTTTAACACTTGAAATACAGTTAAAACCCATTAAGATTCTGAAAAGTTAAGATATTTATCCAAGATCACACAGCCAGTACATAGCAGAGAAATTGGCCTACATCTTTTGACTCCAAAATCAGTATCTTTCTGCCAAACCAAGTTGCCTTTAGTAGATATGGTTTTGAATGAGAACTTGATAACTTTGGACCAAAAAATAAAAAACCTCACATCTGAAATCTTACCAGAACAGGATTTTTTTCTCTACCTGACGCAAATACTTCAAAATGTCTTTATTTTTCACAGTAAACTAACCAAAGCCAAAACAAAACCAACTATGTGTCTACTTACAAAAATGATAGCCTAAATTGACAGTATTCGAATTTTCACTTGTAGCCTAATATAAATCCACCCAATTACCCTTTTTGGTAAAAAGGTCTTATTCAACTACTAGAATTGCCCTAGAGAGTTAATAATAGAGAGATTTCCTTCTTATGCTTTTGTCACCACATAATGTAATATATTCATTTTGCCAAAAGGCATTACTGCCTATTTGTAATCTTGTTTTGGAATAATTACTGGGGTGAGGGGATACTTCACAGACTCGCCTATTCTTGCCTTTCTTTCTCCCTTGAATGGAATACTTCTGAGGCACCTCCAATGTGTCTCTTCCCTCAAAGATAAATGAAGAAAAGTCCTGTTTCTAAGATTGTCCAGTATAATAATTTTACCTGATTCCTTTTTCATTTCCCTTTGTTTTCACATTAAGCTAAACTCATTCAACTTTTTGATCAACAACATATAAACTCACATGCACCCAGTCTTCCATCTGGTTCATTCTTCCTTGATCCTACATCACCAAGCTCCATTATCTCTTTGAGGAAAATAATTATGTTATTCCCTTTCTCACCCATTATTTTTTAATGATAATCGTACTCCTCTTGTCAAAGCATTTAATACAGTTATTTTTTTTAAAGAGAGAGAGAAATTTTTTTAATATTTATTTTTTAGTTTTCAGTGGACACAACATCTTTATTTTATTTTTATGTGGTGCTGAGGATCGAACCCAGCACCCCACGTATGCCAAATGAGCGCTCTACTGCTTGAGCCACATCCCTAGCCCCAAATACAATTATATTTATTTAATTTATTCAGTCACCAACTACTTACTTAATACCTTGTATGTACCAACCATAGGTATTGTGGATAAAAAAAAATCCTTTGCTTTATTTAAAATATTCTAAGGTGAGCTATAAATAAAATAAACAATATAATGTCCAAAAGTAATAAGGCTATAAAAATTAAAACAATACAACAATATAACAGTTCAATTTTGCTGATGAACTGAAACATGGAATGTGAGAAAGGCCAAAAGTCTAGGATGATACTTTTATTTTTGGTTTAAGGAACTGCGTAAATGGTAGAGTGCTTTACAGAGTTACGGAACATGGGGGGAAAAAATTTTGAGAGAGGAAAAAAAAGAGTTCCTTCTTTGCCGTCTTATGTTGGAGATCCCTTTTAGAAATCTTAAGAACAGAGGTCAAGTACGTACTTAAACATACAACTCTGCAGCTCAGAAGAAAGTTTGACCTGGAGTTCAAAACCTAGGAATTACAAGCATAAAGATGTCATGGTAAGTTGTGGACTAAATTACTATTGATGCATCTACATTGACACATTTTTTTCACCTGAAATGACTAAATTTTGTTTTGTTTAGTGTTATTATAGATGGAACCCAAGGCTTCTCACACTGCTGAGCAAAAAGGTTTGAGTATTTTTATTTTTATTTATTTATTTATTTTTGGTGGTGCTGGGGATTGGACCCAGGGTGTTGTGCATACAAGGCAAGCATTCTACCAACTGAGCCCAGCCCAAGGACTGAGTATTTTTTACTAAAGATCTTGTATATCACAGACATCAATGACCTCATCATGAGTGATTTTAGTGAAATGATGGGTGCAAAAACAATATGAGATGAAAAAAAATGGGGAGGGCACATAAAGAAGTGGAAAAGCAGGAACTTTTCTATAAAGGGAAGAAAAAATAGGGTGGCAGCTAGAAAAATAGATTCTAAGGAAAATTTTTAAAGAAATTGTATGAAGTCATTAAAGATGGAAAGATTATGTAAGAGTATATGAACAACAAAGGAGTTTTGCACCTTTAAGGCTTTAGATAGGCAAGAGAGGATGAACTCCAAGGGTACAAGGGAAGGGGCTGGCCTTAAGGAGGGAATGGCATTTCATCTATTGTAATAGGAAGGCAGGAGATATTGGTACTGGTATAGGTAGTTTGGTAGGTATGGTGGTAAAATAATAGAAATCTAGATCTAAGTAGGCTTAGAATTCTGTCAAGAATAGTCATATTGATGAAACCAGACTCTGAGTTAGAAGTAAGAACATGAATGAAGTACCATGGAAAGTAGAAATATTAACGGACAAGAGCACCTAATAGGGTTTAAATATGTACACATACACACACACAAATTTATAGTTGAGGCATAAGCAAACCAATAGATGGTGATACTTCTTTGTTGTTGTTAAGTTTATAAGTACAACAGTTACCAGCAGTAATAAGGTTAGAGTTTGCCTGTGGGAGTAGACTTCTGAGGTGGGAGGATGTCTAACAGCTGAGAGGTCAGATAGATGTTGGATGGATTATCCAGGTGTATGTAGCAATTACTAAGTATGATGACAGGAAATGTGAAAAGAGTGAGCCAGTCATTAATGAGGACATGTAATGAGAAGGTTAGTAAAGGGATGAAGGGGATACTCTTCTGATGATATGTATTTCGGAAGAGCTAAAGTATTTGAGTGAAAAGAAATGAACTAACACAACAAATGGGAGTCAGGTTCCACCTGGGAGGAGGTGAAGATGTGAGGCAAAAAAATATCACCTAAGAAGTCTATTCAGAAACAGTGTTTCCAGAAGAATCGGGTATGGCAAGAAAGTAACAAATTTTAAGTATATGTCTCTATTTAGTGACAATAAACTATAAATTCATGAAGGCAAATGGAAGGGTAAGGGAGGGGCGCCATAAAGTTGGAAGATTGCATCAGATTAGGAGATGTGCAATCCAAATGGGGTAAGATTTCCCAGTAATGATGGCTGACTAGGAAATCTTAGACAATAAAAAATCAGCCAAATGAGGCAGAGTGATGCAAACCTGCTACTACAGCGACTTGGGAGGCTAAGACAGGATGATCAGCCTGGGCAACTTAGCAGGACCCTGTCTTGCAAAAAAAAAAAAAAAAAAGTGCTGGGGTGTAGCTCAGTGGTAAAGTGCCCCTGGGTCCAATCTCTATTACAGGGGCTAAGGAATAGCCAAAGAAATAAATACCCTGTAAGCTTCATAAGTCTAGCTTAGGATCATTCCAACAAATTCCCTTTTTGCTTAATTTAGCAGCTAAAGAATCTTAATGCCAAATACCTTTATGTATACTTCCTTGCACACATTAGAGGAGTTCAGAGAAAGAATATTTATTTACTTCATTCAATACATTTAAATGCTATTTGGACGACAGTGATAAGGAAAAGTTGAGAAAGAAACCTTGAGCATGTTATATTGCTTTATCCCCTTCTCATTTCTTCATCTCACAAAAGCCATTGTTTAAAAAAAAAAAAAAAAATGAGAGAACTGACCATTGAGGATGAAGTGAGCTAGCAGCAGGGGTGTTCTGAGGACAAACAGGATTCTCAGTGCAACTACCCATGACCTTACGATAACACCTCTGCAGGTGTGGAAAGAGCCCTATGGCTTAAAATAACAAATGCCAGACTGTAACTCTCAGTCCAGTTCTGTGTCCAATTGTACCACTCTCTGCACAGTATTTTCTGAAAGGACAAAGGACCATTTTAGTGGGTAATTCATAAAAAATTATAATTTCCCCTCTCTCCAATGAACTAATATGCCTGGATGAAGAATTCTGAGACTTATTTGTTTCTAACAATGTAGTATTTAACTTTATGTAGAAATAAGTATTGATAATTATAAAATATCATAATTAATTCAATAGTGAAAAAAGTACCATTACCTAACCCAACAGATCAAGTCAAGACAAATTAATTTCAGTTGCTATTCATTATATATAAAAGGAAGTGTCTAAAATATTTGATTAATGCAGAAAAACAATTATATTGTTTGTAGCAGGTGTCAACATCAGGAAATGTGCAGAAGTGTTTTACTGGCTTTAAGCAGAAGCAAGTCAGAAAAGAAAGTATATGGAAATCTCTAGGAATCATTTTGTGTGAAAGGAGAGAAAACGAAAGGTAAACATATGGTTCTTACCCGTCATGGGAAAAACTGACCTCTAGGCGTCAGTCTCCTGTCTTAGGTTGATACCACTACAATTGGATCATACCCGTCACTGACTACCAGTCCAGCATACAGCCATACTTGTGGATAGGTCTATGCACCAGTGGGGGGGTGAGGTTCTTTGCCTTACCTCTGTTGGCCCCCAAATTTGGCCTTGGTGCCAGTGGGGGAGTGAGGTTCTTTGCCTCACCTCTATAAACGACAAGCAATGTGGCTTAAGGATCGTGCCTGGTAGGTTGTCCAATTCAACATATGGTTCTTACCCGTCATGGGAAAAACTGACCTCTAGGCGTCAGCCTTCTGTCTTAGGTTGATACCACTGCAATTGGATCATACCCGTCACTGACTACCGGTCCAGCAAACAGCCATACTTGTGGATAGGCCTATGCACCAGTGGGGGGGTGAGGTTCTTGCCTCACCTCTGTTGGCCCCCAAATTTGGCCTTGGTGCCAGTGGGGGTTGAGGATCTTTAAACGACAAGCAATGTGGCTTGTACGGGCCACCAAATGCCGCAGTCTGGCTGGGCACAAAATCAGGAGCCACTCACAGCTTTGTAGATTCAAACAGCAATTCTTTATTCCCGAACTCACACCGGCTCTCTACAAACACGTTCTGGCGAAAAACACGTTCTCTGCCAAGTTCCACGTTCTGGATCCCAAATACTCTCTGAATCCCGTGAGAACTCAACGGGAACTCCAGGAGTGGGCACGCCTGAGGCAGCAGGATACGCCCTATTCCCAGCAGGGTACACCTTAAACCTGGAACCGCCCTAAACCCAAGGAGAGCCCTAAACCCTGATCCGCCCTGGTCCTTGAGCAAGGTCACCTTACATGCAATGTCACTGCAAATGTCCAAGGCAAGTTCATTTCCACGAGTCCTTCCTCTAAGCAACATGGGGTACCCTGGCAAGGAAATTGTCATACCTACTTGGCTAATGTCTCTCAGCAGAATAGTATTCTATACTTGCAGCACTTAAAACAATGATAAAGACACAAGGGAAAAGCAAATAGTTCTACTAGCGCTGTGACTTTCATTAGGTATGATATGTATTATATATATATATATATATATATATATATATATCAATCACAATGCTGTGCATGTCATAAATTAAGTCACTTTATGAGTTGAAAAGGTATATTGAATCTAAAACCAGATCAATGAAGCAGGTGATACATTTAATTTCAAAAGAGACTGATCTCTATATCACTAGAATGATCTCTAGATTACTTAAGATAGTCATCTCAAAACTAATGTGGAGTCTACATCTGCTCAACTGCTTTGCTCAATGGAAACCCACTGGCTTAACCCCCTAATTGCTGACACCCATTGGTTGAGAAATAACACTTATTCCCAGGACTAGCACTTTATCATTCACACTAAAGTTACTCACACCAAGGATTACTTGAACTGTAAGGGTCTGGCGAAGCGTCGGAGGAAGAGACCACCAAGAGACTAACTTTATGCAATAAGCAGGAGGGGGATTATTGAGATTCCAGCATGCTGGGGCTCCGTGCCCACTCGAGAAGGGAGCGCAGCCCAGAGCCCAGAGCAGAGGTCAAGCAGTGCGTAAGTACACTTTTTGAGGAGGGCAGGGGCTTTGCATACATCAGAACAAATCATCATGAGGCACAGGAAAATTAAACAACTCTGAGACATGATTAGTACATTCATTGGCAGGAACAGATTGGGCAGGGGTGATTGGTCACTCCTAAGCGGGGTACACATTCAAACTGATTGGTTTAGGTCCTGCAATGCCCACGTGCCAGGCTACACAGAGTCCCAGGTTATTAGACAACCAGGGAGTCAGTGGGAATATTTACTGAGCAGTTCGGGTATTGTCTTAACAGCTACAGGAATTACAGGTTTTGGGGGTAGCAGAGGAATTTAACAATACCTGGTCTTTTACTTTTTAACTCAGGCCCTGCAGCTTAGAAACTTTACAATGCCCGGTCTTTTACACTTTAACTCAGGCTTTGCAGTTTAGAAACAGTTTAGAAATTTTACCCTTACAGAACCAATCTGGGGCAGTTCCCTATAGTTTAACATTCCTGGGCTGGTGGAGATGGGACAAACATCCAATAACATCCTATAATCCAATTCCAAAGTACCTGGATTAAAAAGAATCTTTTCAATAATATAGAGGTTTTTACACAGCAAAGTTTTATTCATTTCATTTATTTATTTCGGTATTAGAGATATAACCCAGGGTTGCTTTACTATTCTGCTACATCCCCAGGCTGCCCTCCCTCATTTTTTTTTTTTTTTTTTTTTTTAAATTTTGAGAAAGCATCTCACCAAGTTGCGTAGGGCCTGGATGAGTTGTTGAGGCTGGCCTTGAACTTGATATCCTCCTGGCTCAGCCTCCCAAGCTGCTGTGATTACAGGCATATATTCATTTATTTTACAGTGTCAGGTATCATGGCCAACTAAATTAGGATTAAAACTATCTTAGAGTAAGATTAAAAAAAAAAAAAAAAACAGAATCCAATCTCAGTAACTTAATGTACAAAATCAACTCTGTATTATTATTATCTGTACTTTTACAGAGAGACAAACTCAAGTATCATTAGAGTTTGTAGATAAAACTTTATGAATAGAAAAAGCTGAAAGACAATTAGTAGAATTGTTATTTGTGATTAGCTAAGATATTCAATACTGTTAACTTGTTTTTGTTATACTCCTGAAGAAAAAATGTTTTCTTTTTCTAAAGGACTGATATAGGTAGTGTTCCTATAACTTTCCCTAAACAAAAAAGCAAACTCAGTTCTTTTGCTGAAATACCTATTTTTAGTATGAGGGATTGATCACAGGGGCAATTTACCACTGAGCTACAGCAATTTTTTTTTTTTTTTTTTTTTGAGATAGAGTATTGCTAACCTGCTAAGGACCTAAGTTGCTGAGGACTGGCTTCCAACTTGGGATCCTTCTATCTCAGTCTTCTGAATTGCTAGGATTATAGGCATGTGCTATCATGCCCAACTAATACCTATCTTTAATTGAGGCAAAATTTACATGAGTGGCATATGCAGACTGAACTGTACAATTCAGTCAGATGTGATAAATGTTTTCACTTTGTGATCTTCACCCATCCACTACCCCAGAACATGCATATTCTAGTCATTCCCCCTACCACTCAAGGCAATTGCAGTTTAAATTTCCATACACGGTATCATACAGAATGTTCTTTTTTATTTTTCCCTCCACATAATGTTTTTGATATTCATTCACAGTTTGTATGTATCAGTAGTTCTTTTTTAAAAAATAGCAGAGTACAGGAGGCTGAGGCAGGAGGCCAGTCTAGCAATTTAGCAAAAGCCTATCTCAAAATAGAAAATAAAAAGGCTAGGAGTATAACTCAATTGTAGTGTATCCCTGAGTTCAATCTTGAGTACCATCAAAAAAGAAAAAGAAAAAAACACTCCAAGGTATGCATCTGCCATAATCTGCCTATATAGCTCCTGATAACGAATATTTGGGGGCTTTCCCCATTTTGGCTACTGCAAATAAAGGACCTCGTAAACATAAACTCCTATTCTGCTGAATAAGTATAATTGTGTTGTTTAAACTTAAGACAACTTTTTGTCTGAAGCAAACCAGAAGCTGAGGGATTAGACTGATTTAGCATCTTCTTTTATGTTAAGTGCACAAAAGGAATCTTAACTAGAAAGCCTGGCTTATTAGGTGAGACCCACCCCAACCTGCATATGATACTCCAGAAACCACATTCAATGAGAAGAGACTCTTTCCTTTAAACATTACAAACAGGCAGTGTTCTGTCCATTTTCTGTTTCCATAACAAAACATCTCAGGCTGGGTACTTTATAAAGAAAAGAGGTCTATTTAGCTCACAGTCTTGGAGACTCAAAATCCAAGATCTGGAGGCCCCATCTATTCCACTTCTGTTGAAGGTTCCCTTTGTTGCACTACAACATGGCAGAGGGGCAAAAAGGGAAACAGCCACAGGCAGGGGTGGCCAAGCACATAGCATAGTCTTGCTTTATAAGAACTCAACTATTATGAAAACTCACTCACTCTGTAAGACCAACAACAATCGCTTTTGAGATCAACACCTTCCTAAGTACTTAATCACCTTCCACTGGGACTCATCGTTTAAAAGTTCTACCACCTTTCAACACTACAACATTGAGGATCAAGTGGTCAGCACACAAGCCTCTGCAGAACAAACCATATTCAAAGTATAACAGAAGGAGCAGCAATAAAGTTCACACATCTTTGTCCTGACCTCAGTTACAAGGCCTCTACTGCACACAAAAATACACGAATATTTGGGGGCTTATATAATAGAGGACTTTTCAATTACTTGCCCTTTAAGGTCTCCTCAAACAGACTCCACCTCACCAATGGATAGCTACCTGATAATTTATGTAACTTTGGGTGCATAATTCACTCCCCTAAGCACTAATTTCCCAGTATGTGATATAGGATAATTATGGCATCTATCCTAGTGTTATTTTGAAGATTAGATCTTGTGTAGCAGGTTGGCTTAGTGCATAACACACTTAAGAACACAAATATTAGCTATTATTAATACCACTATATTTCCAAAGCTAGAGTATAATCAGACTTTCATTTTCTATCTTCATAGCAAGGTGAAGATCAGTTTCCAAAATGAGTGTGTTCCACAATAAATTAATTCAGCAAGTATTCTGTAAACTAGAGTTCATAGCCAAGCAAGTTTTAGCTTAATTTTCTAAAAAACTGCAGAACATCTCAGTCGTTCATGCCAATATACACTATTCCTGTCCCCATAGTGAAATCTAGCATATAGCATTTCCAAAGTAATGACATTTACTATTTCCCTATTACAAAAATCTCATGTCTCTGGGGCTCTAAAAAATACACTTGGGGAAATATAGTTAAAAACAATGCTGACTATTCATATAAAACAAACAACAGCCTCCAGAGGATGACATATGCTCTTCCCATTTCATTCAGTTAAATATTATCTATACTTCCAATCTCAGAAGAACCTTCCTAAACACTCCAAACTTAATTCTGCTATATACTCTTTGGCTCCTTAGACTTTTCTTTCATAATTCTTACTGTTATTGGAATTAGCATACTTGAAAGATTATTTGACTAATGTCTGTCACCTGTCCCATCAAACTATAAGCTTAATTAAGGTAGTGACTGTGTATTTTACTTAATCCTATATCCCCAGCATCTAGTGGACTATGGCTGGTACCAAACACTAGATGTGGAATAAATGCATGGATACAAAAATTTCACTGCAACCTTTTAAAAGTCACAATAAAAAACTAAAAAGAACTCAAATGTTTATTAACAGAAAAGTAATTAAGTAAATTCCTGTTTATATTACATTATTCACCCATTAAAAACAAAGAACTTAATCTCCATGCTCTGATACACCCACTTTGCTAAATGAGAAAGAAAACATACTTTATTGTATACACACTTAGATGTACACACTACAGATGTACATAGATGTCTAGAAACACTCACAAGAAACTTAACAGTGATTAAACCTAAACAGGACTAGGGTTGGGAACAGCAATTTTCACTTTCATGTTTTTTATACTTCTCTACTGTTTACACATTCTTCAACAATTTTGAAGTTCTTTTCTAATTAATTTTTTTTAGGCTTTAAGCAACTACAGATCAAAATAAATTATCATTTGCTTTATGCTTAGTGCAGATTCATATCCCTATTTCTTTAAAAATTTTTGAAATGATCCTCACAGCGATCCTTAGAGGAAAGTAAGACAAAATATTTTAATAACCCAGAATTATAGATTAAAAGCTATAGGCAAATTGCCTGACATAACAAAACAAATGATAGACCTGGAGCTAAAAAGATCTTTTCTCTTAGTTCAAAATTCACTATGTATCATTATCTCTCCAGTAGAGGAAACAAGGCTAACTTGACAGAATTGACATTTTATTACCAAATTTAAACGTATCCCCTTTTTCACCCTTCCCAACCACCACTTGCACACTGCTGACCAATGACCACAGCGGCAGGGCCTTTTTAAAATAACTCCTGTGACAGGAGATTACAAAAGGCGATTGCTACTTTACTGTTAGATAATTTCCTCATATTAAGCTGAAACTTATCTTTCTTACTCTGACCCTTTGGTACAAATTTGTTCATTTGAAGTGCCACAACAAAATTTCTCTCTTTTTCTAGAATATATTTAAGTATGAGAATGGGTGCTTTATCTGGATATACTTCCTCCCAAAAAAACATTTATCATTACCCAACTTGTAATTTCAGTTAAGTCCTGACAAATCACTTGGCAGAGGAGAATAAAAGAGAAGTATCATGCACAACATTTGAGTTCTTTTCAGTTTTTTACTGTGCCTTTTAAAAGGTTGCAGTGAAATTTTTGTATCCATGCATTTATTCCATATCTAGTGTCTGGTACCAGCCACAGTCTACTAGATGCTGGGGATATAGGGTTAAATAAAATATACAATAGGTGTAACCTATTGATAATTGGCACAGTGTTGGAAAAATCTTTCCAAATACTGCTTATGATTTTCTTTCTGAAAATTTGCTCAATTTAAGTGGGAGAAAGGAGAAGTCCTTAGAGGATAATTTACTGAACTGTCTTACACTTCACCTTGTAAGTTACGAGGTAAAACTAATCACTTCTGACTTTAAAGGGAATTACCACACATTTCTTACCAGTCCTGAGGTAGAGTCAGATGGTTCTGGAAAGTCTTAGCTTTAGACACAAGATTTTTGAGCCAACTATGTATATTATTTATTAGTTCTCTATTAGACATTCTGTTCCTTAGTAAAATATTTCTTGCTATTTTTGTCAGAACTTCCAATAACAAATAATCTGGTGGTCTGACCTACTGACAAATGAGACTTCTTCACAATTTTAAAGAGGAAAAGGAAATCAAAATCAAAATCCTTGTGACAAAACTGTAGACATCTATTTGGTAGAGTGCAGCTTTTTCTTTTTTCTGTCTTTTCTTTTCTTTTTTTTTTTTTTTTTGGTACTGGGGATTGAACTCAGGGGAACTCATCCACTGAGCCACATCCCCAGTCCTTTTTTGTATTTAATTTAGAGACAGGGTCTCAATGAGTTGCTTAGTGCCTCACCAAGTTGCTGAGGCTGGCTTTGAACTCGGAATCCTCCTGCCTCAGCCTCCTGAGTCTCTGGAATTACAGGCTTGCACCACCACTCCTGGCTAATGCAGCTGTTTTATTTTGGTGTAACCTATTGATAATCGGCACAGTCTTGGAAAAATCTTTCCAAATATTGCTTATGATTTTCTTTCTGAAAATTTGCTCAATTTAAGTGGGAGAAAGGAGAGGTCCTTGTAGGACAATTTACTAAACTGTCTTACACTTCACCAATATGTATCACAATTTGTAATGACATATATCTTGTCTTAATTATTGCCCATATTATGCAGAAAACTCTTAAGTTCTATAAAGAGTCAACACTTGTGAATACTGCACAACCAGGAGAATAGGGCCTTGCACATGGAAGGTGCTCATTAAATATTTGTACAGTAAATGAAGAGGCAGAGGAAACAAAATAAGACTACAGGTTACTATAAACAGATGACTTTGCTTTCTCACTCAAATAATTGCTTACTGAACACCCATTATGATCACTTAGTTTAGCATTACAACAATCCTTCCAGATTTCTCACTTGAGACACTATTAAAGCTCAGATAAACATTAAATAACTCAAGCCTCAAACCTAATACATTTGAATTCCAGTTTAAATACCAAGTTTATCTGATGTAATGTTGGTCTCTAATATGCCCTTGTGTCGTCAATTTTGTCCTCTCCATAGGGCTAAGGGTGCAGGAAGAGATAACCACAGTAAATTAGTAGTTACATACAACCCAATTTCTCTGGCTTATAGAAACAGTCTGAATTTTCTACCAGTTTACAGAAGTTCTGCTAAAGAAGTAAAAGACTTTATAAAGACCAAAGCTACCAGTTTTACACAAATCAAATAATTTGCTCTTCAAAACAATCTTAAGAAAAAGAGAAATTCCCATTACGTTGGTGAGGATACTGAGGCTATTGCTTGCATAAACTTGGTGCAAATTTTGAAAGAGACACTCGTGCCATAATCCTTGTTTTCCTACCCCAAACGAGAAAGGATCCAGATGGGAGCGTTCAACGACTCAATTTTCTCATTGGCACCTTAGGTTTGACGAGGGTCCCGGTCCACTCTGTGCAATTA
Source organism: Callospermophilus lateralis (assembly GCF_048772815.1). Lineage (NCBI taxonomy): Eukaryota > Metazoa > Chordata > Mammalia > Rodentia > Sciuridae > Callospermophilus > Callospermophilus lateralis. Next base: position 70,744,076 of record NC_135306.1, on the reverse strand, counting down.
GTTAAATGTGTCGATCGTGACAAGTATTTACGAGGAGACAACATATCCAGGTCAAACCAAGGGCGTGGGAATAACATTTTAGAAAGGGCTGCACTGCAGCCAACACTAACCCTGGGCTGCGGTCCACACTCGCTCTCGCCAACTGCACTGATTTCCTCACTCCCCCTCCAATGAATCACTTCTTCCTGGAGTCAGAGTTAGTACAACAGGCAGGTTCCTACCTTGGTCTGAGCACTCTTATCGAACTTGTCATTTTTGAAGCTAAATGTATTCTGATGCTTCTGAGGCCTGGAACGAGCCACGTTGCCCTTCTGGGAACTCATCCCCGAAACCACAACCACCTCAAGTAGAGTGTACCTAAAAAGTGGCAGGGAGGACCAGAGAGCTTCCTCCCCAGGTGTTGACGCTTCTCTCGTGACCCGGAAGGATCTTATCCAGCCTTTCCGCCCCCAGTTGGCACACGTGACTCCCCGTAGTGGTAAAAGGACATCCTCTTGCCCTCCCAGCACTTGGTGCAGGAAACTCCACAAGACTCAGCCTCTACCAGCGCCCCCGAACCCCCGCCCGCGCAATCCTTGCCTCTAACCGGGTGAACAAGTCCCACTTTCTTCGAAATGAGCATTCTCCCATTGACCCGAATGCGGCAGTCCATCACGGCGGAGGGGAGGGTTTCCTCTACTCCTATTGGCTCTTCCTTTCCGCAATCCCCGCCTCCTGCCGAATCCGTTCAGCCTCTCCGGAAGTCGGCTGCGCTACCGACTCTACTGAGCGGCTTGTGATTGGTGCAAATTGGGCGAGGAAGGGCTTCGTCCCTCCCCACACCCGATCGCAGGCTGGAGCCCGGGTCAGCTTGGCACCTTCCTCCAGTCAGTGACCAACTCTTGGTGTAGAAAGGGCTCGGCTACCCCCCTCCGTTCCTATCTAGTGTCTTTCCCGCTACAAGAGCAAGCCCAGCGCCTGGCGGGCTGAGGAGGAGAAAGAAAGGAGAATTGAAGAGAAGAAAGACCTGGCTGGGACTGGGTGTTGTCTACAGTGCCAGAAAAGGAGGCGGTGGCAGCGTCTGCGACCACGGCCGCTCGGGACGTGAGGCCCGAGAGCAGCCGGCGCCGGCGGCCGCCGCTCCAGCTCCTCGAGCCGGGGCCGTTAGTCAGCAGAACGCGAGCTTGTGTGGAGAAGAGCCGGCGCGAGGCGAGACTTGGGGCTCCCTCAGACCCCGCGGTCCTTCGTCTTGGCTCCGGGGACTGCAGCCCTCGTGCCCCCTCCTCGCCTGGGCCCGTCCGCGGACTGGGAGAGTCCGGTGGCCGGAGCGCGGGTCGCGCCTCGTGGAGGACAACGCGTCGCAGACGTTCTCTCCCGACCCCCTCTGCTCGGCATCTCGGCCGTGGCCGTCTCTGTGCAGGTGCGTGGGGCCGCGGATGGGACGCGCTGCGGCTGCGGCCGGGCTCGGGGAGGGGGCGCTAGGCCGGGAGCCGCAGCGCGGGAGGGACTGGCCGGGGCCGGCGGGGGAGGGGAGCGGGAGGCGTCTTTGTTGTTGGCGACCGAGATGCCTCTCCGCGCCGGCAAAGGCCGGAGACCTACTCCCGGTCGGGTCGGTATATTGAAGAGGACTCTGGTGTATTGGTGAAGGGGTAGGTGGGAGGGTCCTTGCGTTCCGCGGAGCTGCTGGAGTCTAGGCGTGAGGGAGAGACGGACGCCCTGGGAAGGTCTTGGGTGCTCCCCAGCGGGGAAGGGTCTTGTTTCACTTCCTTTGCTTTTCTCCCAGTGGACCGAAAGATGGGGTCGGGTTTACATTCCTCTCCTTCGCTCTCTGAGATTCCCGGGTGCCTAGCAGCTTTCTACTCAAGGTCCTCAACGTGCCAGCCTCGATTTTAGATTGAATCTGCGGCGAGCTTGGTGATTTGTGTATTCTGGCCGGGTTGTCGCAGGGTTCTTCTTTAGATAGTTTAGATAGTTGAACTTTCATCTGCTCTAGGATATGCTCATCAGGGATCAACTTTGAATTGGAAAATTAAGAGTTTGGGTTTGAAAATTTATTTTACCCCTGAAACAAGAAAGTTGTGGATTGTATTGTGTGGAGGATGTTCATAGAGAGGCTCTAAACTCGGCTTCTTGTTTTTTTTTAAAAAAATGTTGATCCAGTGTGAGATTTCTGCCTTTGGCAGAACCAAATTCTTTGAACATGATGCTTTAAATCAGTGTAAGGTACATTAGGTAATCAAAGGGTGAATAACGGAATATAGAGAGGGTGACCTTTAAATTTTAGCTATTTAGTTTCTGAAAGGTATTCCTCTAACACTTTCTGTAACGTATAATGCTTGATCCATAAGATGATTCATTGGCTTTTTAAAGTACTCGGTAAATAGGATTTTGGATGTCTTGTGTCAGCATTTGAAACTACTACGTTTGGACTCTAAAGTTAGAACATGTAATAAAATTAATATGTTTACATTGACAGGAAGGTTTGCAATAATGGACTTTTCTCCATTAAGAATTAGTCTCTTCGTATGTTTATCTTAGGAACTCGGGTAATAGTCACAATCAAGACATTATTTTGATAATTACCAGGATTGCTTGTACTCAGTAATCTAAGACTGCCTAATTTCATACTTGTTGGAGAAATTTTTTTGCAAGAAGTGGTAGTGGCCTTACTTAAAGAGCAGCGAAGTTAAGTGTGTTAAACTTCTAAAGATACAAATTCTTTTTTTGTGTGTCATAATTGATATCTTATTTGAGATCCAGGAGGAAGTGAAAAGCGCTCTCACCCACATTTTGTCCTCTCTTTTCTCGTACTCTAGCATTAATAAGGTTAATTGGCAAGGATAGGATTAGATTTTCAGCAGTCTAGGTGGTTTTAATTTTGTCTCTTGGTGTTCAGTCCTCTAGTTGATATGTGTTTTGTTTCCTTGAGTATCTTTGCCCATTTTGAAATGTGTATGAAATGATAGTTGGCAAAGAATGTTTTATTTCGTGGGACAATAACTATACAGCATCCTAACAACTTTTTTTTTTTTTTTTTTTTTTTAAGTTAGCTTTGTGAACACAGAACTAGGCAAGTGGTATCTGTTCCAAGTTCTGTTACTGAATTGGTATACAACTGCAGGCAGTGCTATCTCACATCTGAGTCAGTTTCTCCATCTGTAATATAGAGCTAATAAAATGTGCCACCTGCTCACTTTATAGAAAAGGCAATGAGAACTTTATAAGCAACAGTTACTCTAAGTGTGCGACATTATATTCTGTTTAAAATTACCAACTGATAAACTCAAAATTTCTTCCATGTTAGTATTGGTGTCATATTCTTATAATCAGTGATAACAAAAAAATAGTTCATTGACTTGATTGGTTTATTTGCTGGTAGATTTTATTTCTTGTCTAACCAAGGTTTTTGTTTTAATTCTCAGAATTACTCCCTCTTTTCCTACTCTCACATACATTGCACTATTTGTCTCTGAAACCCAATCTTCTGGGGTGGAGTGGAAAAATGGTTTTATGGCTTTTTTAAATTTTATTTTTTAGAGGTGAAACGAGTAAAAATAAAGAAAAGAATTACTTGAATTACCTAAAGCTAAACAATTAATGAGATGCAGAATTGAGACTTGAATGTGTGTCTTCTGACCTTTAGTCCTGAATGCTACGCTTTAGAGCAGTGTTTTCCCAACACATATAGGCCCAACATTTTCAGTCCTGGTGAACTGAGAAATAATATAGCAATATAACTATTGATGACCCACAATATAATGATTCTCCATTTACCTATCACTCAATTGAAGAAATAAAGCTACAAATCAAAATGAGACAATTTACCTTGTAAATCCTCTTAAATTCTATTCTCTTCACCACAGACACAAACTTAATTAACATCCACCCTTCCTATCTACTTGTTTATACTTAACTATCTATTTTTATATTCCAAAACACTACTTTTGTTTTTGATTGTTTTAAAATGATTTAGGCTGAATGTGGTGGTATACGCCTATAGTTTCAGCATTCAGGAGGCTAAGGCAGAAAATCAGTTAAGGATTTTGACCAGCCTGGATAACATAGATCCAATCTTAAAACAGCAAAAAAACTATTTAAATATAATGTTTATAGCTTTATGTAGTTTGCTGTTTTGTCATTAGGCCAGGATTTATTTGTTTATTCAGATAGCTCTAGTATATTTTTATTGCTAATAGGGTATGTACTCCAATATGTGACTATACCAGCTTTCTGTAATTGATCATTTTAGTTGCTTCTCAATTGTTTGCTATTCAAGAATTAAGGAATATTCTTGTATACAGTCATATACCACATAATATTTTGGTCAATAATGGACCGCAAACACAATAGTGATCTCATAAAATTGAATCACCTAGTGACATCTTAGCCATGTTTTAAGTATATGCTGACATTCTCACAACAATGAAATTACCTAATAACACTTTTCCCAAACAATCTCTTTATATTTTTGACCCTACATCTAATTTTATAAAGTATTTTTAGTTATAGATGGACACAATACCTTTTTGCTTATTTTTTTATGTGGTGCTGGGTATCAAACCCAGTCTCTCAAGTGTTGTATCAACAATGTCCTCTCTAACATATAAGCAGTTAATTACAATATATTAATATGTATTTCACTGTGCAAATGCTTCATTCAGTTCAACTATACTCAAGTTTTAGCTGTGTGATGCTAAGACCTGACAGCCTGTTAGAAAAGTAGAATCTCAGATCCTATGCTGCTGATTCAGGTGCTGTAGGTTAATAAGATTCTCAGGTCATTTGTGTATGCATTAAATTAGAAGCGCTACTAGAAGAAGTTTTGGGTACTTAGCATCAATGGATAGTAACACTGTCAATACAACAGCTACCAGTGCATATTTTAGTTGATATATTGAATTGGGCATTCAGATACCAAAAGCAGCACTGTTGGTGAAAAATGATTTTCTAAAACTATTTTCAGTAAAGTTGGAAAGTGAATCTTTTTAACACAGTAGTTGAATTCTTTAAAGTCATCACCTGTATTAAAGCAATGTTGGTTGCAAGTCCTGTTGAGAAATATCTGACTTTAGGGTTCTTGTTTTTCCTCTCCCTCAACCCCTCTCCGAAAGTCTATAGAATAGTTAAAAGTCATGGGACACAGAGCAGCATTATCTTTATGCAAGAAGAGTGCCTGGCTCTTTGACTTCTAGTTTTGTAGCACCGCTATTCATTAAAACTGTAATTGAGAAAGATGACTCTGGAATATAAATCTGGTAGTCGTCTGTTAGACACCGGGTATGAGCTTATTCCACTTTTTAAGATAACTGCCAGTTTTCTCTCCAAAGTGATTGTGGACAAGAGATGTGTTCTCTGTCTTACAAATACTTCAGGCCTAACTTTTGCCATTCTAAGGAGTATGAAATGGCACATCGTGGCAGTTTTTATTTGCATCACCCAATAACTTGTGTAGTTGCTAAAACTTTCAGTTATTTGTTGGCTGTTCATTTTCTTTTTCTATAAATTGCCTGCTCAGGGTTACCTTTTCTTATTAAATTGTAATAATTTTTCTATTTTCTATATAACCGTACTTGGCAGGCTCTAAAGATCTGTTCTTCCAGTTTGGGGATTGTCCTTTTTACTTTAAATATGGTATCTTCTAGTGACTAAAAGATTTTTAATGCCACATTTATCATTTTATGATTTGTCCTTTTTCTAAATAAAACCTTAACAATTTTATTTATTCACATTTAGAACTTAACATGGAGCTATTTTATATACTGATGTGCTTGTGAATTCAGTTTGCTAAATAAAATTAACTCTTTTCTCTGAAATTGTCTTTTTTTTTTTGTTAATATGCTATGATAAAATTATGGTGGTAATAACTGTATTTAGTTTTTAATATCCCTTTAATTTAAAAGTTAAAATTTTGCAACTCTGTCATTCTAACCCTCTCCTCTCCCCACCCTAAACCATTGCTTCAGAATATACGCTGACCATCGGTATCACAAAAATCTGAGCAGTTGAGGATTTCTGATTTTTCAGATTAAGGATGCTCAACTGATAATGCCACACAGATATTCCAAAATTGGAATGACTTCTGATCCCACACATTTTAGGTCAAGGATAATGAAGCTGTACTGTTTGATTCTTAGGTTTCATCTATAGCTCACATTCAGCTTCTAAAAGTCATGGAACATGGCAGGTTCTTTTAAATACTAATCACTGCAACCTACACTCTGCAGTTTCTTTTCATTTTGGCTAGAATTTTTTAAAATTACAATCATAATTTCAAACTTAATTTTTATTTCAATTATTTCAAATTTTAGAATACATTTTATATGTAAATTTGACTTAGATATAAGACCTTTTTGTTTTCTAAGGAGATAAAAGTAAAAATGACTAAACTAGTTTTTACATACAGCTAACATTTAAAAATGCGAAAGGAAAAATGGGCCAGTGTCTATGATGTATGTACCAGTCACTTTTGATTTGACCTGTTCAATAGGGTAATCATGTTAGACCTCAATGAATAGGGGAGAATGAAAAAATGAGCAATGATGTGCAGTCAGGGAAATCATAGCTGGGCAGATATTAGCCAAATCCAGGAAAAGTGGACAGAAGACAGTCTTTAAGTTAAACCTGTGTTATGTCTCTCCCACATACAAGTTGTGTTAACTCAGACAAGTTAATAACTTAACAACCCAAAGGCTTAATTTCCTTATGTGCAAAGGGATGATAGCCTGAGAACAGTATTAGTAAGATTAAGAGATAACAAGGGCCACCTTCCACCCCGCCACTTTGTTCTCGTATACCACTTTTTACTTTATTTTCTTAGTATATATTATGCTCATAATTATCTGTGCCATCATTTGTGATAAGTTTATCTCACCTATTCTAAAATATTGATGAGTCAAACTAGTCTGTGCAGTAATATGATATTAGCATATAGTTATTCTTTTTTTAATTTTTTTTTTTTTTTACTTTTTAAGCATTTTTAACCTCTTTTCATTAGAAAAATCATCTGGTGCAGATTTGTCAAGCAAGTGTTTTATATTTATAGTGTCCTTACACCAGAGCTTCAAATTGTATTGTATGTATTAGCACATTTATTAATTACACATATCTTTGTAATGAAGGCAGTGGATATGTATAGTCTTGTACATGAAGGAATTGAAGCTACTTGAAAATCAAAGCAAATTAGGATTGAATCTGATTATATTTGGTTACATTTCCTCTGTGTTGCTTTTGTACTTTCTACAGTAGTGCTAAAATTGACTCTTTAAGGCATAAAAGTAAAAACACAGCTTATGTTATATTGTTTTGTAATAACCTTTGGAAAAATCATTAGGAAACATGAAATGGATATTCTAGTTGTGGTTTTGTTTTCAGTTTTCCCATGAAGTTTTCCCCAGTGTCTTAGAGGTAGTATTAGAATTGTCAGTAGTCAATTGTCAAGCCTTTTCTCTTAAAAATCTATATACAGTGAAAGAAATTCTTTTTATTATGACTGCTATCAATTGCAGCAAACTTGTTTGGCTTCTGAGTTTGGATTGTTCTTTGTGTGTTTTAAAAATTAAAATTAGTTGACATACTCCTTATAATAAACTGTTCAAAAAAATACCACCTGCAAATTTTGACCTAGATATTTTGTTTTCGATTAGTATCCTGCTTAGTATGCTGATAATTTTTTACCCTCTAACATCTGCAACCCCCAAAGAAAAAAATTATTCTCTGCATATTGGTTATGGGGGGAAAAACTATTCAGTGACTTGGGTTGTCAAATGTAACACCTAAAACACCACAGATTACATTTGGGGTTTTGTTTTTTGTTTGGAGATGGGTCCTTTCTATGTTGCCCAGGCTCTCTTTGAATTCCTGTGCTCAAACAGTCTTCTTGTTTTAGCCACGTAGGTAGCTGGGTTGATGCTACCTTACACAGCTTTTTAACAGACCTCAATGTTACTTTTATTAATTAAAGATTTAGGGCAGTAAAATAATGCAGTGTGGAGGGCATGCATTAATAAAGGACTTTCTGATGTAAATCCCTAGGGCAGTATTTTTCAATTTTTTATCTGTTAGGATCCCTAAGAAAGACATAACATAAATACACAATCCCAAACATAAAAATCTCTGAAGAGATTATCTAAATCAGTCAGCATAGGCATGGTTCAGAGGAGATTTTTATTTTTCCTAGAGGAGGAAATTAAACTTTAAAAGAGGGTTAAATAAATAAAAAATTGTTTGATTTTTGTTTTTTGAAAGGGAAATGATGAGTTGGAGGATTTTACCAACAGTGAATTAGCAGTATGTGCAAAAGTATAGAAGTGGAAAAGAACACAGTATGTTCAGTAGAATAAATGGAGAAGTGTTCAAAACTAAGATAGAAAACAGGAACAGGAGGTAGGAGGGAATCATATATGGCATGCTAACGAATTTATGCTTATTCAACAGGGCTTGTAAGGCCCATCCAAAGATTTTAAACAGGAAAGTGACGTCATATTGCAATAATGTAGAGTATGGATTAGAAGAGTATGAGGTAGAGATTAGTCAGTGAGTGATTAGTCAGTGAGTGATCTCAATGAAAACTGGTTGAGCAGAAATGTGGTTGAGAGAATTGGAAAGGAATACCTAGGAAATGAGCCTTCAGCCAAGCATGGTGGCACATGCCTGTAATCCCAGCAACTGGGGAGGCTGAGGCAGGTTTGAGGGAAGTTCAGAGCCAGCCTAAACAAATTAGCATGGCACTGAGCAATTTAGTAAGACCCTGTCTCAAAATAAAAAGGGCTGGGGATGTGGCTCAGTGGTTAAGCATCCCTAGGTTCAATGCCCAGTCATTCCCCACCCCCAAAAAACAGGCCTTGGTGTAAGGAGAGGGAGGGTAGTGGGTTACAGACTGAGATGTCCAGGGTCTGAAGTTGAAGGGACATCATTGCAATCTTTAGGTGTAGGAGTCGGTAGTGTGGAAGTGGTAATTAAAGCTCTGGGTTTGACTGGCATAAAAAGACAAAAGAATACCATTCTGTTTAAAATGGAATTTTTGATTGAGGCAACCAAGAAACCAAGTTTGAACATTAGTTTTAATGCTTAATGAAGGAAAGTGGTGTTACATGCCATAAAGTAAAAGTTGCACAGAACTCAATGTATTTTGAAATTATAAGAGGTTGTCAGAGAGTCTAAATGATGAGCAAGTAAGGATAGACACTGGACCAGAACACATTTTGAGCCTGATGGAGTAACTGGGAAATGGAGAGGTAAAGTAATTTGATTCTAAAGGATGTTTTGAGATATATGTAGGCATACATCTGTTTATCTACTTATATATACACACAGTTTTTTTTTAAAGTGGAAAGTCTTCAATATAAACAGAAGTGGTGAAACTAGAGGAGGAAAGACTGAAGATACAGGAAATAGGTCTATTGATAGAATAACTGATTAGTTATTAGGTCTCTGAAGATATTCGCCCTAATGGAATCCTCCAGAATATGTGTATTGGGATTGGTAAAAGCATGTGAGACTTTTTCCCAGGACTGAAAAGACAAAATGGATTTGGATTTCTAGGGCCCAGAAAAAGATAAAATAATATATCTGCCAAGTAAAAGAACATTTTTTTTTTTTCTGTGTGTAGCCTGTGCAGAACTTAAAAGCTTATCTCATTTAGTCTTCCCAGCAACTCTGTAGAGTTTACAATTGAGAAAATTGAGACCCAGAGAAGGAGTTTGTCTGAAGTCTTATAACTAAATTGTGATTTGAATGAATTTATGTCTAGCTCCAAACCCAGTTAGTTTTAAAACCTAATGTCTTGGAACCAGTTAGATTTCAAAAAAGGTGGGAGACAGCTAATTTTAAGTTTTGTCTGGTAGAAATCACTTAAAAGAATGAAGCTTGACATCTATTACCATTGTTTTATTTTTTACAAAGGTTTCACTTTTCATGAAAAATACATTTTAGCATTAGCAAAGTAGAAAGAATATAATGTGAACAAAAGGCATCCCTTCTATTCCCTTCAGTAGAAATAGATTAAAATTAATTTTTTCATTTTGCCAAAGAATCACGAAAACATTAACATAGACTAGCTAGCACCAGATCTTGGACCTTTGTGTCCAAGAAATAGTCATGAAGTGGCAAGTTTATCTACAAAAATATGGTATATTATTACTTTTTTTAAACAAAATAGTTATGGCTGAACATTTTATTGTGTTCAAAAAATTATTGTATTTCCCTCATTTTGTAAATTTTTTTCATATTTCATTTTGTTCCAGATTGATTTTTGAGGATTCTACTCATTGCCAAACTAGTAAGAAACTAATGAAGTGACAACTGAAGCAGTTCTGAGAAATATGTGTTTTGTTTTGTTTTGTTTTGTTTTGTTTTTTGGTGCCTGGGAATAAACCCAGGGGCACTTAACCATTCAGCTACATCCCAGCCACCTGCCCCGCACCTCTCCTTTTAGTTTTTTAATTTTTAAAATTTTTAAACAGAGTCTCCCTAAGTTGCTGAGGCTGGCTTTGAACTTGGAATCCTCTTGCTTCAACCTCCCAAAGAAATAGAGCTCTCGCAGAGTGTGTGGTGTGTGTGTATGTGTGTGAATATAAAATATATATATATATATAATTAGTCATAAATTCTGCTTCTGCTAGTTAAGATGGCACTGGAAGTAATTGAGAGTGAGACTGGGGGTGTAGCTCAATAGTAGAGCCCTTGCCTTAACATTCAATGTTCAGGAGCGCTTAGCTACCATTAATACCAACATTTGCTTCCTGTAAGTCCTAAGAAGGTGGAAATAGCAGAACACAGGCTAGTATCTCCTGTGTTGTGCTGAGGGTGGAAAAGAAGGGGGAAAACGTAGAGTTCTTGCCATCTCTTAAGTGTCTCAGACTTGACCCTAAGAATGTTTTATTGCCTGAGGTCTTCAGCACCTGTAGTTGACCTCCCTAATAGATGGTAAGGAAAGTTACTTCTAAGCCTGAATTGTTCTTTTGTGGTAATTAGGGCATCAATTAAAAGTATCACATTACTTAAGAACATAGGCTGTACCTGAAACTACAGGAACAAAATATTCATTTTTTTTAATGCACAATCGTTAAAAAATGAATTTTTCACTAATGAAGTCCTTTCCAATAGCACAAGAATTGCAAGAATCTTATAACATCATCTGAAAAAGAAATGTTCAAACATATAAGAATGGTTAGTTTTTGCTAATACAAGACTTAAATTATCTCATCAAAATAATATACGAGGACCAAGCGCTCTAAAATCAGGATTTTTTTTTTTTTTTTTTTTTTGGTGAGGGGCAGGGGTACCAGGAATTGAACCCAAGGGCACTCAACCACTGAGCCACATCCCAGCCCTATTTTGTGTTTTATTAGAGAGAGGGTCTCACTGAGTTACTTGGCACCTTGCTTTTGCTGAGGCTGGCTTTGAACTTGCTATCCTCCTGCCTCAGCTTTCTGAGCTGCTGGGATTACAGGCGTGCACCACCACTCCCAGCAAGAATTGGTTTTATATGTTACAGTTAATAGGCATTAACCAAGTAAATAGATTTCTAGCAAATTAGTAAGTTGTACGTGTGGGTATTACTCTCATCTTAATGGTCTGTTTTTTTAACTGCCATTCTTTAATGTAGTTAAAAGAGTATTGGTCAGATGCTACTTGTACAAATGCTGAAGAAATTGTTGTTATTGATCTCAGGGAGCTTTAAGTTTAGTAAAGACAGTAGGCATTAATCAAGTGAGTCCACAGATGAATATATGGTGGGGGTCACAGTTTTTAACTATGAATTGAAAGAACTGGGTACTGTGAAAAAATAGCATAATTTAGATTTGGGGTTCAGAAGATCTCTTTGAAACAGTGGTATTTGAGACTGGAATAGGGATTAAGCAAAGCAAGTGTGCAAGTTCTAATGTGGAAATAGCTTCGTGCTTTCAAGGTACTGAAAGATGGTGAGAATGCAACCATACTGGTGAATGGGGAGAGTATTGAAGTTGGAGGGGGAAGTTAAGATAGGTTCATGCAAGGTCTTTGAGAACCTGTGGAGAAGTTTGAATTTATTATAAGTCTGGAGGGAACATAGCAAGGAGTTCTTAAACCAAAAATCACTTTTTTAGACTTTCTAGAAAAGGAAGCAAGCGTAGATTTAGAGAACATTTGAATGGGAGAAATTCACATTTACTCTCAAGTATTTTATCATTTATCAACTCAATACATACTGAGCTCTTCTTCTTTAGTCTAATTCTATCCTGATCAAGCCTTTGTTTTCTCAAAGCTAGGAACTACTACTAAAAAAGGGTAGAAATCTCAATATATGCAGAGAATTGTATGGGCCTTTCCAACTAAGGGTGACAGAAATTGAATGATTTTCCAATTAGTTTTTTGGTTTTAGATATTAAGATATTTAGATGAATGAAAATTTCCTGCCTTGGTATAGTGTTTTGGCTTGTTTTTAGTAATGCCTCTAAAAGATTCACTTTTTTTTTTTTTTTCCTTCAAAGCTATCCTCAGCAAAAGTGAAGCACTAAGAACTCAGTGGCACCCTGTCTCTAAATAAAATACAAAATAGGGCTGGGGATGTGGCTCAGTGGCCGAGTTCCCCTTAGTTCAATCCCCAGAATGAATGAATGAATGAATGAATAAATAAAATTTCTTTGATAATTTTATATGCCTATCACATCCATGCTGTAAACAGTGTATAATATTTAGTATCTTAATGAATGACCTTTGTAAGGATGAATGGAACATCTTTCTTGAATATTTGCTTTCTTCTTCCTAAAGAGTGCTAGAGATATACTAGACATGTTGACTTCCAAATATACTAAACACTCAAGCTATCAGATTGCATCTCGAAGAAGTTGCCTTAACCATTTTTATAAACCTTTGTTTCTCTTCCCCCATCCCACTCTTCTCCTGTTGTATTACTTGGCTTACAGCTTCAGAAGTGTTGTCCTCTGTCAGCTAAAGTACTTTTCAGACCTACCCTAGAAGTTGTCTTTAAAAGAAAAACCCACTGTCTCGCTGAGTTATTGCTACTTGCCTCTTTTAAAAGGAGAATATAAAACAAAATTCATATTCATTCAAATATCCATCAAATCATGGTTGTCTTTATTTTGTGTGGTAGAAATTTATATTTGTTACTAATTTGGAGAAAACAGTTTATTTTAAATGTAGTCAAGTATTGGTGTTTAACTAAAGGGTATGGTTTATACATTTTGCAGTATAAATAATAGCCATATGTTAATTTTCTACCTAACAATACTTATTTACTTTTGTTGTTGTTTTTTGGTATTGGGGATTGAACTCAGGGGCACATATCCAGCCCTACTTTATATTTTATTTAGAGACAGGGTTTCACTGAGTGCTTAACACCTCCTCTTTTTTTTTTTTTTTTGGCTGAGGTTGGCTTAGAACTTGCCATCCTCCTGCCTCATCCTCCTGAACCAGTGGGATTACAGGCGTGGCAGCACTGTATATTTAACACACTTCCATGTACCAGGTTGAAATGTATTTGAGATTTCTTTTTCAAAATCTTAGATTTGAAATCTTAAAGTTTAAATACATAAAATTATTTAACAGTACATGAATTATAAAGTATCGGTAGCATCAAATCCTGATGTCCCTATATGCAGTGCCCTAAATGACTACTTTATTCTCTCCAGGCTTAAAGAACTGTAGTGGTTTTCTATACATTATTGAACAAAGATTGTTTCTCACTTATTTAATGCCACTGTTTCCCATCCCTTCCCCCATTTCTTTCATTGCTTCAGTTCTTTCTCACCTTTACATGTGTTGGTCTACTAAGGGTTTTCCCTCTTTTTTGGAAAACCCTAAAGTTCTATTACGAAGTTTTCCTAACAACTGAGCTGTTTTCTTGCTTGATTTCTGAAGCTATTTCACATTACCTTGCTCTTATTTTTTTTTTTTTTGTAAGATAAAAAGGTGTATAGAGTCCTCAATTTGTTAATAGTATATTGTTTATTAATTATGTGGCTATTAAAATATTCAAAATATTAATTACCAGTTTACAAAGTAGAATGTGAATTTAGAATTTTAGAGACTAGAATGAATATTAGCTTGGTTACTTTTCAAATGAGGAAGCAAACTCTACTCTTAAATGATTTTCACAAGGTGTTGAAGAATTAACTGGGGATTTTTTTGTTTTATTCTCTTTTGTGGATAGGACCCCAGGGTCTTGCCCATACTGGTACTCTTATCACTGAGCTTCACTTTCAACCCAGGTAAGTGTTCTTCTGAAAGGCAAAGTTTTGGCTTTCTGAGGCCGGCTAGGATATTGAGCACAAGTGACAAGTATTTATTTCATATCTTCTGAAGCAGCCCTATTTTTTCAAGTCTTTACTACAGATAAGTATGATTAAGGGAAAGCAGCTGGCAGCCAAAGGAAGGAAAAGGAAGTGGTAGAGATGGCAGTTTATGTAGTCAGACTAAGAGTAGACAACTAAAGGCTACATTAGTAAGGACTGTCATGTCACACCATCTGTGTAAAGAAAGTTAGAGAATCTTATACTCATATTGAGACTACATAAATGTTGTCATCTTGTATTGCTACCTAAAATGTATTGTATGTATAGAAAGGGATTAGTAAATAAGAGGAATGTTATTAGGACATAATTTCTATTTTGCAGGTGACTTCATAGCTAATGTAGAATAGGGTTATAAGAAGTTTAATAATATGGAGGTAGTTGAAAACTTCTAAGCAAACTGTTCTTAATTTATTGCTTATTCTTGGAAGCTGCTCCTTAGGAGGAGGGAAAGACCTATAGTTTTTCTTGATCCTTACCATACTTTACAGTATAATCGTTGCAGATTTTATGGTTTTTTTTCCAATTATGGGGTGAAATATGGTATTTAAGAATGTAAATAGATCAATATATAAATTTTCTTATAATTCCCTTTTTCCTCCTAGAAATATACAATTGGACATCTTAAGCCTTATTCTTAGAAGTTTTCCATGTAATCAGCCCCCAGGCCTCCTAGAAGAGACAAGACATTTCCTTAACTTAATTGAGCTTCTTCAACTCAGAAAAAAAATGGGCTGAGTTACTGTTTTTGCATTTTACTTTCATTTGGTCTTTGTACCAAAAGGAAAATATGTATTTGGATTTGATCAATTTTCTATATCCTGTTTGCTTTTGAATCCTATCATTTATCTCTTGAAAGATAAGGGAAGAGATAGTCCTATGTCTTGAGGAAGGTTTTTTTTTTTTTTTTTTTTTTGTGTGTGTGTGTGTTTGTGGTAAAGAGAAATGTATGTATTCCATTTCATTGGTTGATTCCTAATGATAATCTTAACTACCTTTTAAAGAGATCTTCTACAAGGAAATCTAGCAGCATCACAGCTTTATTCACAGACTAGAATTCTAACCATTTCCCTTCGCAAGTATCTCTAAGTCTAAGGATTATGAAGGGATTTTTGTGGGTAGAGTAAGAAATTTACCAAGTTCTCTTAAACCTCCATGACTGTAAAAGACATATCCCTAGGCCAGTAATAGGAAGTCAGTTACCAGAATTACAATCTGGGTTGTGTGCATTGTCACAAGAAATTGAAATTGGGAGTACAAAGTAGAAATTCCTATCTAGAGCTAAGAGTGTTAATCATATAGAAGCAAAGTTGGGACAGAATGAACATTTACAAAATCAAGATGTTAATAGATGAAGATCCAGTTTGATTTATTTTGAAACAAAAATGCTGTCACCAGTATAATACTGGAGATGCTCATTTTAACCACAGATTAAATAGGTGTAAAAGGAATGGATTCTTTTAGCTTTCCAAATACTTCTGTAGAAATTAAAATACTGTAGCTGTTATAGAGTGGCAAGTGGTAAGTCTTGAGAAGCATAAGATAAACATGTTGTATCTAGGTCCAAGAAATTACAGTTTTCATAGTACTGTTGCTATCTAAGGTGATTCTCAGGTTTGACCTGAAGCTGTTGGCACGTTAACTGATTTTGGATTAAAGTTGATTAAATAATTTTGAGCTTAGAAACACCCAGATAAGGTTTTATCCCAA
The DNA here is from genome assembly GCF_048772815.1 of Callospermophilus lateralis. Classification (NCBI taxonomy): domain Eukaryota; kingdom Metazoa; phylum Chordata; class Mammalia; order Rodentia; family Sciuridae; genus Callospermophilus; species Callospermophilus lateralis. The sequence continues at coordinate 70,728,096 of NC_135306.1, read as the reverse complement.
GTCAGATCTGAGAGTAATATATATATAGTATTATATTAATCCTGATATTCTCAAGTATAGGGTATTCATTAGAAACAGTTTATGAAGCATTTGAATGTTGAAAAGGTGAATACAGAGTCTGAGGAACTTGATGCATTCTTCAAATCGCCCAGACTTTACAACGAAAGCTAATATAGCACTTTTCTACCTCAAATATCTCTACTGGGTTATAGTCCCCTGCATCTACCCCTAGATTCAATTTCATTAATACCCAGACTAAAGCTGATATAAGAGGGCAGAAAGAATAGAAATGAGAACAATTGTCTCTTGATTAAGATTGGTAGAGCCAGGCATAGTAGTGCATGTGGGTAATCGCACTTCGTGGGAGGCTAAGGTAGGAGGATTCCAAGTTCGAAGCCAGCCTCAGCAATTTAGCAAGACCCTGTCCCAAAATAAAAAATAAAATAAAAAGGGCTAGGGATATCGCTTGGTGGTAGAACATTCCTGGGTTAATCCCCGGATGACCCCCTGCCGCCTACCCTACACACAATGTGGAGGGGACAGCTAAGATTCTCCACTCTAGTGTGGCAGAAGAATCTTGAGTAAAATGCAAAACAAGTTAACTCGGTGCTGAAAGACAATACAGTATCCTTACCCATTTTACTAGAAAATAGGTGTTAGGCATGTATAACTTCTTGGTTTTCAGAATATCTTCTCATGGCAACCTGTGAAACCCTGTGAAAATATTATATATAATGTATAATAAATATAATATATAATATAATATAATACATAAATATACTGTTAACATTGTGGAGAAATACAAAGGCTAAAACTTCTAAGTAGTATGTAATCATGGGATCCATGATGTCTATTCAGGCAGCCAGCATTCACTAAAAGAGCATGTATTTATGCTGCTTCTCAAAGCCCTTCCTAAACCTCTAGGGTAGATTTCTTATATGAGCTTATCATGTGTATAGCTTATCCACCTACTGCTGCTCATTAGTAAGTAACTGCTTGTTGGTCAGATGAGTTTTTTTTTTTTCTTAATATTTATTTTTTAGTTGTAATTGGACACAATACCTTTATTTTATTTATTTATTTTTACATTGTGCTGAGGATCAAACTCAAGGCCTCACATGTGCTAGGTTAGCGCTCTATAGCTGAGCCACAACCCCAACCCCAGTGATGAGTTTTAATCTCACCATCAGTGAGCTCTTTGCTTTCACTCAAGTTCTGCAGACTTCTCTTTGCTCAGAAATCTGCAATGTCCATGGCTTGTAATGTTTTAAGGGAGACTGTTCTCAAGAAGATGAAAAGTCAAAAATGAGACCTAAAACCAAAAGAATGGACCTAGCTCTGGTTATTTTCTGGTTAGAATTGAGGAATAGAATTGTTTAAATATCCTGTCAGAGTTAACAAGTGGAGTTGTGGTCATGCTTTCTACCAGTAAGCATATGCAATGACTTTAGATTCTTTCTAGTTAAAAGCCACACAAGGCCTCTGATAGGGCTGATGATTCTCAGCCTGGTGACTAACAAATCCCTTCTAACTAATGTACACCTGATAGCCAGTTTGCCTGACTCTGTCTAGTGCCCTCTGTGCATCATTCTGTCTCTCTTCCTACCCATGTGGAAGCCTGGATTTAATGTAGGATTTGTGTAGATGATTTCTGTGATTTTGAGTCAAGTAAACCATGTAACTAAGTCCTCAGAATTGACAGTAGAAAGTAGAAAGCAACAGGACAGAACCCGGAAATAATAGACTAGAACAAGAGAGTTCAAAAGAAGAGCAACATGTAGAATTCTGAAATAGGGCAGCATGGCCACATGTCTTCATCCAGCTGGGGAGGAAGGCTATTAATCAAGGGTTATAAGCTGGCTCAGATTCCAAGTTGGTGTGCTTGGTTTGGTTCCAAGTGTGTTGGTTCCACTAACACCACTTCCCACTCTTCTCCTCTATTTCCAAGTCTTGGATAATATGTATCCCAAGGAGCCTGCTAAGCTTTCTAACAAATCATTCAAGGCCAGATATACACTACTTTGAGGTAGAATTGTGTTAATAATAGCTGATAAAACCTAAGTTCTTCCTGGAACAGCCTCTCTGTTTTATTTTTTATTTTTTTAGAGAGAGAATTTTTTAAAAATATTTATTTTTCAGTTTTTGGCGGACACAACATCTTTGTTTGTATGTGATGCTGAGGATCGAACCCGGGCTGCATGCATGCCAGGCGAGCGCGCTACCGCTTGAGCCTCATCCCCAGCCCAGCCTCTCTGTTTTATTTTCAGATTTGTATCACAGATTTCACTTAGTTCTCAGAGCAACCCTGTAAGATAGATAGATTTCCATAATATACATTATTCCAGGCATAGGTGTCTTCATTTGTCCTCCATTAGTTAACTCAATGTTAAGTCCATAAATCACAAAAATGTAGTATATGCTTGATATATATTAAGACTAATCAGTAGTTTCTGTTCAATAGGCAGCTTTTGTTTTGTGAGTTATCCATTTTTCTGTCCTCAATGCTATAGCTCTAATAGCAATTTTAAAGGCTAAAGTAAAGGGGGAAATTCTAAAGAGCAATAAAGGGGAAAAATAGCAAGAGGATAAGCACAGAAAATCTGTAGTAAATAAATATGAGTAAATCTGATTATTACCTATGAGAAAATGTAACTAATTTTTCTTTAGCATAGAAAGTGTGCTCCTCAATTAAATTATGAGGCTAATATAACCTTAATACAAAAACCTAATGAAAAGTATGAAAGAAAACAAGTAAAGGCCTTTTTCAATCATGGTATAAGTACAAAAATCTTATGTTAAATATTAGTAAAGCAAGGCTATCTATGTATAAAGATTATACATTATCACTGAAGTAGAATTATTCCAGGAATGCAAGATATGGTATTTACTTCTTTGGAACTAAACACTAAGAAAAAAATGCCCATACAAAACTCTACAGTAGGTGTTAGCCTTAAAAAGACTACTGTCACCTCTTTCACCAGGAACAGTGTATTGGAACCCCAGTCAGTGTGGTAAAGCAAGAAAAAGTAATGCGCAGATATCAGAATTTGATAATAGAAATTTGGGGATTGTAATAATGCAAAGTTGCTATGTACGAAGTCAGTGAACATAATCTACTGCAGTGTTTTAAGAAGTTATGGAAAGATGATGTGAGAATACAAAGACTTCAAAGATTTTAGTTCTTCCAGATTGATTTCTAGATTCAGTGCCACCCATCAGCATTGCAGCAGTCTCACATTCAGTAATATATCAGAGTGAATCTAAGTGAGCAATATACTTGGAGTAGTTGTGTAGGTGTTATTGCAAACTGATACACTTTTGAGAGTGTATCACAGTTTGGCATTTATTTTCAGGTACATTTTATAAAATAGATATTTAGTAATATCAAGGCATATATCCAAAGACTTCCAAGAATCCTTATATATTTGAAGATCACGGTAATACATTGATTTCTTCCTTTTAAAAAAAAAGTCACACTTTAGAATCTTTTGGAGAACAGAACAATGAAGCTGTGGTAGTGTAGACACCAGTCCAGGTTTTTAAAAATATTTTTAATGGACCTTTATTTTGCTCATTTATTTATGTACATTGCTGAGAATTGAATCCAGTGCCTCACACATGCTAGGCAAGCACTCTACCACTGAGCTACAGACCCAACCCCAGTCTAGGTTTTGTTGCTTTTTTTTTTGCCTCCAGTTGCCAAGGCCACTCACTTCTTTCTCCACATACATCCTCACTCATATATTCTGAGCAGTTGTTCCACCTTTTTAAAAATCCAATAGTAGGATTTTGTTGTTGTAGTTTACTGAAATCTTTGGAGTCTTTGTGTTCTCAAATTATCTTTCAGTAGAAAGAAGTTTCATTCCTGCATATCAATATAACTAAGCATCAAGAAGCCATTCATTGTATACTCGAATTGCTGAATATAAATCCTGTCTTCACCATTTACTAGTATCGTGATCCTATAGAAGTTGAATTTCTTTGCATGTATTTCCTCATCTGTAAATGGGATCAGAGGAGGAAGGATAATGATGTCTATCTTGTAAGATTGTTATAAGGACTAAAAGTACTTTGAACAAGATTTATTAGTAAATGCATTTTGATAAAGAAACCCTAGGCTGGCTTTCATAACTTACCAAAGTTTAAACCTACAAATTTAGAATATTCATTGACACAAATCAGTGACAATACTGTTTGATTTGGTTTCACAAACTTCAGTTTTTGAGTGACATCTCTGTGGAAGCCATTGTCAGCTTTAGATATACTTAAATTTAAGTATGCACAATTAAGGAGTTGAATGTATGAATGATAGTGTTCAAAACAACTACAAACATGACTTAATGGTTAGAAAATAGTTGGTGATTGAAGAGGAAACAATTTGAAGCCCAAGAAGTCTAGCACCTTTTGAAACGGGGCTTTCTGGACCATTAATACATTTCCATGCTTTTAGAAGATACCTTTTAATGATGTATGCATACACTGCAATTTAATCTTTTAGTGATAATTCACTAGGTACTAAAGCTATAAAATTTCTGAAAATTTTAAGTTTAGAGAATTTGCTAGGGAAGAGATTGAACTCATAAGTCTTTGCCTGCTAATGTGTACTCTCCAATTAAACTACACCCTGGCTTAATTGTTTTTAAAGCTGAAATATTTGAAGTTTTTGCCTTAGAATTTTAAACAAGTATTTTGAATACTTCATTCCTCCTAATTTTAATATTTAAATTTAAAGTATTTTTGATTCAGATTTTTAAACTTACTTTGAAGTGTTACTTTAGCTTCATTTTATATGTATATACAAGTTGGCTAGATACAGTATATCTAACTTGTTTCCAGTTGATGGGAAGTAAGAAATAATTCAGAAAAGTAAATCTACATTAGAGTAAAACTAAAATATTTTAATGCTGCTCAAAACATTGTTTTCTTCCTAAAAGAAATAAAAGCGGGGACTTGACTACATATTTGTTTGTGTTCATAGCAGCTTTATTTATAAGAGCCAAAAATATGCCCATCAATGGAAGACTGGATAAACAAAACATGAAGTATATACATATTATAGAATATTATTCTAACTTCAAAGTAAAGGAAAATTCTAACATACATTACAAGATGTATAAACCTTAAAGACATAGAGGACCCTAAGCCAGTTAAAAAAAAAAAAAGGACAAAATATATGATTTCGTTACTTATGCCAGGTACCTAGGGTAGTCACATTTGGAAAGAGAGTAGAATGGTTGTTGTTGGACTATGCAAAGGAGAAAATGGAGTTACTGTTTATTGGATATATCATTAGAGAAGATGAAAAAGTTCTGGAGAGAGCTGGTAATGATCATTCACAGCATTTGGGTACCTATAACATCACAGAATTGTACACTAAAAAAATGGTTAAATTTTGATGTATGTATACTTTTTCACAATTTGAGAAACAAAATATTTCCCTGCAGTGCATAGGAGACACAGAAAACACTCATTTTGGAAAACAGTTCTGGGAAATGGGAACCTCTTATCCGGTTATGAATACCTTCCTATTCTCCACCTGCCCCATCCCCAAAATTACAATTTGGGAACTATAAATTGTCAAATATAAATTAATGTGCTATAAACTAGGTTCTTTGTTTTTTAGTAATGGGGTGAGAATATTAAATTTTACAAGTTATTTCATTCTTTTACATGCAGTGAACGATGAAGTGATGAATTTGAAACTTATGAGAAGAATCTTAGTCACAACACATTATAGAACTAGAAGAAACCTTAATATTTAGTTCACAGTACTCCTTTAATAGAAAAATAAAGTGAGGTATTGCCTCCTGTGTTAGCCTCTTTGTCACTGTGACCAAAATCCCTGACAGGAACAATTTAGAGGAGGAAAGATTTATTTTGGTCAGTTTCAGAGGATTCAGTGCATGATCAGTGGGCTCTAATACTTTGGGCCTAAGGTGAGGTAGAACATAATGGCAGAACTGCGTGGTGGAAGGAAGTTGCTCAGCTCATGGCAGCCTGGAGGAAAGAGAGAAGAGAAACCCTTCCAAGCCACAACCCCAGGCCTACTTCCTCAAGTTAGTTTCAGCCTTCCAGTAGTCCATTCAGCTATCAGTGGATTAATCCAGGAACCCTCACAATCCAATCATTGCCTTAAATCTCCACCTCTGAGCCATGCTGCACTGGTGACTGTATGCCTTTGACACATGAGTTTTGGGGGATGTTGCAAATCCAAACCTTCTCAATAGAAGAATTTGCTGGGTAGAATCCCTAATTGCCTCACTGGACTAAGTAATTAAAGCTGTATCATGTTCTAGATTATTTATAAAGTTTCTTCTATTCTCATAGAAGATGGTAAACAGGACACATTTAGTTGCCCCATAGGCAGATATGAGTGAGAAGAAAGGAATTCAGTCCTATCCCCTGAAATCTATCTTTATTCAGACAGTTAAGGGTATTCCAAGCCTATAGCCACTTGATCCTCCTCTTCAGACTACATCAGTCCTCTGAGTCAACAAATACAAATGAAGCTCAATTTAGTTCTTTCCTCATAAGAAAAATCAGTGAAGAAGCAGTGAAAGCCCAAGGAACAAATACTTGAAATATATTATCAGAATAGCGAAAAAAAAAAAGTATTGAGAATTCAGAGGATATTGCGTTTATAAAGCCAAAAAAAAAAAAAAAAGTGAGGTACCAGTAATGTGAGCCTCTTTTTAAAAAAGATTGTGTTCACGTATTATCAATAATTCTTAAGTTTTCTGAAATGCATGAAAGCCTTGATCAGATTGTTATGCTATGGATAGATGAAATGTGTTAAATAGATATATATTCATCTGAAAAGTTTCCTAGGAATTTCTTGTAAGTAAGGAAGGAATAATGTGTATTTGTAGAATGTTTCTAGACCAAAGTATTATGACAGCTTTTGTGTTACCTTTGAAGATACACTTGATGTACATGTCTTATAGTAGAGGTGCCAAAACTGATGATTAAGGTAGGGGAACATGTGTCTGTTCATGTTTTAGCTTATGCTCAGCAACATGTGGAGGTGTGTCCTGGAAATCTCTGTGATAATTGTACTTTCCAGTTACAAAAAACTTTGAGAATCTGGTATACTAACATATGCAAAAATTGATAATCTGTCTTATTGCTTAATCAGGAATACTTGATTCGTTTTTTAGGGCATTGCCATAGTAGATTATCAAGATTGTAAAAGTAGGGGCTGAAGTTATGGCTCAGTGGTAGAGTGCTTGTCTAACAAATGTGAGGCACTGGGTTCGATTCTCGGCACCACATTAAAAAAAATAAAGCCATTGTGTTCACCTATAACTAAAAATATTTTTAAAAAAGATTATAAAAGTATTTAAAATTCTATTTGGGCTAATTCAGAAAAGAGCTAGCTAATAGTCACAAGATAGTTTCTTATAGTTTGCTTGCAACTCTAGCTTACATATAACCTGCCTAGAACATAAATCCTTTTGATAATCAAAACCATACTTTAAAGAATATAAATATCTTGATTAATTTACATTATTTTTTTATAAAACTGGCTTTTATATTAGAATTTTATCAGAATAAATATTTTTTCAAGATTGGTCTTATAATATTTTTATCAAGATTGGTCTTCTGAAACAGTATTGTGTATGTAATCTCGGTTACATGTGCTTCATCAGAGAATCTATCAAAATTGCCTGTGTGTACAGAATGAACTTTTGAAGTTAGTATGAATGTGATGCATTTGAGCTCTATTTCTGAGTTGTCTGGGCTTCTAAGGTTCTAATTCAGCACTGCCCAGTAGAATTTGGAATTGTTACTGTGTACTGTATAATTTGGTAGCCACTAGCCACATGTGAGTAGTGGAACTAATGAACAAAATATTTAATTTTAACATTTAAATTGCTACACATAGTTTGTGACTCCATATTAAATAGTATAATGTCTGATAGGTAGGGGGGGTGGGTGTATGTGTATCTTGCAGTGCTGAGGATTTAACTCAGGGCTTCACACATGCTAGGTAAGATCAAAAGAAAGGCATATTATGGCCCATTTCAGTTATTGTTTAAGGATTTAGCATTTATGCCACACACTGTCACCTCAAATCTAGTATGTAACAGGTAACAGCATTCATCAAAATATATCCAAAAAGTGTTATGATCTTTAGAAAGTCATACTCCCAGCCATACTGAACCGTACTCCCAGCCTCTTCAAATAGTATTAAAAACTAAGGAAAGACAAGAGTATAGAAATATCTGCATTGAACTGTGTGGACTTCTGACTCAAAATGTGTTTACATGGTATAGTACATAGGCTCTTCAGCCTTTATTTTCTTCTTCTTCTGTAATGTCATGGATACAACTTCTTTATTTCTGATCTCACTGCCTAACTTTTTATTAAAAAATAATAATAATTTATAACTTACACAAGGACTGAACTATTTTGATGTCTCTTGGTTAGATGCTTGCTATCTTCTCCCCAGTTGTTTTTACCAGTTTTTTCCACTAGTGGAAAAGTAATCTTAGAATCACCCAGTACATTTTTCTAATTTGAGAAACTTCTCCAAACTAAACTCAGAATTATCAGGGTATTTGTCAAGTTTATCAACAAAATACCCCAAGTAATTCATTGGCTTTGAGTATGTATAGAATCTTCCTAGTATTTTACATTTTAACTTTAGTATCGAGTATGATTCCTTTTCAAAGAAGAAAATAGTTCTGTTAAAATTTCTCCTTTCAAATTGAAATATAAAAAATCTGATACTCTTTAAAATTTTCCATTTGTTTCTATTCCCATATAGTAGTCTATGCAACATTTCTTCAGGCAGAGTTGAATGTTGCTAGAAACGTCACCAGAATTTCAGATTCTGTGATCTCACAGGCAGCTGAATGGTTTTGCTGCTGATTCTTTTTACAGTCTAAAAGAAGAAAGAAGTACAACCTACCTCAGAGACATAGGAGTTTCACTAGCTATATTTCTCCATAACACAGAAAATGTGTTAAAACATTATGTTAAAACATTATGATACCTTCTTTAAAACTTATAAATTATTGTAAATATTCTATATGTTCCAGCTTTACTGAAAAAGGAGCATTTCGACAAACTTCACTGAAGGGTTCAGCTTCTCTGTGTGTATTAAATTGTAAATATATGGCTCTGTAAAGACCATAACACTTCTTGGATATATTTTGGTGAATGCTGTTACCTGTTACATACTAGATTTGAGGTGACAGTGTGTGGCATAAATGATGTCCTTAGATAATAACTGAAATGAACCATGATATGCCTTTCTTTTGATCTTTATACCAAGACTACTGAGTTGTTATATATTGATCACCTTTATTATGATAGATTCCCTTGGGTCATTCTACTGAGATATGTTGGGCTCCAGGCCCCCTTTCCACAGAACTGACCTAAATTCCAATTTTTGTTTACATTTTCAGAGTTGAGTGCCTTTGCTGTCACTCTAGTCTACTCTGGTCTTTTCTTTTTGTTAATAAACATCTACTCTGTTCACATCAGGTGTTAGTAGGTTCTGTTTTAAGTATGTTTTTTTTTTTTCTGTTTTCTTCATCTGTTCATCTAAAACATCAGGTTTTAATATTTGTAATCAAAATAAGCATGAGTGGAACTGGGACTGTAGCTCAGTGGTAGAGTACTTGTCTAGCATGCGTCTAGGGGATTCAGTCCCCATCACTGCAGAGAAATATCAAAATTGGTGAGTTTTTTCCTTACAATAGCAGACAAACCATTTTTACATTTTGTGCAGTCTTCATATTTTTAATATTATTTTTGTTCTTGAATTATTAGAGATTTGTTTATTTTTAAAAATCTAGGAAATGTTTGTTTTCGAGAACATTGGAAATTCTAGAAGCTATTTGTTAAATTTTAATTTCAGATTTCTCTTTGTGACATAAGTTCTGACATTACATAAAACAGTATGTGAAATTACTTTCCCAGATTTATACATATAGAGACCAGGTTCAAAGTAATTCATTTTAGGCTTTACAATGTATTTTTTAACATGAAATCTAGTATTAGCAAAGTTTGCTATTTATTATTTATTACCTACACTGTAAATAGGATAAGATATTGACTCAACATAGATTTTATTTAGAGCACAGCTTTCAGAATATCACACAAAATGAAGGAAAGATAAGTTTTCATTAATGTTTTCTCTGACCCTATTTTATAAGAGTTTGCCAAGTTAATCTGCATTATTACCAAGAAACAATAGGGAGATGAAAAAAAGTTTTTCAGTAAATTATAATTACATCAGAAATTGACATGAATAATGTTAGTAATTTATGTTAGAGTAGAAGGAGGTATAGTAGTAGATCATTCTGTTGGGTGTAAAAGAACCGATGCTCATCTTTTTACTTTGTCAGTGCGCAGGAAAAAGTTACCAGGAGAAGCAGATTCTTAAATTATTTCATATAATTTTAGGAAATTCCTCTTGCTATAAGTGAAGTGTAAGGATGAGGCGGGTAGGTAGCTCAGTGGTAGAAATTTTCAGGGTGTGAATTCTCAAGCAGCAAACTTTAAAAGGCGGAGGGGAAGAAAAGAAAGAAAAAGAATCCTTTGTTGAAAGTAAATCTTAATTTTCACAATAGGTCTCCTTCCCCACAGCTTAGATGCATAGATTTTCATTTATCTGCTTCTGTTTTGTTTCCACATACTAAACATAAGCAATAGTCTCCTCAATATTTTTGTGCATTCTTTCTAAACATGTACATTTAAAACCTTTCATTCCTTTTTATTCCATTGTGTGGATATACTACATTTTGTTTACCCATTAATCAAACATTTGCGTTATTTTATTTCACTTTTTGTCTTTATATAAATATGCTGCTGTGAACATTCATGTACATGTTTTTCTGTAGACATAGGTTTTCATTCCTCTAGGAATACCCGGAAGTTATTTTTAAGTTAATTTCTTGTTGAAATGGTAACTGCCAGACTGATTTTGTGGCATCATTTTACTTACCCAGAAAATGTCCAGTTTTTCCACATTTTAACCAACCCTTGCTATTAACTATCTTTCTTTATAGCCATCCTAGTGGGTTTGAGGTGATATTTCATTGTGGTTTTGATTTGTATCTTCCTAATGACTATTGGTGTTGAATGGCTTTTCACAAGCTTAATTGGCCACGTGTCTGTCTTTGGAGAAATGCTGTTCAGATCCTTTGCCCATTTTAAAATTGTTTTATTTAGAGTTTTTGTTGAGTTTTTTTAATATAGGTTATCTTTTTATTGTTAAATTATGGAAATTCTTCTTATATTCTAGATATAAGTCTGTTCAACAGATTCATTATTTACAAGTATTTACTCTCATTCAGTAGGTTGTCTTCACTGTCTTGGTGGTATACTCTCAAGCACAAAAGTTTTAGAAGTTCATTTGTCTATTTTCTTTGTTATTTGTGATTTCAGTGTCATAGTTAGGAATCATTTCCCAGTACAGGTTCCCAAAGATCTATGCTTTTATTTTCTTCTGAGAATGTTATAGTTCAGAACTTACTGTTTAGTCTTGGACCCATTTTAAGTTGATTTTTTGCATATGTGTAAAGTAGGAGTGTAATTCTATTCTTTTGCATGTGGATATCAAATTGGAATTTTTATTGGAATTATCTTGAATTTAATTTTGAGAGAGTTAACATTCCTATTACTATAAAGTCATTCCATGTTTTTAAGTTTTTTAAAACTTTTTTGCAGGAAGATTTTCTACATACTACTTTACTTACTCTATTTTTAGTTGTTTAATGATAACATGGAAAATGTAGTGTTTTCCCCAAATGTGTGTATTTGCCAAATTTGCTGAGAACTCTTTATTAGTTTTAAAAGTTTATTGATTTCATTGACTTTTGTATCTAGAGAGTCATGTCATCTGTAGATCATGATTTTTGTTTCTGTGTTATCTATAGGTTTTTCTTAGTCTTAATTATTAATGTGGAAAACTACTTTGGTTTAACGTTGGAAGTGTCATCATTCTTTCAACTATAGTACTTCATGTTTTATGTGCATTTTACATATTGTTTCTGTACTTTTGTGCAGTCCTTACTCACTTTTAGTATAAAGATTATAATAGCTTCAGAAAGTGAGTTTTGAGCATTTATTATGTTTCTTGGAAACTGTTTTAGGTAAAGGTGGCTTTTTTTAATTTTCTTTTCAAATTCTCATGGTTATTTATGTTTTCTTGCCTCCTGTTTCTTGTGCCAATTTATTCCTTTTGCATTACTCAAGAAATTATGCATTTGAGGTCATTTAATTTATTGACAGGTACTCTTTGGGGAGTGGTTACTGGGGGTTGAATTTGGAAACTTCTACCCCTGAGCTACATTCCCAGCCCTTTTAAGTATTTACTCTCATTCAATAGATTGTCTTCACTGTCTAGGTATTTCTTAAGACAGGATCTGGCTAAGTTGCTTAAGGTCTTGCTAAGTTTCTGCAGCTGGCCTTGAACCTGCAATCCTCCTTTATCAACCTCCCAAATCACTGGTATTACAGCTCTTGCTGCCACTGAGTTGCCTTTTTAAAAAACTTTTTCCTGTAGCTCCTTCTCCTTTTACATGTAGCATTTTGTTAGTCACTTTTCTGTCACTATAACAAATATAACCTGAGATAACCAACTTATAAAGAGAAAAGTTTTTATATTTGCTCACATTTTTGAAGGTTCCTATTTATGATTAGTTGGCCCTTTTGACTTTCGGGCTCTGGTAAGGAAGCATATCATGGCAGAAAGGTAGAAAGGCCATATTGCTCACTTTACATGACCAGAAAGTGAAAGAGAAGCAAAGAGGGTTGGGATTCCAAGGACCCCTTCAAGGGCAAACTCCCAGTGACCTAAAGACAACCAACACTAGGCCCTAGCTCCTAAGTGTTTCACCACATTCCAATATTGTCATCCTGGTCATCAGTGTTTTTAACACATGGGCCTTTGGGGGACACCCAGAAAATAAACTTATAACATTTACCTCCTTATGGTCAGTGTTGTTTGAGGACCCTTTCAACAAAATAGAGATTATGAATTCATTCTCTAGAGTCATTCCATTTATCGCTTCCAGAATTTTACCAGCTATGTGACTACTGGCAAGTTCTATAACTATTCTGTGCCTCTGTTTCCTCAATTGCAAAGTGGGTATAAACATAGTACCTATGAAGATCAGTAGAAGTAGAGGAAGGGACCAGGGGTGGGATGCAGGGAGGAAGTGGGCAAGTGCTAGAAAGTGTTATTGGCAAATTATATTGTTATATTGTGTGCATATGTACAACAACAAATCTCATCATCATGTACACCTGTATTGCACCAATAAAAAAATATGGGGAAAAAAGATAGTCCCTATGTCAGGGTGTTGTTGAAAGAATAAAATGGGTTAATATATTTTTAAAAAAGCATTTAGAATAGTCTCTGGCACTGAGTAGATGTTCTGTTAATACTGTTTGCAAATAGTCACAATGGAAACCTTTTCTAAGAATCAAGTTTTGGTTCTTCATTTTGTTATCTACCATTAACTTTTTTGTTGTTGTTATTTTCTCTTACTCTTGTGTTGGGTACTCTGAAAAAAATAAGCTAATATAACTACATTAGATACAGCCTACAAAGTATAATTTTCTTACTACTTTTAGCTGACTTGTTCAGAGTTGCTTATCACTGTCATTCTAAACAAGTCAGATTCCCCAGCACATTTTCATCTCTTAATATTTCCTAACTATACTCCATTTCTCTCCATGTTGGTATTCTCTAGACTTTTATTCTAGATTGTTAGAGATATATTTTACTACCTTTAAAAATATATTTCCTCTCCTGTCATGGTTGTGCATGCCTGTAATCCCATCCGCTTGGGAGGCTGAGGCAGGAGGATCCCAAGTTCAAAGCCAGCCTAAGCTTTTAGCATAAGAGACTCTCTTCAGAGGGTCTGGATATATGTCTCAGGGGTTAAACACCACAGGTTTGGTTCCCAGTAACCCCTATATCCAACAAAAAAATTGCTCATTACTTACTTGCACATTGTATTAGCTATTCTCCTTTATTTCTCATAATTTCAGATATGAATTCTCTTGGAATTTATTTCCTTCCTTGCTAGTGTTTTTCAAAAAAGGTCTTTGGCTTGATAAGTCTTTTGAGTTATTGTAAGCCTATAGCTATCTTTATTTTATTCTTATAATAAAATGATATTTCAGTTATGTGAAAAGCATAAGTTTAAAATTTTTAGTTTCTTTTAAAACTGTTTTCCAATGTGTTTGGTTTCTGGTGTTGCTGTTGAAAACTGACTTATTCAGTTGAAAGTGAGATCCATGCTTCCTTTTTAGAAACTTTTGGGTTTCTAGTGTTTTTCAGTTTTACTATAGTGTGTCTAGCTGTGAGAGTTGTCTTCGATATCCTTTTTTCACTTTTGGAGCTATTTCAATATGAATTATCTTTAATTTTAAGAAGATGTGTTTTTTTTGTTGTTTTTTTTAAAGAAGATCTTAAGTCTTTTTATCTTCTGTTTTTTTCCCCCCCTTTTTTATTTTCCGCAGACTCTTATGGCATACATATTGGCATTTCTTTTAAATTTTATTTTCTATTTTCTCTTATCACCCTGAAATTCTGGCCCGATCTTCCAACTTAACTAATGTGTTCTTCAACTGCTAAACCAATTCATTTTTCCAATCCATCAATAGCTTTTCCAGTCCAACAACACCTAATAATTTTTTAAACTAGGAATTTCCAGTTGGGTTTTCTTTATAACAGTTTTCCTGCTTCATCTTGTAAGTAGTTTTTCTCTTTTTCAAAAGGATTTATTATAACTTATTTTAAATCCTTAATTTGTCTGGTTCAAAAATCTGCTTCTGGGCTGGGGTTGTGGCTCAGCAGGAGAGCGCTCGCCTTGCATGTGCAAAACTCTGGGTTGGATCCTCAGCACCACATACAAACATAAACAAGTGAAATAAAGGTATTATGTCCAACTACAACTAAAAAATAAATATTTAAAAAAAAATCTGCTTCTACTATAAATTCAATTTGTTGTCTCTTAAGACTTATCTTCCTAAAGAATGAGTCACTGCCTTGTCATTTCAGGTTTTTGTTTGTTTGTTTTATGTTAGTTTTGTTTGTTTGTTGCTGTTTTCCCAAGGATAACTAGCAAATATTTTCATTCAGATAAGTTTGTAAGTTGGACTTGAAGTTATTTAAATTTAACAAGCTATGTCAATGCTTTTTTTTTTTTTTTAATCAAGAATAAAATGTTTTCCCTCAGTAACTTGCTCAACTCAGTTCACAGTAAAACTTTCAAATTTACAGAGAAGAAGGCAATACTTTTTTTAAAAAAACAGGTCTATATTTCTACCCTATTTCAGATCTGTTATTTGGAAAGTGATAATTTGTGAGTTATCACTGAATGGGCTGTAGTTATCTGGCTTTTGGGCAGTGGAGGTAAGAATAATTTCTTTTGCCACCATTAAGAAGGCCACATTGTTTTTTCATTACACAAGACCTTGGCACTGCAGTTTTGTGTGCTTCTTTCCTTTGATGTTTTAAATCCTTAGAAGCATCTGCAGCATTATGTATGTTCTGTTAGCCAGGTTTATTTTATTTTATTTTATTTTTTATTTTTTTGTAGTTGTAGGTGAACAGAATGCCTTTATTTTATTTTTTTTTTAATGTGATCCTGAGGATCGAACCCAGTGCCTCATGCATACTAGGCAAGCGCTCTGCCGCTGAGCTACAGCCCCAGCCCAGCCAGATTTATTTTAAAACTAATTTAGTATGTAAGAGTCTTCATGGTTAAGAAGTAAAGTATAGGAATATAGTTTAGCTATATATAGTTTACTTATTAATTGAGCTTTTAATTGACTGTTGTAGGTCAGCATTGATTATTAAACACACTGCCTTGATATATCATACCTTTATAACTCATATATGTGTGTGTGTGTGTGTGTGTGTACACATCTCATATATCAGGTCAACTCTTCTGGAGTAGAACATATTCTTTGTCTTGCTAAGCCCTGTGCATATCCTCAGAACCCTCTCAGCACATATTTCAGGAAGCTAGTTAAAGTTAGCACTGTAGATATTGCATAATTTTTATTTCTATTATAATTCTTATTCCAACTAGGCTAACACTCAGACTGTATTTGGTTTAAAAGAATTCAGGTAAACATCAAGTAAAGGTTTTTCCAAATCAGATACAGTGATACATGTCTGTAATCCCAGCTTCTTCACAGGGCTGAGGCAGGAAGATCACACGTTTGAGACCAGCCTTAGCAACTCAGTGAGATCCTGTCTCAAAATAAAAAATAAAATGAAAAGGGCTGGGAATATAGCTCAGTAGTAGAATGCCCCGGGTTTAAAAAAAAAAAAAAAAAGTTTATAATATCTGCCCTTTTCTGTCCTTCCTTTACTCATTTTTTAAAAACCTTTCATGTCATGTTTAGCCTTTCATGTCATGTTTAGCCTTGTTTCCCTTCTTCTTGCACTATTTCAGCTTCTTTCTACTTACTGTGTTTGCACTGGGAAATCAACACATTATATTCCTATAGAGTATATTTTGATTCAGTATTGAATGAAAAGGGCATTCTTTCCTTTTCATATATTTTCATGTATTCTCAATTCTTTAGTCACTCTCCTGAAGTGATTTCCTCTTGTTTTTGGTATAATGATGTACATTGAATTAAACAGAAAGTACAAACTAACCTAAAGATAATTTATATCATCTACATTATTTGTAAATGAATACCTCTGCACCTTTCATATTTTTATTAAATGAGAATAATGATCATCACTATTTGAAACATAAAATATTTGAGTCTGCCTATTGGCCAGGAATATTTGCCTCACTTCAGTGTTTAATGTATTCCTAGGAAGATGCCAAAAAGCTCTTGGGAGAAGGATACTTGAAATTATAGTACTAGATGTTGACCACCAGTAGTATTTGTTCAGGTCTTTGTTTCAATCTATTATATGAGAATATAGAGTCCACATTCAGTTATTAAAACCTGTGTGATTTCCTTTTCTTTTTCAGAAGATGAATAATCTTTCGTTTAGTGAGCTGTGTTGCCTCTTCTGCTGTCCTCCTTGCCCAGGGAAAATTGCTTCTAAACTAGCATTTTTGCCACCTGATCCAACTTACACACTGATGTGTGATGAAAGTGGAAGCCGCTGGACTTTACACCTCTCAGAACGAGCAGACTGGCAGTATTCTTCTAGAGAAAAAGATGCTATCGAATGTTTCATGACTGGAACCAGTAAAGGCAACAGAATTGCCTGTATGTTTGTGCGTTGTTCACCCAATGCCAAATATACTTTACTCTTTTCACATGGAAATGCTGTTGATCTTGGTCAGATGAGCAGCTTTTACATAGGACTGGGATCACGGATTAATTGTAATATATTCTCATATGATTATTCTGGATATGGTGCAAGTTCTGGGAAGCCAACAGAGAAGAACCTCTATGCAGATATTGAAGCTGCCTGGCTTAGTCTTAGGACAAGGTAAATTTCGACTGGGAATTGTTTTTTACACAATAGTTGGTTTTACTACATATTCCTTGAACTACCATATAAAGATTATATTTACCAATATTAATAGTCCAACTTTTAGGTTTCAGTTTTAAATTTTATAGAATAACGAACTTTTTTTTTAAAGATAGCTCAGATTTGTGTATGTATTAATGCATGTATGTGTGAATTTTTAAAGTTAAATGCAAGTTTTAAAAAACTTATTGGTGCATGATATACAAATAATTACTCAAAATTTCAGCATTTTAAGGGAATGAGGAAAAAAACAGTAATTCAATATTATTTAAAGGTGAGATTTTACTTTACATTCTGGACTCCTAAACTTTGGAGAAATAATCTCAAGTTTTTGTAAATTATTTATTATCAATGCAGTTAGTGTACAATAAATAGATATCTAAGTTTTCTGATGTTATATATTGATAAGCTGCCTGACTTCCAGAGTATTGTACTAAAGAACTAAAACACAAAGAAAACTTACTATTTCTGATTTAATATTTAAAATATTAATGGTGTCAAAGAACCTCCTCATTGTTTGTTAATAGGTGTAACTTTTTTAGAAATATAAAACTCTTTTCAACTGTACTGATATTAGTTTCATTAGGCCTTAAATAAACAAAATACTACCCACTTTTCAAAGTCAACCATTGGAATATTATATTTCACAAAGTATTATAATCTTTTAAAATACTGAAATAATTGATATGATTCATATAACAAAGATATACTTGTAAAGTATAGCTTGATAATGTGGTTTTGGGAGAGTGGTTCAAATTCTTTTTGAATTAATTTTTATTGGAATACAGTATACATATATATAAAATAGTGGAATTCATTTTTACACATAGAAGTGGAATTTATTTTGTCATAGTTATATATGCACATAGCATGATTTGGTCAATTTCATCTATAATAATGATTTTGAAGGTGCCAAGGTAAAGTAGATAGCCTCTATTATTAGTGCTTAACATAGAAGGACAACTTTTTTGAAACAAAACATGAGTATATGTCTATCGAAAAATATTCCCTGTTTTGATTAGTCAGCTTTCTTTTTTCTTGTCAGATTTTTTGTTTGTTTTCTGGTAGTAGTGATTGAACCCAGGGGCATTCTACCACTGAGCCACATCTTCTGCCGTTTTACATTTTTTTAATTTTTGAGACAGGACTTGCTAAGTTATTGATGCTGGCCTTCAACTTGTCATCCTTCTGCTCAGTCTCCTGAGTTGCTAGGATTACAAGCATGCACCACTGCACCTGGCCAGATACCAATTTGAAGGAAACTTTCTAAAATGATTGCCTGTCTTGAATAATTAATTTTAACACGTTTGATAACAAGTATTAATGAGGAACAAGTGCAGAATAAATTCTTAAATAATCCCACATACTGTGTGAGCTCTCCTGTATGTTTTTTCATGTTGAACCCTAACTAAGCACAGTTGAAAGAGTTAGTAGTCTTGGGAAATTTATTCAACTCCTCTAAGCCTGTTTCCTCGTCTTTTTACTGAAAAAGTTGAGTGTAATGATCTCCAAAATCCTTTGTAGTTCTGAAAATCTATCCTCTAACAAAATGTATATAATTAGAATACATGCCATGTATTTCTTTTACCAGCCAAAAGTAAAATGTTAAGTAATCAGGAAGAGGGAAATAAATAAATGAACTTTTCAACTGGGAAAATAATCCCAGTTTCTGACCTTTTGATGGGTCAACAGAAAATAAAGGCCTGGTTTTCACCATTAAGCCTTCTCTCACAAATCTTGAGCTCTGCGTGTGTGTGCTCTCGTGGAAAGAACACTGTACCAGGCAGGAATCGGTTTACCTGGGTTATAATTATAAGTCTATCATTAACTTTGAACATCTGCTCATTAAGCAACTCAACTAGATTAGATGGTCTCTAAAGTCCTTTCTAACTCATACTATTCTGAAATTGTTCATGCTTAATTAGGAGATGTCCCTGCTACTCTTGCCATTACTCATTTGAGCCCACAACCTATAATTGCCACCAACAGTGCTTCTATTCATCTGACAGCAGTAGTGCAATGTTAGGAGTTGTGCTGTGACTGCACACATTCTCTCTCCTAATATCTTATTTTCTATGGAGCATGTACAACTAGGTAAATTGTAAATAAAAAGGCATTTCTGAGTTGAGTGACATTTAGAGTCAGGTGTAGCTGGAAACCCCACTTCTGGGTCATATCACAGATGTTTGTGGAAGAAACTATGTGGAGGTTTGTCACTAACTGGATAATTCAAATAGTCTTGTGCTCCAGAAAGAGAACACATGGGTATTTAGCCTTGCTCTTTCCTGGTGAATGTTCAGATTCTCAGAAAGCTCCCTTTCCTTTCCAAAAGACTAGATGGTACTTGCTAGGCAAATGGCTCTTGGCTACCAGAAATGACTACTGTCTGCATTGTAGGTGGAAAGACATATTTAAGGTCACTATAACACTTCACCTTACATTCATTAGCTCCTGTATCACTTAACCTACAATTCAAGTAGTTTACAGTTGGGACAGTTATACTGTGGATAAATACAGTTCCTGGAACATAGTAGATAACTAATAAATATTTATTGAGTCAGTGAGTTCACATTTTTAGATCTGTAGCAGTGTTAAAAGGGGTAAAATACTCCTGAGACTTGTAGAATGAAGTCTGTTCATAATTAACCAAACCACATGGTGTTTGGAATTCTATTTTATCTGTTGATCTTTTCAATTATTAGTCTATTTTTACAGGTAAACAAACTTTAAGATAAATTGTAATTTGATTTTGACTAAAATTGTTCATTATACTCATTGCAGACCATAACTATATGTAGCATTTTTATTCTCAATATCTAGATAAATAAAGAACTTTTGTTAAGGTATTATATAAACAACAGTATTCTATAGGACAACAATATGCCAGATTTGAATTAATAAATGTGTGTGGGTAGGGGCGGGGTACTGGGGATTGATCCCAAGGGCAATGAAATAAGCTTACTAAGTAGCATTAAAAATGATGGTGATAGAGCTAGAGGTATAGCTTAGTGATAGAGCACTTGTTAGCATGTGGAAGCCCGGGATTCAATCCCCAACACTACAGAAAAAGAAAAAGTTAAAAAACAACAACAACATATGGCGATAACTAAGAAAGTTCAATTTTAAATATAAATTGATATTGTCTAATTTTTTCATTCTAATAGCAGATCTTTAGAGAATGATGGAACATTGCTTGTCCAACTTTTAACTTTTGAATTTTATAGATATGGCATTCGTCCTGAAAATGTGATCATATATGGCCAAAGTATAGGTACAGTACCATCTGTGGATCTTGCTGCTCGGTATGAGAGTGCTGCTGTTATTCTTCATTCTCCTTTGACCTCCGGAATGAGAGTTGCTTTTCCTGATACAAAGAAGACCTACTGTTTTGATGCATTCCCAAAGTAAGTGGCAATATTCAAAATAGTTCAATTCCAAGATGCATTTAAGGGAATTTTTTTTTCTTTCATAGCATGCATTGATGATACAGTTTATTCAGCCATAAACTGTTTTATATCACATAGAAATTATGAAGGGTTGTGGCTCCGTGGTAGAGTGTTTGCCTAGCACATGTGAGGCACTGGGTTCTATTCTCAGCATTACATGTAAATGAATGAATAAAATAAAGTTCCATCAATATCTTAAAAAATTAAATGAAAAAGAAATTGTGAAAAACTAATGTGAAAAGGGTATTGGCAGGTGACCAGTAAGGAGGCTGAAATATTTGAGTAGTAGTAATCCACATAAGAAGTACCAAGGAGGGCCTTGTACCCTGGGTAATGGCAGTAGTATTGCAGAGAAGGGAATAGGCTTGCAAAATGACAGAACTGAGTAAGACTCTAAAGTTTCTGCCTTGAGCTGCCAACATATGATGATGCCATTGAGTAAGATTTAAAAAAAAAAAAAAAAAAAAAAAAACTGGAGAAGACTAGGTAGAAGGAAAAGTGAGTGAATAATTTCTAGTTAATGACACATAATTCACAAAAAAGGTTGAGTCTTAAATTAACTAGAATAAGTATTATCATCACAAAATTTGCAAACATACAGTATTAAATGGATTGAAAGAAAGGCAGCTTCTTCATGTTTCTCGAGATAAGCAGATATTCTCTTCTGCTTCTCTTCATAGTTAGAAAAATTGATGTCCTGTTTTACTCAGAGGGGAGAAAGACAAAAAGGAAGAAACTGGCAAATTTCAGTCTTCTTTCTTTTCTTGGCAGCAACACAAAAGATTTTTTTTTGTGTGTGAGTGACAGGCCAAAAGCCAATCTATCCTTTGGTTCTTTAGAAGAACTATGGAGGTGATTTCAAAGCATAAATCTTTTTATGTTGGCCAGAATGTGATCATTTTAATAGGGAAGCTTATGGGAGCATGTGATCTTATCATTCAAGCAGGCTGTGGGAGGTAGAGGGGAAGGGATTTTGTTTTGTTAAATTTTTATTTTGCTTTATTTTTGTGATGCTGGAACCCAGGACCTCTTGCATGTTAAGTAAGCACTCTACCACTGTGGCTTTTTAATTGTTTTTGGTTTAGTTTTGTTTTAGGTATATACATTATGCTACTTCTGTTTAGCTGAATGGTAGTAATGAATGTAGGGAAGTGATGGTGTCTGTACCATTGCCATCTTATATTTCTGTCTAGCTCCCGTTTTTACTTCACATGAGCAGAAATAGCATTGGTTGTAAATTATTTTAAAACAGTTTGTTTTTAAAAGTTTTAATTCCTTTATAGTTAAAACATCTTTCTGATAAAAAATAATACAAGAATTTTTCTTAGCAAATTCAGCCTTGAATTATTTCACTGATTAATTTCTTTCTTTGCAAGATTTTTTTTTAATTGAATAAGGGATTGAATTCAAGGGTGCTTTACCACTGAGCTACATCCTCAGCTCTTTTAATTAATTTATTATTATTATTATTATTATTATTATTGAGTCAGGGTCTCACTAAGTTGCTTCGGTCCTCTCTAAAATGCAGAGCTGGCCTCAAACTTGCAGTCCTTCTAACTCAGCTTCTCAAGCCACTGTGATTATAAGCATGTTTCACTGTGTCTGGTGATTTTCTTTTTTTAAGGCCGTAATGTTATCTTTCTCTCTCTCAAAAGTTCTTGAAAAACTTTTTTCTTTATAAGGTTTCTTCTCTTTCTGACTCCTCCAAGTTGTCTTTTGAAAATTCTGTTTATTTTTATCTCTATCTTATATTTGAGGTATTCTCTTCCAATATCTAATAATTCTTGGCTATCTAAAGAACTAATCTAATCTAATCAATAAAGAAAACTCTTTTTAAAATTGCCCCTTGGGCGGTGAAGGCCTAGCTTCCAGTATTCTTGGAAACCAAGTAGGGTTCATAATAGCCAGAATATATGAGTATTCTGTGACTGATACCTCTACCTTAAACTCTGACAATTCTGAGTTCACAGAACCTTCAGTCTTGGGGGAAGGTGGCTTACCACCTAGCTGCAATTGAGAGGTAAAGGGGACCTATGAAAGAGGAGGATATGTTTTAACAAACTGAACAAATTCTCTATATTCTAATCCCCCACCTTTATCTCCATAGCAAATTCCTTATTCTTCTTTGTTACAAATTGGGTTGCTTCTTCACTTTACCCTTCTGTCTGCTTAAAGTTGTATTTGCTTTCTCCTATCCTTTTAATCAGTTCTCTCTCACATTCACTTATTTTCCAGCTTTAAAATTTTGGTGCATTAACATTCTTCCTATCTTTTTTTGTTTATTCCCTCAAAATAAGAACAAAACCCAAAATGTTTTGTTGTAATTTTAGTATGAAATTAGGAGGGAGAATATGAGTACAGAAGGAGATAAAATTGGCACATACTTGAAATTGTTCTTAATTTCTGTCTTTGAAAGCTTAAGTTTTCCTGAGTTTAAAAACAAAAATCAGTATTTTAGAATAGTGCAAAAGGATGACAGCATTGAATGACTCCACCAAAGCAGAAGTACATGAAGTTTAGACTTAATATAAAAGGCAATTTTTGAATCTTAAAATCTGATTTAATCTTAGAGATCAAATATTTGAATTTTCTGTTATAGCACATAGCCATATTATTGAGTCTTCTTATCCCTCTTTCTTTCCCCTACAGCATTGACAAAATCTCTAAGATAACCTCTCCAGTATTAATAATTCATGGGACTGAAGATGAAGTTATTGACTTTTCACATGGCCTCGCATTATTTGAGCGTTGCCAAAGACCTGTGGAGCCTCTGTGGGTTGAAGGAGCAGGACATAATGATGTGGAACTTTATGGACAGTACCTTGAAAGGTTGAAACAGTTTGTGTCACAGGAGCTGGTAAATTTGTAAAATATTCTGTAAATTTGCATACTGGGTTTTCTTTTCTTGCTGAACTGCACTCTTTGGTAAATAATATAAAACCTGAAGGTTTTGTTTACAAATCATGTCAGTTGCCTTCAAAAATGTACAGGTAATGATTTGTTAACAGACTTAATGAAGGTTTCAATTACCAGAAATAGAAACTGGAAATAACAGTATCATGCAGTCAGGCTGTGTAATTTATATTTTTTCTGTGAATTTTTTTTAAACATCAAGATGAGTACTGTATGAAATTTTAATTAGTTCTATAAAATCAAATGCTGTAAAAGTATTGCCAAATGCTTTTGCATATCAAAAACAAATTTATAAATATTTTTAAAACATCTCAATGTACTAAATCTTATCCTGATATACAAATGATGTAATATTCTTTAAAAAAGCTGTATATCTAAAGCAATTCAAGTACTCATAATAGAATAAACTGTAAAAATAAAATTTTAAAACATCAAGTTAAATAGGGTTCATCTAACCCTGTTGTACAGGGATAGGAGCTTAAATGGCTATTTTATTGTAAAATACATTGAATTTTCTGTATTCTCGTTATAATACATTTATCCTAAAAATGAAGTAAGTCTTAATTTTTATGCCATCTGTTAATTTACCAATTAGTTACCTTGTAAATGCAGTCATAGTGGCACTGAATTTTAACTAGTTTGGATTTATAAGTTTGATACTGTGAGGCAACTACTTAACATTTTATTTGGTTACCTAAAAGGCATTTAGGGTTTCAAGACTGATTTGTAATGCAACGTTGTTTTCAAATTTTGACTAATCTTGTAGAATTGTAGTACTACTCTTCATTGTATGAAAACCTGAAAGTCCATTAGTTGTTCTTCAATACCACAAACACACTGGCTATTTGGACTTTTTTCACTTTGGCTATTTTTAAGAATAGGACCCACTCGTTTGGGTTACTATCTAAGAATTTCATGGATTTACTCCTGTATGCAGGAGGTAATAAAACATTTAATTCATAAGTTTTATATTAACCAGTATAGTAAAAAATAAAGCTCACACACAAAAACTAAGTTGCCTTTCCTTGAATGAATCCTGCCTGAATAAAACAATGAAAGAAAAATAAAAAATAAAATTAACGGTATGTAGTCTAATTTGTAAATGAATGAATATTGAAATAATACACACTGTGGATATCTTTTAAGGCCTTATGTAGTTTTAATTGTTCTGCTTGTTCTGTGGTTATGTCTAAGACTATAGTATATGATTCTCTACAACGTATATCAAGTATTGTGAATGCTTTGGTTCAGATGTGTCAAATTAACAGTAAAACAACAAATATACCACTCAGCTGTGCTTGTTTGCCTTTTTCCATCCTCCTTACTCCTACACAAGAGTGAAAAATGCCCATTCACCTTTATAAGACTCAGTTCTGAAATTTTCTGAGTTTTTTATTAGCATCTATTATTTGTATATATTAGTAGGATTCAGTATGATATTTCCATACATGTATATAGCATGTACTGATAAATCACCTTACTTCTTCCACTCCTTCCTGCCTCTATCTCCAATAATCACTAGTCTATTTTCAGGTCAAATTTTTTAGCTTCCGCATATGAGAGAGACAATGGCAGTGTCTGGCTTATTTCACTTAACATAATGTCTTACAGTTTTATCCATTTTGCCACAAATAACAGGATTTCATTCTTTGTGTCCAAATAATGTGTGTGTGCACATATATGAAATATATAAAAAACACATTTTCTTTATCCATTCATGTGTGCAGTGGGCATTTAAGCTGATTCTGTATCTTGGCTATTATGAATAGTACTACAATAAGCAAAGGGCATTCCAGGGTTCTTTTTGGTATGCTAATTTCATTTCTTTGGGCTTTATACCCAGAAGTGGGGATAACTAGATCATATGGTAGGTCTGATTTTAGTTTTTTGAGTAACTTTCTTACTGTTCTGCTTAATGGCTGATTTACATTACTGTCAACAATGTGTAGGATTTCCTTTATCTTCTCACTAATATTTGGGTTTTTGTTGTTGTTGTTTATTTATTTATTTATTTATATTTTTGTTTATATTGTTCTTTTGTTTCTTTTTAATATCCTTTCTAACTGGGGTGATATGGTATCATTGTAGGTTTCATTTGCATTTCCCTGATGACTAATGAAACTGATCATTTTTTCCATCTATTTCTGTGGATTGTTTCTTCACTTTTGTTTCCTGTGCTTTGGGGGTTCAAGCCAAAAAATCATTGCCTGTGCCAGTGTCTTGAAATGTTTCCACTTCCAGTAGTTTCAGGGTCCTATATTTAGGTTTATATTTTGATCTGTCTTGGGTTTATTTTTGTCTAGAGTGGGAGATAGGGTTCAAGTTTCAGTCTTCCACACGTGGGTATCCAGTTTTCCCAGCACTATTTATTGAAGAGGCACCCTGTGCCTAGCTCTTTTGATTTCTTTGATGACCCATTGTTTATTCAAAAATGAGTTGTTCAGTCTCCATGTATTTGTATAATTTCTGAAGTTTTTCTTATTGATATCTAGTTTCATTGAATTATTATCTAGTTTCATTCCTTTGTTATCAGAAATGATGTAGAATATGATTTCAATTTTTTTGAATTTTTTAAGACTGTGTCCTAATATATTTCCTATTCTAGAGAAAGTTCAGTGCGCTCATGGAAAGAAATTTTTTGCACTAGTTGGACGGACTGTTCTGTACATGTATAGTTTATTTGATCTCTTGTGTTTTGTTGTTGTTGTTTGGCACTGGGGATTGAACCCAGGGGTGCTACTGACTCAAATCCCCAGCCCTTTTTCTTTTCTTTTTCTTTTTCAAATGATTTGTCCATTGATGAAAGTGGGATGTGTTAAAGGTCCCCCATTATTGTTTTTAAACACATTTCTCCCTTTTTTGTCTAATAGTGTTTTATAAAATTGGGTGCTCTGACATTAAATGTATATAGATTTACAATAATCATCTCTTATTGAATTGTTCCCTTGACCATTTTAAAAGTTACCACCTTTGTCCCTTCTTAGAAATTTTATCTCAAAAGTCTATTTTGTAGTGATCATGCTACTTAGTATTTTCTCATTCATTAACAATTATTGAATGTCTAAGCCATACAAAACCCTTGCTTGCCAGCACCATAAAATAGAGTATAAGTGGGAAAAGAAGTAGTAGAAGAGATTTTTGCTTGTTAGAAATAACATATAGGGCCTGGGGTTGTGGCTCAGTGGTAGAGCCCTTGCCTAGTATGTGTGAGGCATTGGGTTTGATTGTCAGTACCATATATAAGTAAATAAATGAAACAAAGGTCCATCAGCAACTTAAAAAAATATTTTAAAGAAAAGTAATAACATATAAGCCATTTGTTTAGAAACTGATTTAATTTAGGGTTGTAAAAATACATTATGAGGAAATAATATGAACAGTGATAGACAAATTATATTGCAGCATTAATGTAATTTTAAGATGCTGTGAAAGAATGATCTCAAATTAGAGAAAATCCTGAAGTGTTTTACCAAGTCAAAAATCCCAAAGGCTTTGAAGGATGACTGAGGAAGCTAACTATACTCAAATATTTGAGAGAAATTTACACTTTATTCTTTTGGATCTCAGAGTGGAACTAGGTGAATAAGTTACAAAATGGCAGGTGAGAGTGCATTTTAAGGAAGACTTTGCTGGGCATGGTGGCATACCCAGCAACTCGGGAGGAAGTGCCCTGGTGCAAGCTGAGTACCAAAAGAAAAACTGATTATTTGTCCACCAAAGAGGAGGATTGTCCTCCTAAGAGTTAACAAGTATCTTACCACCAGAAATACAGCAGAAGCTGAAGGGCATCCTTTATTCATGCCTCAGAAGAAATTTCAGATTTATGTGGGACATTGAACTAGATGTGCTACATGTAAGTTCCTTAATAGATTTCCTCTGCATATTCCTCAGAGGATCATTTGCCCTGTGCTTTCTGGAAGACAGTATGATGTAGAAGAATTAAGTTGACACTCAGGTCTGGAACAATATACTTTTGAACTATAAAACAGCATAAATTTATTTGTTCTCCAATTTTATTTTTGCTCCAAGATTCTTCCATATCAGCTATTTTTTTTTTCTTATTGAATGGTAAATTGGTGGGTTGTGCCTTTTGCAATTCTTAAATTAGTGATTTGTGTGTTTAAGGTAATTGTTTTTATTAGGTACAGTGACAGCTATTTAAGCAATATACTTAAATATCATGATAGCATACTGCATTCTAATAAAGTATACCCCAGATGTTCAGTAACAATTTATACATATGATACTCATTATTCTCAGAATTTAAAGAAGGGAGAAAGAAGGTATTTATCCAATTTTTAAATGGATTTTTTCCTCTGAAGGAAGCAAACACCTTTATGCTGGAAATGACCTACTTGATATTAGCATTAAAAAATAATAAATGAAAAGGAAATGGGAAGTAAAGAATAGAGTCTTTACAAATGTCATTGAGCTGAAAGCTATTAAAATGGTTCTTCACTAAGAAGCGAGGTGGACTTAATTGTTTTGTTTTCCTCTATTTCTTGTAGACCATGTATTGAATGTATATGGTACAATTTAACATTTCTCATAAAAAGTTGTATTAGTATGTTTCAAGAACAGCATTCTTATATTGGAAAAATAGAGGGAAATGTTGTTTTTAATAAATCACATTTTATCTGATAAAATGCAAATTTCATCTATCTTACTACTTTACCCAGAATTGAAAAAATTTCCAAAGTAACTGCTTACAGCTATATATGGTATAGAGGAAGGAAGAGTAGCAGGGAGGTATGTGGATATAGTGGAATCTGAATTAAAATGTACCATTCATTTCCAAAATCCCTATGGAATATGGTAGGTTATTTAAATGCCTAACAACTCTGGTAAAAGTCAAAGGCCATCAATTTTACTTCACCAAAATATGAGAGTTTGCTCCTTTTTGAAGCCCTTTTGAGTCTGTCTGAACTTTCTATGTCTAGACAAAAGAATGGAAAGGAGGGAGAGAGAGATAGGAAATTAGCCTATATGTATATCTGAATATATGTGATGTTATCAAGAATATGGGCTGGGGATGTGGCTCAAGCTATAGCGCGCTCGTCTGGCATGCGTGCGGCCCGGGTTCGATCTTCAGCACCACATACAAAGATGTTGTGTCCGCCGAAAGCTAAAAAATAAATACTAAAAAATTATTTCTCTCCTCTCTCTCTTTAAAAAAAAAAAAAAAAGAATATAATTAGCCACACACGTTGGTGCAAGACTGATCCTAGGCTAAAGCGGAGGCTTGCAAGTTTAAGGTCAGCCTGGCCAAATTAGTGACACCCTGTCTCAAAATATAAGGACTAGGGAGGTAGTTTAGTGGTAGAGCATTCCTGAATTTAATTCCAGTACTGCCAAAGAGGATTGGGAAGAGTCTTTGGCCTCCCCAATACCTAAAAAAAAAAAAAAAAAGAATAAGTACTAAGTCTAACTAAAGTATTTTCTCCAATGACTATATATTACATCTAAATGTTACAAATGCAACCATGCATTATTATAATTATTACTTTACTATCTATAGTAATTTGCTTAGCCCATTACCACTTTGTACTAATCTTATTTTTGCTGTTGACAAATGTTACATATATATTTTATGTTATAGGCAAAACAATTCATTATGCATATTATTTTTGAAATTGCTTTTAAATCAAGAGAAAAATGTTCATAAAGTTATATAATTAACCAATGATGTTCTTTGTTCTTTTAGATTTGTATTACTGTAGAATTGCTTGCTTTTAGGCTGAAAAACTTTTTTAGTATTTTTTATAAAATAGTCTGCTAGCAACAAATTCTGGTTTTGTTTATCTCAGAAAGCATTTCACCCTCATTTTGAAAGATATCTTTGCAGGGTATAGAATTCTTGGTTGCCAGGTCTTTGTTTGTTTGTTTGTTTGTTTTATGTGGTATTGGGAACCAAACTCAGCCTCACTCATGCTAGGCAAGTGCTCTACCACCCTTTTTCTGGTTGCCAGGTTTTTTACTCTCAGTACTTTGGGTGTTTTCCCACTGTTTTCTGTATTCCATTGATTCTGATGAGACATAAGGTGTTAATTAAGGTTCCCTTGTAAGTGCTGCTTTGGGTTTCTCTTGCAAATTTCAGGATTTCTCCTTGTCTTTAACTTTCGTCATTAATATATGTGTGTCGGTTATAGATCTCTTCACATTTAATCTTTGCAGTTCATGAAGCTTCCTGGATGTGTAGGTTATTGTTTCTCAATAGATTTGGGAAGCTTTCTGTCATTATTTCTTTAAATATTCTCTCTCCTTTGGTACTCTCAACTCAAGCATTATAAAATCACATCTGCTCTCATGTGGATGGGAACTTGGCTGCTTTGCTTTTGGGGGTCTTCTGTTTGCTTTCTGAATTTCCTTTGTTGTCTTTTCACACTACCTAACAATTATGAGTTTATTTCAGCTGTTCCAGTTTGCTTTTTCTACTCAAACAATCTAGAAAACCAGATAATTTAGACATAATTTAGTAAAACCAATTAAGAGTAAAATGACTTTGCTGAAGCCCTGAAAGGACATGCTATGAGCTACAGCCAGACAGGTTCAACCAAAGCTCCTCCCACCCTGAGATAAGAATTAGTTACTGTCCACCCAGTTAATTGGATTCTGTCCAGCAGATGTGGATTTCTACGATTGGCTGCTAGGAGTCTGTTCTTCTGGTGAATGTTACTGGTCTTGTCTTCCATATTTCTTTGAAAAAACAAAGTCAAGAATTTTCAAGAAACAGAGCAACGTACTCTTGGCAAGTT
This sequence comes from Callospermophilus lateralis, assembly GCF_048772815.1. Classification (NCBI taxonomy): domain Eukaryota; kingdom Metazoa; phylum Chordata; class Mammalia; order Rodentia; family Sciuridae; genus Callospermophilus; species Callospermophilus lateralis. The sequence goes on along the minus strand of NC_135306.1, from coordinate 70,697,500 downwards.
TTGCCAGTGTTGGAACAGTAACTTCTAAACAATTCATCACAAGCCAAGAAACTGGCATGGAGCATACAAAGTGGTAGTTAGTATGGGTTAAGCTTAGCCCAGTTTAACAGCCATGATTGACAGATGGATTTGAAAATGCTCTCTCTGGATCAAAGACAAAAAGTCAAGCAATTGTAAATACCAAGGACTATGGAAGAGAATTTAAAGTGACTTTGAATATAAAGTAACTGGGTTCATGAGTGCCAGAAAGAAGCAAAATAGAAGGAAGTGATGTAATGTGTTAAGTCTAATAAATGCTTCTAAACAAATACACATAATCAGGAAAAAGGCAAGGTAGATACACAATACAGCCCAAACACCTAAATAAGGACCATTTTACAATTCATGAGATACCCTGAGCACAACATTTTAAAAAATGATACTGCATTAATACCTAATTTGAATATAAATTAACAGTATGGAATTCTTTTGAAGTGCTGGAAACAGACTGTGTTGAGGGAAGTATGACTAGGAATTAATCTTGTCTTCACAACTTAAGTTCTCATGGTCACATTTGAACTGTTTTTCTTTTTTTTTTTTTTTTAATCCCCTGGGTTGTAGGATATGTGCATGCATACAGGTATACACTTAGGAACATCTAGGGTCTGCCTGCAAAAAATAATTACTTAAAGAACATATGGAATGTCACAAACAATGCTATGCCAGCAATCTCAGCTACTCCAGAGTTTGAGTCAGGCGGATTGCGAATTTGAGGCCAGCCTCAGCAATTTCGTGAAATACTGTCTGAAAGTAATTAAAAGGATCGGGATGTTATAGCTCAGTGGTAGAGTGCTTTGGGTTCAATTCCCAGTATTGCCAAAATAAACAAATAAATAAATAGAAACATAGGCCCGATAATGGCTATTGATGGCTATGCCAGTGTTTTCCAGGAATCATGATTTCAAACCTCACTTCAGAAAACAGGAGAAGTAGTATTGTGTCCTGTCCCTTTTAAGCCTAACAGTTTTAGGTAGTTCTCTTAACAGTGTGCCTTGCAGAGTTGAAAAGAAGATCCCCAGGATGCAGACCCTTCCCACATGGATCTGCCTTCAAAGAAGCTAACTTGGAGAGAAAATGACCTCCTTATTTTTTTTTACCTCTTTACCCCTTCCTTGGTAACTAAAAGCTTCCTAACAATTGAATTCATTACAAAGGAAGAAGGTGTTCCAAAGAGGTAAGCCTTGTTCTTTTTGTTTCTCATTTGAAGTTTTAAGTCATCCGTCAAAAGTTGTGACTTTATATTTTCCTTGTGTTTCTTTAAGTTATGACATTTGAGAAGAAAGTAGCAACATTAAAAGTACCAGGGGTACAGAGGGTAGCTTTGAAATTTTAGATATTAGTCTGTGAGCCAGTTTCATCATCAAAGGTGAGTAATTATAATATCCTTTCTGTTCACTGAATACTTTCAGTGTTCTAAAAGAATATATAAATAAATAAGGGGCTGTTTATGTCATATGTGGATCTGTTTATCAATGAAGAGTGCCAGACCATGAATCACTTTAGATAATTTTTAGAAAAATTTTTATTGGTAATATACAAGTTTACCAATGAACAGATTCAGAGAACACTGAATCTGAAACTCTGTGATTAAAGTTGTCCCATTTCTTACTTTGGCCATGTACGTGTGTGTGTGTGTGTGTGTGTGTGTGTGTGTGTGTGTGAGAGAGAGAGAGAGAGAGAGAGAGTGTGTGTGTGTGTGTGTGTGTGTGTGTGTGTGAGAGTGTGAGAGAGATCTTAAAAGCCACTGGAGAATCTGGTCTGTAGTGTCTTTGAATGGTTCAAGAAATTGGCACAGGTAGATGAACTACAGTATATGAAAGCAATGTTCCTTTTGTTCTGTTGAATTCTGCCCTACTCTCATGATGTTTCTCCAAATGTTCCCAAACATGCTCTTGGTTTTATGAGTTAAAACCAAGGCTGAAGGCAAGACAAATAACATTGGAGCAACTGAAATGAAAACCCCTTGGTTATGGAAGATTTGACCTATAGTGGCAAATCCTTACTGCTCACTTTTCCTTTTAAAAAAAATTCTGGGTCAGGCACAGTGTCATACTCCTGTAATCCTGGCAATTCAGGAGCCCAGGACAGGAGGATTGCAAATTGGAGAAGGAGAAAGGGGAAGCATTTCAATTTAAATTACTTCTCAGAGAAAATAATACTCTTATTACATATTGTGATACAAAATATATACAAGTGAGTAAATTTTATTGTTTGACTTAAACTTCATCTGTACATGCTTTATTTCTGATTCTAGCAGCTGATATCTTTTTTAAAAAAAAAATTTTAGTTGTAGATAGATACAGTGTCTTCTTTTAAATTTTTATGCAGTGCTGAGAATTGAACCCAGTGCTTCATACATGTAAGCAAGCATTCTACTACCGAGCTACAGCCCTAGCCCTGTTTTGTTTGTTTTAATGAGATTCTACAATACTGTTTTACCTTGGATAGTTTTGAAAACAAGATCCTACTCCCAACTGTACCCTACCAAAAAAGCTACACAAATTACCAAAGTAAGAATGATTGTGACTTAAAATTAATCAAATTCATGAGAAGTCCTCATGGAAGATAAAGAATTTATACATCCTAAAGAGTATTCAATACAAATGACCAAGTTTATTTTAACTTTTCCATTTTCACAACGGTGCTTAACATCAAAGGACTGTTTATTTGATACTGCATACACCTCTGTAGGTTGGTAATGGCTTAGCATGAAGGCTTTGCAGTTGTACTCAATCTGCATGGACTCAGCAGAGCTAGAAAAATGAGTCCAATGTGCTCATTACATTATCCAAAATATTCAACACCTTCCCACCAAGATTTCTGTGAATTCCAAGGAATTCTGCTCTCTAGTGACTGACTGACTACTCCTGACTAGTCTCGTTTCTACCAAATTAATTATTATGAATCATCTTTCTTTTCCATGTACAGTGATTCATTTTGTATTTTGTTGAACCGGAGACAGAATACAGCTTTTTTCTTTGATTTACACACACACACACACTCCCATGAAGTGTTGTACATGTCAGATTTATTGAAAGTTTAGAGTGTCAGGGAATTTATACTTGGAACTTTGTAATATTAAATTAAAATTAATTTAACCTTGAATATTAAATATTCCTATTTGTAAAAAGTCATTCAGCCATTTCCTGCCATATTCTTCAGCCTCTTTAACTTTTTTAAAAAATATTTTTTAGTTGCCAATGGACCTTTTCTAAAAACAATTTTATAGCATGGTAGGCAGGGAAATGCAGCCCTCTGTCCCTTTAAGGAAATCTGCTGCCAGAGCAGAATCTACTGACAGCCTCCCGCTGTTCAGCTGTCATCTCCACAGTGGCATTCACACTGAGACTATTCCCCCAAGCTACTTCCAATAGGTGACTGTATACAGTGAGGCTGCTAGAGTGGGCCATTCTTCACTAAGACTTCGCTATAGAAACCCCATGGGTACTTGGGTTAGGGATGCTCCATTGACCTTGACCTGGCCAGACTTTCACAACTGTTCTGCAGTCCAAGGCCCATTCTAAAAATTATTCCTTTCTGGTTCCCTTTTATAGAAGTCAGAATCTCATCACAATCTGAAGTCTCTCCTTGCTTACTCTACCCTCCCCATTTAACTTTCACATCTTCCCACCCACTACTAAAGCTATTGCATATGTAATCCCATCTGCTTTTTGGAAGATGTGAACTAAAACACTCCCTAAAAAGAATTATAATGCTAGATTTTAAGATTATCATTATTAGATGGGCATGGTGGTGCTTGCCTGTAATATTAACTACTTGTGAGGCTAAGGCAGGAGGATTGCAAGTGGGAGGCCAGCATTAGATACTTAGCGAGGCCCTATCTCAAATTTTTTTAGAAAGGCTTGGGGATATAGCTTAGTGGTAGAATACCCCTAGGTTCAATCCCCAGTACTCCCCCAAAACACAGACAAAAAAGGGGGGCATTTTTTTCTACCCTATCACAAAGCATAATCATGGAATATCTTTGCTTATGGATTTGGAAAATGTGAATTATATCTATTTGTAGTTAACATGTTTTCTCCATAAAAATTAGGTTAAATTTGGTTTGAGGACCAAGCACCAAAGTCAAATAAAGAGCCAATCTTAAGAACTTACTCCTCTTTCTTCCTAAATTAAAGAAAATGATAAGGTTCTGATCCTCAATCTAGAATTGCTTCAGGAATCACTTCAGTCTATTGAAAGGCCAATGGTCATACAGGTAGTCACACTACCCGTATCATGTTTCTAGAGACTAGAAGGACACTTAGCACCTGGTTCATTAAGACATCTCTGCAGTCTTTCCCATAAACAAACAATAAACTCAACCTAAACTCAACTTAAAAGCCTGCAGCCTTTTACCCAGTTTTTAAGGGACATGTCCCATGTGAAATGGGATTATTCTCCTCTTCTACCCTTTTTAAAGTACTCTTTAATTTTCTTCCACTTCTGTTCTTTATAATGAAGCGTTCAAACTAAAAAAATGTATTTAGTTATCCTTAGGGACAGGATCATCTGTGACACAAAACTTGATTATCCCTCCTGGCCCAGAGTGGTGATAAAATAACTCAAATCTAAGGCTGAAAAAACAAGACAGCTAATTTTATGGTAGGTTGCTGTGCTGTTAAGTTAATAAATCAGCCGACTATACACATTCTCATTTTTTCATCTCCTTGATGGTAGACAGTTGAACAAAGCACATCTGGTGGTATCAGTGTTAAGTTCCAGGAAAATGGTGGCAGTACAAACCCCTTTTTAAGCAACCACTTGATAGGTCTTTATGCTTGGTATCTCTACCATACTTTGGCTGAGGTAGAATTAGTTGACTGCAGAGACTGTTATACCTCCAATACTTTGGAGATTAAGCATGACAATTCAGAATGTTCACTTACTGATACAAGACAATGCAGTCAATGTTAATGCAAAAATAATAATAAGTCTCTTGGCTCAAAGGTATAGGAAGGTAAGTACAAAAGATGAGGAATTTCACATAGAATTGATCTTGTTACTTTTACACTCTGGGTAAGCTTAGACGTTTCTTAATGCAATCAATTCTTTTTAAACTTTGCAGTCTTGACACACACCTTCTTGAGTTATTTGGAAGATAAAGTGAAAAATGTTATTGTGGAAGTAAATATTTAATAATCAGATGTTGGAGTTGATGCCCTGATAAGTAGCATTTGATTATTTCCATGGTATAAATATTCCTTCCATGGCTGATTTCAAGCTACTGGTGGTTTAGCAACTAGCTGGCAAAATTCCTGACAGTTTAACAATTGCCTCTCTTAATCCCATGAGGCACCCGAGCCAGCTCCAGCACACTGCTGAATGTATAACACTTGGCTTATGGCAGGTACTCAATAAATATTATTGTCTTCTCATCTTCATGAGTCCCCTCAAGAAAGCTATATATAACTGTTGCTTGTTAAACACTATTTTAGTTCCTCAAGATGTAAGAATCATCATTGTATTTGTCTGTAAATAAAGTTAACCCTCAAGTATGCCTTCATAACATTTCCCAATTGTTAAGGGCATATTTAGGATTCTCTTTCTAAAAAACACAGGATGTGCAAAGTACAAGGACTTCATTTTGAAGGACCCTTGTGGCTTCCCAGAAAGGTAGACATTCCCCAGAGTAGCTAAAACTGAGGTACATATGGAGACCATAAAGCAGGAGAGAAAAGCTGACTTCAAATATAAACATTGAATAGCAGGCATTATGCTCTGGATTATAATTTAGCTTGATTTTACACAGCAATTCTGGCACAAGGAGAAGTAACACACTTCTTTACTCTTAATGATTCCTCTGAACAATTCTAGAAGGGTCAGCTGTCCCATTTATTTGTTTGCATTAAATTTAAACAGTCCTATCAACTTACATTCAAACCAAAAAGGAGTAACAATATTCTCCCTTTGCAAACAACTGTAAAACTGGATAATATATAAGAAACAACTGTGTTTCAACATTCAGATCATGGTATGTTCAAGATTTTGATCCTGAGAGAAGAGAAACAATTGAAGTGAGCCTCACAATTGTGGATTTCTTCCTAGAGGTAGGGTTGCTAGATAAAATGCAGGGCATTTAGTTAAATCTCAGATATACAAGAAATTTCAGGTCACAACAACAAAAAATTTTTGTAGAAGTACTTATAATTTTCTATTTTTATTTTCTAAATCTGGCAACCCTACTTAGAGGGAATTTTTAGGCTCTGACACAGGGAAAGGAAATCCAAATAGAGGGCACTAATTTCAGTAGGGTGAGACAAATACTAGTTTTGTGAGGTAACTAGGGGTTTGTAGAACAAAATACTGGAAGGGAGCATGCTATGTCACAGGAAGGAGCCCTAAAAAATTTCACGAGGACCTTCCTGATTTCTTGACTGTGTACTATTATGTGTTTGTATAGAATGAAACTCCACAAGGCCAAGACCAGCAGAAAAATAACAAAGGCCAAAGAGTTGACACAGGGCTCAGGGACATCTGAATTCCACCCATCTAGGCTCCAGACTGTTCTGAACATTTAGGGCTATCAAAGGAGATCTAAGAGTTCATACCTTAGTAGTAAGACTATATTAGTGTAAAATAAAGGTAACACCAGACCCACTGTAACAAAGCTTTAAAACAAGCCTCAGGTTAGGTAGCTCAAGGGTAGAGCACTTGCCTTACATGTGTGAGGCCCTGGACTTGATGCCCAGTACGATGAAAAATTAAAACAACCCTCAAATAGCGTGATGTTTGTAAGTAAAACTGCCTACCTAAAGAAATTAACTTTATTTTTGTTCTTTTTTTTTTAAATTGGGAATTGAAACTAGCACTGCTCTACCACTGAGCTATACTATATCCACAGCCCTTTTTGTTTTTTTATTTTGAGACAAGACCTTGATAAGTTGCCCAAGCTGGCCTTGAACTTGTAGTTTTTTGCCTCAGCCTCTGGAGTCACTGGGTTTAAAAATGTGTGGTGTACCACCACATCTGGCTCAATTTTTTTTTTCCCAAAGGGCAGCAACACATCAACACAAAGTAATATGGTAATGTTCAGCATCCATTAAAAAATTTTCTTACTAGACATACAAAAAAGTACCAAATTCTGACCATTAAGTAGGAGAAAAACTATAGAAATAGTACCAAATGTGACAGAAATGAAGGAATGAGCTGATGAGACTGAAACAGTTATGCTCAAAGATTTAAAGGAAAACAAAATGGGAGGAAGATTTAAAATATAAAACAATTGGACAAATCATCTGCCTTCCTAATACCACTTAACTTTAGGTTAATATTGTGTATCATGAACACTGGTCTAACAGCACAAGAAGGCAAGAAAAAAATGTCTTGACTCCTCATTTCCCATGAGACATCAGGGAAAAAGCAGTAATCAGAGAAAACTGAATTTCTCCTATAGTTTATTCTTACATTCTATAAGAAAATAGTCAATTTTTAGACTAGTGAGATGGTACACATCTGTAATCTCAGAGACTTGGGAGACTGAGGCAGGAGGGTCACAAGTAACAGGTCAGCCTCAGCAATGTAGGACAACCCTGTCTGAAAAGAAGTTAAGGATGTAGCTCAATGAATAAAGCACCCCTGTGTCCAATTCCCCCATACCAAAAAAGAAAGATAATAGTCAATACTTAATTTTTTTGTCATTCAATTTTAGATAGAGATAGTTGGCTGCAAAACCTTATGTCATGATTGCAGAAGAGTTGAGGAGGAATGGGATATATAGTAATACAGTGGATTTTTGTTTGTTTGTTTGTTTTTACCTTTTTTTTTTTTTTTTTTTTTTGCAGTGTGGGAATTCACAGGTCCTCACACTAAGCAAGTGCTCTACCACTGAGCTGCAGCCCCAGCCTCTGCAGATAGGCTTCTAAATGTTTTCTTTCCATATTATGTACAAATGTATTGATTTGTATTGGGATTAGTCATCTACTTTACCTGTATTTAAGAAAAGAGTGCTTTTTTTTTTTTTTAAGAGAGAGAGAGAGAGACAGAGAGAATTTTTAATATTTATTTTTTAGTTTTTGGCAGACACAACATCTTTGTCTGTATGTGGTGCTGAGGATCGAACCCGGGTTTCACGCATGCCAGGCCAGCGCGCTACCGCTTGAGCCACATCCCCAGCCCCAGGAGTGCTTTTTAATAAAAAGGAAAAAGGAAAAAGTTTTTCTGCTGAAGAAATGTAATTTGTAATCATGAAGTTTTGGCTTCTATGTTATTCTCTGTAGCTCTTTTCTCTTCTTCCCACATATGAAAAAAAAAAAAAAAAACGTGTTTTATCTTTGACATTTTGATTTTACCCTTTATCTCTTCCTTTCTTCCTCCTCTCTCTCCTCTTTTGAATCCTATTCAAAATGTTCTGTGCTCAGTCAACATTAGATTTTGTATCATTATCTTAAATTTTACCAAGCTGTTGTATCATTATCTTAAAATAAAAATACATAATAACCACTTAATAACCCATGGTGAAAATGAAATTTCTGCTATCATGAAGTAACTGATTTGTTGATCCACCATGAAGTTAAATAGGGTCCAATCTGCTCAGACACAGCTGTATTGGGTGAGATGGGGCTAGTCAGATTGTTTATTTACATCAATTGATGGCATTTTGTTCCCACCCGCCAGCATATTCTAAGAAGCATGTGCAGCCACGATGCCTTGAGAATGCATTTTCTTCTATTGCCAAACTTCAACTCATTTGGCAAGTACAGTAAGAGGGCATGCAAGGACAGTGCCTTTTCACGATCATGTCCAATATTAATTACATCATTTGAAATTCAGAGTTAGCCATGCCCAAGCTTTAGCATTTTAAAAATGCCACTTCAAAGAACCTAGAGACTGAAAAAGACTATATAAAACAAAATCCAATTCAAATCAAACTGTTTTGCCAAAGCCTTATCAGATTCAGGTCAGAGTGTCTTAGAAAGGACTAAAGGCTCTCCCAGATCGTTTCTTGTGAACACATGAGAAAACAACAGACTGAACATCCCACCGGAGGATTACAGCCTGTTCTCCAAATTCCTCCAATCGAATGTGGGGGTGGGGCGGAGGAGGAGACCAGGGAAATACTAAATGGCAAGGCCCATTTGTATGGGAGAAGAGTGTAGAGAGAAGCGGGGGAAAGAAATGGACGTCAGTAGAGGGGATGATGTTTTTATTTGTTTATTTTGCTTGGGAGAGAGGAAGTTGACAGATTAATATATTCTTGCTCAGACCATTTCTAGTTGAGCTTTCTGACTGGCTGGGATGGAGGGATAAGGAAAAGAGGTACCGTCCCAGAAGATTGTGCAGCATATGTACAAAGAGGACTCAGAGATTTGTAACTGCTCACCATGCTTCTGCTTGAAATTATTTAGGAGTATTCTGGATACTGTTCTAAACTAGAATCACATAATGATAGTTGATGTCTGTGGTTTAAGAGGAAGGCGGGGGCTGGGGATGTTGCTCAAGCGGTAGCGCGCTTGCCTGGCATGCGTGGGGCCAGGTTCGACCCTCAGCACCACATACAAACAAAGATGTTGTGTCCGCTGAAAACTAAAAAAATAAATATTAAAAAAATTCTCTCTCTCTCTCTCTCAAAAAAAGAGGAAGGCGGAATTTAAGAACAATGTCCAAAGACTCAAATAGACTAAGTATGTATAGAAATACAGTAAATGGTATGTCCATGTTCCAAATTTTTAGTCTCCGCCAAAGCAGGGACCATTCTTGTATTTGGTATATAGTAGAGACAAAATCTTAAAATGAGGAGGATATAATCACAAAGCACACTTTTGGGGAAGAGTGATTAGTATGGAACACTTTAGTCTGTCATTGAATAAAAGATTTTAGTTTGGTAAAAATAAAGCCAGCATTCAGGAGATGAGGCAAGAGAATTGCAAGTTTGAGGACGGACTGGGCAAACTTGGTGAGACCTCCATCTCAAAAAATAAAAAGGGCTGGGGGAATAGCTAAAGCAATCCTTAGCAAGAAAAGTGAAGCAGTAGGCATCACAATACCAGATCTTAAACTATACTACAGAGCTATAGAAACAAAAACGGCATGGTATTGGCATCAAAATAGATTTGTAGACCAATGGTATATAATAGAAGATACAGAAACAAAACCACATAAATACGATTATCTCATACTAGACAAGGGTGCCAAAAAATGTTCACTGGAGAAAAGATAGTCTATTCAACAAATGGTGCTGGCAAAACTGGAAATCCATATGTAGCAAAATGAAATTAAACCTCTACCTCTCACCCTGCACAAAAATCAACTCAAAGTAGATCAAAGACTTAGGCACTAGAATAGAGACCCTGTGCCTAATAGAAGAAAAAATAGGCCCAAATCTTCACCATGTCAGCCCTAGGATCTGACTTCCTTAACAAGACTCCTAAAGCACAAGAAGTAAAATCAAGAATCAATAAATGAGATGAATTCAAATTGAAAAGCTTCTTTCTTATCAGCAAAGGAAACAATAATGTGAGGGGAGAGCCTACAGATTGGGAGAAAATCTTTACCACATGCACCTCCAATAAAGCATTAATCTCTAGGATATATAAAGAACTCAAAAAATTTAACACCAAAAAAACAAATAATCCAATCAATAAATGGGTTAAGGAACTGAACAGACAACTTCACAGAAGATGAAATACAATTGATCAACAATATATGAAAAAGTGTTCAATATCTCTAGCAATTAGAGAAATGCAAATCAAAACTAAGATTTCATCTCCTGTCAGAATGGCAATCATCAAATACAGGCAACAATAAATATTGACAAGGATGTGGTGGAAAAGGTACACTCATACATTGCTGGTGGGACTGCAAATTGTTGCAACCACTATGGAAAGCAGTTTGGAGATTCCTCAGAAAACTGGGAATGGAACTACCATTTGACCCAGCTATCCCACTCCTGAGTTTATACCCAAAGGACTTAAAACCAGCATACCATAGTGATGCAGCCACATCAATGTTTATAGCAGCTCAATTCACAATAGGTAGACTATGGAACCAACCTAGGTGTCCCTCAATAGATGAATGGATAAAGAAAATGTGGAATACTACTCAGCTTTAAAAAAGAGTGAAATTATGGTATTTACGAGTAAATGGTTGGAGTTGGAGAATATCATGCTAAGCCAAATAAGTAAATCCCACAAAACCAAAGGCCGAATGTTTTCTCTAATATATGGATGCTAATTCATAATGGGTGGGGGCACAGTAGGGAAGAATATTGTTACCTTAGATTAGGTAAAGGGAATTAAGGGGAGGGGAGAAGATGTGGGAATAGGAAAGATAGTAGCATGAAACAGACATGATTACTATATATATGTGACTACATGACCAACATGATTCTGCAACATGTACACTCAAAAATGAAATTATATCCCATCTATGTATGATATATCAAAGTGCATAAGTGCATTCTGTTGTCATATGTAACTAATTAAAATAAATTTTAAAAAGGGCTGGGGATGTAGCTCAGTGTTATAGTGCCCCCAGGTTCTACCTGTAATACCAAAAAAAAAAAAAAAAAAAGTGATATTTCTCCTCATAAATTAATAACCTCAAAATGAGATGGAGTTTGTGCACTTAGAGATCAAAGTGGAAAGGGTAATCAGACTCAAATCATTTGTTGACTGCTCCAGGTGGTAGAAACACAGCACAAACCTTTGTCTTTCTGCATCTCTTTATTCTTCTCAATAAAGAGAAGATTAGTGTCTTCTTGTTGCGTTGCTATGAGGACTTGAGCAGATAATGTTGGAAAAGAGTTGTGTGTAAACCTAGGGGCTGGGAATGTAAATGGTGGAGCTCTTGCCTCATACTCTCAAGGCCCTGGGTTTGAGCCTCAGCATTGCAAAAATAAATGAATAAAAATGAAAAAGATGTTTATAAAAAACACAGCACTTTCCCTGTCATTTTTATAAGAAAATTAGCTACATTCTTTGCTATATATACATTGAAAAATATTCAAACAATGAGAACTTTCATCCCTTTAGGTCATTTGATTCTAGAAGCTGAAAAGGAAAGGTGGAATCAGTGCTATATGTGGTTGTTGTATTTAATTGAAAACAATAATTTTGAATGTAATTTTCTCTAGAATGTTAAATTTATATGCATTGCAAAAGTAACAATTTGTAGGTGTGGTGGTATATATCTATGATTCTGGCTACTTGGGATGCCACGGCAGGAGCATTACAAGTTTGAGACTAGCCTCAGCAATTTAACAAGACCCTGTCTCAAAAAAATAAAAAGAGCTGGGTGTAGCTCAATGTTAGAGTGTCCATGGGTTCAATCCCCAGTACTGTAGGGGTGGGAGGACATTTAACTTATTTTTAAACACATTCATCTTAATTTTGCCACCTAAATACTTAGAGACCAGAAAATATTCACAAAAGGTATTAAAAGCTATGAAAACCAAAGTTTGTCCTTAAAATTAATCTCAGACAACTTCAGTGATATACTGATAGAGTGGATTCTATTACCATGGGTTTGCTTAGTACATGTGTGTCAGCTATACATCCCTGTGATAAAATACCTGAGATGGTCTACACAACTGAGCAGCTGCATAAGCCCAGGCTGCCCACTTGGCCTTGGCTACTGTGATGTGGGTGGGTCACACTTTTTTCTGTTGTATTTGACTAAAATAGAGCAATTATGTCTAAAAGTGATCTGTTTTACTAGGCCATCCCTTTCCTTGTCCTGTAGCTAGAGGAAGAGTAGACTTTACTTAGGGTTTTTGTTGTTGTTGTTGTTTTGACTGCCTGCTTCTCTATAGCCAGTCTGGGTAGATGAAGCAAGAAGAAAATCCATGTTGCCATGTCCTTCCTTGAGCCCTGAGATTCCTCGTCAAGCCCACCTTTTCTCCATCTTTATTTTATACACGATATAAAAAAATATATAGAGGCTATACTTAACAGGAGAAATAGGATGATGTGTATCTATCCATTTTGTTCTCGAACTAGAGACTCAGTGTCAGATTCCTGTGGTTCTGCCCTCACTGCACCATAAACTACTAAAAGTAGTTTTATGACATTAAAACCCATATAATTTTTTTTTGTACTGGGGATTGAACCCAGAGGCACTTCACCATTAAACATCCCCAGCCTTTTATATTTTTTATTTTGGCACAGGAGCTCCCTAAGTGGCTTAGGGCCTTGCTAAGTTGCTGAGGTTGGCCTCAAACTTGCAATGCTCCTGCCTTGGTCTTCCAGTCCCTGGGATTACAATGGGTGCCACCATACCTGGCAAAGCCCATGTAATTATTGCTAATACCCCCCCCCCAAGTTTTGGTCCATTTAGGTGGGTACTATAGAGGGTTTAACTCTATTCTTGACATAACTCAGCTCTCCCCTTTCAGTGTCAGTACAGCAGGTAGAAAAATTAGTCATTTCTGGTGCTAGAATTCTAAATTTCCCGGGTGTTGACTTGTTTATGTCTGGCTCTGGACGGGTGGCCCCACCAGATGTGCTTCTTCCAAAATCATGCCCAATAAGGCAGGATCTCAATTCTCTATCATGAAGGCTCTACCTGCTTTCATGGCATTTTTAAGCTTAATTGACACTTTACACCTTGCAAACAAACTCTATGTTGTGGTAAGAGAAGGAGCAAATCACTTCTACATTTTTCAGATGTACTCTCAAACAACCAATGCATGTGCTTCAAGCCTTGAAATCTTTCTAAAGACTTCAAATAGGAGCCAAGGCTACCACTTAAGGGAATGCAGTTTGTGCACTGCATAAAGGCACTCAGCCAATGGGACAAAAGGAAGCTAAGATCTAGCCCAAGCTCTGCCTGCCAAATCATGTACCCGCGGAGCTGCATCACCCAGGGGTGCCTTTTCCAAGTTTACACAAAGCTTCCCTATAAGCGATCAGCTGGGCCCTAAACCCAACAATAGCAGTATTGCAGTGTCTCCAAAGAAACATTCTCTTGTATTCCATAAACTCATTATACTTGAATATTCAGTTGGTACTCATACATAATTTATGTCATCACTTCACAATGATTTATTCTCAGATTTTTCAGGCCTATTAAAGTGAGCTCCAAATCATCAGAGGAAGGACACGTTACAAATTTTGGCCACGGTCAAAGTAGCTTTTGAAAGGGATTTTCCATTCTCTTCCTGGGACAACACCTTCTATCAGTGAGGATTGTTAGTTGTCAGAGATCATGGGCTTCCTGATAGGCACAGTTTCCTGCTCCTTGGCTGCAAATACATCTGATCTATTACACATCGGTGTCCTTCCAAGGCAACTGAACATCCCTGCCATGTGAGAATGTCTGTGTCACTGAATAAGTCCAGATACTGAAGCTTTGAACTGTAGCTAAACAGCTGTGAGAAAAGATCTTTTCCTTGTCTACTTAGCTAGCTAGTGACCGCTTAATGGATCTCTCCTTTCAGAAAGAGAGTTTTACTATGTTCCTTGGACCAAAGGAACTTTATAAAATGCACTATTGTCCTAGTCTTACCATAGACTAAGGTTTGGTTTAGGTGTGACGAAGTTTGATCCAAACTTCACTCAGGCTCCTGAGTTCTTTGCTTGACTAGGCCCAGTCTTGAGCTTCCCATTGTGTCCTTGTAGAATCCAGTGTGAGAATTCTTGCTAAATGGGGTCAGGGCTTGGTGGCACATGCTGATGATAATCCTAGCTACTTGAGAGGCTGAGGCAAGAGGATCACAAGTTCAAGGCCATTCTGGGCAATTTAGCAAGTGCCTATCTCAAAATAGAAAAGAGAGCCATGCACAGTGGCGCATGTCTGTAATCCCAGCAGCTCCGAAGGCTGCGGCAAGAGAACTGAGAGTTCGAAGCCAGCCTCAGCAATGGCAAGGCGCTAAGCAACTCAGTGAAACCCTGTCTCTAAATAAAATAGAAAATAGGGCTGAGGATGTGGCTCAGTGCTCCAGTGATTCTGAGTTCAATTCCTGTATCCCCCAAACAAACAAACAAATAAGAGAAAAGGCTAGCTTGTGCTAGGCCCTAGGTTCAATCCTCAGGACTTAAAAATAAACAAACAAAAAAAACAAAACCCATTTTGCTTAGTGAGAATCCCCCCAACCTTTGGTGTCTTCACCTTCCATAGTTCATCATCCTGGCCTGCCTGCAACAATAATTTTATCAAGTCAGGTTATTCATGTTTTGATGTTTCCTCTTGGTAATTTCCATCCTGTTGGCCCCCACCGTGCTCCAAATCCCACTTGTCCTTGGAGGAATCAGAGTTGAGTTCAATCCCTGCTCCCCTGCCTCAGTCTCCATGCCTATCACTATGGACCCTGTTGAATTGTCTGCCTTATCATCTTTAACAAATATTTGGATCACTGTTTTAAACAGATGTGAAACAGTCAGTTCATATCAAGACAAATAATCAGGGAGTACCAAAGCATGCCATGGTGTCTTAATACTCAACACTGGCGCTTTATTTCCTGGCTTCATCAAAATATTAAACTATAAATAAAAAATGATGATGATGATGAACTGATCACAGTGACAAAAACCCTGAACCCAGGATTGAGGAGCCCTGAGCTCCATCCTCATTTACTCAGTTATCAGATCTCTGACCACCTCTGTGTCACAGGGTTCATATCTACTAGATGAAGAGTTTTAGCTGCTCTGCCCATTCTAATTTTTATGTGTCCCTGAACAGTACACCAAGTACAGCTTGAGGGACACCTTTGACTTGCTTTTTTTTTTTTTTCTCCCCCTTAAAATATTTATTTTCATTTTATATGGAAATTGGTTTCCCATCCTCTAACCTCTCACTTCTAAAATGTAATAATTGCTAATAGCTAATGAAAATAGCCATACCCCTTTTGCAAAACACTATTATGCCAAACAGAGAATTCTTTTTTTTTTTAATATTTATTTTTTAGTTATCGGCGAACACAACATCTTTCTTTGTATGTGGTGCTGAGGATCGAACCCGGGTCGCACGCATGCCAGGCGAGCGCACTACCGCTTAAGCCACATCCCCAGCCCCCAGAGAATTCTTTTTTGAAAATGTATTGTAAAGAAAAATAAAATAAAATGTGGAGGTATAAGTTTTCATTTTGCAGTTAGGAGTGAGCAGAATAAATTCTTTTATATCTTTCTACTGCTAAATTAAAATTATGGGAAACGCATGTGTGAATATGTACCAACAAATTCCACCACATGTACAGCTTATAATGTACCAATGAAAATATGGGAAAAAAATAAAAGCAACTGGAAAAACACAAAAATTAAATATTACAGGAAGCCTTTGTTTTGGACTAAGCTTCGGAGGCAAATCCCAATAGACCAGACTCAAAATAAAAATGAAATTTCTCATACTAAAAGTCATGCTAAAACAAATTTGTTATCTGACCATCAAAGAAACCAGGAAAAATGAGAGATAACAACCAAATTTCCCAGAAAGACTAGTTTCAAATGGCATGATAATGAAGTTCCCTCTGCTTTAATCCTTACAAAAAAACAGGTAACCTGAAGTAACCTCATATTAACCAGTTGGTTAGTTTTCTTTTGTTCTGTTGGCCTGATCCTGCCTTACAAGAAATGTACCTTCAGAATGACCAGTCCATCTTTTGTTTCTGCTTTTTGTTTGTTTGTTTGTTTTAGTTCTTTCTTTCATTTTTTTTAAACCTTTATTTATTTATTTTTTTTTATGTGGTGCTGAGGATTGAACCCAGGGTCTCACACGTGCTAGGTGAGCACTCTACCGCTGAGCCACAACCCCAGCCCTCAGCTCTTTCTTATCTATAAAACCAACCTCTGCCGCTCAGCTCATAGGAGCCCTCATTCTATTTATGGAACAAAATATCTGATTCTAGAATTGAAAATAAGGTTCATTAAGATTTTTAAACTAAATGGTAATAATTTTGCCCTTTGACACCGTTACCAATGTTTCCCAACGTTTGATGAGGAGTGGTATTTTGAAGAGTGTATTAAATCACAGGTTGCAGCTAATAGGTCTCTCTGAAATGCTTGTCATAAACCTGCAATTCTATCTTGCCACATGAATGGACTTTTACTAAAAAATGCTTAGTTTTGAAGTGTCTAGTTTGGAAATATTAAACCAATGTGAAAGATTAATACAAAACAAACTGTCCTTGTTGGTGTAAAACCTGTAATCTCAGTGACTCCAGAGGCTAAGACAGGGAATGGCAAATCCAGGCCAATCTCAGCAATTTAGCAAGATCCTGTCTCAAATTAAAACATAAAATGGGTTGAGGATGTCACCCAGTGGTAGAGCACCCTTGGGTTCAATCCCTAGTGCAGAAACAGCAACAACAAAAAATCAACCTAGCATTAAAAGACTGGATTCTAGCCAGGCATGGAGGTGCAGGCCTGTAATCCCAGTGGCTCGGGAGACTGAGGCGGGAGGATCTCGAGTTCAAAGCCAGCCTCAGCAAATTCAAGGCACTAAGCAACTCAGTGAGACCCTGTCTCTAAATAAAATATAAAATAGGGCTGGGGATGTGGCTCAGTGGTCAGGTGCCTCTGAGTTCAATCCCTGGTACCCCCCACCCACAAAGAAAAGATTGGGTTCTAAGGGTTTGGAAGTGTAGCTCAATTGTTAGAGTGCTTTCCTAACATCCAGGAGGTCCTGGGTTCAATCCCTGGCACTGCAATAAACAAATAACAAAAGACTCTTCCCTAGAAAAGAACCCATTGGGAAAAAAAGTACTTGACTACTTGAGAATTGGCCTCTAGTTTACCTACACAGCTGGTTCTCATGAGTCATTCTTGGACCTGGACCAGAAGCATCAGTAATACCTGGAAACTTGTTAGCAATGTAAATTCTCCGGCCTCATTCCATATATGCTGGGCTATAAAATCCAGGGATGGGGCCCAGTGGTGGTCTGTTTTTTTAACAAATCCTCCAGGTGATGGTGATGCAGAAACCCTGAGCTAAGATGTATGACCTTGAGCAATGAAGGCAACTCTGAGCTGCAGTCGCCAGTTCCGAAGCCCTATGGTACTTCTATGATCTAACATCTGAATTATTAATAGGAGGATAGATTGGATTCATATCCCTAATTTTGAGAACTGATACCTGATAAAGTGAAGGAGGAGGAGAAAGCAGATGAGAAGGGCGAAAGGACATCCTTTCATATAGCCCACAATTAAGTCAAAGCCGCAATTTGGTTGGTGATGATTTATGGCTGTGATGCCTATGACATCTTTTGTGGAGTCACTCTGAATGCAACTAGCTCTTTGGGAATTTAAAAATTTATTAGGCAACTTGGATCTCAGCTCAAAGAAAGACACAATCAATTAAAAATATGCTTTTGTTTCCTTAGCCCTGCCTTAAGTCATTCAGGAGATGGTTTCTGGAAATGGAGTCTGATAGACTAACAGATCTTTTTTTTTGTAAGCTGGAACAATGTACTGTCTCACTTCCCGGGAGTTAAAACCTTTCCTTCCCCACCCAGGAGGTGACATATATTTCAGGATCCATTTTAACCAGAGATGATATAACCAACCCTCCAGGTAGCTTCAGGAACTCATGTTTCCCTGGCTTAGCAATGACTCAGCGGATGATGGGGAGTATGAATGGCCTTAAGTAGCATGCTGGCGCCAAGGGTCACATTGTCATTACTTATTAAACATTTTGCTTGCCCAGAGCCTAAGTCTCTGCAACTCCATTCTTACGTAGTGCATGGCCTGGGTCAGACTTCTCTCCATTAGGTCTACCCTGAGGTTGGAAGAGACGCCGTTTTTCATCTGTGTGAAAATGAAGCTACTTATCTATTATCAAAATAGCTTGTACATAGTAGCCACTCAGTGAATATCTGTCCAACGAAGCAATGAGCAGATTAAAATAATGCATAGGTTTAAATTTAATTTCCAAGGAATGGCAATAGTTGTGTGCCATTTTGAACACTCACTCTTACCTATTTATTTCATCATGGGGAAGGAAGCTAATAATGTGTTCTTAGCACTGTGTCCCAAGAACATGGTGCATGTTTATTTATCTCATTTAATTCTCACAGCAATCCTGTAAGATGACATTGTTAGTCCCATTTTGTAGACAAGAAAATTGAGGCAAACACATTTTGCGGGGAGAGACTAGGTATTGAACATGAGGTCCTCTACCACTGAGCTATATTCCCATCCCCTTTTACTTTTTACTTTCAGACAGGGTCTTGTTGAGTTGCCCAAGCTGGCCTGGAACCTGTGATTCTCCTGACTCAGTCTCACTGAGTTGTTGGGATTACAGTTGTACCACTGTGCCTGGCCAGGCCAGCTCTTAAGAGCGAACAGCTGGTAAACAGCAGAGCCACCTTGGAGCACAGTTCTTATCTTCTACTTCCCCCAACTGCATAATATCAGATTTAGTGTATGAGAAAAATGGCTTCTCAGAATTGGACTCAAGAAATCATAAGCTGTTTCAAGCACTTTGATGTAACAGAGATGATTACATATGGCAAAGAAATTTTATAATAAAGGGGGAAATAACTACATCCCTGCTGTTTTTTATTAAATGTTTTATTTGTTTTATCAAATGTTTTATACATGTGAAATTATTTATTAATGTTATTTATAAATATAAAATATAATTTATAAAAAATATAATAAGCAATCATGTGTCTATCACCCAGCTACATGTATCATTTCTTCCCTATATCTTTTGTTTTGTTTTTTGTACTGGGGATTGAACCCAGGGGTCCTTTGTCACTGAGTTCCAGCACAGCCTCTTTTTATTTTTTGATTTAAGCCAGAGTCTCACTAAATTGCTGCCTCAGTCTTCTGAGTCACTGGGATTACAGGCGTGCACCACCACACCCAGTGTGTGCTTTTCTAGGTATATGGTAGAAACAAATATATAAATATGATTAAAATGAATCCTGAATCATAGGATACACATACATTTTTCCTTCACAAGGTAATAACAGGTTCTCTCTTAAATAGCTTGGACCAACTTGTCCTGCTACCAGCCATGGTTAAATCTTTTTCTATTGTCTCAACATTTGGCCTTGTCACACCTGAAGGGGAAAATAGTATCTCTTCGTTTTAATTCATAATTTCTGTATCATTTCTCAGGTTGAGTATTTTCCATATGTTTACTGGATTTTCTTATTTTCTCATGTATGAAACAAATCCCAGCTCTTATCTGTGATATATAAGATCTTTAGTTAAAAATACTCACTCCTTGGGCTGGGGATATAGCTCAATTGGTAGGGTGCTTGCCTTGCATGCACAAGGCTCTGGGTTCAATCCTCAGCACCATAAAAAAATAAAAATAAAAAGATTGAAATAACAGAGATGTAGGAAAGATCTATGGAGATGATATTTGGAGGGAGAACTGTTTCCTCTGATTCCTCCAAGAGGCAGAGGAAGGGATATTACTCTTACTTCCAGACAAGAGAAGAACTTAAGTGCAAAGAGTCAGAATTTGATAAGTATCCTGAGGAGTTCAGGGAACATGGTGGACTCATATCAAGTCATACTTTTAAGGAAACAGGGGAGAGAAAGGGGACATATTGAGGAATGACACTGGCCAAATTATATATATAGTGTGTGTGTACCAATAGGTAACAACGAATCCCATCATTATGGATAATTATAATGAACCAATAAAAAATATGAAGGTAACCCCCCACCCCTCCAACAAAAGTCTATAGGCAAAATGGCAGGAGTTGCCTCCAGTTGCAGTCAGGAGAGGCCAGCTGTGGGAGCAGCTTCACTTTTATATTTTGCTTTTGATATCTCAAACATCGGCTGAGGAAGACCATTAATCCTCCCACCACCTCACCTCCCTTCTTCCCCTTAAACCCCCTGGTAGAGTCAGAAACCAGATTTTGCTGGAAGGGGGTGTTTAGAGAAGGTGGGAGCACAAGAGAGAGGAACCTGAGAAGGAGCCATGATGCACCTTTTTCTCCACAAACATCGGGCCCCAGTGTGGGGAGGGTCAAGATTTAATTTAAAATCAAGTTTGTCATTTTGATGGTTATTTGGGACTAACTATTTTAAAATATGGAACTGAATATGTGCTTGCTTTTCTTCTTTATTTAAATGTTGTTTTTTTTAGATGTTGATGAACATTTATTTTATTCATTTGTTTCTATGCAGTGCTGAGAATGGAACCCAGTGCCTCACACATGCTAGGCAAGCACTCTACCACTGAGCCACATCCCTAGCCACCGTCGCCCCCTCCCCCTCCCTTCCCCCTCCCCTTCTTCTCCCCTTCTTCCTCTTCCACCTCCTCCTCCTCCTCCTTCTTCTTCCTTTCTTCTTCTTCCTTCTTCTTTCTTGTTTCTTCTTCATGTGTTGCTGAGGATTGAATCCAGGGCCTCAAATGTGCTAGGCAAGTGCTCTAATACTGAGCTTCATCTCCAGCCTGACTATAATATTCTCTATTATCCAAAAAGGACCCAAGAAATCATTGAAACTCCCAGCATTTTCATCCAAGTGTCAAAGAAGTAACAGTCCCAAGAAGAAACAGTGGGAGGCAGATAAAGTTTTCTGATTAAGTTGTCTGGGTCCTAATTTTCAACAGACGTATAACTAGAGGGTGGCAAGACAAGAGACTATAGAGAAAGTGGCAATGGCCTCATTTGAGTGTGGACTGAGTCATCGGAAGGATGTGGGACTTTCTTTAAGGAGCCTTCTTAGAAAGCCATTAAGCAGTTCAAGGTAGGCAAATTTTGTGAGCAATATGGTACTCTTCTAAAAATCCCTCTAGTCTCAGGCTAAATGACTATTTGAAGGGTAGTAGAGACAGGGATCATGAAGAAGAAGTCTGGAAAAAAAAATATTATGTTGGTTCAGAGCTGAGGTAGTGAGGATAAATAGAAAGTTTAAAGAGAAATGATGCTCTTGATATCACAGTTCTGATTTGAACTAGTCAGTAGTTAGCAGCACTGTTTCTACACACTAGAAATTTTTGATCCTTTAACAAGCTTGGGAAATACACAAGGCAGACAACATTTCCTCCATTTCCACCCCACCTCCAGTACTGGGGATTGAACCAAAGGCCTTGGATCTGCCGGGCAAGCAATGAGCTGCATTCCCAGCTTTTCAATTTTGTTTTGAGACAGGTTCTAAGTTGCTGAGGCTGACCTTGAACTCGCCATCTTCCTGCCTTAGCCTCCTGAAGAGCTTGGACTACAGGCATGGACCACCATGCTTGGGAATACTGTCTCCATTTTTTTTTGCTGAAGTAACTAACATTCAAGAATATCTAATAATTTGCTCTAGTCCACATACTGAGAGCTTCTGGCTTCTTAAATATTCTTCTTGAAGTGACAGTGCTTGAACTGTTTGCTATACAGTTTTTTTTTAATCATATGTGAAAATAAATACAGTGCCACATATGAAATTAAGTGTGAGATTGGAAGAAAGAGAAGGAAACTGGGTTCTGCTATAATCCTCAAACTTAAAATGTGTATATGTTCAGCAACTGTGCTATGTGGAGTCATGGAAATGTTCCATGATTCCCTAGATTTCAATACAATTGAGAAAAATCAGAATTGGCCTAGATAAACTTCAGTTTCTTACCCACCCATAGGATTCTGAAATTTATTTTTTAGAATACCATTTCTCAAACCTTAACTTGCATATGAACCATTTGGGGATTTTGTTAAGGTGCTATTTCTGCTTCAGTAGGTCCAGGGTGGGGCCCCAAGTTTCTGCATTTTTAACAACCTCCTAGGGGACACCCATGCCACCAATCTGACTTTTAAGAAAGCAAGGTTTTAGATGAACTTCTTCTTTTTTTATTTTTACTTTTTGTAAAAGGGATCGAACTCAGAGCCTTCTGCATGTAGGCAGGTGCTCTTCCACTGAGCTACACCCCAGGTGGGGAATAAGTAAGTATGCACATGGAGAGAGATTAGAGGCAAAGGACCTAAAGCAATCTCAGAAAACT
The DNA here is from genome assembly GCF_048772815.1 of Callospermophilus lateralis. Classification (NCBI taxonomy): domain Eukaryota; kingdom Metazoa; phylum Chordata; class Mammalia; order Rodentia; family Sciuridae; genus Callospermophilus; species Callospermophilus lateralis. The sequence goes on along the minus strand of NC_135306.1, from coordinate 70,674,637 downwards.
GTAATTAAGGATGGGGTCAGACAAAAGATGTCAGGACCATTTCCCTGCTTTACAATTTCCATTCCTCATTGAACACCTTGCCTGGGTGTTCCCTTCCTCCCTTTTTTCTGCAGCTGGTAAATGCCCAGAGGCAGACTAGAAAGTGTTTTTTTTTTTTTTTTTTTCTGTTACACTTCCCCATCCTCCCTCAGGAAAGCTGTGTTTTCAGACGTACTTTCAAATATCAAGACCCAAGGAAACAAAAGTTTAATGTGAAACGACAGCTGTGCTTTGATATTTGTTGGGCAGGGTCCCTGTTGTGCACTCCCCCAGTGTCAGTTATGTACAGTTCCTGGAGACAAAACTCAACTTGTTTAAGTGGTTTGTCCTACAAGTTCTCCTGCTTATTTCCCTGTGCCTTCTTAAAATCAACCTTTAAGGTATGCCCAACATTAAGAAGGAAAGGGTTTATCTCCGAAGATTATTGGTTGCCAACTTTTCTGGTGCTCTCTTCAGTCAGAGGTGATGTGGGGTTTAGGGAACATTGTAGAACTCTCAGTGGGTTATGGGATAAACATGTCGAGATGGATTGGATTAGACAGCATTGTTCCAATTAATCATGCTGAATTTAGAGCCAGGAGACGTTGGGTTCTGCTCTTGATTTTGACATTTGCATTCTCTGTGACCTTGGGCAAGCCAGTTCATGTTTTGGGTTTCAACTTTTTCACAAGTCAAATGAAATAAAAGGACAAAATGTTCTCTTACATTTCCTTGTGGCTCTAAACACTTTGTTTCTGAAATTTCAGGGGAAAAAAACTTTTTTTTTTTAAGCCGTATGTTTTCAATGCCTGGTCAACAAAATCACTTTGGAGAGCTTTAAAAAAATATATAGCCCCTCTCCTGCTCTGATATTTTGAGATGCAGCCTTAGGAACTTTTCATAAAATTCTCCAGGTCAATTCTGTCCATCAAAAAATTGGGGAAATCATGAAGTCAAGCCACAAGGGGGCGCCTGGGAGATGCTGATTTTTCATTCCAGTTATTTAAAACTATATTAAATATAGAAATAGAAATAAAATTGATTTTTACCTTCCATATATATTTGTTTTACCTAATTTGAAAGAATTTGTGATTGAAAACATCCTTTGCTTTTTCACATTTTAGTTTGTTTTTCTATATCGCGTCAAAGCAATTTTTATTTCCTCTTCTTGATACTGGAGATTGAACTCAGGGGCACTTTACCACTGAGTTAGATCCTTGCTCTTCTTTATTTTATTGTTTTAAGTTTTGAGACAGGGTCTCACTAAATTACCTATGCTGACCTTAAATTTGTGACCCTCTTGAGGGAGGGAGAAGAATAAATCAAATGGGGGAAAATGTTAACAAAAATAAATGAACATAAGCATATGTTCTATGTGATCCTTTTTATTTTTATGACTTTTTGGTAAGCTTAAAAGTGTTTCCCAAATGAAGTTAAACAAAACAAAATGCATTTCTGGCTTTCCTCACAGTCTCCATCTGCCACTCCCCCTTGGTGTTTAAGCTTCAGCATTATTATGTAATTTCAGTTTATTACCTTTGTCCATGGTATTCTCCAAGTTGGAATGCTATGATCTTCCCTACTTCCTATTTATACCTCAGTACCTGCAGTATACTCTCTGGGTAAGATGCCTGTGTAATTTGACTGAATTATTCACCTGCCTCCCCTGGGGCTCACTGTTTTCCTCAATTTGACTCTTATCCCCTTTTCTCACTCAGTGGAATTAATCTGTTTCTTTTTTTTTTTTCTTTTTGCTATTGGGGATTGAACCCAGGGGTGCTCCCCCACTGAACCACATACCCAACCCTTATTTATTTATTTATTTATTTATTTTGAGACAGGATCTCACTTGGTTTGTTGAGGTTGGCCTTGAACTTTCGATCCTCCTGACTCAATCTCCCAGGTTGCTGGGATTGCAGGTGTGCACCACCACAGCACCTGGAATCTGTTTCCTCTTCTAAACTCAGAATTCTTCAGAACAGAGAGTTACTCATTATTTTATCCCCAGAGTCTGAACTCCTGGTTCTGTCCTCTATCGTTCATAGATGCATTTTTATTTGTTGGTTGTACTGGTTCCTTCCTTTCTGCCCTTTGTGGTGGCCACAAGGACACTCATTTTCTGCTGCTTCCTGTTGTTTACAGCTGAGGTATGACTCCTAGCTACTCTCCCAGATTTTTTTTTCCCCTGACTTTTTCTCCATGTGGAGGAAGTGAGCTTTTACTGATGAGGTGCTGAAATCTAGCAACCAGTCATCACTGTTCCTTGTGGACTTACCCCCATTCCCACGTCCTAAGCGACTACCTTCCCTCTACCTGCATTCTGTGTGTTAGAGCCAGTTGCTTTACCTCTTGGCAGCCCGGTTTACTCATCTATAACAAGAGTACACTTTAGTCCAACATCCCCCTTGTAGGAGAACTATTTTCTGTTTAATTTGCTTAAAACTCCTGTTGAGACAGTTCACATGGCCTAATCCTTTGTGCAAATTTGTTGAAGTTCATCAAATATTAGTAGAAATGGTTCTTCAGCATTATATGCTTCAAAGACCAGTATGAAACACAATAGGTCTTTCTTATGTCTTCACTCTGCAGAGACTTTATGGTGGGTAGCAATACGTGACTCATATCAGAGTTTTAAGTTTTTTTTTTCACTGAAGCAAAACAAGAAAATTTATTGAAAATCGAGGAAAATCAAACAGAAAAAATAACCTCAAACAAGTAACAAAGCAAAGACTAAAAGGAAATAAGAGGAAAAGATACCTAAATTAAGACAAAGCTCCAAACTATTTCAAAATGATGAAATTGTATTGGATATGGTATCTAAAAATGCAGGTGGGGGATGGGGATCTGATGTGGGTGTGGCTGTCAGCAGAGGACTGTGGGAAAATCCTTGTGGGAAAGCAGAGGTCCTTCATTCATGGAGATACAGGCAGCCGCTGCACTGGGCTGTAGACTAAGATCCCCATAAATTAGGAAAGATAGTGATCAAATTGGCTAGGGGTGGGGGCACATCAAAGGAAGGAAGTGCACCCAGGAACACCCATTCCACTCCTAGACTGGAGACCCAGACACTCCCCAGGTGACTCAAATGATAGGTGGGGACAACAATTAGGTGAAATAGTAGCCAGAGTGAGGACCTGTGGAACTTGTGGAATGTGGCAGGTGCAGAACCCTCATCCACTCAGAAATCTCCTGGACCTGATTTGTCTGCCTCTGCAAGGTCACCTTCCTCAGGCTCTGCAGTGGAGAATCTCTTCAAGGCAGCTTCTAGTTCCTCATCCTCTCCCCTGAGGCGCCAGGCACTCTCCTGGGCACTGCCCCATAGGTTCCCACCGGCCTGGGCCTGAATGGAGAAGCTTCTGGTTCTTCTTGGGCTGGGGTAGTGGACATCTTTGCAGGATGGGCATGTACAACAGAAGCTAGACCAGGATGGGCCCGCCCAGGTTGAGTGTGCCCAGGATGAGTGCGAAGGCCTGCCGAAGCGTCATGCAAATGGGTGATAGCCTGGTTCAGAGTTCGGGTATATCTTCTGTTGCACCATAAACCAATTCTGCACCAGTTGCTCCTCTAGGCCGAGGCTAGAGGCCAGGGCCACTAGAGTACGTGGGATGGAAAGGAATCCTTCAGGAAGTGTGCCCCCAGCTCCTGCATCTGTTGCTTTCTGAGAATCAAAATAGACCAATCCGAGGCTGATGGGCCTAGCACATTGCGAAGGCTTTGGATCTCATTAATGGCAGCGGAGGCTCCGTTCAGAGGAATGGGACCGAGTTTTAAGTTTTCATTGCTCGTTTTTTAATATTATTCAGCTATGCATTTTATAGGCTGGGCAAGGTAGCACACTCCTGGAAATCCCAGCAACCCAAGAGACTGAGGCAGAAAGATGGCAAGTTTGAGGCCAGCCTCAGAAACAGAGAGGTCCTATCTCAAAAACAAAACAAAACAAACAAACAAAAACATTAAAGAGCTGGGGATGTAGCTCAGGGGTAGAGCACCTGCTTTCAATTTCCAGGCCACAAAAAATAAAAATGTAAACAAAATAGCTGGCCACAGTGGTGCATGCCTGTAATCCCAGTGGTTTGAGAGGCTGAGGCAGGAGGATTGGGAGTTCAAAGCCAGCCTCAGAAACAGGGAAGCACTAAGCAACTCAGTGAGACCTTGTCTCTAAATAAAATACTAGGGCTGCAGATGTGGCTTACTGGTTGTGTGCCCCTGAGTTCAATGCCCAGTACCTTCCACCCCCCACCCCACCCCACCCCCACCAAAAAAAAAGAAGGAATCCCTTGTGGAAGGAAAATCTCGGTATTGGTATTAAAACACATTCACTCTGAAATGTCACTTGTGAGTAGTGAGTATTTTCTATATGATGAAATATAGCACATGCTTGGGATGTGCCCTTTGGGAACATGAGAAGTCTGACTCTGGAGTGTGAGCTTCATGACAGCAAGGCCCTGTCCATCTTGTTGAAAGTGCTGTGTCCATCTTGTTGACTGTGCTTAACCTGTAGGTAGTAGCTCAACAAATGTCTGGTGAGTGAACTCAATGCCCCTTGTTTGGGGGAATGTCATAGCTCAAAGAGCCTAAAAATATTGAAGCCAGTGTGAAACAGAATCCTAAACAGGTAGGTTCTTGAATCCCCACATTTGCCAGGAAGACACCACATGGTGCTTCTGCTTTATCTATGATGAAGCTATGCAGCAACCTAACTAATCAAGGTCTCCACAGTCTTTATATAGGAGATTTTCTAAATGTTTCTGCAACTAAAGTGTTTTTTTTTTTTTTTTTTTTTGTACTGGGGATTGAACCCAGGGATACCCTACCACTGAAGTATTTCCTCAATTCTTTTTTTTTTTCAAGATAGGGTCTTGGTAAGTTGTTTATGGCCTTACTACATTGCTGAGGCTGGCCTTGAAATTGAACTTGTGATCCTCCTGCCTCAGCTTCCTAAGTCCCTGGAATTGCAGACATGCACCGTCATGCCCAGCACAATTAAAGGTTTTAAAATGTCTTTCAGTCATGTGTTGTCAGTTTTATATCGCTGTGACAAATACCTGAGAAGGGTATATTTTGGTTCGTGGGTTCAGAGGTTTCAGTCCATGGTCATCTGGTTCCATTGCCATTGCTATGGGCCTGCAGTGAGGCTGAGCATCATAGTGGAGAAGGTGTGGTGGAAGAGAAGCTGCCCACCTGATGGCCCTCCAGAAGCAGAGAGAAGAAGAAGGGACTAGGGACAAGAATTGTCCCAAGGGCATGCCCCCAAGGACCGACTTCCTTCAACTAGATTCCAGTCTCTGTGGTTTCCACTACTTCCTGGTAGTCCATTCATCTATAAACCCCTCAATAGATTTTTAGAGAACATGATCCAGTCACCTCCCTAAATCCTCTGAATATGGCTGCATTAGAGACCAAGCATTCAACACAGGAGACTCTGAGGAACATTCCAGATCCAAACCATAGCAAAGTCCTTTGTGTTCCTGCTGTTGTATATTACAGTATTTTGAGTCTGTTTTTTCTTTTTTTTTTTTTTTTTCTGGAATAGTTTTACTGTAATGAAGGGCTGAGTTACCGACAGCTGTCCGCTTGCTCATCTGCTCTTTATCAACACAGTACAGTTTCCTGTCCTAGTCACGATGGGGAAATGATACAGCTGACTTTGTACACATGAGTAATCTAAAGTTATTCCGTATTAATCTTATTAGTCTTCTGAGCCATATGCTTTAACTTTATTTGCATTTTTGAATGATTGTCAGTTATTTTCTTAAAGACCATTTTATTTTCTGTTTGAGTTCATGTTCATTTGCAGAGCAACAATTTTAGATATTCTCTCTCTCTCTCTCTCTCTCTCTCTCTCTCTCTCTCTCTCATTTTTGCTCCCACTCCCAAACTGGGACTTTCAACCCAGGACCTCGTGCATGCTAAGCAAGTGATCTACCACTAAGATACATCCCCAGCCCGTTTTATAATTTTTGTCTTGAAACAGAGTCTGCGCTACGCTAAATTGCCCAGGTTGACCTTGAATTCCTACTTTGGCCTGTCACTTAGCTGGGATTTATATATTCTTCATCTATTGTCTCCCAGGTTTTCTAAAGAATTTATTTTTTTTTCCTGCTCTTCAAACTTGGGAAATTGACAAGTGGCAATGTTGTGGGGGAGGCTATAGGATATACTCTATAAATCATCCAAATGTGAGGTCCTATACCATCTCAGCATGAACTGGATATGAAAAAGAAAAAAAAGTGCTGCAAATAGGATTGACTCCTTTGGGCTCCAGTTGGATTGGCAGCAAAGTAGATTCGGCTGTAGGCTGAAGTCATTTTCTACTTCAGCTCAGCTCAGTCTATGGGGAATGGCGGAGTCATGACTTAGCAGCAGAATTCTGGAAGCAGGCCAGCATCTACATCTGTTCTGAACTGTAAGTGGACTGGAAAAACACTTGGACAAAAAGCCAGGGGTGGGAGGTGAAGGAGAACACAAAATCTCTCTTCTCTAAAAAGGCCACAAGGAATGAATTGATTGATTATAAGTAGATTGGAATTAGAGAAAAGTTTTTCTATAAACAAAATATACACATTTCTTTCTTCATCTTCATCTAAGTTTCTCTCCTTTTTTCTGATAAAACAAGAATTGCAATTTATAATACAACAAAGCCATATTTAGAAAGACTAAAGCATTACTTATAATACTTGGGATGTGTCTTAAGGATTGAAATTCGGTGCTTTGGTGACAGAAAACATTCAACACATTTTAGTGAATTGCATAGTGGGTCTCTTTTCTCCAGATAGGTGACTGACTGTACAACATCTTGTCGAAGCCATTTAATTTAATTTTTAAAGCATCTTTTGCATCAAGATAATTTTTATCACTTGAATATCATTAATAGATTGGCTTGGAATAAAAGTGGTTGACTTACTGGAAAGAGTTTGGAAACAGACTGGCCTGGGTTCAGAGTCAAATCCCATCCTTTCCTGTCTGTGTGACTTCAAGCTAATTGCCCTCTGACTTTGCTTTTTCATTTGTAAGGGGCATGTAAAATTCAATGAGTTGTTGTGGATTGAGTGAGTCCCTGGGTACATAGAAAGCACAGGAAAAGGCTAACACCCTTTCTGTCTAATCTTTTCTAGTTCCATTTAAAAAAAAAAAAAATATATATATATATATATATATATATATATATATATATATATATATATATATTAGTTGTAGATGGACACAATATCTTTATTTATTTATTTATTTTTATGTGGTGCTGAGGATCGAAGCCAGTGCCTCACCTATCAAGGCAAATGCTCTACCACTGAGCCACAGCCCTAGCCCATAGTTCCATTTTTAAAAATTTATTTATTTATTCTAATTTGTTATACATGACAGTAGAATGCATTTCAATTCATGATACACATGTAGAGCACAATTTTTCATGTCTCTGGTTGTAGACACTTTTTTTAATATTGTGTTATTTTTTTAATTTTTAAAGTTATTTTATTTTTGATTGACATGATAAGTGTTCATATTTATGGGTTATAATATGATGTTTTGATACATGTATCCATAGTAAATGATCAAATCAGAGAAATTAACATATTTATCACATATACCATTTCTTCAAGGTGAGAATATTCAAGATCCTCTCTTCAAGCTATTTTGAAATGTAGGATACACTATTGTTAACTATAGTCACCCTACTGTGCAGAACACCAGAATTTCTCTGTGACATTGTACTCGTTGACTAACATCCACCCCCCCACTCCAGCCTCTGGTGACCATCACTCTAATCTCAACTTCTTTGAGATCAACTTTCTTACATTCCACACATGAGTGAGATCATGCAGTACATATCTCTCTGTGTTCTTTATTTTCTTGTTACCCTCCTGACACTGTTATATATACAGTTTTGATTCCTAGAAAAGATATTTCTGTCTGTTTGGAGCCAATGATATAAACTTGGCTTGTCTAAACTTGAAATTACTTTTTGGACTAACCAAAAGTGAGTAGGAAAACCAAGAAGGAAAAGTAATACAGGCTGAGCAGCATATATGCACAGGGAGGAAATTCTGAGTCTCTTTGGATCAATCACTGTGAATTTTGTGATGCTGACGCAAAGGTCAACCTAGTAATTTAGCCAAAATGCCAAATTCTTCTGGGAAAAATGTTATGGAATTATAGTAAATTTTCAATAAGCAGCAAATAAATGGTTCTAAATAATAAAAATGGTAGAAATAATTCTACATGGTTTGCAAAAAAAAAAAAAAAATTCATCCTTTCTCGGAAAACATTTTGTATAAAAAGAACAAAGTACTCCTAAGGCATCTCTGGTTTCCACTCAGTCTCTCTAAATTATGATTTCCTTATGGATAAGGACATGATTGAAATGAAATTGATTATTTCTAAGGTCCATTTTATTATTATTATTATTATTTTGTTGGTACTGGGGATTGAACTCAGGAGCACTTGATCAGTGAGCCACATCCCCAGCCCTATTTTGTATTTTATTTAAAGACAGGGTCTCACTAAGTTGCTTAGTGCCTCCTTTTTTGCTGAGGCTGTCTTTGAACTCTCCATCCTCCTGCCTCAACCTCCTGAGCCGCTGGAATCACAGGCCTGTGCCACCATGCCCCGCTTCTAAGGTCCATTTCAAATGTAACATTTCACAATTTTGTGTTTCATTTAAACTAATACTAAAATTATTTGTAGGTTATGCATATTAGCAACAGTAACAGTAATTTCCTGAGAACTGACTTGACATGGTTCAGGTCACTTACTCCCTACAGTAGTACCTTGGAAGTAGGTATTATTATTCCCATTTTAAAGATGAGAAAGCTGAAGTCAAGGGGATTTAAAGTGATTTTTCCAAGGTCAACCAGTTTGAAATAGTAGAGCCCAGATTTAACTGGGACTCTTTGATTCTAGATTTATGCTTTGTAATATTGTCTTCCAGTCTGTGGGACACATATCACTCATGGACAGTGTCATAAGAACCTCTATTGCTGGACTGGAGGTGTAACTCAGTGGGAGAGTGCTTGCCTAGCAAGTAAGCAAGCAAGGCCTTGGGTAGGATCCCCCAGCACTACAAACAGTTTCAGAAGCTTTATTGGCAACAGAGAAAATGATATCTTTCTGAAAAATATTATCTCAAAAAAATTGTGTCATGTGGGTTAGCTTTCCATTGCTGTGACACAATAACTGATATAAACACTTTAAAAGGAGGAAAGATTTGATACTGGCTCATGGTTCCTTGGTCTCATAGCTTTGGGCCTGTGGTGAGGTAGAGCATCATAGAAAGGAACAAAAAAAGAGAAGGAGGACCAGGGTCTCAATATCTCCTTCAAGGACTTGCCCTTAGTGGCCTCACATCCTTTTCCTAGGCGTCATCTCCTAAAGGTTACATCACCTAGTAGCACTTCAGGCCGGTGACCAAATCTTTAGCACACGGTCCTTGGGGGACATTTCAGATTCAAACCAAAGCAAGTAGATCAACATACATTTTGGAATTGGGAAGTTTTCAGTGCTGTGCACTATGTCCTGTGGATGGGCACAGTGATTTATTTCTCCTTGTCACATAATCAGCATTGATTATATTTTTAATTATATTTTTATTGACCGAAGTATAATTCCAATACAAATAACTCCAAAGGTTTTGGAGACTTGAAGCAACTCTACAGTTCATTTCATCTGTCTACTGCCCACCCCTAGTCCCCATGTTTTATACAAGAAGGAACTGAAATTCAGAGGGGTGGGAGAAGGGAGAAGTAATGAGCACCAGGGCTTCTGGTTCCAAATCCAGGCCTCCTCCCCCTTGGCTTCCTCAGAGACTGTCACTTCCTCACAGTGCTCAAAACCCAGCTCCTCACTGACTGAGACACACAGGTTTCTGTTTAAGCCCTCTCTGTTCTTCACCCATGATCTACCCTTGAATCAGGGGCATTGCTGGAAATGCCAGCTGGCATGGTACCGCGCTCCCTTGAGAGAGGACTAATTTTGCCTGGCCTTGGAGAACTTGCTTGCCTTTTTCTGCTGTGACTGCACCAATATGGCTGCATGTACGAGAGCCAACAGGATGTTTCGCCATCTGCCTGTTCAGTGGGGAATTGGCCTTTCTGCTACTCTAACAGGGTTTTGGAAGGCTTCATGGCTCCCGGCCAGCCCACTGAGGTGCTCCTTCTTGGATCGCATGCTGCTAAAGGAAAAGAGGCTGTGCTGAGCTCCAGAGCCAAGGGTGTACTGAGGCCTGACAAATGGTTTGCACACAACTGCAACAGCAAGTGTGATCGGAACACATTGTGGCACTGTTGCAGACTTTCTGCTAAATATATGTCCTCATCACTTTTGGACAGTCGACAGAAAGGCCCAGCTTTCACACAGAGATTCTTCTTAATTACGAAAGTACTACACACACACACACACACACACACACACACACACACACACGAATTCTGTGTGTGTGCTTTTTGTTATTGTCACTGGTTTTTTGAGAAAGGATCTTGCTATGTTGCTTAGACTGACCTCAAACTTTTGATCCTCTTGCCTCAGCTTCCTGAGTAGCTGGGATTATAGGCATATGCCACCACACCCGACTGCTTATCAAAAGTCTAAATATTTGTTCCCAATTTCCATCTCGTGCAGAATCTTCAGTTTTGTTGATATGTATTAAACCCATTTGTTGACCTTTTAATTATATATATGTGTATATATACACATATATATATTATATATGTCTTTTAATATATATATATATATATATATATATATATATATATATATATATATGTATATTTCTGCAAGTTCTATTTGGTTCTTTTTCAAATCTGCAAATATTTAAAAATATGTTCTTATACCACTAAATCTTATTTAACAATAATTTCAGCAACTGTATAGTATTCCATCCTAAGCTCACACTGCAATATAGCCAACCAATCCCCCATTGTTGAATATTTATGCATTCTTCAATTCTTAAATTTTTTTTGTTTGTTTTTGATACCGGGGATTGAACTCAGGGGCACTCAACCACTGAGCCACATCCCCAGCCCTATTTTGTATTTTATTTAGAGACAGGGTCTCACCAAGTTGTTTAGCACCTCTCTGTTGCTGAGACTGGCTTTGAACTCAAAATCCTCCTGTCTCAGCCTCCCAGTCACTGGGATTACAGACGTGTGTTGCTGAGCTTTTTATCTTTTTTTGTAGAGATAAACCTCCTTTCTCCTTAACTCTAATTGATTGTTTTCTTAGGCAAATTTAAAAAAAAATTTTTTTCTTTGTAATTGTTGATGAAAAGAATGCCTTTATTTTATTTGTTTATTTTTATGTGGTGCTAAGTATCGAACCCAGTGCCTCATGCATACTAGGCAAGTGCTCTGCCACTGAGCTACACAGCCCCTTAAAAATAAAATGGTTGAGTCAAAGATCATGACTAGTTTCTAGATTTAAAATTTTTGTTATTCACTACCAAGTTATTCTCCAGAAAGGTTATGCCAATTAAATCCCCACCCATGACGTATTGGAGGACAAATGTCCCCATGTCCTCACCAACATAGGAAGTTAACTTTTAAAATCTTTTGCTAATGTGAGAAGTGAAAAATGACAGCATTTGACCATTACATTGAAATGTAGGCGGCTAACCACCACACATTCCCTTCCTATAAATCAAGCTTAGCTTTCAAAGTTTCATGACAGTTGCATTTGTTCCCAGATAAAGACAACCTGAGCTATTTTGCAAATTATAATCTTTTCTTCTTTAACCATACTGAAACCTATGATACTATTCTGGATGTAGTTTGCAGATGATAATATTCATCCTGTAGCAGATAACCCCATATATATATATATATATTATTGTTTTTGGCAAAGGAGAAAAGTGGTCATCCTGACTTTTGCAGTAATGATAAAGAATATTTTCAGTAACCCTTTATTTCTGAGGGTTTCTTAGGTATCTATCAGAAAAGTCAGGATCAATGCTGACAGTATTTGTAACAATATTTTGATAAGATGGAAATGTAGGGATTGGGGATGTGACTCAGTAGTAGGGTACTTGCCTAGTATGTGTGAGGGCCTAGGTTCAGTCCTTAGCATTGGAAAGAAAGAAAGAAAAAAAAAAGGAAAGAAGGAAAGAAGGTAGGTATTGTTGTTTTGCATAATGTAGAGGTATCTGGGAAAGAAAAATCTGAATCATTTTGGTAAAATTACCTAAAAGATTCTAGCAAGGAAGATGGCATTTTGCTTATTGGCATGTTTCAATAATCAGAATCTAGGAGCTTTTCCTGTACGGAGGAGCTCTAGGGAATTACTGAAGCTTGCATTGCTAATGTCTGTGATGGTGCTAGGAAAGATGTCCTACTCTGAAGAGTTGTACTTGATCTCAGAATAAAATCAGACATGGTAAAGGAGGAAAAACCAAAAACAAAACACTAGCTTTCTATATTTGTTTCCAAAGAAATGGAGATGAGGAGATAAATTTCAATTAAAAAAAAAAAGCTTTGAGGTAGACTTTATTTTAAGACAACTAGTATAATATTATCTACACATAATTTTGTCAATATATTTTCAGAATATTTATTTGCAAATGATTTTCCCAATATATTTGTGTATTTATTTATTTATTTATTTATTGTGGTGTTGGGGATTAGAACTCAGGGTCTTGAGCATACAAGGCAAGCACTCTACCAACTGAGTTATACCCTCAACCCCCAATATATATATATTTATTTATTTTCTTTTATTTATATACGACAGCAGAATGCATTACAATTCTTATTATACATATAGAGCACAATTTTCATATCTCTGGCTGTAAACAAAGTATATTCACACCAATTCGTGTCTTCATACATGAACTTTGGATAATGATATCCATCACATTCCGCCATCATTACTAACCCCCAGTATATTTATACTTTTATAAAAGTCTATAAATTATATTTTTCTTTCTTTTCATTTTCATCTTACTGGGGATTGAACCCAGGGACACCACTGAGCTACATTCGAGCCCATTTTATTATTTATTGAGACAGAGTGTTGCTAAGTTTCTACAGCTGGCCTTGAACTTAAGATTTTCCTACCTCGGCCTCCCAAGTTGCTGGGATAACAGGTGTGTGCCATTGGGTCTGGTTCATAAACCATATTTTCAAAATCTTTACAGTGTATAAATTTGAAGGAAAATGTTTTCAACTAATAAATACTTGATTTAGTATTAACCTTATTATCTGTATAAGTAGAAAAGTTTTTCTTTGATTGTAACGGAAAAAGAAACTCCTAAGAGAGATGGCTTGTTGCCAGGAATTGAACCTGGGGATTGAAGTCTTCACAGAAGTAGTTTCTTTCCCTTCTCTTTTTGGCAGTGTGATTGTCTTAACATTTCATATGTGGGATCCATAGAAATAATATTTCTGGAAAATACACAACATGGAAGAAAGAAAGATGAATCATTATTCCACAGAGGCAAGGGCAAGGAACTACCCAAGGGAAAAAATTAGAATGAGGAGTTCGAGAATTAAGAAGGAAGGCTACACCCGGTGTGGTAGCTTTCACCTGTAATCCCAGGGACTCAGAAGGTTGAGGCAGGAGGATCATAAATTTGAGCCCAACCTGGGCAACCTAGTGAAACTCTGTCTCAACATTAAAAATAAAAAGGGCTGGGGATGTAGCTCAGTGGTAAAGCATCCCTGGTTTCCATCCTTGGTAAAAAAAAAAAAAAAAAAAAAAAAAAAAAAAGGGGGTGGGGATTGGTAGGTGGAACAGAAAACAAGTTCATGCATTGAGTACATACCAGTTACTTCACATATATTGTCTCTAATATTTTGAACAATTCTACAAGGTAAATACTCTTTCTGTATGAAATTCTACCTCCGGAAAACTGGACATTTTGCATGCTGTTTAGACAGTCTTAATGAAATCTTAAAAAAAAAAATATGTACACTTCAGAAATTTCAACATTAACCTCAGTCAATGCTATTTGTTCTTTGCTAGTTTGAAAATTAGTTGGATTAACCTGAGCTATGTTCGCATTGCATAGTTAAAATAAAAATTTGCTGGACTTAAATCTTTAAATATACTGTGCACAAGAAACTTGAATGTAGTCTTCCAAACCAAATATTTAATGAATATTTAAATGATCAGGAATATAAATTCCCACAATTGAAACAGCAGAGTAAATAAAATATGAGTAATTCTTTAGTTGAGCAGGTGTAATGAAAGCCAAAGCAAAACTTCTAACTGTATGTAGAACTTAGTTTTCCCTCTTAGTTTATACAAAGTGACTCAAAAATTGGTACAACAGATTAGAGACAGGTCCCCTGACCACTAGCTTGTTCTGATTTTTGTTACATGGACTGAGTCACACACCAAAAACCCTCTTCAATTCTCACTCTTTGTCCATTTTGACAGTAACCGCCCAAAACACCCATTTGATTATAGTTACACTGTGTTCCCATTTGGACCAATGAAGAACTTAGACTCTTTTGGGGCATGTCTGCTGAAGAGGATGGTAAAAAATGTTGAAGTTCCACAGAACTTCTGCTGTAGCAACCTACAGCTCACCTGTGATTTCCATCCACACCTACACTGGCTGGGCTATCCCTTCAAAAAGAATGAAACCAAGGCAAAGAGGAGGATGTTCTTAACCATAGTCTCTGCCCAGTATGCAGATGGTGCCCTCTACTGGCAAAATGGAGCCATTGCCAGAAAGGGGATGGAGCCTTGATGGCTGAGTGTTCAACTAAGTCAGACCATAAGTACAAGCAAAGATATTCCTGATAACTTTTTGGTTGTTTATTATAAGCTTTATTTGAATTAAAAATGAAAAAACAGTATATTTTCATTTTCAATTTAATGATGAAAGTTGCCATGGCAATGTAACATTATTTATAGTAATTCCTTTTCTATGCACATCATCATATCCTTTTAGACAATAATACGAATATTTTCTTCAAAATAATTCTTTAATATGTTGTTTATATAAATCTCATAATTGCCAAAACATTTTGTTAGGAATGAACCCAAGTCATTAAATAAAAATAAAAGCATATTTGTGGGAAAAAAGTATCATAAAAGAAGGTGCAAAAAGACATGCTTTTATACATATATATTTTTTCTGGGGTACTGGGGATTGAACTCAGGGGAATTCGACCACTAAGCCACATCCCAAGCCCTGTTTTGTATTTTACTTAGAGACAGGGTCTCACTGAGTTGCTTAGTGCCTTGCTTTTGCTGAGGCTGACTTTGAACTCCAGATCCTCCTGTCTTAGCCTTCTGAGCCGCTGGGATTTAAGGAATGTACCACTGCCTGAAAGTACAAAAACTGCTCTCTTTCCCTTCAAATTTCCCTTACTAATAATATGTAGTAGAACTTTGGATGTCCAAAAGCTAATGCAGGAAGATGATTAATGGAACTGCATGCAGAAGCACAGAAAATACAAAGATAATATTTCAGATATAAAGGTTTGAAAAATTAGCTTTTTTGGGGGTGGATATTGAAGATTGAACCCAGGGGTGCTTTACCACTGAGATACATCCTCAGTCCTTTTTATTTTAAAAAAAATTTGAGAGAGTATATCCCTAAGTTGTAGAGGGTTTCACTAAGTTTCCAAGGCTGGTCTAGAACTTTCCATCATCCTGCCTCATCCTCTAGAGTTGCTAGGATTATAAGCATGCACACATGAAAAAAATAGTTCTTTAGCTAACTAATAAATTAAACAACAAATATACATATATGTTATATATGTTTGTTGTATATATATATATATATATTTGTTGTATATATATATAACATATACATATGTTGTATATATAAATATATATACATATACATACATATATACACAAAAATATATATATTTATATATATATAATATATATAAATGTATATATATATATTTTATTTTATTTTATTTTATTTTTCCCTCCAGTAGAGTAAAAATCTTGGATGGCTTTTGCTTTACCACCGAGCTACATCCCAGGCCCTTTTTATTTTATTTTGAGACAGGGTCTCCCTAAGTTATGCAGGATGACTGGCCTGAAAAGTGTGATCCTTTTGCCATAGCCTCCTGAGTCACTGGGATTATAGTTTTGTACCATTACAGCCAGCTAATATGTAGCACCTTCGTCTTTAAAATGGCTTTTCCAATTTTTTAAGCAGGCAAACATCTCATTTCTGCCTGTTTTGGGGGCTGGCTATGTATGATAAGTTTATTTGTAAATAGATGCATATTTTTTTTTTTTTTTTTTTTTTTTTGTGTTCAATATGTTTTATTTATTTTTTTTTTTTTAATTAACTTTTATTGTAGGTTGTTCAAAACATTACATAGTTTTTGATATATCATAATTCACACTTTGATTCAAGTGGGATATGAACTCCCATTTTTACCCCATATACAGATTGCAGAATCACATCAGTTGCACATTGATTTACATATTGCCATTCTGGAGTCTGTTGTATTCTGCTGCCTTTCCCATCCTCCGCTATCCCCCCTCCCCCCTCCCCTCCCCTCTTCTCTCTCTACCCCCTCTACTGTAATTCATTTCTCCCCCTTATATTTTCCCTCCTTTCCCCTCACTTCCTCTTGTATGTAATTTTGTATACCCCTGAGGGTCTCCTTCCATTTACATGCAATTTCCCTTCTCTCTCCCTTTCCCTCCCACCTCTCATCCCTGTTTAATGTTAATCTTCTTCTCATGCTCTTCTTCCCTACTCTGTTCTTAGTAACTCTTCTTATATCAAAGAAGACATTTGGCATTTGTTTTTAAGGGATTGGCTAGCTTCACTTAGCATAATCTGCTCTAATGCCATCCATTTCCCTCCAAATTCTATGATTTTGTCATTTCTTAATGCAGAGTAATACTCCATTGTGTATAAATGCCACATTTTTTTTTATCCATTCGTCTATTGAAGGGCATCTAGGTTGGTTCCACAGTCTTGCTATTGTGAATTGTGCTGCTATGAACATGGATGTAGCAGTGTCCCTATAGTGTGCTCTTTTTAGGTCTTTAGGGAATAGACCGAGTAGTGGAATAGCTGGATCAAATGGTGGTTCCATTCCGAGCTTTCCAAGAAATCTCCATACTGCTTTCCAAATTGGCCTCACCAATTTGCAGTCCCACCAGCAATGTACAAGAGTACCCTTTTCTCCACATCCTCGCCAGCACTTGTTGCTGTTTGACTTCCTAATGGCTGCCAATCTTACTGGAGTGAGATGGTATCTTAGGGTGGTTTTGATTTGCATTTCTCTGACTGCTAGAGATGGTGAGCATTTTTTCATATACTTGTTGATTGATTGTATGTCCTCCTCTGAGAAATTTCTGTTCAGGTCCTTGGCCCATTTGTTGATTGGGTTATTCGTTATCTCATTGTCTAATTTTTTTAGTTCTTTGTATATTCTGGATATTAGGGCTCTGTCTGAAGTGTGAGGAGTAAAGATTTGTTCCCAGGACGTAGGCTCCCTATTCACCTCTCTTATTGTTTCTTTTGCTGAGAAAAAACTTTTTAGTTTTAGTAAGTCCCATTTGTTGATTCTAGTTATTAACTGTTGTGCTATGGGTGTCCTATTGAGGAATTTGGAGCCCGACCCCACAGTATGTAGATCATAGCCAACTTTTTCTTCTATCAGACGCCATGTCTCTGATTTGATATCAAGTTCCTTGATCCACTTTGAGTTAACTTTTGTGCATGGCGAGAGAAAGGGATTCAGTTTCATTTTGTTGCATATGGATTTCCAGTTTTCCCAACACCATTTGTTGAAGATGCTATCCTTCTTCCATTTCATGCTTTTAGCCCCTTTATCAAATATAAGATAGTTGTAGTTTTGTGGATTGGTTTCTGTGTCCTCTATTCTGTACCATTGGTCCACCTGCCTGTTTTGGTACCAGTACCATGCTGTTTTTGTTACTATTGCTCTGTAGTATAGTTTGAAGTCTGGTATAGCTATGCCGCCTGATTCACATTTCCTGCTTAGAATTGTTTTTGCTATTCTGGGTCTTTTATTTTTCCATATGAATTTCATGATTGCTTTCTCTATTTCTACAAGAAATGCCGTTGGGATTTTGATTGGCATTGCATTAAACCTATAGAGAACTTTTGGTAATATCGCCATTTTGATGATGTTACTTCTACCTATCCATGAACAGGGTATATTTTTCCATCTTCTAAGATCTTCTTCTATTTCTCTCTTTAGGGTTCTGTAGTTTTCATTGTATAAGTCTTTCACCTCTTTTGTTAGGTTGATTCCCAAGTATTTTATTTTCTTTGAGGATATTGTGAATGGGGTGGTTGTCCTCATTTCCATTTCAGAGGATTTGTTGCTGATATACAGGAATGCCTTTGATTTATGCGTGTTGATCTTATAGCCTGCCACTTTGCTGAATTCATTTATTAGCTCTAATAGTTTCTTTGTAGACCCTTTTGGGTCTGCTAGGTATAGAATCATGTCATCTGCAAATAGTGATAATTTGAGTTCTTCTTTTCCTATTTTTATGCCTTTAATTTCTTTCGTCTGTCTAATTGCTCTGGCCAGTGATTCGAGAACTATGTTGAACAGAAGTGGTGAGAGAGGGCATCCCTGTCTTGTTCCAGATTTTAGAGGGAACGCCTTCAGTTTTTCTCCATTCAGAATGATGCTAGCCTGAGGCTTAGCATAGATTGCTTTTACAATGTTGAGGTATGTTCCTGTTATCCCTAGTTTTTCTAGAGTTTTGAACATAAAGGGATGCTGTACTTTGTCGAATGCTTTTTCTGCATCTATCGAGATGACCATATGGTTCTTATTTTTAAGCCTGTTGATGTGGTGAATAACATTTATTGATTTCCGTATATTGAACCAACCTTGCATCCCAGGGATAAATCCTACCTGATCATGGTGCACAATTTTTTTGATATGTTTTTGTATCCGGTTCGCCAGAAGTTTATTGAGGATTTTTGCATCTAGGTTCATTAGAGATATTGGTCTGTAGTTTTCTTTCTTTGAAGTGTCTTTGTCTGGTTTAGGAATCAGGGTGATGTTGGCCTCATAGAATGAATTTGGAAGTTCTCCCTCTTTTTCTATTTCCTTAAATAGCTTGAAAAGTATTGGTGTTAATTCCTCTTTAAAGGTTTTGAAAAACTCTGCTGTATACCCATCCGGTCCTGGGCTTTTCTTAGTTGGTAGTCTTTTGATGGTATCTTCTATTTCCTCAATTGATATTGGTCTGTTTAGGTTGTCAATATCCTCTTGGCTCAATCTGGGCAAATCATATGACTTAAGAAATTTATCGATGCCTTCACTATCTTCTATTTTATTGGAGTATAAGGATTCAAAATAATTTCTGATAATCTTCTGTATTTCTGAAGTGTCTGTTGTGATATTGCCTTTTTCATCCCGTATGCTGGTAATTTGAGTTCTCTCTCTTCTTCTCTTTGTTAGCGTGGCTAAGGGTCTGTCGATTTTATTTATTTTTTCAAAGAACCAACTTTTAGTTTTGTCAATTTTTTCAATTGTTTCTTTCGTTTCGATTTCATTAATTTCAGCTCTGATTTTAATTATTTCTTGTCTTCTACTTCTTTTGCTGTTGTTTTGCTCTTCTTTTTCTAGGATTTTGAGTTGAAGTATTAGATCATTTATTTGTTGGTTTTTTCTTTTTTTAAGGAATGAACTCCAAGCAATAAATTTTCCTCTTAGAACTGCTTTCAATGTGTCCCATAGATTCCGATATGTTGTGTCTGTGTTTTCATTTATCTCTAAGAATTTTTTAATTTCCTCCTTGATGTCTTCTATAACCCATTGATCATTCAGTAACCTATTGTTCATTCTCCAAGTGATGCATGATTTTTCCTTACTTCTTTTATTGTTGATTTTCAATTTCATTCCATTATGATCAGATAATATGCATGGTATTATCTCTACTCCTTTATATTGTCTAATAGTTGCCCTGTGACATAATATATGATCTATTTTTGAGAAGGATCCATGTGCTGCTGAGAAAAAAGTGTAACTGCTTGATGTTGGGTGGTATATTCTATATATGTCAATTAAGTCTAGGTTCTTGATTGTGTTATTGAGCTCTATAGTTTCCTTATTCAACTTTTGTTTGGAAGATCTGTCCAGTGGTGAGAGAGGTGTGTTGAAGTCTCCCATGATTATTGTATGGTGGTCTATTAGACTCTTGAACTTGAGAAGAGTTTGTTTGATGAACATAGCTGCTCCATTGTTTGGGGCATATATATTTATGATTGTTATGTCTTGTTGGTGTATGGTTCCCTTGAGAAGTATGTAGTGTCCCTCTTCATCCCTTTTGATTAACTTTGGCTTGAAATCTATTTTATTTGAAATGAGTATGGACACTCCTGCTTGTTTGCGAAGTCCATATGAGTGATATGATTTTTCCCAACCTTTCACCTTCAGTCTATGTATGTCTTTTCCTATCAGATGTGTCTCCTGAAGGCAGCATATTGTTGGGTCTTGTTTAGTGATCCATTCTGCTAGCCTGTGTCTCTTAATTGGTGAGTTTAAGCCATTAACATTTAGAGTTATTATTGAGATATGGTTTGTTCTTCCAGCCATATTTGTTTATTTATGTTACTAAACATGGTTTGTTTTCCTCTTTGATTATTCCCCCCCACCTTTACTGTACTACCTCCCGCTGTTGGTTTTCATTGATATTTTCCATTTCCTCTTCCTGTAATATTTTGCCGAGGATGTTTTGAAGAGCTGGTTTTCTAGCTGCAAATTCTTTTAACTTTTGTTTATCATGGAAGGTTTTAATTTCATCTTCTATCCTGAAGCTTAATTTCGCGGGATACACAATTCTTGGTTGGAACCCCTTTTCTTTCAACGTTTGAAATATGTTATTCCAGGATCTTCTAGCTTTCAGAGTCTGTGTTGAAAGATCAGCTGTTATCCTGATTGGTTTACCCCTAAATGTAATCTGCTTCCTTTCTCTTGTAGCTTTTAAAATTCTCTCCTTATTCTGTATGTTGGGCATCTTCATTATAATGTGTCTAGGTGTGGCTCTCTTATGATTTTGCACATTCGGCGTCCTGTAGGCTTCTAGGATTTGGGATTCTGTCTCATTCTTCAAGTCTGGGAAGTTTTCTCGTATTATTTCGTTGAATAGATTGGTCATTCCTTTGGTTTGGACCTCAATACCTTCCTGTATCCCCATGACCCTTAAGTTGGGTCTCTTTATGTTATCCCATATTTCTTGAATGTTCTGCTCATGGTTTCTTAACAGCTTTGCTGAGCTGTCTATGTTCTTCTCCAGTTGAAATACTTTGTCTTCATTGTCTGATGTTCTATCTTCTAAGTGTTCTACTCTGCTGGTAGTATTCTCAATTGAGTTTTTAAGTTGGTTTATTATTTCCTGCATTTCCAGGATTTCTGTTTGTTTGTTTTTTATAACCTCTATCTCCCTGTATAATTGATCTTTTGCTTCTTGGATTTGTTTGTGTAATTTATTGTCGAAGTGGTCGAAGTGGTCTTTCATTGTCTGATTTTGCTGTCTAATGTCTTCCTTGAGACTCCAGATCATCTGAAGCATGTATATCCTGAATTCTTTATCTGACATTCCATCTGCTACAGATATTACCTCTTCTAAAGTTGAGTTGACCTGCATTGCTTGTGGTCCTTTCTTTCCTTGTCTTTTCATACTGATCGCGTTTCTTTCTTCTGGTAGCCACGCCCCCGTATCTGGTGCAAGAGACCTCAGTTGTCAGCACTGGTGGGGGCTGTAGCTGGGAGACCCGCGCCGCGCGGCTCCCGCCGGCTCCTGCGTCAGCGCCGCCTCAGCTCCTGCCGGTTCCCGTGCCGCTGCCGCGGTTCCCGCCAGCTCCGTCCGGCTCCCTCGCCGCTCCTGCTAATTTAGAGTCCGCTGGGAAGGAATCTCTTTGGCCGATTTTTGGTGACTTCCCCTCTCTGCTATGGCGGGCCCCTGGCTCCTTGCAGGAGTGACCGAAGGGAGAGGTGGAACTGGCTTGTCTCTGGTCTGATATAATCTCTGGTTTTAGATCCCAGTTCGCTAATTCATAGAGGCTTGGTTAGATTTCCTTCCCATCCTCTCAAGGTGGGGAGCCCTTTCCTGGGTGTGCAGGGCCGTTAGCAGAGCCGGAAGGGCACGTGCCTTCTGTCGGGCCAGGCGGGGACCCTTCTGGCTGCGCTGGGCCGCCGGGGGCTCCCTCAGCGCCAGGCAGATGGCGCCCGCGTGGCTAAGAGCCGGGTGGGGTAACCCTTCGCAGAGCGGGCGGGCCGCCAGGAGTGCCGGGATGGTGGGAGCTGTCTGCCGGCCGGGCAGGGACCCTTCTCGACGAGCAGGGCCGCTGGGGGCGCTTGTAAAGCCGGGCGGCTGCCGCCGCGTGTCTAAGACCCAGGCGGGCGGGGTGGCTGTTTGCAGGGCAAGAGCGGGACCGGCAGGGTAGCCGGGATGGCGGAAACTGTCTGTTGGCCGGGCAGGGACCCTTCTCGCCAAGCAGGGTCGCCGGGGGCGCTTGTAAAGCCGGGCGGCTGCAGCCTCGTGGCTAAGAACCAAGCGGGCGGGGTGGCTGTTTGCAGAACAAGAGCGGAATGGCGGGAGCTGTCTGCCGGCAGGGCGGGGACCCTTCTCGCCGAGGAGGGTCGCCGGGGGCGCTTGTAAAGCCGGGCGGCTGCAGCCTCGTGGCTAAGAACCAAGCGGGCGGGCTGGCTGTTTGCAGAACAAGAGCGGAATGGCGGGAGCTGTCTGCCGGCAGGGCGGGGACCCTTCTCGCAGAGCAGGGCCGCCGGGGGCGCTTGTAAAGCCGGGTGGCTGCCGCCGCGTGTCTAAGACCCAGGCGGGCGGGGTGGCTGTTTGCAGGGCAAGAGCGGGACCGGCAGGGTAGCCGGGATGGCGGAAACTGTCTGTTGGCCGGGCAGGGACCCTTCTCGCCGAGCAGGGTCGCCGGGGGCGCTTGTAAAGCCGGGCGGCTGCAGCCTCGTGGCTAAGAACCAAGTGGGCGGGGTGGCTGCTTGCAGAACAAGAGCGGAATGGCGGGAGCTGTCTGCCGGCAGGGCGGGGACCCTTCTCGCCGAGGAGGGTCGCCGGGGGCGCTTGTAAAGCCGGGCGGCTGCAGCCTCGTGGCTAAGAACCAAGCGGGCGGGCTGGCTGTTTGCAGAACAAGAGCGGAATGGCGGGAGCTGTCTGCCGGCAGGGCGGGGACCCTTCTCGCAGAGCAGGGCCGCCGGGGGCGCTTGTAAAGCCGGGTGGCTGCCGCCGCGTGTCTAAGACCCAGGCGGGCGGGGTGGCTGTTTGCAGGGCAAGAGCGGGACCGGCAGGGTAGCCGGGATGGCGGAAACTGTCTGTTGGCCGGGCAGGGACCCTTCTCGCCGAGCAGGGTCGCCGGGGGCGCTTGTAAAGCCGGGCGGCTGCAGCCTCGTGGCTAAGAACCAAGCGGGCGGGGTGGCTGCTTGCAGAACAAGAGCGGAATGGCGGGAGCTGTCTGCCGGCAGGGCGGGGACCCTTCTCTCCGAGCAGGGTCGCCGGGGGCGCTTGTAAAGCCGGGCGGCTGCAGCCTCGTGGCTAAGAACCAAGCGGGCGGGCTAGCTGTTTGCAGAACAAGAGCGGAATGGCGGGAGCTGTCTGCCGGCAGGGCGGGGACCCTTCTCGCCGAGCAGGGTCGCCGGGGGCGCTTGTAAAGCCGGGCGGCTGCAGCCTCGTGGCTAAGAACCAAGCGGGCGGGGTGGCTGCTTGCAGAACAAGAGCGGAATGGCGGGAGCTGTCTGCCGGCAGGGCGGGGACCCTTCTCGCCGAGCAGGGTCGCCGGGGGCGCTTGTAAAGCCGGGCGGCTGCAGCCTCGTGGCTAAGAACCAAGCGGGCGGGGTGGCTGCTCGCAGAACAAGAGCGGAATGGCGGGAGCTGTCTGCCGGCAGGGCGGGGACCCTTCTCGCCGAGCAGGGTCGCCGGGGGCGCTTGTAAAGCCGGGCGGCTGCAGCCTCGTGGCTAAGAACCAAGCGGGCGGGGTGGCTGCTTGCAGAGCAAGAGCGGAATGGCGGGAGCTGTCTGCCGGCAGGGCGGGGACCCTTCTCGCTGAGCAGGGTCGCCGGGGGCGCTTGTAAAGCCGGGCGGCTGCAGCCTCGTGGCTAAGAACCAAGCGGGCGGGCTAGCTGTTTGCAGAACAAGAGCGGAATGGCGGGAGCTGTCTGCCGGCAGGGCGGGGACCCTTCTCGCCGAGGAGGGTCGCCGGGGGCGCTTGTAAAGCCGGGCGGCTGCAGCCTCGTGGCTAAGAACCAAGCGGGCGGGCTGGCTGTTTGCAGAACAAGAGCGGAATGGCGGGAGCTGTCTGCCGGCAGGGCGGGGACCCTTCTCGCCGAGGAGGGTCGCCGGGGGCGCTTGTAAAGCCGGGCGGCTGCAGCCTCGTGGCTAAGAACCAAGCGGGCGGGCTGGCTGTTTGCAGAACAAGAGCGGAATGGCGGGAGCTGTCTGCCGGCAGGGCGGGGACCCTTCTCGCAGAGCAGGGCCGCCGGGGGCGCTTGTAAAGCCGGGTGGCTGCCGCCGCGTGTCTAAGACCCAGGCGGGCGGGGTGGCTGTTTGCAGGGCAAGAGCGGGACCGGCAGGGTAGCCGGGATGGCGGAAACTGTCTGTTGGCCGGGCAGGGACCCTTCTCGCCGAGCAGGGTCGCCGGGGGCGCTTGTAAAGCCGGGCGGCTGCAGCCTCGTGGCTAAGAACCAAGCGGGCGGGGTGGCTGCTTGCAGAACAAGAGCGGAATGGCGGGAGCTGTCTGCCGGCAGGGCGGGGACCCTTCTCGCCGAGCAGGGTCGCCGGGGGCGCTTGTAAAGCCGGGCGGCTGCAGCCTCGTGGCTAAGAACCAAGCGGGCGGGGTGGCTGCTCGCAGAACAAGAGCGGAATGGCGGGAACTGTCTGCCGGCAGGGCGGGGACCCTTCTCGCCGAGCAGGGTCGCCGGGGGCGCTTGTAAAGCCGGGCGGCTGCAGCCTCGTGGCTAAGAACCAAGCGGGCGGGGTGGCTGCTCGCAGAACAAGAGCGGAATGGCGGGAACTGTCTGCCGGCAGGGCGGGGACCCTTCTCGCCGAGCAGGGTCGCCGGGGGCGCTTGTAAAGCCGGGCGGCTGCAGCCTCGTGGCTAAGAACCAAGCGGGCGGGGTGGCTGCTTGCAGAGCAAGAGCGGAATGGCGGGAGCTGTCTGCCGGCAGGGCGGGGACCCTTCTCGCCGAGCAGGGTCCCCGGGGGCGCTTGTAAAGCCGGGCGGCTGCAGCCTCGTGGCTAAGAACCAAGCGGGCGGGCTAGCTGTTTGCAGAACAAGAGCGGAATGGCGGGAGCTGTCTGCCGGCAGGGCGGGGACCCTTCTCGCCGAGCAGGGCCGCCGGGGGTGCTTGTAAAGCCGGGTGGCTGCAGCGGCGTGGCTAAGAACCAGCCGGGTGGGGTGGCTGTTCGCCGGGCGAAAGCAGGGCCGCCAGGGTAGCCGGGATGGCGGGCGCTGTCTGCTGGCTGGGCGGGGACCCTTCTGCCGCGCTGCTCTGGGCCGCCTGCCGCTTGCAGAAGCGGCGGGTGGCCGCGGGATTGGACTCTGAGCCCGCGCTGCCAGTCAAGTTTCACTTTCTGGGGCAAACTGTCACGTCTAAAAAACTTACTAATTCTCGGCAGGTCTCCTTTCAACGGAATTTTGCTAGAAGATCCTCAGTAGGTAGAATGTAGCTGTTTTAATTGGTGTTTCTGATCCCGTTAATGTGGAGATATTGAAAGTGCAGCTTCCTCGCCGGCCGCCATGTTGGATCCTCAATAGATGCATATTTATAATCAAATGTTGATCAATTTTGAGAACCAACTACTTCTCCTAAACCCTAATGCAAAATAGACACATTCTAAATATGGAATGCTTAGCATGTAGTTATTAGATTTCTTAAAAGAAATGCAGTCTCCAAAGTTCCCCATGTTTTTTCATATCACAAAGCTGCAAATTCATCTACTGCTCATAAAAAGTGTTCTTGCTAACCTCAGTGCTGCTCACCTGTGATCCCAGTGACTCGGGAGACTGAGGTAAGAGGGTTGCAATTTCTAAGCCAGCCTTAGCAATTTAGAAAGACCTTCAGCAATTTAGCAAGACCTTGTCTCAAAAGAGACAAGGTTGGGGTTGTGGCTCAGTGGTAAAGTGCTTGCCTTGAATGTGTGTGGCACTGGGTTCGATTTTCAGCACCATAGTAAATAAAAAATAAAGGTTCATCAACAACTAAAATGAAAAAAAAAAAAGAAATAAAAGAGTCTGGAAAGAGTTCAGTGGCAAAGCAAGCTGGGTTCAATCCTTTGCACCAAAAAAAAAAAAAAAAAAAAAGTATTCAGTTCCTTTGAGCAAAGTTTTACTCCAATGCTCAATTCCCTTCTACCATACTAGCATACTCTGGAGTGTACCTACAAGTTTACTGTGCATGTTCATTAAACCTTTAAAGTATTTCACAGTGGTGACTCTTTGTTCTAAAGTAGCATCTTAATTACATCCAAAAATAGTGGGGATGCTGCTGGGAGACCAAAATGGTCTGCATGACATTGGTTCTTTCTTCTGTTGCTTTGTGCAGGGCAAATGCCTTGTGTTTGCCTGTTACATGAATCCTTACTTCCACCCAAAAGGCCTTATTCCAGGTTGTTTATGATCTTTTCAAACTCATCACATTCTGCTTGTAAACTTTTTTTTTTTTGTGTGTGTGTATGTGTGTGTGTGGTGCTGAATCCACGGCTTTGTGCATGCAAGGCAAGCACTCTACCAACTGAGCTATATCACCATCCCTGTAATCTTATAAACTTGCAGCATTCTCATAAAAAACATGAGCATGATTAGGGTCTATATCAATATACTTAAAAAAGTGATTCCCTGAGTTCCAAGCCCAACGCTGTAAAAATGATAATAGTAATAGAAATATTCGCCATAGAAGAATGACAGCTTTCAGGATGAGTGAAAATGTGTTTTGGGAAGCCCTATATTTTCATCCACGCTCAATGTCTTCCCATGCTGGGAGCCATGGCACATGCCTGAACATGGTGATAGAACACCCCTGGGTTTCAATCCCAGTACCCCCTTCCACTATATATACATATATATGGTTCTTTAAAAAATATGTTTCTCATATTTAAAAGAAAGACCCTGATTCTTTTAGTTTTTAGTAACAATAAAGATATATTCCAGGTGGTCAGACTGATTCTTCTGATGGTAGGACAGCGGGAACCCCTGGTAGCTTTTATAAAAGGAAAAATAAACTGGCATAAGCTGAATTATTAAATACTTAACTTTTGTATTTCCATTCTTCTCCCTGGGAAAGAGCTGTGAATGCCCACCTACACAGCACTGATGTCTGAACTTGAAGTTATTTACAGAGTAACTTGGATGGATGCCATGAGTTCCGTTATTCATTTATTTATTTTTGGTACTGAGGATTGGACCCAGCAGTGCTTTATCATTGAGCAATACCTCAAGTCCTTTTTTTTTTTTTTTTGTTGTTGTTGTTGTTGTTGTTGTTTTAAAAATTTGAAACAGGGTCTTGCTAAGCTGCTGAGTATCTGAGTATCTTCAAGGCCCACAGTGGCCTTGAACTTGGGATCCTCCTGCCTCCGCTTCCTCAGTTGCTGGGATTATAGGTGTGTGTCAGCACGCCCAGCCATGATACCACCATTTTAGATTCAGTGATCCAAATTGTAATCTACAAAAAGATATAAAGGCTGCTTTCTATTTTAAAAAATTCAGCTATTCTATTCCTCTTAGTCATTCGAATTTCCTAGCTCTTTTGTGCTGGTATAAACATATACTGGTGTAATTGCTAAAGATGATGAGCTGTTTGACAATGAACCAGCTTTGGAGAGGCGAGCTGAGTGTCATTTATGAATAGAGAATGTAGCAAAATAACAACGTTGGCTTTGTATTTTCCTCTCCTGGTGTCACTGCCAATAAAAGCCTGAAATTATCCTGTAGCCAATGGTTGAGGACTACTCTGTTTTGGGAAATGAAGAATTTGGCACAAACAGTCTGATGTCCCAATGTGGTGTGAGTTGCTGCTCATCTTCTGTGGGGCACCCATCTGTTCCTCCTCCTCCTCCTTCTTTTACTTCTTCTTCTTCTTTTTTTCTTTTTTGATACTGGGGACTGAACTCCAGGGCCTCACACATGCTAGGCAAGCACTGTACCACTGAGTTAGAGTTATACCCCTAGGTCCTTATTTTTATTTCTAATAATATTATGAGACTCCTTTTTTAATGCTCTCTTTATTTATGTAAAATATTCTAAACCAAAGCCTAACTACCACACATAGTAGATGGCCTAGAATTCAAGTTCAGTTTCAAACATTTGAAACTGGGGCACCGGGCCCTTCTTTTCTCCCCATCGGTGCCCCTGCCAATCTTTCCAAAACACTATATTGAATTTCCTCAAAGGAAGGGAAAACAAAAGCCTTTTTATATTCTTATGTGTTTTTAAACCAATAGCGTCTTCTGTCTACTTCTATTTATTGCATAATTAAGAAGAAAAAGACTATTCATGTTGAGAGGGAAATTCTTTTTAAAATGTTGCATACTTTGTAATACTGCACAATATTTTAAAAAATGAGTTTTCTTTTCCATAGGGAAGAAACAATTTTAAAAATGATTAAAGTTTAATATAGACAATAATAATATTCTACATGGAAATCAGTGTATTAGGTTTTAGTGAAGTGAAAAATATTCTACAAAGATGGAAATATATCATATTTTATAGTTTATTTATGCTCTTTACAAAGGAATATGACATGTGTGAAGACAGAACAGATAAAAAAATGGAAGCATATGCTTAAGAGGTGATCTTCTATAATGATGTGTACCCAACATGCTAAAATTTGGCTTGCTCTGCTATGGTAAAGGGCTTAGGCAAATTATGTACCCCACATGTTAGAATAAATATTCAAAGATAAAAATATTAATAAAAATAAGAGATGGCATGGGCAGGGCATGGAGAGAATGGAGGAACTTTGGGCAAAGGGAAGAGCAAGGTGGGGAGGGGACATGGGGGCAGGAAAGATGGTGGAATGAGATGGACATCATTACCCTAGGTACATATATGTCTGCGCAGATGGTGTGACTCTGCATCATTTTCAACCAGACAAATGAAAATTTGTGCTCCATTTGTGTATAATGAGTCAAAAATACATTCTGCTGTCATATATACCCAATTAGAACAAATATATACAAATAAAAATTAAAAAATTAAATGCATGTAAAAAATAAGAGACTTTTTTGGTCTTTGATTTCCTCATTTTAAAAGAATCTTGTCAAAGCTAGAGAATGGGAAAATGGCTCATTTATCAAATTGACAATTGCTTTGTATGAAATATGCACAAAAATAAAAAGCATAATCCCAAGTTCAAAAGTATTGAGATTTGGCCTGTAACAACTCAGAATACCAATTTTAAGTAAACTGAGGTCTAGCCTGTCTAAATAATTACTAAGCTAAAAAGTCAGTTTGAAGTTGGGAGCAGTGGTGCATGTTTGTAATTCCAGCTATTCTGGAGGTTGAGTCAGGAGGATTATAAATTAGAGGCTGACTTTGGCAATTTAGTGAAACCCTCTCTCAAATTCCTTTTTTTTTTTTTTTTTAGAATAACTCTTTTTCGTTATGTTATTTTTACTGTGAGTTCTTTTTAGTACATTAGAGTTATACATAACAGTAGAGATTCATTTTGACATTCATAAATGTATACAACATAGTTTTCTCCATTGAAATCCCCATTATTATGCCCTTTCCTCCCCTACTCCGTCCCTCTGATCTCTTTTCTCTACTCCAGTGGTCAAATTCTTAAAAAAAAAAAAAAAAAAAAAAAAAAAGGGCTGGAAGAGATTGCTCAGTGGTAGAATACTTGCCTAGCATGTGTGACGGCCTGGGTCTAGTTCCCAGTGTTGCACCTATACACACAAAAAAATCAGCTTCAAAAATATTCAGCAAAGCCAGGTGCAGTGCCACAGAAGCCTGAGGCAGGAGGATCAAAAGAGGGTTCAAGGCCAGCCTCAGCCACTTAGTAAGGCCTTAAGCAATTTAGCTACACCCTGTTTCAAAATAAATAAAAATAAAATGGACTGGAGGTGTACCTCAGTGGTAAAGCACCCCTGGGTTCAATCCTTAATACAAACAAACAAACAAACAAATCCCAAAATATTTAGCAATATTCTCATATTTCCCAATGATGTTTTCCATAGAGATAAACCTCAGTATCTTGCAGATCAAAACATTATTCTTCTGAAGCATATTGTTGAACTGTCATCAAATTTGTAGCTTAGTTCTTTCTACTTAGGTAAGTTTTGAAGGGGCCTGTACTATTTCCAATCTCTATTTTATTAAAAACAAATAAACAAAAAATGACCAGACTATGACGCATTTTAAGCATGAGGCGAACTTTTAATTCTACAATTATAATTTTGTTTGAAGCAGTTTCTCCTATTGAGAAATTTGAGGGAAGGTAAATAGGTTTAAAAGAAATTATGTTGAATGTAGTACTTTTTCAGAGTTTTTACTTGTGGCACTCACTAAGCTGGTGAATTGTTGAGGAGTGTCACTTGCTCATTCAGTTCCTTGAACTCATTCCGAGAGACAGGAAGCAGCTTCTTTGAACAGGTCAGAAGCCTCACTCCAGGGCAGTCATTTTGGTAGTGTGGAAATATCTTTATGATATTTAACAGTTCATAAAACATTTTTATGTTTGTAATTTATTTGATTCTCATTACAACCCTCAAGTAGTGAAAGCAGACACTATGGTTCTGTTTTATAAGAATTTAGAAGTCAATTAACATATCTGAGCACACAGAGCTCCTGAGTGGTGGAGGCAAGCTTTGGACCTCAAATTCTTGTTACTCTCAATCTCGACTTCTTTTTCCAATCTTGGAATAAGGAGTCTAAATCCTTTAAGCCAACTCTTCCTGCTACCGGCAGCAGTCCCCAGCCCTCACCATACCCTCTTCCTCAGCCCATGTGGTGGCTTTTCTGGGTCAAAAGGAAATATAGGGAAGATAGAGGCTAATCTGAACTCAGGATGCCTACTGGCTTCTTGAGAGCTGGGTCACAGTTTTGCCTCAAAACAATAAACTTTAGTAAAGTTTAAATAGATTAGGGCCATCTGTTGCACAACTCCTTCTCATCATCCCATTACCATAGCAACCCACATGCTAAATAGACAAAATTTTTATCGGGAAAGTTTACAAGAAAATGCCAGCAAATTCAGCTTCCATTCCTAGTTCCAAAGTTACCTCCAGGGTCTCAGCTGGTGCTCAGTGTTCCTGCTTCCTGGCATCTGGTGACATTCAGCTCTTGTTCAGTCCCAGATGGACCCCGATACACCCAACATTTGGCACAGAGTTCTCGCCCGGAATTTTGCATGACTTTCCCATTACCCAGTCCCCAGAGATAAGAACAATGCCAACAATATATAAATGATTTTCCTCAGAACAGAGGAAAAGAAAGGATTTCTGTTCTAAATAGATTGTATGGAGTTTTCAAAATGGATTGCAAATTATCACTGAATAGCCCTTATTATGATAATGAAAAACAAATTTATAAAGCATTTATTATGTGCTGGAGAGTATACTTAGAATAATACATTTCATTTTTATTATTTAATCCTTATAGTCACTTTATGAGCCAGGTATTCTATCATCCCCATTTTATAGATGAGGAAACTGAGACCCAGAAAGTTTAAGTTGCTTGCCCAAAGCTCACTTTAGTTGTGAATTATAGGCTAAAATTTTCATCCAAACTCAGAGAGGCATGTGGTCAAAAATTACTAGTTGGAGAGATAATAAGAAGGGCATATGGGTGAAGGGGTGATTGAAATAATCACTGACTTCATCCCTTAACCCTAAATCTGATTTTATGTATGCCAAGTTTCTAGGCTTGGAGCAAACAAGTGAGAGTCAGATGAATCATAAATAGGCCCTGATATTTTTTGTATTGGGTAGTTGATCAAAGCAAATGTTGTTCTGATATGTAAATAATACTCTGTGAGAGTTTCTTTTGCGGCTGCTAGGCAAATCAAATTTAAGAAACTGTGCCAGGCAGTGAGGTACACACCTGTAAGTAATCCCAGCAGCATGGGAGGCTGAGGCAGGAGGATCTCAAGTGTGAGATCAGCCTCAGAAATTTAGTGAGGCCCCGCCCAACTCAGTGAGACCCTGCCTTAAAATAAACAATAGAAAGAACTGGAGATGTAGCTCAGTGGTGAAGTACCTCTGGGTTCAATCCCTAATACTAAAAAGAAAAAGAAAAGAAAAGGAAAAAGAAACCATGCCAGGACAACACTGTTCAGACTGGGTGACATTGTAATTCCTTTGGGCCCAAGGATGCAGGTCAGAGTGGACAGATTGATTGATTGATTGATTTATAGACAACATGTTTATCTTTCCATATCAGTACTTTAGCAAAGAGGGTCAATAAAGAGCTTTCATGGATGGCCTTGCTTTTTTAAAAAATATATTTATTTATAGTTTTCGGCGGATACAACATCTTTGTTTGTATGTGGTGCTGAGGATGGAACCCGGGCACATGCATGCCAGGCGAGCGGGCTACCGCTTGAGCCACATCCCCAGTCCCTGGCCTTGCTTTTTTTGTCCAAGAGGCTTGTGAATACACATGCTCTTTCTTCATTCATTTCATTTGACATCTAAGTCAGAGATCTCCCCCAGAGGAATGACTGAAGTGGAAATAATGTGTGTCTTGTGGATACCTGGAAGGCTCTGATACAGAGGCAGCTTCTTCCCGTTTCTTCCCAGGAAGACATTGAAAGAGGAGAGGTTGTCCCTCACTCACAGGCACTCACCGGACGTCCTCTCCTAGATTCCTCTGCTGCACAATACCAAAGAAGACCCAACCTGGAGCCTTCTTTTGGGTGTCTGGACTGGGGACTTGATTTCATTTTGCAGATCAGAGTAAAAACAAATGATCACACAAGACACAAACAAAACTAATTAGCTGAAATTTCTTCTCCTTCATAAACCTTACTGATGTTAAACCCATTCTTTGGGGCTGAGGGTCTAACTCAGTGGTGGAGCATGTACTCAGCCTGTGGGAGGCCATGGGTCCAATCCCCAGTACTGTCCATTCAGCAAAACCCCTGCTCCTTTTCTTCTAACTGTAGATTCATAGCTGCCACAATTATCAGTGAAAGGGTTTGTAGAAAAATCTGAAAGTATGTAATTTAATCTTGATTTTAAAAGAAGTAGATTAAGCTGGGTGCTGTGACGCATGCCTATAATCTCAGCAGCTCTGGAGGCTGAGGCAGGAGGATTGCAAGTTCAAAGCCAGCCTCAGCAAAAGTGAGGCGCTAAGCAACTCAGTGAGATCCTGTCTCTAAATAAAATTTTAAAAAGGGCTGGGGATGTGGCTCAGTTGTAGAGTGCCCCTGAGTTCAATCCCTGGTTACCCACCCCCCCACAAAAAGGAGTATATTATACATGTATATTAGATGCTAGGATTTGAGACATTACAACATAGTGATGAACATATGGCCTTTGGAAGCAGACTCATATTGTCACATATGACCTGTTGATCTGGAACAAAATATTTAACCTAGTTGAGTTTCAGTTTTACATTCACAAAACAGGGAGTGTATCTATATGAGTATATACACACATACATATACACACATTATATACAATATATAAAATTACAAAAATATAATGTAGATTGTATCTGGTGGTGTGTGCCTGTAATTCTGGCGACCTGAGAGGTTGAGGTAGGATGATCACAAGTTAAAGGTCAGCCTGGGCAATTTAGTGAGAACCTGTCTCAAAATAAAAACTAAAAAGGTATGGGCTGTAGCTCAATTGTAGAGCACCTCTGGGTTCAGTTCCCCAAAAATATTTTTAAAAAGATTTGTATAAAATAAAAATATAATGGAATATGAGCAAATATAAAATAGAAACATACTTGTTTTTTCAAAAATGGCAATATTGCCTGTGTGAAGAAAGAAGTTTAAAGACATAGATTAGAAAGGCATTGTTCTCCTGAGAGCATCATCTTTTAGAAAGCCTGCTTGCAAGGTTGGCCATTAACTGGCACCTGGGAGCCTGGATTTCAGGAAGCTTTTCTGGTAAAGGTATCTCACTACACCTAAATTTTTTTGTGCAAACATATGGTTTATGCCAAACATCTGCTTTCCATCTAGGTGTTAGGAATTTGCGGAGGTACCAGGTATATTGTGTATGTGATCAATTCCCAATAAAATCCTGGGCACTGAGTCTTTTGTGAGCCTCCCTGTAGACAGCACTGTACACTAATGCCATGACTCACTGCTGGAGGAATTAAGCACATCCTGTGGGACTCCACTGGGAGGGGATTCCTGGAAGCTTGTGCCTGGTTGCTTCTGGGTTTACCCATGCGCCTTTCCCCTTGACTGATTCCCCCCCCCCCTCCCCCACAGTACAGGGGATTGAATCCAGGGGCACTAAGCTACATCAAGACAGGGTCTTGCTCAATTGCTGAGGCTGGCTTTGTGCCTCAGCCTCCCAATTTGCTGTGATTACAGGGATGCCTCATGAGTCCCTGTTCTGATGATTTTGCTTTGTATCTATTTACTGGACTAAATCATAGCCATGAGTAGTACTATATCCTGAGTCCTGTAATCCTTGTAGCAATCTGGGAATGGCCCTGACATAGCCCCTTGTGTTAGATTTATCTAAAAATTAAGTGTGATTATAGTTAGCATTATTTTATAGTTTAAAAAAAAACACTAATAAATGATAGGTAGCAATATTATTTATTGAGATGACATGATTAATTTGAGTCATCTGTTAAAATAAATGGGACAAATAACATACTAAATGATAGGTAGCAACATTATCTATCTTATGATAACATGATAAATATGAGTCATCAGCTAAAAGACATGAGACAGAAAAATAGCATTAACCAAGCCTGAACTTTTCTGAACATGGTCCAAAGTCAATTCTCTTAAAATAACCACAAACAAGTATAGGGCTTTTATTTACACTAGAACAATTAGGATACTGTATTACTTCTTGGACCTTCTGCTGGACTTGAGTCAATGAAAACTTTATGCATGCTAGTTAGATATATTCTCATACAGCTTCTGTGGGGCAGGGGAGCAGGGAGGAGCATTGTGCCATCCTGAACCTTTGAGAAAATTGATCCTAGTCACTTCCCGTGTTTAAGAAAGTGCAGTGTATTAATATCTGACAAGAGCTCATTTGAGATCAAGGCATGAGGACTACAGAAGGTACTTCCTTCTTGTTCTGGTAGACCCCTCATGCTTGGCTCACCAATTAGAAAGTTTGGGTTTTGCATGCCTCAAAAATAAAAAGAAAGAAATAAAGCAAACCAAAATTGCCTTAAGTTTTTTTTTTTTGAGGGATTTACTCTATTATTTTTAAATACTTAGGCTGAAACCCTTCACAGAAACTGAAGTACTTTTACTGGGTCATCCAACTTTCAATCACTTTCATTATGTTTAACAAAAAAAAATAAATGAGCATTTAGAGACACATGGTATATTTTGGTTACTGCTCCAGCTCATATACTTGGTGACATGAAAGACTGCAAGGTTTGCATGGGGCCTAGTGTAGGGAAGGGCTCTCCAACAGGTCCAGGCCCTATCACTTGGGCCATGTGATTCAGCAGACCCATTGCAGTTGGAAGTATCAGTGGTGGGAAAAGATGAGGTGTGATTTTGTGGCAGGTCCCCAGTGGGAGAACCCCAATTAAGGTCTTTGGAAATTGGGAGTAACAGTATGCTATCTCCAGTGGAGACTCATAGGCCTTTGGAAAATGACTCCTACCATGCTACAGGGCTCTGATACAGTTCACCAAATGACCTTGCAGTAAAGCTTCTCATCATACTCAACCAAATCATAAGATGAAGGGGACCCAGCAGTAATCTCTCATAAAATGAAGGAGCTACACTCAGGATCCAGCATAAGAAGGACCAGAGGGGACAAATAAGCTTTGTGAAAAGTAGCACAGACCCCCAATGTACCTCCCAACTGTTGCCCAGCCTTTCTCCTCCAAGGCACACCCTTGGCTGATTGGGGAGTCTGAAAAAGTCTGAGCTTGCCTTGTGGATGGATCTACCCTGTGTGTGAGTGCAGGCTGAAAATGGGTGGTGCTTCTCTACAGTCCACTCAGAGGTAGCCTTGGGACAGGGGAAGAGGAAAATTCTCCCAATGGTAGAGTGGTGCACTTGATTATTCCCAGTATGCAGAAAGAGAGGTAGCCGGGGTTTCCAATATACTTATGGGCAGGGATAAATGGCCTGGTGAGTTGGCCAGGGGCCTGGGAGGAAAACAGATCCGAGGTCTAGGTAGAGAATGTGGATCAATATCCAGGAATGTTAACGTCCACCAGAGAATAACCACAGAAGAGGCACAGAAAACCAAGAGGATTGAATAAGCTGGCCAATCGTCTGATAGCCAGCCCCTGTCACTGGCCACTCCAGTGCTGGCATGAAGGATACATAGTAGCAGGGGCGGAGGTCCTGCAGGGAACAAGCACTGTGGGGCTCTCACATATTAAAACTGCCATTGCCAAATGTCCAACTGCCAGCAATGGAGACTATGGGAGAGGCTGACTACACTGAGCCCCTTTGGTTCTTGAAGGGGCAGTAGTTCATTCTGAGGGATAGACACATATTCTGGGTGCGGGTTTACCTCTTCCTGAATTCTGGGCCCCAAGATGAACCACACTCTGAAAACTTACCAAGGGTTTAATTCACTGGCCTGGGGATCCCATGTAACTTTGGGGATCAGACAAGGGACTCTATAGCAAAGGAGATGTGGGGGGAGTTTCATGACCAAGATCCTATTAAATCCCGGGTCACCCAGAAGCTGCCACCTGGAGAGAGTGTTGGGACAGCCTATAGATTGCCAAGCTGGAGGATCAACTCAGAGGCAACACCCTAAGAAGACAGGACACTCTATTAGGGCTTATCTGGCAGATCCCATGGTGACAGGGCTGCTGGCACCACAGATTGGACTTAATGCAGAGCTCTCTCCTACTCTGGCCTCACTCAAAGCTGGCAGTCTGGGATGGCACCCAATATGTGGACCAAAGCCATGCCTTTAGGGGTGGAATTTGCTGCTTTCAGAACCTAAAGCAGTCCAGCAGCCATTGTACTTCCTTCTTCATGGTAAGAAACCCAAAATGCAATAATTTGTCTCTTACTTTGGAAGGATATCTTAGCATCCCCTTCTTGCCCCTTAAAATTTTATAGATGAACAAATCCTGAATTTTCACAGAGTTTCTCTCATTCTCTGGAATACGTGCATCTTACCAAAGCCTCCAGTGTGCTAGACATTTCTTGCTTTTCCAGTCCAGCCAACACAATGTCACCAGTGTAATGGAACAATAGGATGTTTTGTGGGATGGCCAGATGATCCAGATCTCTTTGGACCATACAATGGCAGAGGGCTAAGGGTTCATACAACCCCCCGGCGGGGGGGGGGGGGGTGAAACTGCAAAGGTGTATTATTGTCTGGTAACAGTACATGTGAATTCCAACTATTTCTGGCCCTGCTTTCCTGGCTGGGGTAGAAAAGAACATACTTGGAAACTCAGTGGCTGCATACTGTGTTCCTGAGGCCATATTAATCTTCTCTGTTAAAGCATCAGATCTGGCCCAGCAGTTGCGTCTGCTCTGGTTTAGTTTGCTTAACTGTCCCCTGTTGCACAACCTCCTGTTGCCCTCTTTCTCTTGACTCTGTAAGTTTTCTTCGGGGCACTTATTTCAATGCAAAATTACATCACATGGTTATTTGTTTATTGTCTCCCTCCCCAGCTTCAACAAGAAAGTAGGTTCCACGTGGCAGACACTTTGTCAGTTTTGTTCTTTGTTATGTCTCTAGCTCTTGGAACAAGGCTTGGCATATAGTGGGAATTCAATATAGATTTGTTGAATAAATGAATACCTCCTCAGTTTTCTTTCTTTTTTTTTTGTAAGGAATCATGGACTCTTGTCCTTACTTCACCACTTGGAACTGTGGTGAATTATTTTTTCTGAAAGGCTTTGTTTTAACTCAAAGTATCAACCAGAAAAATAAATTAGCCATATTAACGTCTAGCTTCTTCTTCCTAATTTTTGTTTGTTTGTTTGGTTTTGTTTTTTTCAATACCAGGGATTGAACCCAGGGGGGCACTTAGCCACATCCTCAGCCTGTCTTTCTTTTTTCTTTCTTTCTTTCTTTGAGACAGGGGTGTTGTTAAATTGCTGAGGCTGACTTTGAACTTGTGATCCTCCTCTCTCAGTCTCCAGAGTCACTGGGATTACAAGCAAGTACTACCATGCCTGATCTCTTCTTCATAACTTTAAATGCCTAGTTTCTTCAGCTACATTTAATGTCGCCAGGATCCTCCATGTCAAACAGAAGTACAAGGAGTTGACCTTCAAAGCTTCTGTGGCCACTTCTACTTGTCTTTACCAACATCAGTCATTTCTTTTTGTTTTTTTTTAAAGAGAGAGTGAGAGAGGAGAGAGGGAGAGAGAGAGAGAGAGAGAGAGAGAGAGAGAGAGAAAATTTTTTTAATATTTATTTTTTAGTTATCGGCGGACACAACATCTTTGTTTGTACGTGGTGCTGAGAATCGAACCCAAGCCGCACGCATGCCAGGTGAGCGCGCTACCACTTGAGCCACATCCCCAGCCCCCATCAGTCATTTCTTGCTACAGCTTAGCAGTTCTCTTTTCTTTCTTTTTCTTTTCTTGGTATTGGGGATTGAACCCAGGCGTGCTGCCACTGAGCTACACCCCAGCCTTTTGTTATTTTTTATCTTGAGACAGGATCTTGCTATATTGCTAAAGGCCTTGCTAATTTGCAATCCTCCTGCATCAGCCTCCCCAGTCACTAAGATTAAAGACATGCACCATGCTTGGCGAGCTTAGGAGTCCTTAACAAGGAATTGGTGAAACTCAGGGATTCTGGAAGCTCACGAATCTGCTGAAATTATGCCAGAATACTGTGCTCATTTTTTTTTTTTTTCCTAGAAGAATGAGCCTTAACTTTCTGCGAACTTTAAAGGGGACCCAGTACCTTCCAGAAAGATTAAGAATTCCATAGTTGTGATTGACACCATTGATGCTTCCATCTACTCTTTGGAGCCTCAAAGCTGGTTGAGAACATTTCATGATATAGAACTAGTTAGATGTTCAGGATGGCACCCTAAAAGGGTGTTAACAGCTGAAGAAATATGGTTACAGTGAAAGTTGGCTACGAAAACTAAAGAATAGAAACCTAGGATGGGAGCTGAGGATATAGCTCAGTTGGTAAAGTGTTTGCCTTGCATGCACAAGGCTCTGGGTTCAATTTCCAGCATCACAATAAACAAACAAACAAACAAAAAAAAAACAAAAAAACAAAAACAAAACACCTCTTCTCCTAGCCATTTCCAATTCATTAAAGAATAATATGCAATACATGTTCAAACATATTTAAGTATATTCATACATGCATGCATCCATCTATTCATCCATTTCTCTGTTCATCCATTCATCAAACTCTCTGTCCATCCATGGGGGGCAGAGGATTCTTGTATGGATTCACACATCCATACAAAAAACTCCCACATGTGGTTGGTGGCACATACTTGTAATCTCAGTGATTTGTGAGGCTGAGACAGGAGGATTCCAACTTTGAGGACAGTCTTGGCAATTGAGTGAGATAAAAAATAGAAAGGCCTGGGGATGTATCCTCCTCTGGGTTCCATTCCCTGTGCTGCAACAATGAATAAATATAAAAATAAAAACATAAAACAAAACTCCCTATAGTAAATCTTTCTCCAAAAAGTGAGACATACTGTTTTCTTTACAAAACAAATTCTATTCCTAGTGGTATTATTCTGCTGTCAGACCCACTGTTGAGAGAGCTTTCTCTTCATAAATTAATGAAGATCTGATCTTGGACATTGAAAACAATACTTCAAGGGCTGGGTTGTAGCTCAGTGGTAGAGTGCTTGCCTTGAACATGTGAGGAACTGGATTTGATCCTCACAACACATAAAAATAAATAAGTAAAATAAAGGTATTAGGTCCATTTACAATTAAAATATTTTAAAAATAATAATATTTCCAGAAATCATTTAAATATCATTCAACACACTTTTGATGGTAGTTAATATTCATTAATAAAAGTGAAAATGAAATGATTTTTGTTTGTTGAAATGAAAAGGACTTTATTTTTCCTTATAAAGTAATAATGGAAATAAAAATTCTCACTGTATTAAGATTAAAAGTTAGTTAAGGGTTAGGGATATGACTCAGAGATAGAGTGCTTACCTACCAATCCAGAGGCCCTGGGTTCAATACCCAGTACTGTTTAAAAAAAGCAATCAGTTAAAATCAATTATTGTCCTGCCTAGAAGCCATCACTAGCTGTATTTTCGCATATAAGTCTATCTGTAGACTTTTCCACACCCATGCACATTAATATTTACAAAGTGGAATTATATTAAGCTTGCCATTTTAGATTTTGCTTTTCCATTTCACCTGTGAGGGGTATCTTTCACCAAATGTGCATTTGCATCATTAGTCAGTAGTTATGGAGAATCTATTGTATCAACAAAATAATTTTTTAAAGCAACTTCCCATTGAGTAACATTGAGATCATTTCCTTTCTCCCATTATTACAAACAGTGCTGGGTGAACATCCTTGTACAAATATCCACTGGCACTTGTCTGAATATTTCTGTATCTTGACCTTTGAGCAGTCTGGATCTTCCTATGAAAGAATTGAACTAGATGATCTCTTAAAGGTTTTATCTAAGAATGCAATTCTGGAATATGCTAAGGTCTGTAAACAAGTCAGGATGGCACCTGGTATATTGACAGAGAATTGTTAGAGTCTGTAAACAAGTCTGCATGGCGCCTGGCAAAATGCTAGAGGGAGTGGTTTGTGAAGTAACAAAAGCG
This sequence comes from Callospermophilus lateralis, assembly GCF_048772815.1. NCBI lineage: Eukaryota > Metazoa > Chordata > Mammalia > Rodentia > Sciuridae > Callospermophilus > Callospermophilus lateralis. The sequence goes on along the minus strand of NC_135306.1, from coordinate 70,633,805 downwards.
AGCCATTAAGTGTGGAGATTCCTGATTGGTTGACTGCTGTATCTAGTTTATGCTAATTAAGATAAGCTGTGCAAAATGTATAAATACCTCTGTTATCCTACAATAAACGGCTTCCACTCCTGCTGCATCAACATACACAAGTAATTTGTCGCCCCCCCCCCCCTTATTCTGCTGCAGCTGGACTGCGGCAGGAATATATCTAAATTTGCAACTTGATTTTCTTGCTATATATAAACATATCTTGCACATCAGATAAGAGAACATGTATGTTAACTTAAAAAATTGAAAAAAAAATTAAAAAACAAAACTTCAACTTTTAGAGATCATTACCCTTTCCCTTGGAATGTGTTTTGATACTAAATTATTGTAGCTGCTGGTTATTCTTTTTGCCTAGCTTAAACCTGATTGTGTCATATAAATTAATCTGATTTCACTCATGAGCAGAGCCTGTCTGAATCTTCTTCTGAAGAATAATGCTCCTTTCAAGTTTTAACAGTTGAAGTTTTCTCTTTTCCTCTAAAAATAATTCCAGCCATTCTTGGAGAAGAGAAAGGTTGAATTGACAAAAACTTGATTATAGTTATTAACTTTTCTGCCTAAATTAAGGGACATTTCACAAAACAATGGCCTGTACACTTGAATGTTCATGTCATGAAAGACAGAAAAGCTATTCCAGATGAAGAAGGACTGCAGGGAACTACAAATATGATGTACAATAATGGACCAGGCCCTGAACACTGGATTTCGGGAAAATTCTATAAAGGACATTGTTGAGCCAATTAACAAAGTCTGAATATGAACTTTGTGTTGAAAATTTTGAATTTGATAATTATGTTGTCATCTGGAAAAAAAATCTTTGTTCTCAGAAGATACACACTGAAGCACTTGGGCATTAAGGACATTCATTTTCAAATGGTTCAGACAACATACATCTCATTGTGAAGACAGAGAGAAAGATACACAAATGTGGCAAAACCTTAATCATTGATGAATCTGGGTGAAGGCTACAACAGAGTACTCATACTATTCATGCAAGTTTGAAATTATATCAAAATGAAAAGAAAAAAGAAAAAAAAATGAGCTCTTCAGAGAACTTTTTCCCCCCCAAGGTTGTGGGATATAATCAAAGACAATAGCTATGAAATTTTAGTCAGACGTGATTGGTCTTTTTTTTCAATTTATGTCTCATCTACACCAAATTTTCTATATACTGAAAGGGAATGAAAGGGAATGAAAGAAAAGATAAGGATAAAAATTTTAAAAATACAAAGGTATTCAAATGAAAAAGAAAGAATGGGTGATTATTTTGCAACCGATTTTTTAAAAATATATTTTCAGTTATACGTGAACATAATACCTTTATTTATTATATGTGGTGTTGAAGCTCGAACCCAGTGCCTCACATGTGCTAGGCAAGTGCACTACCGGTGAGCCACAACCTCAGCCCCTTTCTAACAGTTTTGTTATTAAAAATTTAACTTATAGAAATATTGAGAGGACTGTAAAATGAACACCCATGTAGCTGTAACCTATATGGGTGTTCATTTTATAGTTTTCAATATATTGCCATATATGCTTCATTTATTATTTTGTGCTAATGTGTTTTAAAGATATTATGACATTTCACTCCTACCTAACAAGGTTTAATTTTCCCATTTGATTCCAAATGAGTCTTTTATTGATTTGTTTAAATCAAGATACAATCAAACACCATGTATTATACTTGATTATATTGTACCTCCCCCTACACCCCCAGAGGTACAAGGGACTGCACTCAGGGACACAAAAAACCAAAAAACAAAACAGAACAAAAAAACCCACATATAGGCCAGCCCTGTTTTTGTTATTTTCGCTTGCAGGATGACTTAATCACTTTGAACTCTAGAATTAGCAGAAGTTACCACTGAGCCCTTTTTAATTTTTGAGACAAGTTCTGGCTGAATCTCTGAGGCTGGCATCTAACTTGTGATCCTCTTGCCTCAGCCTTCAGAGTTGCTAGGATTACAGGTGTGTATCACTACAAGTCTCTTGCAACCTAGAATAGACCCATTTCTTGTTCTGGCCTTTAGTTTTTTGATTTTTGTGTCCAGTGAATAATCTGAGTCTGGGGGTTGGGAGGATCAGTAAGGAGTTTGAATAAGATTGAGTCTTAACATGTGCTAATTATACAAAAAATATTTAATTATAAACCAGAGATGTTTTTCTTTCCTAGAAAGAGACTAAGTACCATTCTGAATAGTGTTGACCATCTTTTGGAGCTTCACTTTTCTCATCTGTGTAATGGGGATGGTAATCCTTATCTGGTCTGTTTCCGAGGTGTGCCAACAAGACAGAGTGTGAAAATATTCTTTCACTAATTTATATGCACATGAAAGTTGAAGCAGGAGAAACACAAGTTCAAGGCCAGCCTTAGCAATTTTGTAGCAAGACCCTCAACACTTAGCAAGACTCTGTCTCAAAATGGGAAAAAAAAAAAAAGAAAAAAGAAAAGAAAAAGTCTGGGGATGTAGCTCTGGGTTCGATCCCTGATATAAATACAAAAAACAAAACAGAACAAAAAAACCCACATATAGGCCAGTCCTATTTTTATTATTTTCTCTCGCAGGATGACTTAATCACTTTGAACTCTAGAATTAGCATAAGTAGCATAAGACATGGAATCTGAATGCTTCTAGGGGTAGGGGGAGCAAGGGAAGAAAAATTCTGTTTGAACCTAGTCATCTTTTGGTTCCCCTTCTCCCCTCAAAATCAAACCCTGAACCTAAACGGATGGTAATAATTTTTAAAACCAAGTCTGCAAATATATAACGTGGATTGTCCCCACTCCCCTGTTCCAAACAGTCCAAGCCTTGTGTAAGCAGCCGCCAGACATGGCCAGGGGCAAGTAGAGCAGGCAGCATGTCGTGACCAGTGTAACATGTTGGCACAAACAACCCTCTCTCCCACCTCCACCCTTTCCCCCTCCCTGCGTCAGCGTCCCTGAAGTACACGCCATGAGCAACTGTGTGGCTGACAGTGTTATTTCCTGTGTAAATGAAAGTACAAAAGGATGGAGGCATGACAGGTCACCCTGTCACACTGGTGACACCTAGGGTCTCTTGTTCGGAAATATCTGTAGTTTGCTGCTTTGCCTGAGTAGCCACATCTCTGAGTGATGGTCCATCTCCCGGCTTGGAGGATTCTGCTCCTTTGGCCTCACCAGGTCAGGCAACTATGGCTTACTATTTTATTCTGGTTGTTTCTCTGTCTGTCATGGTTGAATCCCTTTAGCTGTTCACACCTCACTGAGATTATGCACCCAGGGGATCTCTGTGCTGGAAGAGATGTCCAAGTCATCAACATCCCCACCCACCCCCATCATAGTCAAATGCCCTTCACACTATTGCTTATATGCAGTTGGAGCAGCCAAGGCTCCCTGGGTACAAATTTCTGGTACTTACTACCTGTGTAGTCTTCTGAAAATTAATTGTTCTGCTTTAGTTTCCTTACCTGTTAAAATAATAACAACAACAACAACAATAATAATACCTATCTCATAAAGGACTTTTGTGGACAAGTAGAATGAATACACAACTGTAAAACACATACAGGAGTGCCCGGCCCATAGTAAGCATTATATGTGTTACCATCTGCAGCAGGTAGATATCTAGCCTCTTCATAAACACCTCCAGGGGTGGAGAAGTCCGTAGCTCTTTAAAAAAGCCATTTTAATCTTTGGCTAATTCCAAGTGTCATATGTGGTTCCTTATATTGTGTGATTTGGGGAGAAGGGAAATATAGTATCAAAATATACTGGATACAGCCTGGCATGGTGGCACACACCTGTAATTCCAGCAACTCAGGAGGCTGAGGCAGGAGGATTTTGAGTTCAAAGCCAGCCTCAGCAATGGCCAGGCACTAAGCAATTCAGTGAGACTCTGTCTCTAAATAAAATACAAACTAGGGCTGGGGATGTGGCTCAGTGATTGAGTTTCCCTGAGTTCAATTCCTGGTACCAAAAAAAAACTGGATACAATGGTAGATTTTTTTTGTGTACAGTGTGTTGTAACCTTGTGGAATTTATTTGTCTTCATTTTATGATTTGCATGTGGCAAAAATAAAGCATGTGGAGGATTCGGAAAAAGTCAATGAGTAAATGGATGAGTCAGGATTTGAACTTGGCCTTCTTAGGCCCTAAAATCTTCAAATATTGGAAGGCAGCTGTTATTTTCCCATTGAGACTTAGTTTCTCGCAGTGTTTGGCACATAGTTCTTATGATAGAATTAATCTTTTGTTAATTTCTATGAAACAATGCTTTGTCAATGCCCTTTGAAACATGCCTTCTTTTTCTTTCTTTTGTTTTTTCTTTTTCCTGCTGAGGCAGGATAACTTCAACATTCTCCCTTCCTTCATTTTAGCTGTATAAAGTATCAATAGATTGGTCTTGCCTCTGGAAACTTGTGTCCCACCGAAATTATGACTCTTTAAGGACTGTTCCACCACTGAGAGACATTCCTAACCCTTTTTATTTAGTGAGACAGGGTCTCATTAAGTTGCTCAGGGCCTCACTAAGTTGCTAAGGTTGGACTTGAATTTTGATCATCTTGCTTCAGCCTCTGGAGTAGATGGGATTACAAGCATGCACCACCATGTCTGGCTTGTCACTTCTTCTAGGACAAAGCCAGAATGGAGTGCACTTGAGGCAGCTATTTCATTTTAGACAGCTCTTATCATTTATTTTATTCATTCATTTGTTTATTTGACAAATATTTATTGAGAGCTGAGATCTGTCCTGTGCTGAGCTAGGTATAGGGATATGATAAGAAATGAAAACATCAAGTTCTTCATAAGACTGGACCAAGTTCTGCATCCCTTCTAACTATTGATATCACCTTTCCCTCCAGAACAACAGAGAACAAGGTTAATTTCTGATTTTCACAAGAATCCTTCTTATATTTGAAGATAGTTTTCCAGTTGCCTATGTGATGATTTTCTTCTTCTTTTTTTCCTTCCAGGTTTTCTTTATAAAGATAATTCTTTACTTAATTTTACAAATGACCTAAAGCTGATGAAGAAAATGGGTCTTATTTACATTCTCTGAGACTCAGTTTTCTTTATCTGTGAAGTGGGAGTAACTATACTTAACAGGTGATTCAAAATTTCAGATTTTGGGTTACTTTTCTGAAATACATTAATGATGTATATGTATTAGTGTGCATTCATGATATTAAACAGCTAGGAGTGATGGTGCACACTTGTAATTTCAGCTATTTGAGAGGGTGAGGAAATAGGATCACAAGTTTGAAGTCAGCTTGGACAATTTATTGAGACTCCATCTCAAAATAAAAAGGGATGTAGCCCACTTGTCACCATGCATGAGGCATTGGATTCAATCCTCAGAACAACAACAACAAAAAGAATTAAATAACTTTCTGCATTCATGCAGTAGGGACTGTGTGTATGGGTCACATTGATTAATTCACTGACATAACAGCTCTGTGGGGTAAGCACCTTTATTATTCTCATTACACAGATAAAAAAAATGGAGGTAGAGGTTAAGTAACTTGTCCAAAGCCACACTGCTAGTCATTAGCAAAGCTGAGAATGGGTCTGGGCCATGTGGCTCCAGCTCACAGTTGGCAGCCATTTTTAAATTAAGAAGGGCTGAATGAAGGATGAGAGTCTCACGAAGGTAAAGGGTAACTTAAAGCCTAAACTTAGAGTCTGGTCTTTAACTAGTGTCATCATGACTATTTTAAATAATTGCTTACATTTTGAAATCCAGTCCCTCAGAATCACAGTCTGCTCATCTGCCTTGAAGCGGGCTTCCTTGCTCTCAGCACCCTGACCTCAGCCTCCTACTCACATGAGCTGGCTCACTTTATACTCCACCACGCAGCTCTTGGCAACAGATATTAGTATTTTTTTTTCAACACATCATTTGTTAACTTCTTTCAAAGTTGCAGCTTTTAAACATATTTTTTCACTTAAGTGTACTTTTCTTAGGATAGTTTGGTTTTTAGCTATTTACTACTTTAAGTCAGTCTGTGCAATAGGGAAGCATAGCTAGCTTCAATTCAAATCATAAACAAAGGGATAATTTCCTTAATACATATGAAGTGTTTACAGATCAATAAGAAAAAGAACAATAGCCACATTAAAAAAAATAAAAGAGCAAAGGATATGAATGAACAGACCACCATAAAAACAAACTACAAATGTCTCTTGTATATGCTAAAAGACACTCTGGATTATTATTAGAGAACTCTGTTGAAGTGATGATATCACTTTTTCCTATGGCAAATATAAATCTATGAATCTATGTATGCCTGTACTTATTTCTATATTTCTATGTGTCTTCTGATATATACTGCTGGTGAGGGAATAGGAAAATAGATATTTTCATATATTACTTTTGGGAAAGTATATTGGCATTGGCTCTATGGAAGACTGTTGAACAATTACCTGTCCAAATCATAAATTCCTGTGTCCTCTGTTTATGTCAGAACCTCTCAACCTTGGTGCTATTATCTTGGGCGGATAGTTCTTTGTCCAGTGAATTGCAGGATATTTAACATCATGCCTGGCCTTTATTCATTAAATGTCAGAAGTACCCATACCCTCCACACATGAGTGTGACAATCAAATTTCCTCCAGATATCCAAACATTGCCAAATATCCTCTGGAGAACAAAATTACTCCATTTAAGAACCACTGGTTGAGGGTTTTTGTTTTTGTTTTCTCTTTCTAAGAAAAAAAAAATTTTTTTCAATCCTGGAAATTGAACCAACAACCTCACAAATGCTAAGCAGCACTCAGTGACATCCCCAGCCCTGTTTATTTTATTCTGAGACAGGGTCTTGCTAAGTGCCCAGGCTGCCCTGGAACTTGCAATCCTCCTTCCTCATCATCCTGAGTTGCTGGAATTACTGGTGTGTGCCACTGTGCCTGACAGGTTGAAGATTTTTAAGTGCTGCATAACAACCACCTCAAATTTTGTGGCCTAGAATGACAACTACTTTATTTGCTCATGATTCTGAAATCTGACTTGGGCTCAGCGAGGCATGTCCTCTACTATTCTTCAGTGGTCATTCTAATGGCTGCATTTATTTGGTGGGTAGGTAGGTTAACCCCAACTGGAATATTGATATGGCTGGGCCTTCTCTCTCTGATATTTCTGGTCTTCATTTTTCATACATGTCCTCTCAGTAGAGTGAAAAGGTGAAGGCATAATTCTCTATCCAGGAAGTCTCTCCAGCAGAATATCTGGGTTTTATATGGCAACTCAGGCTTCCATCAACGTAAGAATAAAAGTTGCCTGGCTTTCTTAAAACTGTTTCTGATTTTCAACTGAGCAATATTTCTGTATTTCTATATAAAGTGAAGAGTTTGTCCAGAAAATTAGTGGACCTTCATGTCTACTTTTGATTTATTGGGGAATCTGGGTAAGGTCAGTTCAAGCAGAAATTATGCAAAAAATTTGCCCTTGGCCTCTCCAGAGTCCACAAGGCTTCAAGTCAGGATTCCGTGGTCTTCAGGCCTTAACTGGCTCTGATCCTTCCTTTTCAACCAACATAACTCATCTTGCTTCTCAAATTTCTGTTCTGAGGATTAACTTCCTTCTGATCTTAGCTGACTATCACTTCTTTGGAGAGGCAGTCCTTGACCACATTACCTTTAAAAAATTTTTTAAATGAGTTAATTAATTCTAATTAGGTTTTTGTGACAGTAGAATGCATTTTGATTCATTGTACCCAATTGCAGCCCAACTTTTCATTTCTCTGGCTATTCACGATGTAGCGTCACACCACATGCACAGCCATACATGTACCTAGAGTAATGATGCCCCACATTATCTTAAATACTCCTTATCCTATGCACCCTACTTCCTCATCCAAGTGCTTCTGAAGCCTCTGCTTAAACATTCTATTGTTGCACAGACCAAAGCGAGTCACATGGCCAAGTCCAGAATCAATATAGAAAACGTCAGGAAGTATGGTTTATTGAAGGCCCTCGGTGTAACCTTCCCCCCCCCCCCAGTGCTGGGGAGATTGAACCCAGGATCTCATGCATGCTAAATATGTCTCTACCACCCAGTTATACTCCCAACCTCCATCAATGCAACTTCTGTCTCACCCCTCACTCCCAATTTTTTTTCCATTAGAGAGTTTATCACCATCTGCTTTATCATTTTTGGTTTTCTCTTTTTACAGTACTGTGGATTCAACTCAGTTTCCTGCATGCTAGGCAAGCCCTCTACCACTGAGCAACACCCCTGCCCAGTTTTCTTAGGGGAGGAACCCCTACTTAAATGGCGAGGGCTTTGCTGTCTGATTCACTCTCAAGAATCTATCAGTGTTTGCATAAAGGCCAAAATTAAATAATTGTTGAGGAAATAACTGAGATTTCTGAGTTTTCTAAACAGCGTTTAGCTCATCTACAAAAGACCCCATGCTAACCAGTGAAGGGATTGAAATACTTTGCTTCCTTTTAAAGCACCATGTACATTTTAACAGTAGTTTTCTGAAAATAATGCTTTAAACTTAATCATGTGGTAAATTCTTACATCCAAATGGAATATAAAATCAGATTTACCTACTTTTGTCAAGACTGGCATTTTTTATCTTCTTAGAAACAGGCAATACTTTCTGGCATTTGTTAGCTTATTAATATTAATTCAAATAACCTTTTTTGCAGCTTTACTGAGGTATAATTTGCAAATAAAAATTGTGCATGTGCAAGGTATGTCCTGTGATGATTTGATATGTATATATGTTGCATAATGATTACCATAATCAAATCAATCAACATATCCACACATAGTAATCAATAATCTTGACTATCTTTAAAAATACTTTCATGGTCATTTCTTTAGAGTAATGCAGAAGTGTAAAAAAAAAAAAAAAGATTTGTGGAGTTCAGCTGGAGTGATGATGACTTTTGGGAAGTTGTTAAACTGTAGATTTTCAAATCAAGGTGAACTCAAGTTTCCCAAAGTGCTCTTTTGCAGGATTTTTTTTTTCTTGTACTGTAAGTTTTTAATAATCTGGAAAATGCAGAGAGATTTTAAGCAATATACGTTAGAGGAATTTTGATGGCTTTGCATGTAAGCAGATCAGATACTGTAATCTTGCTTTTCCTTACTAATTTTGGGCCTATAAGGAGTACACAGGATTCTTAACCTTTTAGGTAAAATCCTTTTTTTTTTTTTTTTTTTTAACTGTCTGGAAGAAGGAACAGGAAGGAAGGGTTAAAACTTAGAAGACAATATATGATTTCAGGATATTCATATTATTTCAAATTAAAATTTATAAACTGTATTACTCCATTTTCTGTTGTTGTAACAAAACACCTGGGTACTTTATAAATAAAAGAGATTTATTTAACTCACAATTTGGGAAACTAAACCTCCAAGAGTGGGTATCCCCATCAATTTGGTCTCCAGCAAGGGCCTCATGGAAGATGTCATGTAGGGAGCTATTTCCTTTATGGAAAGCCAGAAAGTGGGGAGAGGCCAGTCTTGCTTTGGCAACCTCCTCTCCCAGTAACTAACTGGGGTCCCTAGATAGAGCAGATTAGTTCCTTCTGAGGGCATCAACCCAATGACCTTATCACCTTCCATCCTTAAGTGTTCTACACCTCTAACATTGCCACACTGGGGACCAAGTTTCCAGTATGTGAACTTTTGGGGGACACACTGAAACCATAGCACATACATAGCAAGTATTCTCCATTCTTACACAAATTCATTATTAAAAATCTCTCAGTACATATCCACATGCGAATATAATGAATAGATGTTACATTTCCTGTGTGTGTTTTCAGTGTCCGTCATGTAATCCTCATAGAGCAAATATAAGATATTAGTAGCGATACTGCATTTATTTTAGACACGTTATCAGAAAATCTTAATCCAAAATAAGTTATAGAAACAATTGCATTCTATCTGAGTGACCTCAGACAACTCAGTTCCATTCTCAATTGTGAAATGAGAACTGGGGAGGGCTGGGGTTGTGGCTCAATGGTAGAGTGCTCACCTAGCATGCAAGAGGTACTGGGTTCGATCCTCAGCACCACATAAAAATAAAAATAAAAGATATTGTGTCTACCTAAAACTAAAAAATAAATATTAAAAAAATGAGAACTGGGGAGATGTCCTTTCTAATTCTTATGTCTGAGTTCTGGCAGCAAAGCAATATCACCTAGGTAAAGCGGTCTGTGTAGGCCTTTGAAATAGAAAAAAATACCAAGAGTATATAACTTAAAAGGATTTTGTATGAATTTTAAAGATGTTGGATGGGAGACTCCCCCTCTCCCCTTTTTTTCTGAGTAAGTGTCGGAAGCCATTCTCACACGTGACTGGGTGACTCCCGGTTAGGGTCTGAGGCGCTCTGGCTGTGTCGGAGCTTTCCCGGCCCTCTCCTGTTGAGAGAACCTGTCCGTGTGGGGGTGTAACTGACCACTGACCCCGGAGGCCCAATCACTGACCCTGACCTTGGAGTGCGGCCCCCCTTCAACCTTCATTGGATGGAATTATCCCCTGAATTTCTTGCTCCCCAATAAAAGGCTACTCCCTGGCGTGCTCTCTCTCTCTCTCTCCTGCTAGCCCTGAGTAATCCTTGCTGCCCTGCCGGGCGGTTAGAGGAGGGAACCAGAGAGGGGAGCCGTCTCGGACCTGGTCATAGAAAAAAGGTAACTGAGTCTGTGTGTTTATTTCGATCTCGCTAGCTAACTTTTATGCCAAGAACCTCATTAATGAAACCATTGCGCTGGCCACATGGTAGAAGTAAGAAGTCATGTTTTTGAGTGAGAAAGAGAAAAGAGGTTTATTCCAATCAACCTGATAGAATTTAGAGACTTAAAACATAACACATAAATGTTTTTCATTTCTCTGAAAAGGTTGTCAGAGTTTTATCTATATCAGAGTTGCTTACATCATCATTTAACACAAGTGTCCAGAGAGTTCAACAGGAAACAAGCAGCCTTCATAATGAGCTGATGAAGTGTGAGAATAAGGTTGTTTGGATGGAAGGAAATGAAGAAAGAAAAGATGGTCTGTAGATGTGCAGCTGTACCTCAGCAGAGAAAGGTCACACTAACATTTGGTAATGTTATTACATTGAGCAGATGGGGGGAAAATTCTTCTAAGACTTTTAATTAAAGTGAAGATGGCAAACACCATACCAACTGCTTCCTAGTGAGGCATTAGTCACCTGAGAATCATTTCCACACCCATATACGAGGTGTAACAGGAACGAGTATGAGCAAAACATGATTTTAAAAATGATCCATTCTGACCCTCATAGAATGAAAGACTGTTTGAAGGCATTAATTTATGACAGCCTGAGGGGAAAGAGAAGAGGGAAGAGTGGGAGAGAGGAGTTTCTCTCTTCAAAGGGATTAGAGCTGGAAAATGCAGAGCAAGTGGAGACACAGGAGGTGCTGAGCCCATAAGTGCATACACTTTTCCATGCCATGGTGTTTGGTTCTCTCCCCTCTCCCAGAGGGCTTGGCCAACTCCTTTTTCATCTTAGCAAAAGAGCAAACACTGTGCTGGGCCCTGAGGATTTAAACATAAATAAGATTCCATTTTGAACCTCTGAATCTTGGGGTATCCAGTCTATCAGTTATGGGGGCAGGCAGGATGGGACCCCTGGGATAAGACTTGTTAAACAGTCTCAGAGCAGCTGGGTTAGGGTTGTAGACAATGTGTGTACAGAGCCATTGGTGCTGAGGGCAGGCCATGGCTGACCCTGGTGTGTCTCACAGAGAGATGACATTTGCTATAGTCTTCAGGAAAAGGGCAAATTTGGTGAAGGTCAGTGGTCACAGGGGTTGTGGGAAGGGGAAGACTGTAATTTTAGAAAGATAGAAGTATCTGTGTGTGTGTGTGGGGGAGCTCTTCATGAAAGAACAAGGTATGTTTGCAGGGTGGCTGCTGTTTCTCAATATTAGAAAATTCTAAATTCTGTTACTTACTATATTTATTTTATGTCTTTCACCTATGGCCTGCATCCCAAGGACAATTAGTCTCCTATCCCCATCTAGAAGTCATTGAATATAAGCTGATTTAAACTCAAAATTAGCCCATCATGAGGGTCACTAAAGAAGAGACCATCAAAAGCACCAATAGTACAGTTTGATGAGCACTAACCCCATTATAACATGGTCATGTTTAATTCTCATAATATCTCCATGGACTAGGTACTAGTATTTTTCCTGTTAAATATCTTTTTTAGTTGTAGATGGACACAATACCTTTATTTTATTTGTATGTGGTGTCGGGGATCGAACCCAGTGCCTCACACATGCCAGGCAAGCGCTCTACCACTAAGCCACAACTCCGGTCTCTTATTTTTCCTTTTTAAAAGTGAGAATATGGAGGCACAGAACGGCTGGGGATCTTGTCCAAAGTAAGACTAGTTAGCTGTGGAACCTGGTTCTAACCCAGGCAATGTGACTTAACAGTCACCACTCTTAGCCAATGAGCTATCCTCCCTCAAGACGAATGCACAGTCATGACCAGGAGAAAAATGAATACTTCGAGTATCCCACTCTCCAGAAGCTTTGTCTCACTCAGAGAAAACAGCATAATGGTGAGGAGGTCTCATACCAAGTAAGCTTGTGACACAGAAATGTACCACCTAGATCTGCCTGCAAAGAAGGACTGATGCCTATCTTGGGGTGAGGGACCTCTTCTGTCCAAGGTTAAGCCCCTTCCCAGGATGGACCACATATAGCGACTGATTCAGGGGGGGGTATCTAAAGGTCCAGTTATACAGGCCCAATATTCTGATGGGCCTGTGAGCTCCAGAGCTGCCGCTGGGGTTGGGGAGGCGGTTGGGTGCACACTGCAGCTCAACTTCTCCTTCTGTCCCATCCTGCTTCCTGCCCCTCCCGCCACAGCTGCTGACCCCACGGGTATTCCTTAATGAACATCCTGCCACTCTGTCTCAAAGCCTGCTTCCCTGGGGACTTAATCTATGACATCAATTCCAGTGAAGAGAAGTCTGTGTCCTCTCTGATTCCTTGATAACTTCCTTTCACATTGGTTTCCTTTGATTTTTCAACTTCTAGAAAAATATCTAAGAACAAAAGTTGGTAAAATTCTCCAAGGAAGGTCATATAGTCACCGTCCCCTTTTTGTTAATGTACTTTAGTTTTTAGAGTAGTTTTAGATTCCCATGAAAATTGAGCAAAAGTTACAGAGAGTTGGCCTGTAAGATATTCCAAACCCTGCACTCCCACCCTTGAGCTCATTTTTTTTCCAATCTTAGCACCTATCTCCCTTGGTTCGGGCTATTGATATATATTGTGGAAGTAAGACTTCTTTACAATCAAAAACTTTTACTAGAATTATTTCTATTATTTTGTAATTTTTATTTTTAACATTTGATTAGTTGGTAGACTTGATTTTAATAGGCTCTTGCCTTGTAGCCTGGGCACGATCCTTAAGCTTTCAGAGTCAGTGTCCTACCTCCAAAATTGAAATAATAACCTTTGGGAGGATTTAATTACATATCCTAATCCTAACTCAAGGCAAAGTGCCTGGTGTTTTTTTTTGGAGGGGGGAGGTGCCAGGGATTGAACTCAGGGGCACTGACCACTGAGCCACACCCCCAGCCCTATTGTTGAATTTTATTTAGAGACAGTGTCTTACTCAGGTGCTTAATGCCTCACTTTTTGCTGAAGCTGGCTTTGAACTCATGACCCTCCTGCCTCAGTCTCCTGAGTTGCTGGGATTACAGGTGTGTGCCATCACTTCCGGCAGCTCCTTCTCCTTCTCTTCGGGATTGAACTAAGGGCTTCACTGATGCCAGGCAAGTGCTCTCCCACTGAGTTATACCCTACCCCCTTTTTGTTTTTTGAGACAGGGTCTTGTTATGTCGCACAAGCTGGCCTCCTGGTCAGGCTCCTGAGTAGCTGGGATATCAGATATGCACCACAAAGTCTAGTTGCTGGGTGCAGTTTCGCCAGGCATGGTGGCCCATGCCTGTAATCCCAGTGGCTCAGGAGGCTGAGGAAGGAGGATCATGAATTCAGTCAGCCTCGGCAACTCAGCCAGGCCCTAAGTAATTCAGTGAGACCCTGTCTCTAAATAAAACATAAAAATGGTTTGGGGCTGTGGGGCAGTTTTGTATTAAGCTGGCACAGTAAAGGATTCAGTGAATGTAAATTTCTTATGGCTTCAGTATCTCAATGCCAAAACTGGGTGGATCAAAAACCATAGAAATTTATTTTCACATTATTTGGCCAGACAACTAAACACAGTTGCTGCACATGTTTAAAGTCAAGGCTCTAGAGGGGACGGACCCCTTTCTTGACTGTTCCAGCTTCTGGTGGCTGCTTGCTTTCTTGCCTGGTGGCCACAGCATTGCAATCTCTGCTTCCATAGTCACATTACTTTCTCTTCATCTCTGTGTTAGATTTCCAGCTTTCCCTTTGTAAGAGTTTTTGTGGTTGCAGTTAGAGCCCACCCTGATAACCCAGAATAATTTCCCTAACTCAAGACCCTTAATTCAATCACATGGGCCTAGACCCTATTTTTATTAGCAGGTTAACATTTATAGGTTCCAGAGATTGGAATCTGGTATCTTGGGGGAGGGAGCATTTTTCAGACAACTACATAGGGTAGTTGACAGTTTCTGCCCATTGTGTGTGTGTGTGTGTGTGTGTGTGTGTGTGGTGGGGTGCTGGGGATCAAACCCAGGGCCTTGTTACATCCTCAGCATCTGTGCTATCTTTTAAAGGCATAGTTCTAAGCAGTTCACTTTGAGATCAGTAAAGTAGTCCTTTGCCCCTTCCGGCTTGTCATTAAAAGCCATCTGCCTTTTAAAAGGATTTTCCTTTACTCTTTCTCCCTGAAGGGATAGTGGTTCCAAAGGGAGTCGGGTACTTGTTCTATAAAGTCCCAGCAGTAGATGGAGTCCTGTTTGGAGCATCTTTCCAAGGTTTTAATTGTGGACACATTTTAGCACAGTTCCCCAAATTTACATTTTCCTGATTCAGTAGATTGGGCGATGTCTAGGAATACATTTTTCCCCCAAAGTGTCTCAGGATTCTTTTCATCAGCCAAGATTTGGAAATACTGATTCCTTCTACAAATCCCTGAACTGAAACCCTCGAAATAGGGTATTCCCCTTCCTGCTTGCTGGGTGTGTCACGGTTCCATGACTGAATTTTTATTGGGAGGGTGGGGTAAACAAACAAAAAAGAGCATCCCTGAAAAGTGAACAATCCTCTCTGTACAGTATTCACTGAAAGTGTTCCCTTGAGGGAAGATTTACAATTCCTAATGAAATAGAAAATGACGACGGACGGGATTTGGCAGTTCTGTAGCTGTCATTAGCTCGGGATCGCCTGCGGATGACGGATCGAGCCTGGCCGCACCCTCGGCTTGAGCCAACGCTTTTCCTCTGTGCAAGCAGTTTCCGCGAGGGGGGCGAGATCCCTCCAGACCTAGTGCGGGTGTCCCTAGAGAAGTACTTTCCTAGTGGGATGGGCGGGGAGTGGCTTTCAGCGTCCCCGCCCCGCCCCCCGTAAGAGGCAGCTACTGCAGAGTGGCGCGGGCAGGGGGCGTGGGGAGATGTAGGTGTATTTATTCTGGCCTGAGAGTCGGACGCTGGGAGTGCTACAAGCTACCAGAGGAACTATCATTGTCCCAGCAGTCTGATTCTTCAGAGAGGACTAAGAACCTCGCACCCCTGGTTGGCCAGGTGGGGGCAGCCGTGTTACGGTGACTTTATGCACAGAAAATTCTGTGGGAGTTTGAAAGTTCCTTTGGGAATGCTGGGACGCCGAGTAAGTCTCAGCAGGGATCGCTGAAAAAGTGGTGTCCAGCTCAGCCATAGGGTATAAGGGTCATGTTCGACCACGGCGTATGGGGGCGCAGCGTCTTCAGATTCAGCCGGAGGTGATTGGGGGCTCAGTTGGGCGTGATGGGAGACACAGGTACAGGTCCCGCCGGAGGCGACAGCGGAGCAGTACGAAGCTCAGCTGGGGTGAAGTGGGGCGTCGGTTCAGGTTTGACCAGGTCAGGTGCGCGCTACCAGCACAGGTAGGAGCCTGAAAGGCACAGGACGGGACGCTGTAGGGGGCTCTGGTCCGGTCCGCGGCGCGCCAGGGCGTTGTTCCGGCTCGCGGCAGCGAGTGGCGCTGAGCTGGGAGAGTCTACAGCTCTCGGCCCTCGGTGGCGGCGGGAGGAGTTCTGCGAGGCTACCGCCTCCTCCCGCCACAGGCTCCTCCTCTCTCTCCGCCTCTCTCGTTCTGGCTCTCCAGTCCGCCTGCCCGCCCGCCGAATCCGCAGCCCTCCACCCACCAGAGCCGGGCCGCTTGTCTGGCCGGCGGAGGCTGAGCGCGACCCTAGTGAGCCGTGGCGCCCGCCGACCAGGGACAAGCGCGACTCCTGGGACGCGCTCTGCTTCGCGCCACCGTCTCTACCCCTATTGTTTCGGGGACACTCGGGCCGGCGCCGTCCGGGTCGCGATTCTCCTCCTCTTCCTCCCGGAGGGGAGGGAAAGGAGAGAGCCGAGCGTTTGCTCCGGGAGAGCGCAAGCCGAGGCCCCTGCAGCTGGGGCTCCGGGCTGGAGGAGGTGGAGGCGGAGGCCGAGGCAGAGGGAAGTGCGCGTCACTCCCGGGAGGAGAGTGTTTCACCTTCAAGCGGAGGCTGCGGTTACAGTTGCGTAAAAGCAGCAGCAGCGGCGGCGGGCACTGGGGCTGGAGGGGCTCCTTGGCCATGGAGAGGAGATCCGGACCGGGCGACGCCGGGAGCTCCGCTCAGTCTCTGTGGATCCTTGCGTAGGCACCTGAGTTAACCGACGCTAGGCGGGGGAGGGGAAGGTAAGGAGCGTTGGTTTCGCCGGCCCCCTGCCCCGCCTCCTTTGCTGTCCTGGGAGTCCATTGCGAGGGCGCAGACCCGGGTCTTGCGCACCTTCCCGGTCGCTGGAGGCCTGGCCCGTTTTAGCGTTGGGCATTTCTGCCGAAATGAAAAATATTCTCCTGCTCCCCGCAGCACCCTCCTTCCCTCTCCCGCGCTCCTCCTTTCCCCAGTCTCTTTGAATTAGAAGTAACCAGACTCCTCTAGAGTCAGTTCTTTCAGTAAGAAAGGGTCCTTGGGAACCGTGTCTTGATTTCTTTCTTTCCCTGTATTTTCTCATTACGTTTATGGGGACCGGAACAATGGATCTTTGAAAGTCTGTGTGAACAGCCTTAAACTTTCTGTAGAGGGCTGGGATTAAACCCCACAGGAAGCCGACTACAGTGAAAGGTTGATGGAATGTGTATTGTAGAGTTTTAGCTTCGGTGCGCGGGCGCTTGTGTGTTTGCGGGGGCGGGGGGGGGATCTTTGTCTCCTTACTGTACCCCTAGGTTGGTGGGTCCTCCATCCCCCACTTCACTTTGTGTTACTTAGGGTAAGATGAGGCTTTTAAATAGCATGAAACTTTAAAGCTGGGGAATAGGTTTAGTACTGGACGGACTCCACTCTGAGCTTTTCTCTGCAGAGTTGGGAGATCCTGGCAAAGGAGGAGCTCTCTCCTTGAGGACCTGAGGTGCTGCAGTCACTGCACTTTTCAGCAATAAATCCAAGGTCCTGACTTCCCTAGATGCTCTCTGCTGAGGGTTGATGTGTGTCACCAGACCTCTCCCTGGAGCGGAAACAACTCACTTAAATTCTCCACAGAAGGTTAGGAAAACAGACTTTGATATATGTCTCCTTTCATCAGCAGTTGAGGATAAAGACAGAGTGCCCAATAATTTAAGAACTTTAATTCTGCTCCTGAGCCTCTCACTACCTTAACTTCATTCCCTTTGTGCCAGTGTGACAACAAAACTGCCATCCTGCCCATTTGCATGTGTTGAGGGTGTGCAGATGTGAGCTCCTTCCAGGGAAAAGTGAGAAAAATTGATAAAAAGGTGGAGAGGCTTCTTCTGAGCTGAGGGAAGCCTGAATTCCCAGGAAATGACTGCTAAAATCAAATACATATAACATAGCTTTTTAGTTCCTTGGTTGGGTAGAACAGAGTTGTTGGTTTGACAGTTGAAGAAAGCTTGCTCTTTTTGCAGTTGGGCATCATGCTCTGGTTGGATGCCCCATTACCTATTCAAAGGGTTCTTCTGAGTTTGTGTTTATGATCACATAAACACGTCCTCTACTTAGTAAACATTGGGTGACAATTTTTGGTGCTTTATCCTATTGCTGAAATGACTCCCCTCAGCTTTCTGTCTGTCTGTACTAGAGGAGCTGGACAGTTTGGAACTTGGAATCTGTTTTCTGGCTTTCCATTCTTGTCTACCTTGTGCTATATTTTTCTGATCTATGTGTACTTACATGCTCAGAAAACTAAGGTTAGGATTGAACCCTGAATCTTCTGCTGTTCGATTTTATTAGCCTGTGGATAAGAGAGTAAGTTGAAGACTGGGTTGTGTATGTATGTCTGTGCATGCATGTCTGTGCATGCACATGCGCATGTGTATATTCAGGAAGTAGCATCTGTAAATTCTTATATGTTGCTTGTGTAAAGTTTCTGTGTTGTGATTAATTGAGTAAAGTCTCCTTCCTTGATCTAACTTAACTGGTGAATTTCAGAAGTGTCAAAGTCACAGTCACAACAGGAAACCTGAACGGTGCAACCATTTACTAGCCACATTCTGGTAAAATTAATCAAGTCTGCCCTCAAACAGCTACCTAGAAAATGGGAAGACAAGTGGGGGTAAAGTAATCTTGTGGGCCATTTTTGAAGTTGAAAGGGTACTCCTTTCTAGCTATGTGCCTCTGCGTAAGTTTTTGAAATTTAGAAAGATGAATCATGTTTCAGAATGAGAAAACTTTATCATTGCTTTCAAATTTACAGCTTGAGACTCATGTTTGAAATGCTGCATGTAAATATCTCCATTATAAAGTGTTCTAAAACATTTGGGTCTCACATCTTCTATCTACCCAGCCACTGTCCATTCATTTAACTAACAATTATTAATTACCTATTGTAATTAGGCCATGAATTACAATAGACTTCTCTGGAAGGAGTCTCAGCACCTGCTTCATGGAGCAAAGTGGAGCAACAGAGGGACACCGGTGGAGTGGCAGCTGTTGTGGAGACCACATGGTACCAAGTTACCCCATGTGGTGGTCTCCAGCTACCAAGATGAATAAGGCATAGCCTCCTGAGTTGCTGGGATTACAGGCGGGCACCACCACACCCAGCTCATTATGCACATTTTTTAAGAAGCCAGAGAAGGAACTGATTGGGAATGGGGTTGTGTTGCAGTTTTTTGAAAAATAAAATTTATTAAATCAGAAAAAAATAAATGGGACTGAAAACTGGTATCAGGGTGCCATTTTAGGCGCCTTGAAAGTTGCTAACTTTCAAGTTGCTAACCAACTGTATACAGTTGCTAACCAACTGTTTGCTACTGGGAAAATCCTCTGATTTTCTTCATCTGTAAAGTGAGTTTTCAAATGCTTTATGGAATGTTCTGAGGATTAAATTGGATTAAGTTTGCTATGTATATGATAAAATACTACATAAGCTAGTGCTATGTGTTATCCAAAGGGACTTTAAATATGTGTGTGTTTTAAAAACTATCATTAGTTATAAAGCATAGCTTGAACTTGTATTAATCAGAGATTTCTGATTTATTGGCTTCTTCCAGACAGTTTTGAACCCCCTCTGGGGAGCAAGTCTTTGTTTTAGGTTCTAGCTTTTGTTAAATGGTATTCCTCACCTAGACAGGCTTCTTCTCATCCCAGACACAGGAAATTCTCTGGTTTCATTTGGATTGTGAGCATTAATTAGAAGGATGAGCTTTCTGGTACAGTGCAACCATGGAGAAAGGTTTGTCCTGTAACATACACATATCACCCTGCCTCCCAAGCTAAGCTGGCCTTTACTTCCCTCTATCCTACAAGATGAATATGGGAAAGAAAAGAGGAAAAGAAAAGAAAGCAAGAAAAGCTCTGTATTTTTGAGACCATGAAAATCACCTGACTAGTTTTCTCCATTTGAAAAGAGTTATAATTTCCAACTAGATTGTTAGAGGCTCTTCTCTCAATAGCAGCAGCTGCTGTCTAGGTGAAATTTGAATCTGTAAGCAATACTTGCTTTAGTTCTCTACTTGAAATAGAATTAAGCTCATCTGACATTTTAATAAATTGCCTTTGATAGAAATCCAAACTCAGATATTTAAAGCTATTGAATTAAGTGTGACTTTTTTGAAGAAAGGAGATGATATGAATGTAAATTTTTTTTTTCTGGACAGTGCTACATATCCGGGGGATCTTAAAAATAATATTAAAACAAGGAAGTTGAGACCCAGAGAGGCTTACTAATTAGGTAAGGTCATATAGTAATTTAATGACTAAGCAGGGACAAGACCTCCTTTGTCTCTTATTTCCAGACAATACCCCCTCACACACCATATATTCTCATTTATTCCAGTTTGGCTTTGTTTAACAATCTAGTTATTTGAACGTTTTTATGGTCAAATAGTATGCATTTGAGCATAGAAAACCATTGCATCCAAGTTAAAGACAGACCCTGTATCTCTTCATTTCGAGTTCTTACACATAATATGGTGATCATTGTGGGGTGATGTTACTTGTAATAAATTTCTGTCAAATAGGGAACAAAGTGTAAGAATAATGTTAGCTTTACTTGCATTTTCTAAAAACAGGACCAAGTTTAAAATATTGTAGAAGTGAACATTTTTTTTTCAAAGCAGCAAGTTCCTGGAAACATTATTCAGATTTGTGTTGTGAATCACAGGATAAAAGCATACTAGAAATAGTTTGTATGTTCTTTTGTTTTTCCTTTATTTGCTTTGGGAAACCTTTAGTGTTGGTTGTTAGAAACTACATTCAGCAAATATTTTGTTGTATTTCTAAAATGTGCAAGGTCCTGCTGCTTTCTGTGAGCAAAACAAAGATAAATGAGACATGGGGTCTTTATTAAAATACCTCTTAAAAAAGTGAAGCCGACTTGGAAGCTGTAATTATTATCTCCTAACAAATGAATCTGGTGATCCGTGAAGCAAAACTGTTTTAAAATTGTTGTCATTAGACTAAAGTTATAAGCAGAGTTGTAGCAAGGTACATATTTTCATTATAGCATGAAGAGTGGTACATCTTTTACATTTATTGTATCAGGGCTTCATTTTAGTTTGGACAGTAAGTAAAAGTTTAGCAGTATTTGATGAATTTTATATAATGAAAAATTTGCTGAAGAGAGATTGTGGCATTTTTAGCTTCAGTGTATTAAAGTGTACACATGTGCGCGTGCGCACACACAGACACACACACACTCACACACTCACAGCTTTAATGCTGCATAGAAGGGCCCTGAGGACATTGCTGGTTGAAGAGTTATAATCCACATTGAGCCACTCAGAATAAAGAATTGTCCTCATTGATTGTGAGTTTGATGTAAGTATCTTAGAACATACAAACATCCACCACAAACTAGATGTCTTCATCAGGTCTGTTACCAAGTCTCTCTTAAGAGTGAAACTGATTTGAAGATATTCCCCAAATTACTGTCTTGCCCTTTGGAGGAGGCAAACCTTCTGTTGTCATAATGGTCTGAGCTAATGGTGACTCATTTTCCTGAAAATGAATGGTTTCACACACAATGAAATGGGAAAATTAATTGTTAACATCTTAGTCATTGGCAAGTTTAATTTAGCACAAGAAAAAATGTCAGAGTCCTGTTTTGGAAGGAATGAGAAAAATGATTTTTTTTTTTTTAAAGATTGTAACAGAACAAAGCAAAACAAACCCATAAAATATTGTTTTTTGATACCACTAGTGCCACCACTATAAAATGAACTTTATGTTATAATTTAAAAAATTATACCTCATGAATGAAAAAAGTGTGACTTTAATTGCTCAGTATGTACATACTGGTAGCCATTTCCAAATCAGCGGACCACATATAGCTTAAAAAGCCGAATGAGGGATGAATAGCCTTTCAGTACAGTTCATGACATCTTTTGATTCCTGACAATGCTCTGCTCTCCCAAGGCCTACCCTGACTTGGACACCGCTTGTACTTACTGCATGGGAACTGCTCCCAGTATAGGATCAGATAGTGGATAACTTCCTAGCTGTTTGGTTACCATGTGGTCTTAGCTTGACTTTAACCTTCTTGCCTCCTGTTTGTACTGGTAACAATAGCCTGCCCTGCTTCCAGGTATCTCTGTTTAGGTACACAAAGGCCAACCATCACCATAGTGCTGGGCAATTGCTTGTTCATGGAGGTCCTGTCTTTTGACTGTGGCATCCTTGAGTCTTGGAGAGCAGAAGGCAACTGTTGAGAAGAGGTTATGTGATCCATTTATTTGGCCTAGGTTTCACATGCCCTCAGAGGACGTAGAGATTGGGTTTATATTCTGGCTTGGAACTTGCTTTCCAAAGAATAGGAAAGACTTCTTGGGTCTGTTGCTTCCCCTGCCCTATTGGTGTGTTGGACAATGTATTGTTATTTTTGTGGCAGTTTAGTGATAGATTTTAGTGAATACTTACAAAGTAAAGAAGTTATCAGTAATGATCTGATGGTACACTTTGGCCTTACTACATTTGCCAGGGCTTTTAGAAAATTTAAACTTTCTTCCATTCACAGACATTTAAGAAACTGAGGTGATCACCTCTTCAGACCCACCAGACCAGTTTCTTTGTCCCAGTGTGACCTGGAATTTCTCCTTCACTGATATTGTCTCCCCACCTCCTCTTAGCACTAGGCTTGGAGCTCTTTGATTGGAGGGTTCATGTATATATATATTTTTTCACCACGGTGTCTACATTTTTTAGCAGAGTCCTCAAGAGATTCTCAAAACTAAACTTGTACCTGGTTTGAAAAGGTTTTGCTCCCAGTGGCTAAAATTGTATTAAAAATAGGTTATGTACTACAGTTAAAAGAAATGGTACACTTGAGTCCTGGTCTTGCCATTAACCAAAATGTTGCTTTTTCTTCTAGCCCTGGATCATTTCACTTTGGACATCTGATTATTCATCTAGCCTCCTTTTGGTTTGAAAGGCATGTCAAAACATACTCATTGTGTATTTCCTATTGTCATTGCATTTCAGTGTCTGTATATCACTAGATCGTGAACTTTTCGTGTGCCTATACTTGTTTATGTAGCACATCTCGGCTTTATCTTTCCCCCCACTCTCCAGCATTCTACCAACATAACTTTCCTGGCTCTTTTTTCTTGAGAAGCATTTGAAAGCGTTGTCCCTGGCACTCTGTAGAGAATGCAGCCCACAGGCAACTCTAGCCTTTGCTGTAACCTTAATTAAATCAGCCTCCCTCAGGTCAGGCTTCAGCTTTGGCTTGTTCTTTTGAAGGTCAGCTGCAAGGCTGACACACGCCTGCACCACCATTGTGTGCCTCTGCCCAGCCATCCATCACTGTCTGCAGGTTGGAAGCCTCTCTTGGGTCTTACCAGCGGCTGGGAAGGAGGGCGTGGAGGATGGTCTAAGGAGCATGGGGAGGAGGGGAGGACCCAGGAGAGCAGCTTTTCAGTAGAAAGAATTCAGGAGAGAAAGGAATCTGATGAATAATAATAGGAAAAAGGAAAAAGATGAGCAGAGAAGGACTGATAGATAAAATGACCCACTCCCTCTGTGTCTAATTTTCCAGAACATCTTCCAGGAGTTTATCTTTTAGTTCTGTAGAAAGACAAAATTACAGCAAATTTAGTTATGGATCTGCTGGGCTTTCATTGAAAATTCAAGAAACGAGGCAGCTCCATGCAACAAAACAGGAGAGCTCCTAACTAGGCAGAGGCAGAACAGTGGATTTTATAAGGTGGAAAAAAGGAAACAGCGCTAGAAAAAAGCTGGTTGGTTAACATCAGATTATTGCAAGTTCCTTTTTTTTTTTTTTTTTGTATAAGACTTAAAGCAGAAGGGACTTCTGTATTCTACCGATTGGAGTAAATTGGAATCTCCTGTTTTCAGGGAAAAATTGGTTTGTTTGGGATCTTAAATGAAATCCCACAGATTTCTGAATGAAAGCGGACTTCATTTTTTTCAACAATCTCTTGCACGTAACTGTATGTATGGACTTAGCATTTATGCTGAATGCCTTACAGGGGTTGTTTTAGAAAAAGTATTTTATTCTGTATGCTCTGGAAATAGAATAGGCAATGCATAATATTCTTCTGCATTGTATAAAAAGACCCTCTCAAAAAACTCTTTGTTTATAGAAAATCTGTATTATACATTAAGTTCATGATCTTCATGAGAAAATTGGTCACACTTAAATATTTTATTTGAAAAATTAACAAATTAATGGACCTAAAAAGTCAACTTTGCTAAGATTATTTCTTGTCTCCTTCCTCCCTCCCTCCCTGGGGATTGAACCCAGGGCCTCACACCTGCTAGGTAAGTACTCTTCCACAGAGTTATATCCCCAGTCCTTTTTAAAAGAAATTTTAGATTTTGAGACAAGATCTCATTAACTTGCCCATGCTGGCCTCTAACTCATGATCCTCCTGCCTTGGCCTCTGTCACAAGCATTTATTATGGACTCAGTCTGAGGTACAGTTAGATTTTATTTTTTTATTTTTATTTTTTAAAGAGAGAGTGAGAGAGGGAGAGAGAATTTTAATATTTATTTTTTAGTTATCGGCGGACACAACATCATGTGGTGCTGAGGATGGAACCCGTGCCGCACGCATGCCAGGCGAGCGCACTACCGCTTGAGCCACATCCCCAGCCCCTATAGTTAGATTTAATCAAACCTATTTTATTGATGCTAATCACACTTCAGACACACATCCTAATTCTGAGTCCTAACAGTCTACACCCAAGGGTCCCAGACGCTCACGCTGACGTGACCTGTCTTAAGTCCGGGCTGCTGGAACTTGATCTGGGGTGGAGGAGTCTGGTGCAGGGAGGACAACAGCAATGGAGGCCTTGGTCTCTCTGTCCTGGGTCCTGTTAGTCCTGTCACCCCTCAGAAGTCTGGGTTCTTAAGTTCATTTTAAAATTCATTTGCTTGCAGCTGATAACTGGGTGAGGTCTGGGTGTATGCTCCAGGTGTAGACTGTTATTACTAACTTAAGTCTAGGTTCTGCAGTTTATCTAAGTTTTGCAGTTTACATTATATAATGGCACGTTGCTTATAGTCTTTTATCCAACATACACACTAATTAATATAATCAACAGTCAATAATCCTATAATATTTCTAGTACTAATATCAGCCTCCCACACATGGCCTGCTTATTTCTATTGAACAGTTCTATATGACTAAGATAATGAACTTGTTGTATCAACACACATGATCTAAATCTAAAACAAAACTAAATGAAATACCTACCTCTTCCACCAAAAAACTGAAAATCACCTCATCATTGTGCCTTTTTATAAAAAAGTTGTAAGTTGGGAATATAGAATTATTCATTAAAAGTTCAAGGCTATTAGGAACTCCTTGAAGATTTTATTGGGTCAGATATACTAATAGTAAAATCCATGATTTGTTTTCATGATAATTCATGCATATCTTGTTCCTGACATGTTTTACTTTTTGGGCATACCAGTCAGTATGTTGTAAAGATCTTTATGAAAGATAAAATTTTTTGGCCCCCAATTTTTTTTTTTTTTTTTTTTTTTTTGGTGGTGGGTACTAGGGATTGAACTCGGGGGGCACTCGACCACTGAACCACATTCCCAGCCCTCTTTTGTATTTTATTTAGAGGCAGGGTCTCTCTGAGCTGCTTTGTGCCTTGCTTTTGCTGAGGCTGGCTTTGAACTTGGGATCCTCCTGTCCAGCCTCCCCAGCCACTGGGATTACAGGCACATGCCACTGGACCTACTTCTTTGATTTGCTGTATTGAAACTGTAGAAAAGCTAAGATACTGGAACTTGTGGAATTAACCCATGGATTGAATACTGTTTTAAAATCATGTCCTTGATTAAAAAAAAAATGAAGAAGAAGAATAAATTAGATCAGCCTATCTTCTTGTCTGTTCTTTCATGCCTGAACTTCCCATTAAAAATAAATTCTCATAAACTGAGTGTGGTAATCCCACTCTGTAATCCCAGTGATTCTGGAGGCTGAGGCAGGAGGATCAAAAGTTCTGGCATCCTCAGCATTTACTTAGACCCTCTCTCAAAGTGAAAAATAAAAAAGGACTGGGGATATAGTTCAGTGGTAAAGCACTCCTGGGTTCAATCTCCAGTACCCTACCCCCACCCCAAGAAAAGTTCTCATAACAAGTGTAGGTGGAATTAAAAGAAGTTTAAATAAGTCAAAATAATTAGATTTTTATTAGGTGCTCAATATGGGACTAGTCTGCGTGTCTTGACACTGTCTGTGGGACCCCTCTGCATTGGGCTAGACGAGTTGATGGTTTGTGGGACTGATGATATGGCCTGTGGGCAGGTGTCCTCAGCTATTCCAGTAAGTGATAATCACAGGGGAGTGAATTTGTTTTGCCTATTGTTATCTCAGCCATAGAAAGACCATTAGAAGCTAGCCCTTCTAAAGAACTCTTACTAGTTCTGAATTACTGCTGCAGTCTCCATATTGAACACAGCTTTTCTTGGCTGTCAGCATAACAATATAAAGTGGCTGGAATGTTTTCCTTTTTCCTATGTGCCGGTTGCATTTCATAGTGTATGGTTAAACCATTGAAAAAATTATAAAAGGCTAAACTTGTCCAGCTAGTTTACCACTCTTTATCTTTAGCATTCCTGTCAGCAGTTGTTAATTATACTTTTTTAGTCACCAATTAGATTTCATATTGGCCATTGACTTTTTTGCTTTAAGTAATGTTCTTCATTTCTTCCACATCAGAGACACTCGTAGAGATTAGTTAAATTTCTCAGGGCCTCAAGAATGTTGAAGAAGGATTAAATGGAAAGTTTTAGTATCAGTCTCTGTGTGTGTGTGTGTGTGTGTGTGTGTGTGTGTGAGAGAGAGAGAGAGAGAGAGAGAGAGAGAGAGAGAGGAGAGGAGAGGAGAGGAGAGGGAGGGAGAGAGGGAGGGAGAGAGGGAGGGAGAGAGGGAGGTGGTGGGAGAGAGGGAGGTGGTGGGGGAAAGAGCAGAACAGAGGAATCTTAGTTTAACAGATTGTTTGGGAGTATACTTACACAAAATCAAACATCTCTGAAAGGGGGTACATTTTGTTTTTATTTTTTTCAACCATCTGTCTGTTTTCTCTCAAATATGAATAAACACACACATACACACACACACACACACACACACACCCTAGTACTTATGCTGAATTCCTTTGCAGGAATTTGTGATCTGAGTTCAACAACCACTTATTGAGTGCCTCATATGCATACATGTCCTATGTATATACCAAGACAAGAAAGACCTCATCTTGGTCTCAAGAGGCAAACTGTCTACTGCAGGAGATGGGCAAGTCCACAAATGGAACCTAAGGCCAAAAGCAAGGCGATCCTCTTAGAGTTTTAAGCACAATACACAGATGTGTGGACACAGGGAATGTTGAGGCCTTGTGAAAGAGACAGTGCAGAATTGAAAACTTTGAACGAGAGTATCTCAAGATTTTTTTTTCTTCAAAATTATGCCCTTTTTCCAGTTTTTTAAAAACAATCTTTAATGTTACTGAAATTTACAATAGTTTGCATTCTGTGAGTACTTAGTGTAATTTATTGTAAATAAATGAATTGGATGCTTTTACCAACTGTGTATGTCCTTCCTACCTCAAGCTGTTATTTGAGGTAAGGCATCCTTTCTCCAAGAAAAGAGTTTTATTTAAAATAATAGTGAGTTTTTAAGGTATCTTTTTTGGGGCAGCTGAGAATTAGACAAAAGTACTAGATACTTCTTTGAATGTTTTTTCCTAACTTATATGTGTATACCTTTTTAGTCTGTGGTGTTCTCAACATCTTAGTAATTTCTTTAATTAACTACTTCACATATTTGCCTTAAATTTTTATTTTTGCGGTGCTGGGAATGGAATTCAGGGCCTTGCTAACACTAAGCAGGTGCTCTGTTACTGAGCTATAGCTTGCTCCATCCTGCCTATGCAAATATTTAAGTGCCTGTTAATTTGTTTGATGCATAACAAACCTTTTGAGCTACCACTTTTTGTTTTCCAGTAAATAAATACTCACAAAATAATTATTTCAAGGAACATCTAAATGCCCGAAAATTATGCTTTTAAAAACTGGGGAATGCATTTCCATTTCAGTATGAATAACTTGGGTTATGGCCCATTTTGGATTATCTGTGTTATTTTAGGGGCATCACAGTTGTAATACCCCTAAGTGCATTGTAAAATATGCTAGACCCCTTCTATGTAGATTGTGCTTTCTACGACAAGTACAACCCTTTAAAAAGCAGCATATATTGCAAGACAGACACACCATATTAAAGTGAAATTGGTCAGTGTAAAATTGATATGGTGCAGAATGTTTGCATTAAAGCCTTGAAAGCTAGAGGATATTCTTCATTGTCTTTCCCCTGGTAGTTCCCTCCTTTGTTTTCAGGATGCCAAATTCAAATGCTGCAAGTAGTGTTAACAACTTTTGGATGAGGTAGCCATTGGAGGTAGCCTGGGAACCTACATCATTTTAATGGTATTTTCTTGGCTACTTTTATTCTGCTCTCCACAAGTGATTCAGAATCGAATATAGGAATTATATTTCTTGAGAATACTATAAAGCTTTTGTATGTCCCCCATAGTTTTCACCACAATCGTCTGACAGCAGGGACTCCCAGTTGCTTACTGAATGAGTGAAATGCCATTTTTTCCCCATGAACAATTTAGATTTGAAACTAGCAGAGGTCTTTCACCTCCTTGGTTAGATTTATTCCTAGATGTTTTGTTGTTGAGGCTATTGCGAATGGTATTGTTTTTTCTGATTTCTTTATTAGCAGACTCGTTGTTATATAGGAGACGGAGACATACTGAATTTTGTATGCTGATTTTAACCTACTACGTTGCCAGATTTGTTTATTAGCTCTAGCAGTCTTTTAGTGGGATTTTTTTTTTTTTAATCTTTTAGGTACAGGATCATATAATCTACAAACTGATAATTTGATTTTTTTCCTTTCTTATTTTTATCCTCTTTCCCTCCTTCTCTTGCTTAATTGTTCTGGATAGAATTTAAAATAATTGATCATAATACTATGCCCCAGTAAACCCATATTTGTAGAATAAAATTTTAAAGTATTTACCTCTTACATTGAGGGGAGATATCTGCTTAAAAAATGATTTTTTTTTTGCTTTTATTCTAAGATACAATTGTTCACAATATGTTAATTTCTAGGAAATGAATACTTGTACATTTACATATTTTTCAGTAAAATAGAGCCAATGGACTTAGAATAAATATCTATTTATCATCTATCCCCATTTAGCTTGTGGTAGTCATGATTTGAATTTTCATCCTAGGTTGCCATTTTGTGACCTTGAAGACACAAATTATTCTCAGTGGACCAGTGACTCCATTGAGTGCCTCACTGCCTTTTTTTTTTTTTTGGTACATCTGGTGACATACTATCTCACACAAAAGGGCCCTCCAGCCTGTCAAGTAGTAACAACCTTTCTCACCCCCAAACAATGAGGTATCAGATGATTGCAGCCTGAGAAACAAAGGATTCCCACTCCTTTTCAGAGAGGATTATGGTCTAATTCCCTCCCCTCCTGATGAGACTGGCACTCAGGAATACCTAGTTTAGTCTTTGCTTTGTTAACAGAGGATCATAAAGAGGCCCTTTGTTATGCTCCTCCTTTTCTTCCAGCAGGATGTATTCATTATTTTGGTTTGTTACCTGGTACTTGCAGCAGTTTCTTCAAATAGCACCTTGAATGGTGGTGTTCTTTCTTTTGTCGGAAAGCATAAGGTTTATCTAAATAATTACTTTGTTCACAAATCAAACCCCACAAAACTAGTGTTTTCCACAAATGCACTGACTCTAGAACATTCTTTGCCCCATGTAAAATCAGCATTGATTGTGGATTAGATTTCCTTTCTTTCCCTATTAATTTTCAGGTCCTTTGCGTCCTGGGAATGCTTATTTGTGGCTTCTCTAATGATTGTTTTGTGTTTCGCAGGGTTTGTGGATGCTTTAGAGCATTTGGGAGGCACCCTTATTACTAGAATCTTGTTCATTGTTTGGCAGAAGATGAGGGGATTAATTGTAAGGGTATTGAATGAAGTCAGGTGATGCTTAGATGCTCTAGTTAAGGAAGGGGCATAGTGGGAGAGGAAGAACATCAGGTTTCTGAAGCCCTTGAGCACACCTTATTTATCCAGTCATTGCAACAAAACAGTATATGGTTTAACTAGTTCTTCTGCCCTCCCTCCCTCCATCTCTCCATCCTTTCCTTCCTCCTTCCATCTCTTCCTCCCTCCCTCTCCCTGCCTCCCTCCCTCTCCCTGCCTCCCTCCCTCTCCCTGCTCCCTCCCTCTCTCCCACCCTCCCTCCCTCCCTCCCTCTCTCCCTCCCTCCCTCCCTCCCTCCCTCCCTCTCTCCCTCCCTCCCTCCCTCCCTCCCTCCCTCTCTCCCTCCCTCCCTCCCTCTCTCCATCCCTCCCTCTCTCCATCCCTCCCCCTCTCTCCCTGTCTCCCTCCCTCTCCCTGCCTCCCTCCCTCCTTCCTACCCTCCCTCCTTCCTACCCTCCCTCTCCCTGCCTCCCTCCCTCTCCCTCTCCCTGCTTCCCTCCCTCTCCCTCTCCCTGCCTCCCTCCCTCCCTCTCCCTGCCTCCCTCTCTCCCTCTCCCTGCCTCCCTCTCTCCCTCTCCCTCCCTGCCTGCCTGCCTCCTTTCTTTTACAGATTAACAGTTTCATTCCAGACCTGAAAGTGATCACTGTAAACATAAGAAAATAAAAAAGGATTTCCATTTATGTGTGTGTGTGTGTGTGTGTGTGTGTGTGTGTGAGAGAGAGAGAGAGAGAGCTTTTCCTAGATAAAAAACAACTGTGTACTATAGTTTAGTGAAGTTCTACATGAAAAATTCCTGACAAGATTAATATGCCCTTCCATGCCCAGCAAGGTTCTTATCACATTCTTGGAAAAATGCATTCTTTTGGAAAGATGCAGTGTGTAACTTTATAGCCTTAACTTCAGAGTCAGAGTACCCGGGTCTAAGTCTTGATTGTCTGCACTAGTTGTGTGATGTTTGGGAAAGCTTATTAACCTTTCTGGGTCTCCATTTTTTCTCATGGGCAAAATGGGAATAATGTTACCTACTTGTAGATTTGTTGTATGCAGTCTGTTAATAGTGAGTTAATAACACATAAGGTGTTTAGAACAGTGTTTGGCAGGAAGTACATGTTAGCTGTTTTTTTTTTTTTTTTTTTTTTAATCACCTGAACCATAATATTTGAATGTCTGCTTTTTTTAAGAAAAGAAATGCAGAATTTAAAGAGATAAGATAGCCTTTAGGCTTTCCCACCCAATGATTCAGAGTCTGTAGTGAAGTGAGAACACAGGTAGAAATACTTGAATTGCTTAACCCAAGGATAGTGGGAAAATTCAACACCCAAACATGAGCACCTATCTGTTGAAACTTTCAAGGGCCACCCATGGTGCTCATAGGGATTTTTGAGTTTAAAGAATTTCAGTTTAAAGAACTTAGCATAATAATACTCCAAGTGTGACCAGCTGCTTCAGTGTTACTAAGGTTCATTAAAAGATAAATAAATAAATAAAAGTAAAATCATTTGGACCATAAGCACAGGGGCAGAGAGCCCAGGAATCTACATTTTTAACAAGCTTCCCTGGTGGTTCTTAGGCATGATGAAAATTGAGAACATCTGGTGAGGCAGTTGACTCTAGAGGCTTGCTAGATTCACTTGGGGAACATTTAAAAGATTCAGATGCTCCGATCCTGGCTTAGCCATCCTGATTTAATTGTTTTGGGGGTGTGGCCTCGGTATTAGCATTAGGAGGTGATTATAATGGGCAGCTGGAGTAGAGAAGCAGTGGTATTAGAAGACAATTAGTGAAGGTGACTGTTGACATAATTTATTATATCAGGGATGTTTGATGACTTGAAATTTTCAAAAAGTCATTACAGTGGTTATCAGCATTGGGATGGAATAGGGGATTATTTAATGGGCATAAAATTTTTGTTTGGTATGATGAAAAAGTTCATGAAATGGATGGTGGTGATGGTTGCACAACTTTGTAAATATATTTAATGCCACAGAATTTAAAAATGGTTAAATGGCAAGTTTTATATTATGTATATTTTGCCACAATAAAAAAAAAACCTCTTAAAAGACATTATAATTGACATATTCTGAACTGTATTATTTTTTTCTTTTCACAGTGACAGGGTATCATGTATACCACTGATTCCAGGGGACACTCCCCTGCTTTCCTGCAAACTCAGAATGGAAACAGCCATCGCTCACCTGGTTATGTTCCAGGGAAGGTTGTTCCCCTGCGTCCCCCTCCTCCTCCAAAGAGCCAAGCTTCAGCCAAGTTTACCTCCATCCGACAAGAAGCACAGGCAGCCTTTGCATTCTCACCTGAAGAACAGCAAACACAGAGAGCAAGCCGGAAGCAGAAGCGACACAAGAATACTTTCATTTGCTTTGCTATAACTAGTTTCTCATTTTTTGTTGCACTTGCAGTCATTTTAGGAATATCCTCAAAATATGCTCCAGATGGTAAGTATATATGTGTGTGTGTGTGTGTGCACGCACGCATGTGTGTATATGCTGCATACCTAGAACACATTCCCAAAGAAGAAAGGAGGAAATATTGGAATAATTTTTAAAAACTTTTTTTTCCCATAAGTTGGCTCTAGCAAGCCAAGACACAGTTAGGCAATAAATGAATAAGAACAGTTGTTCAAGGAATCCATTGTTCCTTGAAATTTCAAAGATTTGTTCTTCTTTGCTATTTTTCCCCTTGGTCCTGGTGCTCAAGTTGTTCTTGGAATCTCTCTTTTGGAAATGCTTTTAAGAGTATTTACTGAATTCTTGCGGTAGCACAATTTCATCCTTTGTGGTAGAATGATTTTTGGACTACCGAAAGTATGTTTTTGTGTCATAAATATGATAAATTGGTGTTGATTTTAAAAAAAAGTGATTAAAAATAATCATAATATGTTTTGGAATGAGCTTAGTAGACAGTTCCAAAGGAGGAGCTTTAAATATTTTTTAGTTATATACAGTGTACATCCTTGAAGCAAAGCCTCTCTGAGTATGTGTAAATTCTGACACTTAAAAAAAAAAAACCTATTACTTCATAGTTAAATATCATGTAGGGAAATTTTTATTTCTTGAATGGTCTTTGCTTTTCAAGAAACAATATCAGCAATTCAGTGATAATATATTTACTTTGAATGGTTTTGAAGAATTTTGTTGTCATTCAGCTTTAATAAAACACTAATGAAGAATTGCCTCATAAAAGAAACCTATGTGTCTTCCAAAACTCAGAGGGCTCAGGGCTGTGAATGAGATCATCAGACCATTTCAGCCTGGCTTGGATGCTGTATTTGTCTACTTTTTTTTTTTTTTTAAACTCTATAATAGATTTCCCCCACCCCTTTAGTTAAATTGGATGCTTCCTTAACTGGATATAACAGCTGAGGGACATTTTGCCATTTATAAGACTTAAAAACATTATTTTATTTAGTTTTCACAGATGCTTTTGGGTCCCCAAGGGCGGGGGTGTTAGTGCCAGTGCTTCTGAGATGATAGATGCAAAAGAAGAAAGATTTGTATCAGGGGCTGGGGATGTGGCTCAAGCGGTAGTGCGCTCGCCTGGAATGCGTGCAGCCCGGGTTCGATCCTCAGCACCACATACAAACAAAAATGTTGTGTCCGCCAAAAACTAAAAAATAAAAAATATTAAAATTCTCTCTCTCTCACTCTCTCTTAAAAAAAAAAAAAAAGATTTGTATCAACATCTTTGTTCCTCAAACCATTAGAATACATTATAAATTTGTAACATTGATTTCCATTCTATGAAGTATTGACTTCCTCTCTCCTTTTCGCAGCAGAATAAGCAAGTTCCCTTCTGCTGTTTCCTACTTCCCAAGTAATCTGCAGTAAAGGGATGTTAGATAGTGGGAATCAGATCTGAAGTCTATGACTTTCCTTTGTATTTTCATGTCCATTGAAAATATTGAATTGCTAATGTGGTTCCTTGAGTCAACATTCTTTAGTTTCATATTGTGGCAATATAAATACAGATCATCCATGGAAAGATCTGGCATGCTGAAAAATTTCAGGCTCAGCATTTTGCTGTTACCACTCTAAAAGTGGGTAGCTGAGAAGGTGAGATTGACTGAGCTGTTTTTCACTGCTGTCTGCACACCCCACATTTTGTCATTAAGTGAATTTTACTGGAAGGGAACAGATTGGGATTTTTGTGATGGTTCTAATGAAGAGTGCTCCCCTGGGGAATAATTATAACCAATTAAGAGGAATTATATAACTGTTTTAGTGGACTCCAGATTTCAAAGGATGGGATTTCCCTCTCTGTAGCTGAGAATAGTGCTTGTTACATGTGGCATAAATTAACTTTATTTCTTTTTTCTTTTTTTTATTGGAGACTGAACCCAGGGACACTTTACCACTAACTTACATCCTCAGTCCCCACTGCCCAACTTTTTTTTTTTTTTTTTTTTTTGAAACTGGATCTTGCAAAGTTTCCAGGACCTCATTAAGTTGCTGAGGCTGGACTGGACTTGAACTTGTAATCCTCCTGCCTCAGCCTCCTCAGGTGCCAGTATTTCAGGCATGTCCCATGGCTACATTTGCTTCTTATAAAACTCCATGGAGAATTCCAGCTAGATGTTTTATGGGGGAGTGGGGTGTTGAAGAAAAGTTCAAGAAATTCTTAGTAGTTGTCAGAAAAAAATTTAAGAGATTCTTATTTCCTTAAGGGAATGAAAAGTTGAAGGATTTCTTCCCACCCTGCTTTCTGTTCTGGGGATTAAATCCAGGGATGCTTTACCATTGAGCTGCATCCCAGCCCTTTATCTTTTTTATTTTGAGACAGTGTCTTGCTAAGTTGTCTCCTTTTCTATGTTGCTGGGATTATTGGTATGAGTTACCATGCTTGACAGATTGTTTTTATTTTTATATATTTTATTCTTTACAGTGCTAGAGATTGAACCTAGGACCTTGTGCATCTTAGGCAAGTGCTTCACCTCTGAGCTATACCTGCAGTCCCAAGAATTGATTCTAGTATAACAGTGATGATCATTGA
This sequence comes from Callospermophilus lateralis, assembly GCF_048772815.1. Lineage (NCBI taxonomy): Eukaryota > Metazoa > Chordata > Mammalia > Rodentia > Sciuridae > Callospermophilus > Callospermophilus lateralis. The sequence continues at coordinate 70,598,668 of NC_135306.1, read as the reverse complement.
TTTATCTGAAGAATTAAATATCAGTCATAAAACAGCTGCTATGAGAAAAATTATTTCCTAAAGTAATTGCAACAGACTTAGCTAGTGGGACTAATTTGAGGCGTGGTTAGTGTCATCTCTAAGAGAAAGCAGTAAGACTAAGACAACATAGGCACTTGGAAACAGGAAGAGGGTCGCAGAAGGTTATGCAAGTTCAAAGGGAAGAATCAGAAATTTTTCTATATAGAATTTCTTTTGTGTTACACTCAGTTTGCCACTTTAACAAAGATATATTTTCATGTGTTTCTTCTCCCTTCCCCAGCCTTAGTTCCTAGGGGTTAAATACAGCAGTATTTAACCCCTGAGCTACACCCCGAGACATTTTTTTTTTTTTTTTAAATTTTGAGTCAGGGTCTCACTAAATTGCTTAAGACCTCTCCAAGTTGCTGAGGCTGACTTTGAACTCCCGATCCTCCTGCTTCAGCCTCCAGAGCCACTGGGATAACAGGCATACGTTACCATGCCTGGCTCTTCATATGTTTCTCGAGCATATCTTTCTTATTACTACCTTTGCTTAGTTTAAATACAAGTGACTTGTTAGTCTAGCTTGATGAATCATGTGGACTTGGATGGCAGGGGATACATGCATATTTAGTATTTTTATCTCCCCTTCATGCTCATCTTGTTTAAGTACTATCCATCTTTTGGGGTCTAGATCTAGTGCCAATTGTTTCATGAAGCTGCTGTAATTACTCTGGCCCCATCCTCCCCTGAGGTCATTTGTACCTTAAAGTAACTACCACCTTGTTCAGCACATAATTATATCATACTGATGGCTTTTTCTTCTAAGCTAGCAGGTAAACTTGAATGTGAGCTCATTTTATGCTTTAAAAGTTTTATAGTATATACTACAAATGCACAAATCAATCTTCAACAAATACTTGGTCATTAGTTGATCAGAAGTGAAGGTGTGATTTTCTCCCTTCGTCTTTCTCATTGTGGCACAGAATAAGGATTTCATGCATAAATAGCTGCAGTTTCACTGTCACCTGTTCGAGAGGCAAGTTGTAATTCTAGTAAAGGAACACTACCAGTGAAGAACCTCATTTCTTAGAAGCAGAACTTTCTCATCACTCAGCTTGCTAAGTGATCTTGGGTTTGGCTCCCCTAATCTGAAATTTCCTCATCTTTGCAAATGAGAAGTCATGTTTGTGGCTATTTGCCTCTTGCAGTTTCATGGGAAAGCACACATGACTGAAGATGCTAGTATTCCTCAGCCTCTGCCTTGGAAGGAGGTGCTACGATTGCCCACTTTGTGATTCACTGTGCATAGGAAGGAACTTGTGGATATCCAATCTACGTATTATTTAGCAATCTCCATTTTTCACTTGCCAATTGGTTGTGTTTTTTTTTTTTTCTTTTTGTGGTGGTGGTGGTCAAACCCAGGATTCACACATTCTAGGCAAGTGCTCTACCACTGAGCTACATCTCCAGTCCTATATTTTCTTTTCTAAAACAACTTAGTGTGAGTCCAAGAGTAATTTATAATTTCACTTCTTACTGTGAATTTATTTCGAGAGTAGATGGTTTGAGGGAACTTCCTTTTTGCCTTGTGAAGTTTGACCTGAACTAAATGCTGGCCACTTAGTTTTGTGGTAACCATTTTTTTTTTTTTTTAAATGTTGGGACAGTACAGGAAAGGGGTGGAATTTCTACCCTGATGTTAGGAAATCAAAATATATCAACACCTTACTTGCAAAACTGTATGTAGTAGTGAAAATGCTTGGATTTGGTTAATGGTATTCTTGCCTTTTGCTGGGTTGGATGGGATATCAGCGTTGTGTTGTTTTATAGAGAATTGCCCAGATCAAAACCCGCATCTCAGGAACTGGGACCCAGGACAAGATCCTGCAAAACAAGTTGTTATCAAGGAGGGAGATATGTTCCGCCTGACCTCAGATGTCACGGTGAATTCAATAGTCATTGAGAATGGAGGTAGGTAATTGTCCCTGCCTGCAGAGACTGCAGGGTTGATCTTTAATATGGGGGATATTTTCTGTTCCTTATAAACTATTCTTAAATGGCAGAGATTTGGGGATAGAATGTCACTCTAACTATGGAAATGTGTTTCCAAGATTGAGCCATGGAATTCAAAAACTTTAAGGACCTTACAAATCACTCGATCCTTTTTATAGACAGGGAACAAGAAAGGTGATTATTTGCAGGCTGAATCTGTATTACAACTGACGGAGAATGATGAGAGAGTTAACATGGGTTTGCATAAACAAACATGAGATTCAGATTTATAGACTCTTAGTTATTTTTTCTAGAAATGATTTATTTCTAAATTGAATGGATTGAAATATCAACTCTTCACTTTTTCATTGGCTTTATTTTGAAAACTAGTTTCAGTTTCTAAGCAAATCTTTCCTAACTTAATAGTGGAAGTGTTATCTTTTCTTTCTTTCTTTTTTCCTACTTGAGGGGAAATCTATTCCTGTGTGTCTCAGAAAGATGTTCCAGAAGTTGGCCTACAATAATTTTGTTCCCTACAGGGCTGCTTGTATTTGGGGATGATAAAGATGGATCCAGAAATATTACTTTGAGAACTCGTTACATCCTGATCCAGGATGGTGGGGCGCTTCATATTGGAGCAGAAAAATGTCGCTATAAATCCAAAGCGACAATTGCTTTGTATGGCAAATCAGATGAAGGCGAAAGTATGCCAACATTTGGCAAAAAGTTTATTGGCGTGGAAGCTGGCGGGACACTGGAATTACATGGGGCACGGAAGACATCGTGGACGTTGTTGGCAAAGACGCTGAATACCTCAGGCTTGCCATTTGGCTCCTATACCTTTGAGAAGGACTTTTCCCGGGGCCTCAATGTGAGGGTCATTGACCAAGACACGGCCAAAATTTTGGAAAATGTGAAGTTTGATACGCATGAGTACCAAAATGAGAGCAGGCGACTTGAGGAATTTCTGAGAGTCCAGGATCCAGGTCGAATTGTTGCTATAGCTGTGGGAGATTCAGCTGTCAAGAGCCTGTTACAAGGAACTATCCAGATGATCCAGGAAAGGCTGGGGAGTAAGCTGATCCAAGGACTGGGCTACAGGTGGGCATGCCTTATTCTTTTTCTCTCTAGCTCTGTGTTGGAGTCTTTGTTTGAGAAGAAAAAGGAAGTGGGGAAGAAATCACCCTCTATAATAGAAAACAAAGAGCACTAAAAATGAGCCAGCACTACGTGCAACATGAATGATATTCAATAACATAATGCCCATGTTAGCTGAATTGGATCACCAGATATGAGATTCAGAAGTGCTTGTCTTGACTGTCAATTATGAAGGCCTTTGTGAATTATCTTGTCAGGTTTGGGAACAGAACAGAAATGTGTTCCTGAAAACCAGTCGGGTGGCATAAAGGCTGATTTGCCTTCAAGGAGACTTCCTTTTTTCATTACCTCTTGAAGACAGAAATTCTGAATGATTCAGGGAACTTAGGGGTTGAAAGGTTAGGGCACAGTTCCATGCTAAGTTTTAAAACCGAAAGGGGTAGGGCATTCCCAGTTTCCCTTTTCTTTTGGAACCCTTTGCATACTATATTTCATACTTTGAGTGCATGTTTATACTTTGAACCCACTTGTTTGACTCAGGTCTCTAGAGTCCTAGCATCTGTGAGGAAGGAAAAAGTCTTACTGTCATCTAGACAGCCAAATTTATTTCTACTATTTATGGTTCTCGTAGCATCTACTTATTAACTGTGATTTCCTAATGCAATCCTGAGTCTGCGGAAAGTAGCTGGCTCAACATTTAATTCAAAAAACAGAAGTTTTAATTCTGCTGAATGTTCTTAGTAAAGTTGGGAAATATCTGCAATGAGAAAAGTAAGAGGACCTCAAAACCCAGAGACTGAAGTGATCTAGTAGTAGTTTTTTTTTTTCCTCTTTGATGGTAGGTTATTGAATGGAGTATTATCTATAGAAATTCTATTTTTTTTTTCCCCAGGGATTAAACCCAAGAATGCCTGACCATTGAGCCACATCCCCAGCCCTTTTTAATGTTTTATTTAGAGACAGGGTCACACTAAGTTGCTTAGGACCTTGCTCAGTTGCTGAGGGTGGCTTTGAACTCAGGATCCTCTTGCCTTAGCCTCCAGAGCTGCTGGGATTATAGACGTGCTCCACCCTGCCCAGCTATAGAAATTCTAGAAGACAAAAATTAGTGAAGAGAAAGGGTGTGTAATGCTTTGGAAATGCCTTTCTGTCACCTTTGATTAGAAGATGCTAAGTGCTGGATGCTCATTAATGTTTAGGTACAAGGATACTACCTTAGAGTCTGTCTTTAATATAGTGAGTAAACTAAGGCTTACATGCATGCTAACTATGCAGTAAGTCACTGTGGTTACAGGGGATAATGGAAACAAATAGAAAGAGCCCCTAAACTGACCTAGGGAATTGGTGCTGGCCAAAGGCAAGAGGCCTGGAGGAATTTCAGCAGTGTGCTGTGTAGACAGTGAAGGAAGAAAGCTTCCTATACCAGGAGCAAAACCTCAGAGGGTTTTGTGTTGTTGTTTAAATATAATTCATATAGAAAAGTGTTAAAAAGAATGGAGAATTTACTGATTTATCACAGAATGATCACTGAGTTGCCAACACCTAGACCAAGAAATAAAGTGTTACCAGCAGCCCATCCACCTGCAGCTGGGCCCTAATCACTCCCTCCAGAGCAAATGTTTCCATTCTCCTCAATTATTTGTCTCTGTTTGAGCTTCATATAAATGGAAGCAGACAATAGATTTTGTGTCTGCCTTTTTTTGCTCAGCATTATGTTATTGAATGTCATACATGTTGCATGTTATGCTTTTATTTTCTGTTGTAGGAATTTACTACCATTTAGTTACTGGTGGACATCTGAATGGATTTCCAGTTTGGACCTGTTATAAGAAATCCCTTTGTAAATGTTCCTTCACTACCTCTTGATGTATATGTGCAGATATTTCTGTAATTTATAGACCCAGGAGTAGAAACATGGTCTTTTCAAAGTTAGACATCTACTGTGTTAGTCAGTTTTCCATTGATATGGCAAAATATCTGAGATAATCAGTTTATGAAAAGGAAACACTTATTTGGGCTTACAGTTTCAGAGTTTTCAGTCCATGGTCACTTAGCCCTATCATTTTGGTCTGTGGGAAGGCAGAACATCATGATGGGGAGCAAGTGGTGGAGTGAAGCTGATGACCTCATCATGGTGGCCCAGGAAGCAGAGAGGAGGCTGGAGTCCCAATATCCAATTCAAGGGCCTGCCCCCAATGACCTAACTTCCTTCCACTAGGCTCCACCTCTTAAAGGCTCTAAAACCACCAATAACACCATCAGCTGGGGACTGAGCCTTTAGCACATGGACTTTTGAAAGATGTTTATGATCTAAACTTTAACACTTGCTGTGTTATGCTTTGTTTTATTGTTTAGCAATGGCAGGGGTTGCAATGTATATCCTCCCCACCCCTCCACCTGCCGCCTCCCAGTGCTAGGGATTGAATCCAGGGGCACTCTACCACTGAGCTGCATTCCCAGACCTTTTAATTTTTGTATATTTGAGACTTGTTCTCACTATGTTGCTGAGACTGGCCTTGAATGATCCTCCTGCCTAAGCCTCCAAGTTGCTGAGGTTATAGGCATGTGACACCACATACCCAGCTAAACTTCTCTTTCTTAACACCATTATTGTTTCTAGATTTTTATGATCACCGACTGTGACTATTTTGACTTTGGTTCCTTTACCTTTCAGAATGGTTTCTAAATTCCCTTTGAAATATTTTCACTGACTCCATGGAGGAATTAGAATTGTGATCTTTCGACAACGTTCCATTACATTGACATTATCTCCAATGTGCATAAACATGCACTCCTTTGAAGATAGTGTTCTAGTGCATTGAAATTTTCACCAAGTGGAGGAGGGAAGTAGGAGTGTTTTGGAGATAATGTCAGTAGAATGGAACATTGTTTTATAGTTGCTGAGGCAGTTCTGGTAAATAAAGGAAGCCTCTGACATTCTTTCTCTCCTTCCCTCTCAAATAGGAGATAATAAATTGAGACATTCTTTATTTGATCTTTTCTGCTGTACCAAAGGATACAAATAAGAGCTACAAAGCATTGTCAGCCAAAGAGTAGCTAATCCACACAGGGGTGGCTTTGGGTTTCTAAGGGTGTAGGCATGCTTTGGTTAGCTTTTGTCTGTGAATATCCAGCCATCTGTCTGGCATAGATTATATTTGGCATTTTTTTTTTCTAAAGTAGGAAATTCACATTTTTCTTTTCATGTTTTGAATCAGGAGGCTTAAGGCAAATTTTCTTGCTTTTGTTATTGTGTGTTTTTTTTTTTCCCCTTTGATTTTAGCCACCATACACTTGAGCAAGTCCCTTGGATATTTAATATCACAGAAGTAAAGTGGCATTTTCAAATACATTGCTTTCAACAAATAGACAGTGGTATATAAAATCAAAACTCTGTTGAATAGTAATTCTGAGACTTAAGAATGTTAAGAAAGTCTAACTCAGCTGTTTTTCAAACTTGCCTGCACACCTGGAGACTTTAAAACTTCCTGATGCCTAAAGCCTGTCTTAGAGCAGGATCTTACTGGTAGGTAGGTCCCCCAAGCAACTGAAATGCAATCAAGATTGGGAATTCCTACTGTAATATTCAACTGAAATGCAATCAAGATTGGGAACCCCTACTATAATATACATGTATGAAGATGTGAATCAGGCATGTTTACTTCTAACATGTTGGTTACTTCAAAGTTTGGAATTACAACCTCATGGGAAAAGCAAGGTCTCAAGGTCAGGGGTTCTCACAGTTCCGTCTCCTGACCCAGCAGCATTAGCATCCTTGGGAAATGTATTAGAGATGGAGATTCTCAGGTTCCACTTTGGGTACTTGGGTGGATCTAGCATATTGCCTCACCCTCTAGATGGTTTTGATGCTGACTTAAGTTTGAGGGCCATGCTGTAACACAGTGCTTCTGAAGTCTACCTGCATATTTAGGTCACCTAGGGAACTTGAAAAACATCCTAATGCTGGTCCCAAGCTTTAGATATTTTGATTGCGTAGAACTGAATTAGGTCTGAGCATTGATCTTATTTCTAAAGTTCCCTATGTGATTCTATGATGCATCTCGATTTTTGAGAACATTATAGAAGATAGTTTAAAAGAGAACAGGGAGTAATCATTTAAAGAGAAAGACAGTAAATGGATCTGTGCCCAGAATGATATGTGAGTGATATGGGTGTGTGCTGAGGAAGGAAGTCCATGATTAATTGAAACCATAGTCGTCAGTGTTCCACCTGTTAAAGAGCTAGACAAGCAAGTATTTGCATGTTTGCATGTTTGCTTCTAACATGTGGTTACTTCAAAGTTTTGAATTACAACCTCATGGGAAAAGCAATCTGTAAAAATGAAATCTATATGCTAAGTGAAGTTAGCCAATCCCAAAAAAACAAATGCCGAATGTATTCTCTGATATAAGGGAGGTGACTCAAAATGGAGCTGGGAGGGAGAGCATGGGAGGAAGATTACCTCTAGATAGGGAATAGGGGTGGGAAGGAAAAAGAGGGAGAAGGGGAATAGCATGGATGGTGAAAGGAGACCCTCATCATTATACAAAATACATGTATGAAGATATGAATTTGGTGTCAACATACCTTATATATAATCAGAGATACGATAAATCGTGGTATAAAGATGTATTAAGAATTGTAATGCAAAAAATAAATAAATAGATTAAAAAAAAAGAAATCTAAAAATTAAAAAGCAACCATCACATCTGTGTTAGCGATTTAGGTCATTACTGTGACAGATAATCAGATGGACACACTCTTTTTCCTTTTAGGCAAGCTTGGGCTTTAGTTGGTGTCATTGATGGTGGAAGTACTTCTTGCAATGAATCTGTGAGAAACTATGAAAACCATAGTAGTGGCGGGAAGGCTCTGGCCCAAAGAGAATTTTATACGGTGGATGGTCAGAAGTTCTCTGTGACAGCCTATAGTGAATGGATTGAAGGTAGGCAAGGGTGGTTTATACTCTTGTAAGACATTGGTAAGTATTGGACTAGATTTTTAAAAAAATAGTATTCACATGACTGGTTGGATTCTTTACCAGTTGAAGCTGAGATTTGTTTCCCTATTAAAATCTTTTAGATTCAAGAGCTCTTCCTGGATTCGAAAAATGATCTGTTCTAGTTTGAACATCCCAATTGGACTTTGTTCTTGATTTTTTTTTTTTTTTGAGTCATAGAGTGTGATTAAGTAGTAAAAATTAATTTGTTTCCTGTTGGCACTAACTGAACCAATCTGAATGTGATAGGGTGAGCTTTCTTTGGTTATGTGCAATGATAGTGAGCCTGATTTGTACTTTGAATCTTCTCTTTATGTAGATATACCACCTAATATTACCTTTGAACACTTGCTGTGCAAACAGACTTCTCACTTACTAGGCAGTTTTTCCCCGCTGATGATCTGGCAAATACACTTTATCATAAGAATCGAAAACACAGAGAAGTATAAGATAAAAATTAATCTTCAGCCCCATTATTTGGAGAGAATTATTTCAGTACATGATAGTCTAGGATCTTTTTTCTTCTATGTCTTCCTCCCTGCATTTTTCTTTAACCTTCTTCCTAACAGTTATTTATTTGAATTTTCTTCAACATAATTTTTTCATAGTTCATCTTTCAGGATTATAGTTTATTCAAATATTGCCTAGCACAGGGTGTTTAGGGAGCATCTGTTTTTTTTTTTCTTTTAAGGATGTTTACTGTAGAATTTAAAAATTTAACCCATCTTGCTGCCAAATTATCTTAGCTTCTTCTTGTCTGTGCTTGTCTATTATCTTTCTTTTCTAACTGAACATAATGCCTTTCTTTTCTAACCAAATCTAAACAGAATTAATGTGAAATGAGCAAAATTAAGAGGCGCTTATCACATGTGTGATTACCCAGAAAACTTTGATTTAACCTGGGCCATACCTCAGTTTTGAGCAGCAATGTAGCAAAGTGTTTACTAACATGGATTTCTCTTGACAGAATGCCTGAGCTCCCAGCCTTGCTCTTTCACTTAATATGTGATCTTGGGCATGTAACTTTAACTTCCCAAACCTCAGTTTCAATGGAAGCTACCACACAGGGTTGCAGAGGTGAAGAATGTGAAGTTTTTATTTTTAGTACAGTGAATGTCGCACTCAGTTATGTTAACAATGATGCAAACATAATTGGGGTTATAAGGATGTTTTTTATCACTATGATTAAAGACATTCTTTTGCTTTAAAACAACAATTAAATGGAACCCCTGACAAATAACAGGAACTTTCACATGTTGCCTCCAAGCAACTTTCTGGAACCAAGCCCCAGCTTTCTGCTTCCAAGACTATTGCTCTTTCTACCGCACCATGGTTGTCTCTATCGAAATAGGTGGGTGAAAAGCTTTTCTTAGCAGTATCTGGTCCTGTCAATGGAATTTCGTGATCCTGTCTCCAGAAGGTTCCAGGCAGGGGAGATTACTGACGGACTTTGAGTCAGCTTTTCCTTTGTAGAAAATGTCTTCATTTCCACATTAGTAATGACATTTCTGGAGGAAGGAACATTCTTTCTGTATCATAGGCTATTGTTTGTATCCAGTATTCTCAGTGACTGTTAGTTTCTGGAAGAGGTGGAAATTCTCCCCAGGAAGCAGGGGACTGAACTTATTTCCTTTTTAACTTCCAATTCAATGTGCTAATAGGAGATAACCTGTAGAATTTTCTTCTAAACCTAGAAAAAAGTGAGGAATTGTTGAATGGTACGATCCTTCCCATCTAACCTTCTCACTTTCTTTTAAAACAAATCCATTCTCATCATCTTTCAAATTCAGACTTATAAAAAGTATTTTCATGTGAAACTGAATGTTTCCCTGCCCTTCTTTTTCTGGGGATTGAACCCAGGTGCACTTTACCACTGAGCTATGTCTCTAACCCTTTTTTAAGTTTTGATGCAGGCTCTTGCTTTGTTGCTGAGGATGGCTTTGAACTTGCAATTCTCTTGCCTCAACCTTCAGATTTGCTGGGATTATAGGCATTTGTCACCATGACTGTCCTAGCTGCCCTTTTTATAGGGGGAGTGTTTTCTTTTATTAGAACTGAAAATTTGGGAAATGATTGTTGTTGCTGCTGTGGAGCTTTTAATTATTTTTGTTCTCAATTTTCCTGTTTTTATTCTTGGAAAGAGAGAGTAATATACAGGTAAAAAAAAAAAATTAGATTATGGGGCTGGGGATGTGGCTCAAGCGGTAGCGCGTTCCCCTGGCATGTGCGGGGTGCTGGGTTCGATCCTCAGCAGCACATAAAAAATAAAATAAAATAAAGATGTTGTGTCTGCTGAAAACTAAAAAATAAATATTAAAAAATCTCTCTCTCTCTCTCTGAAAAAAAAAATTGGATTATGCCTGAGGAGGCGCATGCCTGAAATCCCAGTAACTCGGCAGCCTGAGGAAGGAGGATCACAAATTTGAGTCCAGCTTCAGCAATTTAATGAGAACCTATTTCAAAATAAAAAATAAAGAAATTGAATTCTGGAAATAGATTAGTTTTCAGTTATGGGTTTTTTTAAGCTATAATTTTTAGCTATTATCCAAGCTCCTAGATCTTGTTTTTTTTTTTTTTTGTCTCTAGTGAATATAATTCCTGTCTCTCACAGTTGGATGAAAGGTGATTATGCATGTGAAATTTTTAAAAGTTGTTATTATAATTACTAGAGTTATTATTATTTATATTACTTTTTTGGATAAAATGCTATTATAGGCTTCAGTATATGGATGAAAGAATTATATCAAAAAGCATCTGAAGTTTATGAGGTATTTTTATGACACACAGAAACAGGACAGTCAAAGTGTAAAAGGACAGAATCCAAAATTTTCCCAGGTTAGGTTTTATCTGGATAGTTGGCTTAAGGCTGTAAGACTGTATATTATTCCTTCTTCCTTGCTTGAATTTCCTTCCTTTTGATTTCCCTGGCTTAAGTAAATGTGTTCTTTGGCTCTCGTTATTGCCCTTTAGAGTCAGCATCCTAAAGTAGCCCCAGAGTAGTATGTTGTTAGAATGAGAGAGAAGTACAGATGTTTATTACAGATGTCTTGAAATGGGCTGTTTCTCTTTCTCCATTGATGTTATGAAGTAACTCTCTTCTATTCCAGACACATTTCCATGAGATCAGCTTTTGGCTCATGACAGATTCCATCATGGATGTTGTAGAAGTAGGAAATGCAACCCTGGGTTGCATTTTGAAGAAGTATAAGTGATGGAGGAGTTGATAATCTTTTTAGTTCTCCTCTGCCTAATTGGGAACCAGCTTTGAATTTCAAAGAAGATATTAGGAAAGATCAGTCATTAGTAGTTACTAGGTTATATAATTTACATCATCCCAGGAATGCAGCAGCGTCATGTGCCCTTGGTTCACATAGATCAAGCTAGTCATATTTGTTCACTCAGCAGACATCTGTGGAGCTGTGCTCTGAAGAACATAGAGTAGTGAGTACATCAACGGAAGCATGCAGCAGCTTTCACTGATGCACCTTGTGAGGAGGTGGATTTAAAGACTTCTCAAACATCGTTGCCAACAGTAAGCTCTTCTATACATTCCCATCGTAACTGTTATGATGGGAATGTGTAGAAGACCGGAAAGAGCTTACTGCTGGCAACGATGTTTGAGAAATCTTTAAAGATTCACCTAAATTTTATAAAAAATAAAACAGTGAAAGGCTCAGTGGTGTATACCTTTAATCCCAATGATTGCAGAAACTGAGGCAGGATAATTGCAAGTTCGAGGCCAGCCTTAGCAATTTAGTGAGACCCTGTCTCAAAATGAAATATAAAAAGACCTGGGGATGTAGCTCAGTGGTAGAGCACCCCTGGGTTCAATCCCTAGTACCCACCCTCCCCCAAAATGGTGAACAGCAAGAGTTGGGGGGCAGTCCAGGTAAAGGATGAAGTGTTTATTACATATTTAAGTTTGTTTTGGTGGGGCTGGGGCTGGGGCTGTGGTAGAGCACTTGCCTAGCATGTGTGAGGCACTGGGTTCAATTCTCAGTACCACATAAAAGTAAGTAAATAAAAGTAAAAAGAAAAAATAAGAATGCTTAAACAAAAAGATTGTTTGGGGCAGTGTTACAATTGTAACACTGAGTTGAAATACAGCAAGGGATTTGGGGATTGAGAGTCGTCAACATTTTAAAGCATAGTTTACGAATGTGATGTTTTTGTATCATGGCTGGTGGTGCATGGAGATCTGTTTCCTAGAGAGCTAGGACATATATTTCCATATTTTTATCATTCATACATGCAGTGATTGGCATGTGCATAGCACTAGTAAATATTTCCTAAATTCCTTTTATCTTAACTTTTGATTTGTGAATCAGGAAGAAGGTTGATTTTAGAAAAATACAATCCTGTTAATACATCATTTTTTTGTTTTTGTTTTTTTGTTTAGGTGTTTCTCTTTCAGGATTCCGGGTGGAGCCTGTAGATGGAGTGAAGCTTCACCTGCTGGATGATGTTAGTAGCTGGAAACCTGGAGACCAGATTGTGGTTGCAAGCACAGACTATTCCATGTACCAAGCTGAGGAGTTCACTGTTCTCCCCTGTCCAGAGTGTAACCGTTTTCAGGTCAAAGTTAAAGGTATCAGACTATTAAGAGTATTTCATGGGAAACACTCTTTCTTAGGGATTTGATTCTTGGAATCATTTTTCTACCCATTCCTTACCATGATGATGATGATCATCATCAATATTAAAGATCTTGGCCAGGTGCTGTGGTGCATGCCTCAATCCCAGCGGCTCGGAAGGCCAAGCCAGAGGATTGCAAGTTCAAAGCTAGCCTCAGCAAAAGCGAAGTGCTAAGCAACTCAGTGAGACCATTTCTCTAAATAAAATACAAAATAGGGCTGGGGATGTGGCTGCATGGTTGAGTGCCACTGAGTTCAATCCCTGATACCCTCCACCTTAAAAATAATAATAATAATAAAAGATTTTAACATTGTAGAACATTGAACATTAGCTTCCAGAGGGAATTAGAAATACTTAATACACAACATTCTTGCTATTAATGATGTGTAGCAGGCAGATTAGTGTTTCTGTGCCTAGGTTTCTTTGGGAAAAAAATAAAGATGTGGACTACCTGGGCATCTACCTATAATCCCAACTACTTGGGAATCTGAGGCTGGAGGCAGAAGTTTGAGGCCAGCCTCAGCAATTTAGCAAGCCCGGTCTCAAAGAAATAAAAAGAAAAAATAAATTTAAAAAACTGGGGATGCAGCTCAGTGGTAAAGCATCCCTGGGTTTAATCCCTCGTACCAAAAAAGATGTGAACCAGATGAATGGATTTTCCAAGTCCTTTTTAGTTTCTTCTTTATTAATTTCCCATTATTGCATAATAACAAACCAACTATTAACCAAATCTATTTTTAATAGAAATGTTTCTTAACCAAAAAATTTGTGATTTTTGAGTTTTGCTTGATAAAAATAAATCTCACCAATATTTAAAATGGAATCTGATATTTTTATAATCTTTCCTGTCATAATCTTGACTAATACAGTTTTTTGAAGGAGAGTAATACACAAAGGGTTTGTCATTGTAAGCTGAGTATAGAAAGAATGGCTGACACCAGGTACTTCTTGTGAGCCTGATACTCTGCACAGTCCCCTGTAGATTCATATATGAGATTCATTGCACATCTACTTATTGTTTTCCTTGTTTCTGTACTTAAGGTAGTATAATGATGGTATAAAACAAAAGAGTTTACAGTAACTTTGATAAGTGCCCAATTTTCCAGTAATTTAGTGTAATAGATCATTGAGAGCTTTGAATTTTAAAGGAGCATTTTCTACTTAAGATATGATGATTAACTTACTCAGCTTTTTTTCTCTGCGCTTCATTCAATGTTATACTTTTCCTTCTCTTGATAATACAGGGCAGAGGCAAAGCAAACAAATAAAAAAACTAAAACCCCAAATAAAAGCAATTAAAAAAAATCCCCCAGAATGATACCATCTGGCATTAAAAATTTTTTGGAAATTCCCACTCCTGATGACAAATCTACATGATTTTGATCTCTGTAAGCCCAACTTGATGATTTATTTGTATTTTTCCTTCCTGAGTTTATCTAAGAGCATCAGAGAAAAAAACTGATTATGAAACTACTTCTGAACTTCCAGTAAAGGTAGCCATTTAAAAAAATGTGTACTAATACTAAAACAAGAAGTGGGAAAGAAAAGATGGTAATTTTTGAATGGCTAATGTCCCATTGCAGATTACTTTACTTTTGAAGTAGGAGCATAAACAACTTGACACCCTGATTTTAACTTCTTTCTTTCTTTCTTTCTTTCTTTCTTTCTTTCTTTCTTTCTTTCTTTCTTTCTTTCTCTCTTTCTCTCTTTCTCTCTTTCTCTCTTTCTCTCTTTCTCTCTTTCTCTCTTTCTCTCTTTCTTTTTTTTTTTTTTTTAATAGATTCACTGCATTTGGTTCTTCATTTGTCCTAGGCTAGAACAAGGACAGGAGCTAGAGGGAAAGACTAGATTATTAGGCAGATTCCAGGTCCTTAATGCTGTTTACAGGAGAATTGGGCTTCTTCAGCAAGCTCTCTGTTCCTGCCAGGGTTTGAGAGTTGGGAGGACAACTGGTAATGAGGATTTAGGCTTTGGGTGGGTGATTGGACCAGATAATCTTTGAAATTGTTCTTCCTGGGATGCTGTGATTTGGAAGTTTGGAGAATGAGAGATGACAAGCTATTGTACGTGTCTTGGAGTTATGGAATGGAGAGGAATGTAGTTTTGAACTAAGTTCCATGTTTTCTTTGTTGGAATATTCTTTTTCCACATTGACCAGAAACCCCTCAGTTCCTGCACATGGGAGAGATCATAGATGGTGTAGATATGAGAGCTGAGGTTGGAATTCTCACCCGGAATATTGTGATCCATGGAGAAATGGAGGACTCATGCTATGGAGACAATCACTGCCAATTCTTTGATTATGATACCTTTGGGGGACACATCATGGTGAGCAAAAGGATTTGACGATTTCTTTGAAAATCCTAGTTGCTGAGTACATATTTGAAGAAACTTTCAAGTGGTTGAGATATATGGATAATAAAAAGAAATCATATTTTATTTATCTTTTAAATAAATGAGGATATTTTAAAAAACAAAACAAAATAATTGCTTCTTTATTTAGCTGACCTGGGCCTATAGCTCAATCATTTAAGAATGTTCCTTCGGGGCTGGGAATGTGGCTCAAGTGGTAGCGTGCTCGCCTGGCATGCGTGCGGCCCGGGTTCGATTCTCAGCACCACGTACAAACAAAGATGTGTCCGCCGATAACTAAAAAAAATAAATAAATATTAAAAAATTTCTCTCTCTCTCTCTCTCCTCTCTCACTCTCTCTTTAAAAAAAAAAAAAGAATGTTCCTTCAAGAATTAAATCAACATATTTTGAAAAACCCAAATATAAAGAGACAAAAGAATGAGTAATCTTGTTATTAGTGCATAAAATTTCTGAATCAATTGGTTCTTTTTTAAAATTTTTTAGTTATAGATGGGCACAATATCTTTATTTTATTATTATGTGGTGCTTAGGATTGAACCCAGTGCTTCACACATGCTAGGCTAGTGCTCTACCACTGAGCCATGGCCCCAGCCCTCAATTGGTTCTTTAAAAAATATGATATTACTAAAGAGTGAGAAGTAGTAGTATATTTGCTTATTTCTGTATATATTTTTAATGCAGATTTTTATTTTGTAAGAATGTTGAGTACTTAGTACACAGGAGGCAGTATTCTGTATTCTAATTGATTTCTGGCAACATGTGTTCCAAGTCACTTTCTTCACTGACTAGGCTGTGGGTGTTAGCAGCATTCCTGTTTTACTGACTTTGGAAATGTTGATCATCATTATTCCTATGTTCTTAGTTATATCATTGAAAATCTAGTGCTTAAAAATATTGCTCCAACTTCAGATCACAGAAGAATTTTTTTAAAAGAACCTAAGCAAACAATATTCTGTGGTAACTAAAATATTGGGGAGAACTTAGAAATATATAACTATTAGACTCTGGTGGAGGTTATAGAAATAAAAGAATGAGGTTAGGAATGACCAAAGTCTAGATAGTCCCTGACTCAACAATTTTTCAATTTTTACAATGGTGCAAGAGTGTTATGCATTTGGTAGACACCTTACTTAAGATTTTGAATTTTGATCTTTTCTGGGGAGAGAGCTGTGCAGTTCTGTACTCTAGAGATTCTGGGCAGTGGCAGTGAGCTGCAGTTCCCAGTCAGCCACAAGACCACGAGGGGAAACAATCCACACTTAGCTTTGTTGCTAAGCTAGGATGTTTTGTAGGTTGGGTACTCAGCAAATTTTTTTTCATCTTTTATATCTTTATCGAACCCAGTGCCTCACATGTCTAGGCCTGCATTCTACTACTGAGTTACAACTGCAGCCCCCTAAACGAATTTTTGGCTTACAGTATTTTCAGTTTAATAAATGGTTTTATCTGGACATAACCCCATCCAAAGTTGTCAGGGAGCACTTGCATTTGAACAAGTTAAAACATACAGAAATCATTGCTGGCAGCTTTCCTGGTTACAGTTGCCTTTATTCCTAATTGAAAGCTATTTTTATGGTATTTTAAAGCATTCACTTATATAATGAAGCATCTCCTAAATTATTAATTAGGGATCTGGGAAAACAGGGTGCAAAAGAAATGTTTGAACATGTAGTATCCTTCAGATGTTTGGTATTTAAACAATAGTTTTTGCTCCTTTCCTCTTCTCTGAAGTGTCAGTTTGCTTTTGATTACCTTGTTTTGTAGATAAGGAAAAATTTTACTGCAGTCCATCTCTCTTATGTGGAATTGAAGCACATGGGTCAACAGCAGCTGGGGCGCTACCCTATTCATTTTCATCTGTGTGGGGATGTGGATTATAAAGGCGGGTACAGACACACAACATTTGTGGATGGACTGTCTATTCATCACAGCTTCTCCAGATGCATCACTGTGCATGGGACCAATGGCTTACTGGTGAGTAGCTTCCATTACGTTGATATTATCTGTCATTGAAAGGTTGATTCTCCTTAATTCCCAAGGCTTCTCAGTTTTGCTTAAGTAAACTATTTCTCTCCATACCTTACTCTAAACTGCTGTTACTGAGAATTCTGCTGTTTTTCTGTTTGAAGGAAGCCTACGTTTTTTATCATCCAAATTATCTTCTTCGGCGAGAAATAAAATTTGACTTTGCCCCTTCTGCTAAGATTAAAAGCTTCTTTTTGCATTTGTACTGTGTGCTGTGCTGAGCCACACTTGTCACTTAAATCCCAGTCCATCTTGTTACTAATGACATTATATACTTGTATTTCTGCAGATAAAGGACACCATTGGATTCGACACACTAGGTCATTGTTTCTTTTTGGAAGATGGTATTGAGCAGAGAAATACTTTGTTTCACAATCTGGGACTACTCACCAAGCCAGGCACTCTCCTCCCCACTGATAGGAACAACTCCATGTGCATCAACATGCGAGATAAAGTATTTGGGAATTACGTCCCTGTCCCCGCCACTGACTGTATGTGAGTAATTGACAGAGAGGAAAACTTCAGTTTGATGGGCAAGGCCTGTGACTTTGGGGGAAGGCTTTTTAGAGGAAGTTGTTAATGGGCATCCTTTTTCATGAAGAATGTTTAAATCACCTTCAAAAATGCCTTGCAGGGCTGTTTCAACTTTCTGGATCGCTCATCCCAACAATCATCTAATTGATAATGCAGCTGCAGGTTCCCAGGTAAATAATACTGAAGTGTTTTCAGATTATTTTTTGTATTATTCATGTTTAAAAATGCTCTGGTTTATAAGGGTGTGATGTCTTGCGTGCCTCTGGAACCCAAGCATAACCTCGTTTCTGATACTGCTTGACTGGTTGAGAGCAGGAGACATCTGAGGTGGGTTTTCTAAATCATTTATGACAGTTCATTTCCATAGTTTATTAAGGGGAAAAGAGGTGAGCTGATCTCCAGGGTTAGATCATCTCCAGAGTGCATTCGTAGTTTCTGGATTCTCATGTTTCAGTCCTCCGTTGTCAAGAAACTGATCATTTCAATTTCTAGTGTTGATGAGCAAAGAAAGCCTCAGCTTTTTGTTGTGGGAGTGGATTAGTCTTGAATACTGTCCTAGTAGTCACTCTGATTGAGTAGCACTTCCTTTTATTAAATGCAGGGATTGTGAGCTTTTAGGTATTTTATGTCCTTGATAATGTAGCTAAAAACTCAGTGATGTGCCATGATTCAACTGATATGTTTAAGACAGACACACACACACACACACACACACACACACACGAATAAGGTTTAAGAAAATAAATAAATAGAATATTTTTTAAATGGTAGAAATGTTCCCTTGATAAACCTGGAGAAATTTACACTTACAAGTGAGTGTGATTTAAAACTACTAATGTAAACTATGAACGAATACTGTTAAGACTGTAACTGTGCTGAAAATTACAGTAGAGAAATATCAGCATTGCAGTAATACCTAAATATTTGTGTTGCTACATCATGACTATTTAAAAACTTAAAAAGGAAAGGAATACCTACGTCATTTCTAAGGATTAAGTAAAAGATTAGTTGAAGGAGGTATTTCTTTTAGATAAGAATATGAGTGTCACTGGGTGACAGTTGAACTCATATCTGTGCTTTTTCTTTAAAACATAAAACGTAGACTGGAGGTCCCTGTCATTTGAAGGTTTTTATTTGACAGGGCAAAGACATGGGCATTTGATCATTTCAGGCTTTTATTCATTCATTTTCCATCAAATATTTGTTGAGCTTGTGTGAGGTTTGTGCCGAGAGTGTCTAATTGGGAAGGGATGGCTGAGAGTAGGTTGCAGCCTTGCCGGGCACCATCTTCTGATCTATGCTGCCTTGCATGGCAGCAGCCAGAGCAGAGCTTCTTTTAGCTCTTTCCAGAAGTCAAGGGTTGAAGAATAAAGCAATTTTCAATTCCTCCATGAAAATGTGAGGTGAGATTACCAGATGCCCTTCCAGGGCCCCGATAAGAATAATGAAAGCATCCTGTGTATGTTCTGTTTCATTTCGTGGATTTCTTTCTTTCTAAAAAAAGTCTTCTCCAGTAAAGCTAGTGTTTGGCAGAGTTTTCCACCCAAAGTAAACCAAACTGTTTCTTTATTGTATCTTTCCATTGCCTTTTACAATGCTTCCTGTACCTGTTTTGACACCACAGAGTTTAACAGCAAACAGAGGCTACCCTTCAACCCCATTGCATTCTGGGAGGGTCCGCTGGGTCCTCAGCTCATAGGGGTATGTTACTGGACTTCTCACCAGCACTTCAAGTCTGCTGTTGAGTTGTCTGTTTTGTTTCCAAAAGAGTTGAAGAGGCAAACATTTTTTTCAGAGTAGTTTATTTTATTAAAACCCATTTGTAAATGTTTATCATGGAAAAATGTTAAATATTACATTCATTTTGTACATATGCTTTCTATAATTCATCTCTCCTTTATGTTCCTAGAGGATTTGGCAACTAATATAATACTTACTACATATATTTTAGGTATTTCTGTATTTCTCATAAGACGGAATTATTTGAGAATAGTCTTTTTTTGTACACCTGGCATGTAGTGTACATTAAAAAAAGTGTACTGAATTTGAATTAATATTAATCCTTGTATACTGTATGTTTATGTTTGAACAACCTGTTTAATCAACGTTCCAAAATGTGAAGTTTTGTCCTTCACATTGGGCCAATTTTCAATCATAATATAAAAAATTTTTACAGGCATTAAGAACATTATTTTCCATTTTCATGTCTCATTTTGTCAAAAATTTTTAAACTGTTCTCCTGTTATGGGCAGCAATATTGAAATTGAACAGACAGACTCCAGACGGAGACAGCATCCCAATTCATGCATGTGGTGGTTTTTATTTTTCCTTTGGCACGAATTTGCCTCAGGACAGGAAGGGCATTGGAGTTATTTGAAAGAAGTCAGTGAGCTCTACATGCTAGTGGACAGTTGTTTAATAGGCATGACTCATCTATTGATCAGGTTTGGAGGTAAACAGAACAAAACCACATTGCTTAAAGGCTGTGCTGTCCTGGTCACATGGAAGGCTTATTTGATTCTAAGTCTGCAAAATGTTGTAAAGTAGATAATAAGAGAAAGTTGTTTTGAAAGGAAATTTTAGCATCAGTCAATTATTTCTTTAAATTTGATTTAAAAATATGCCTCATATAATGCTTTGAGGCTGCTAGATGTGTGCACAGCTTTTTGTAGTCAATTCTGGACCAAAAACAATGAAAAATTTGTGTTACAAAGATTTAATGTTGCTGGCAAAGCAGTTAAGGTATGAGGGTGATTCATAGAGTGTCTTTATAAAATAAGGCTTTAATGATCTTGCTCTTTCATTTATAGGATGCTGGAATATGGTATTTATTCCACAAGGAACCTACTGGGGAGTCCAGTGGATTGCAGTTCTTAGAGAAACCAGAACTCACTCCACTGGGTATATTTTATAACAACAGGGTCCATTCAAGTTTTAAGGTAGGTTCTTAAATTTTAACTATCAGTACCTATGATTTACAGGGTAAAAGGATGAACTCTTGTGATTATGTTTTAATCCTTCTTGTGCTGCTGTAACAGAATGTAACAATATAGCACCAACTGGGTAATTTATAATGAACACAAATTTATTTGGCTCATGGCTCTGGTGGCTGGGAAATCCAAGATGGAGGGGTCCCGTGGATCTGATGAATGCCTTCTTGCTTCATTATCTGTGTGATACAAAGGCCAAGAGAGGGCAAAGAGGAGCAAGAGTTTGAATTCACATCCTCAAGCTCTTTTATGGCTGGTGTGAATCAATTCTTGAGCCTCCTGACCTAGCCCACACCCCTGGGCCCCACCTCCCAGCACTGTTGCAATGAGATTTGAGTTTCTAACACCTGTGTCTTGGGAGACATCTTCAAATCAGAGAGATCACAAGGAAAATGTCAGTTTTTGGTAAAACTTGTCATTGGAGAAAGTAATTTGTGATCAAAAAGACATTTAACCTTTCCACTTAGCACTCTGTTTGTACATACACAGGTGTGCACAACACACACACATACACACATACACACACACACACACACACACACACAGTTTGTTTACTTATGCCATGGACTTGATCCCCGTGTCTTCATCGCCTTCTCCTTTCCCTCCTTCTCTTTCACCTTCTTTCTAATCTTCAACATCTATGGGTTGGAATGTGCACGTTGGATGAAGTACTTATGGGGATTAGGAAGCTTGCATACTTCCCTCTGTCCATCACAGGTCTGGTCAAACATTCTTTTCGGCATTTAATACTGATTATATAGATAGTGAAATATTGTTTAAGAATATTTGACCTACTTTACAATGCTGCAGATCAAGTAACCTACAGGTGATTCAGAAGCTTCAGTTTCCATGGTATTTGGCATTGCCCCCTTCCCCAGTGCCCTGGGGATCAATGCATTTGTTTCTTTTTGTGTTTGAAAAGTATTTAAATATTTTCATTATATATATATATATATATATATATATATATATATATATATATAATGACTAAATCCTTTACTTCCATGTGACTCATATCAAAGTTCAATAAACTTTTTGGTACTGGGGATTGAACCCAGAGGTGTTAGCACACATCCCCAGCCCTTTTTATTTTTTATTTTGAGATAGGGCCTCACTAAGGTGCTGGGGATGGCTTCAAATGTGGCAATCCTCATGCTTCAATCTCCTGAGTCACTGACTCAGGTGTGCACCACTGCACCTGGTTCAATAAATTCTTTCTGTGAATGATACTCAGATTCTTTACAAACATGTATTGTGATTTGAAGAGCTTAGAATCACTTGGTGAATACTTTGGAGAGGAGATAGCTTTGCTATGATTTTTGTGAGTTAATGCCTAATAATTTTTGAAAGTAACATCTCAAAGTGAAAATCCTCAATTTTTAATAACTGTAAATGGTACAGAAACCACCTGATTCTAATTAAATTGTTAATGTCACATGCCATGATGTAGTAATCTCTTGTTAATTATAGTAATAGTAAATGTAAATAATATGAGTGGATAATTAGGTTTTAGTTTGTTAAATTTGGGACTATGTTAGTGGATAATACTTATAGCTAAAGGCAACCGAACCCTGGGAGTCCACAAAAAGAAACCTGCCATCATTGAAACACACACCTATGACTTTGGTTGCTGATGCCTCTCAAATCTCTATCTAGTCCAGGTTGGCCATGTTTATGTGCCTGCCTGTTGAGTTCCATTTCAGTGTCTCATGGACACGTTTAAAAAAATGCTCAAAATTAAAATCCTTATTTCTAGGCCCTGACCTATTCCTCAATGTCTGTTTCATGGAGTGAAACCACTAGTCTCCTTGTTGCCCAAACCAAAAAACATGAGCCACTCTGGCTGCCTTTCCCTCCGTCCAGACATCTTATCGACTATTAAATCAACCCTGTTCTACCTAACAAAGGAGTTCTCAGTCTGTCTGATTTCCTGTTCCTCCTGCCACGAGTCTAGGTCATCTTTATTTCTCTTCTGGAGAACTGAAGTCATCTTCTACTTCATTTCTTGTCTCTTTTCCTCCTTTTCAACTGTGGTTTCATCTTGTAGCTACACTGCTTGTTTTGTTTCTTAAGCTGTCCTTGGTTGCGATAGTTTTTGAATTCTTGATTCCTGCAGCATATCACCTTTGTATGATCTGGTGTATATATACTTTAAAATACTTCTTTAGTTGTGAATGGACACAATACCTTTATTTTATGTATTTACTTTTATGTGGGGCTGAGGATCGAACCCAGTGCCTCATATGTGCGAGGCAAGTACTCTGCCACCGAGCCACAACCCCAGCCCCTGATGTGGTGTATTCTTATCAGTCCATCCAGAATTATTCCCCCGTCAGCTGTTCCATGTTCTCTCTCATCTCGAGACTTTTGTACAAACTATGCCCTGAGTTTTTACCTCTGGGATCTTCAGCCGCTCCCCACCTTCCCCTGCCATGCATGGTTGTTCTTTCCCATCCTGAAGGTTTCAGCTTTACGCGGTCATTTCTGTTAAGGGGGGAACATTCCCTCAGTGCTGTCCCACCCACGAAAAAGGCCGTATCTAGGAGCCGTTCTCTCCTGCCTTTCTCAGCCTTCATCTGTTTTTTTTTTTTTTTTTTTTTTTGGTCATAAGCTTCTTGTGTTGGGTTGTAATTATTTACTTAATTTCAGGTCATCCTGATAGTTTCTGCTTCAGTAACTGCACATCATATTTTACTTGTTAGCTAATGTATAACACTTGGTGCCTCCCGCAGAGTAGGCACTAGATAAATATTTGTTGAATGATTGAATGAGTAAAATCATAAAAATATCCAGGAATGTCATTGTTTTTCTTGCCTTTGCTCTGCTGTTTACCCCATTCCCCCTACAAGCATTCTGGGTAGAAGTGATAAACTAGAACTTATTTACATGACTCATAATATATGTAGGTGTAACTTGGGATGCATATTTATTTTAGTCCATTATTATGTATTTCAGGCTGGCTTATTTATTGACAAGGGTGTCAAAACAACCAACTCCAGTGCTGCTGACCCGAGGGAATACCTCTGTTTGGATAACAGTGCAAGGTAGAGCTGGCTCTTGTAACTCACACTCAAGCCTTATCTTGCCAAAGCAGAACTTTCCGAGTGGAGCACATTGTGCTCTTTTCTCTGGCAACACATTTGGGATAACGTTTTGAAAGTGTACAGAGGGTTTTGGAAAAACATTTCTCTGCTGTCCCAGGTCCTGAGTTTGGGCATTTATCTTACTGAAATGCCAACAAATTGGTGCTTTTCTCCTTTTTCATTGTGATAAATTGATGTTAGAGGGAGTTACAGAAAGAGAAAGAAGAAAGAGATGTTGAAAAGTTCTCATATTTGGAGAAAAGTGTGACTCATTGAAAAATAAGTTAAACTAAGATGTTTCACTTTAATCCTGAAAAACCAAAACATATAGAGTTTTGTTTAGCGGTCAAAATGGAACATTGCATTGAATCGATTTCAAAGGGAAAGATCCCTGATTTGATGACCAAGCTGATTCTGGTTCAGTTGTTTGTGGCCTCAGATCCACATCCTAGCCAGGCTCTGTATTGCTTCCTATGTAACCACAGAATGTGGTTGGGATATGGATCAGCATTTCAGCAGAGTTCTGTTACAACCTGTATGTGAGCCAAAATAAATAAAGGATCTCAGATGGAAATAAAGTTTTCTGGGAAAGATGGCAACTTACAGTCATATTTGGTAGACATGGTATAAATATTATTTTTCTATACTTCAGGTTGATTCACAAGTTTATGGAGTTGAACAGGTGCTAGACTTAATGGGCTCTTTTAATAGAAATTTAAGAGAGGAATGCCAGGCCCATTTGTTCTTAAGGGAATAAAGGAGGAACCATACTGTTGGTTAATGAATCTAAGTGTGATGCAGAATCCTTGCAATATATCACTAGAGCATGAGGTCAGGAGAAACTGGGGAAAGTAATTTGTAAATTACTCATCAGGATGCCTCATAGGTCAATTTGAGCAATGTCATATTTTAGAGCTATGATCAGATAGCATCGGAAAGCCCAGAAATGATGGTCACTATTTAAGTAAAACACAAGATACTGTATAGTTCATAGTTAATCAACACATGAAATGGATAGATAGGGACGATAAAATTAATAAAAAGGAGCATAAAGATGAGAACAAATTATGAACCACCAAAAGAATATTAGCAAATAAAGAAATCTATGTTAGAAGGTCTCTCCTGCTTTTTAAGGGTTTATTATAATTTGTAGGACTAGTATAATTTGTAGAACTAGTAATATGTACATTGCTAACTTAGTGCTTCCAGGTAACTCTTTAAATACAGCACAGTTGGCTCCTTTCCTTTCCTTCAAAAATTGTTTATATAATTTAAATAATATTGCTGTGTGTGTATATATGTGTGTGTATATATACACATATACATATAATTAATATATATACAAACACAAGTGTGAATAGAAGAGTAAACATATTTAAGAATCCATTGATAGTTTAACTAGATTTGACAATAAAATTCTACTCATTATGGCTTAAGAAATTTTGTATCAGAGGTTTGTTTATGGTGTTATGAAAATGATAATCTTTCTAATGCATCCAATTATTTCTCTTACCAGTATGTAAGTGCTATACAGATTGGTAAGGAACTGGACTCCATTTGGATGAACTTAGTATAGAAGATGAGTTATGAGACATTTGGCAACTGTGTTCCATACGTTTAACTTTGCATAGACTAATGTATAGAATGTGTCCACCTGTATTCATATAATCCAGACATGACTAAAAATGCTAAAACATAAATGAGTGGTAGACTAGTCTACAAATTAAATGCCAGGCTCTTGGGATCCAGAAGATACTGAGTTCATCAAAGAGGAAGTTGACTCACAATTAATCAGATGAGCCTTTCCTTGTCTTTAAGATGTGTGTGAACTTACAAGAATCCAAAAATGGGAAATTTTAACTCATGGAAGCACTTGATTTGAAATTGAGAAATGTTATCTAATAAATGACAGAACATTAGAACCACCCAGTACAGTTAAAGCAGAAGACAGTTAAGGCTGAAAGTGTGCTGAGTCACATAGATGATGATGAAAAATCAGGACAGTTAGCCATATTTTCTATATACCACATGGGAAAGAAGATTAAAATAAAGGATATTGAAGCAAGTGGTTAATGACTGAATTATATGGATAGGGAGTTGAGAAGAGGTAAGATGGCTAGAGCAGAAAATCAGTTGTTTCTTTATGGTAGATTTTTTTTTTTTTTGAATAGTTTCTACCTTGTATAGATAGCTTCCTTTGTAGAACTCGTCTATCTGCTTAATGTTGTGTCATATCTGCACAGCTATTTGCAGCAAGTGTGATGACAGATGAGTACGTGTTGACTCAGAGTCAGACTTTTTACCACTTAAGTCAGAGCTAGTTAGGGTAAAGGCCCTGAGTCACATACTTGGATTGAATGCCCTGTCTGCACTGCTACCACCCTAGTCTGAACCTCCAGCATCTGCCTGAAATACAGCCTCCAGAATGGCCTTGGAGGCCATTCATTTCCTAAATAGCAGCCTGTAATCTGCTAGAACCTGATACCTCACTCCCAATTCCAAGTTTCCATTGGTCCCATTGCACCTTGAATGAAGGAAGACCCACATGCTCATCTGGCAGGAGCCTGCCCTCCAGCCCATCTTCCTTGCTTTGCTCTCTAGAGTTTGGAATGGATTCTTGGAGTGGAGTGCTGAGCTCATGTGTGCCCAGGAGCATGTGTACTTGCTCCTCTTTCTACAGAGCTGCTTCTCACATCATGCAGTTAGTGAGCACCTACTGTATGCCAGTCAGTGTGACAGTAGCATTATGCAAGGCTATTTCCTGACTGTATGATTGAGAATCTCAACCTGATGAACTGATTTTTGAAAAGCTGTCTGTTTTTTAAAGGTTCTTCCCCTAACTTTGTGAAGTAGTGGGCTTAGGGGATTATTTGTTTGAGTCATTATAGTGGATAGTTTTTGACACCAAGTCTTTGACTTTTTCATTAAGGTTTTCACAAATGGTTTAGAGAGAAGAAAGAGAAAAGGTGAAATTCAGGCTTTATAAGTAAATCAATTAAATACAATCTATTTTAGATTTAGACTACTAAATCTAAAATAGATTGTATTTCTACATCTGAAACATTTAACCAGTACACAATTCAAATAATTCAATTCACATATGTGTATGTTGAAATATATGATTACTTTATGTGATTAGTTTACATCAGTAACAGGAAACCTAAGAGTCTGTGAAAACATGCTAATTTTCCTGGTTTAAGTGGGTGTGTATTTGTTTTTAATGAAAATGATTTTTGTGTTTATAATGTTATGTGGTGTCCATTCTGTAATCTGACTTAAAAAAAAAAAAAAGAGGCTAAGAAGAAGTTCTGTGGGAAGTTGTGTGTAAATGAATGTTACTTTTTTTCTTTGACATTTGAAATATGAATTATTGTGTCTTAAGATGTTTGTTTTGGCCAAATTTAAATCCTGCTTCTTGATACTTCAGCTTATGACTGTAAACAGCTAATTTTTATTCCTTTTTATTTATTTATTTTTTATAAAATTGCCCTCTTTTTAAACCCTCAGATTTCGACCTCATCAGGATGCAGACCCTGAAAAGCCACGAGTTGCTGCTGTCATCGACAGACTTATTGCTTTTAAAAACAATGATTATGGAGCATGGGTGCGAGGAGGGGATATTATCGTTCAGAATTCAGCGTGGGTATTCTTGACCAAGTTATTATCTGATGACATGTATATATTTGTTTTTAAGTTTTTTTTTTTTTTTAAACCAATAGGATGAAAGTATGGTGGTGATTCCTGGAATCACATTGTTATTATTATTTTTATTAATAAGACAAGCTCTAAGGAAGTGTGCTAGAGTTAACAGACTGCAAATATTTGGAATCGTCTCATTCTTGTGCTTTTATTGGAACTGAACTTGTCTGGTGACATGAGAGATTTGCAATGAGACTGAACAGAAGCTTAGGATCTAACTTTATGTACTAACGTGGTTTATGTCAGAGCACTAAATATTTGAAACTACCTGTATTTCTTTTTCCCCCTTCTTGGAAAGTCCTGAAAGTTTTTCTGATTTTTTTTTTTTTTTTTCTCCATTGCCATTCAAAGCAAAGCTGTATAATTCCACCTTACTGAGTCTGTTGACTTATTTCTTACCATGACTTGAAGCAGGAAGTTTCTCATTTCTTTTTTTTCTACTTGTTTGAAGAGAGGCCTGATGCAGGTTTAGCTAAAAGTTTGGTGATGCAGGTTGAGCTAAAGGTTTGGTGTTCAACCATCTGGAAAGAAGATTTTGATTTTTTTTTTTTTTTTTTTTTCTGGCACTGACCAATAGCTTCTTGGCATTTCACCATCATTTCTGACTTTTATCACCAAGGTGGGGAGGAAATTGATATTACACTGAATCTGTAGAAATGACTTAGGCAACACATATTATACATTTTTGATAAGAATACTATGATCTAATTATTTCCAAACAATAATTCTAAAAATAATAATTTTAGCTTGCACATGCTGCTTACTATGTGTCAGACACTATTCCAAATACTTGAAGTTATTTAGTATATTTAATGCTTCAAGGATTCTCCGAGGCCTGGCATGGTGGCTCCTATCTGTGATCCCAGCAGCTCCGGAAGCTGAGGCAAGAAAATGGCAAGTTTAAAGCCAGCCTCAGCAATTTAGCAAGGCCCTAAGCAACTTAGCAAGACCCCATCACAAAACATAAAAAGAGCTAGGAACGTAGCTCAGTGGTTAAGTGCCCCTGGGTTCAATTCCCAGTAAATGAAGAAAGAGAATTCTCTAAGGGTGGTTATATTATTTATTTCAGCTTATAGATGAGAAAATCAAGGGAGAAAGAGGTCAAATAACTTGCCCAAGGTCACACAGCTAATAATTGGCAAAGCCAGGATTTGAACCAGGTGCCACCGCTTCACAGTTTGTGTTTCAGTGTGCAGTTCAGCTTCTGTGTGGTTGGAGAGAGTAAACATGGGGACTTCCTGGATTTCACAATTATGTATTAGAGAATTATCTCTTATGTGGTAAATTAAAGTGTTCTGTCATCATCTGTTCTCTTACAGATTTGCAGATAATGGAATAGGACTAACCTTTGCCAGGTTTGTAATTGCTTAAAAATGCTTACTTGATTATTATAAAGCCAGGTAAAATTACCCTAGATTTTTTTCCAGGGATGGGAGGCCGGTGGAGAATAGAGTAGATAATGCACAGGAATGTTTTATTATTCATGAACATTAAAAAAAAAAAAAAAGTTAGCACCCTCTTTCTGATACCACTAGAGGGCCAAAAATACATTTTTGTTGACTAATTGAATTCATACCAAAGCAGTAGGTTAATCTGGCTGGAATTCCGCAGAGGAACAAGCCAGTCATAATTTTTGCTTAGAAGAAAGCATTTGAGATTTAGACTGCAGTTTTTAAAAAGTAGGCTATGAAAGAGAAAGAGAAACAGGAGGTTAAAAACCAATATTTTTCCTTTAGAAGCTGCTTTAGTTTAGCATTAAGAACTAAACATTTTGTGTTAATATTTTTCTCTGGATGGTAATCATTGTTGTCGCCATGTTATTATTTCATTTGCAGTGCTGTTGCTTGAAACCAATCAGTTGTGGCTACTAAATTAAATTTCCTTTGTTTCTGTGTAAATTGCAAGGCACTTAATAATTTATAAGAGGTATTTTCACAGTTTAAAGTCAGTTCCTGGTGATTCGATAATTATTGAATTGATAGTGTAGTAGAAAAAGGTATTGGCTTTGAAGTCTTTGTTTTTTTAAGCTATTTAAGTTATAGTTTGCATTCTTGTGAGGTAAACTTGTATTTTTTGAAGGAGTGGGGCTGATGACTGTCTTCATTTTAACAGTGATGGAAGCTTCCCAAGTGATGAAGGTTCCAGCCAGGAGGTATCTGAATCCCTCTTTGTTGGGGAGAGCAGGAATTACGGTTTTCAGGGTGGTCAGAACAAGTACTTTGGCATTGGAGGAATAGACCAGAAGCTTCGGACATTACCTCGGAATAGGTAAACATGGCTTTGGTAATAGAGATTTTTAATTTAAGCAATAGAAGGAAAATGTAACACTGAAAAATTTTCTGTAATAATTCTGGATAGATTGTTCCTACTGTAACTTCGTATCTTACTGTTGCTCCTGTTACTATCATTGTGTATATTATCCTCATCAAATTTCATGCATTAACTATTAGTCATTTCATAGATTCTATCATTGATTTTATAACAAGGAAGTCTACCTTGTTTCTTATATGTAAGACCTTATGTAAGATGGTGTTTTTTCTTTATTTTTCTTTTTACTTTCTTGAGACATAAAAAGTTGCCAAACCATAAACTATGACATTAGGTCAGTTTTCCCTCGGTTTGTGATGTTGGTTTTCAGAAATAGCCACTGGAAGAAGGAAATTACCTCTTGAAAACGAGTCCTAGAAAATAGGAGATGGTTGATGCCAAAATTGATTCAAAACCCCACCATGACTGTATAATTCACAGTGTTTGAGGTGTTAGGGAGGGGCAGACTTTTGGCTTGTTTTCTGTCAGCATGATCAGAGCCATTAACATAGTACTTAGCACTAGAAAGATTCTTCAAAGCTTTTAGAAAACTGTTAACTAATTAATCTCTACTTCAGTTCTGTGAGTCTGTTTGGAGTCATCCTCATTTTATTTGAGAGAAAACCAGGTAGAGAAAAATCAAAGCATGTTCTAAAGACCTGAAATATAAATTTATGCCATATTCATCAAGAATCAGCTCCTTAAAGGAGTGTGCTCTCTGGATATTGGGTCAGAGGTAGGAGAATTGGGCAAACAGACTCTCAACTTTACTAGTTTCTGGCAAAGGGTGGCCTGTGCTTGGCTTCTCTGCCCTTGTGCCTGGCTTTCTGAGACTCTGTTTTATTGTGGTGATGCTGGGTATTGAGCCCAGGGCCTGCACATCAGACTGATCCTCTGCCACTAAGATGTAACCCAGTGGTGCTTGTCTTTGTGGAATATTGAGCATCAGGATATGCTATAGTATGTAGAAATCCCATGGAAGCCACTGGGAAAAGAAGCTAATGAATTTTTTTAATAGCTAACATAATTAGGCTGCACCTGCCTCTCCTAATAGTGTAGATGGAAAAAAAACAAAAGGAGCCACATTGGTTGGGGAATGGGCCGCAGTATCATGGTGGGTGATTTGATTTCATTTTTTTTTTATTGGACATTGTCCTCCAGTTTGATTTCAAATTTGTTTTTGTTTGCCCAGGAAGATTTTCAAAACAAATTTCACATTGATGAATGGATTATTTTTGTTATACTGATTTTTATAATATTTTCTATGAGGGAAAACCATTTTGAGTTATGTGCTTAGAAACATAGCACGATGCACAGGTTTTCACACAGAATACTGGGTTTTCTTGCTAGGGTGTATGCTTTTGTTGTAGCATATCGCCAAGTTGTAATTAGTTACTGTAGAAATCTTTGCAGTGTGATTAAAGAATTCAACAAGAAATTAAACTTAAGGAATTGAGAATATTATAGGATTTGTACATTAATTCTGGCTAAAGATTTATGATTAGTAGGCTAAGGAGAAAGGAAGGATATGAATACAAAGAAGTTCTCAATCTAGCCAGCCCTTTGACATAGCAAGCCCTGAAGACTTAAGCTTTTTACTTTTATTTATATCATTTCACCCTTTTACTGTCATTTAGTGGCTTCAGAGGAGTTTTTTTGGTGCTGGGGCTCTAACCCAGAGCCTTACGCACTCTAGGCAAGTGCTCCACAATTGAGCTTCATCTCCAGCCCTCGATAAATCATCTTAACTGAGTTGATGCAAGGAATCCAAAGTCACCTCTATAGTGAGACCTCTGTTCTGTCCAAAAGTAGCCTATCTTCCCCCAGTCTATTGTGTTTATATCTTTTTCTCTCTATTGCACTCAGTATCTGAAATTTTCACTTTGTTTTTTTTTGTTTATCGTTCCCACTGCAGTATATATTTTATTCCAGGAGGGACTTGTTTTGGTTACCACTGTACCCTGGAATTATGGATATTTAGCAGTTTGTAAACACAAATAAGTGCTGGTCAAGAGGCAGGCCTATCTGCATAAAACAAAATCTTGTATTTTAACAGGACATTCCCAATTAGAGGCTTTCAGATTTATGACGGGCCCATTCATCTCACCAGGAGTACTTTCAAAAAATATGTGCCAACTCCAGACAGGTACAGCAGTGCAGTTGGCTTCCTCATGAAGAATACCTGGCAGATAACCCCCAGAAATAACATTTCCCTTGTGAAGTTTGGTCCACATGTAAGTACATTCTTAAGGTTCCTACACATGACTTTAGTGGGAAAAGGAGGGATAACAGATTCTGAAGGACAAAAACACAAAGGTTTATAGTAAGTCTTACTGTTGGGGAAGAAGAATACATGTAACTCCTAATCCCATTCACTCTTTCCCACTGAGTTCAAGGCAAGAACAGAAGTCCCAGATGACTTGGGGTATCTCTGACATTCAAGTGATAATCTTGATTAGGTCAATGACTTAAAGTGATGACAGAGGGGCATGTCACAGGAACATGAGGACTTATGATTTTGGGAAATTGAGTATAATAAGCTAGTACTATAGCCCCATCTCCACTAGGAGGATTTGGGACCTATCTGGTATTTTACTTATATGAAGCTGTTTTTCTGGGTAACTAGAATATAAAAAATTGGGGACACAAAGGAATGCTGGGAAGTGTGATCAACATCGTGTTCTGTCATGAACTGTTGGGTGGATTTTATAAAAATTGCAAAGAAGATAGACTTCCATTGTTTACAGTGTAGTAGCCCATAGAAGTGAATTTCTTAGCAGTTTCACCATTTCCCTGTTGTCCGTAATACACAGGACAGTTCGATTATGGACTCGCAGGACTTTGCCATCTTGCCAGGTCCACGGTGGTGGTGACATAAGCCAAAACTGGAGAATAGCTCAAAGCTCTCAGTTCTCTCACTCATGTCACAAACTTTATGGTTGACCACTTTAAAATAAAGCTCAAGATAGGTTTATCAGTCTCTATCTCTATCTAGATAGAGACAGCTAAGGCTGTTTTAGAAAACTAGACTGAGGTAGGGGCAAAAACTAGGTCCTCAGCTTAATTGGTTGATTTTCTTTTGGGTGACGTGACCCCAGGTTAAGAGGTGGGCCATACTGAGAGATGTTTTCCCATATAAAATAAGTAGGAAGTTTTTTTTTTTCTTCTTCTTCTTCTTCTTCTTCTTCAGTGCTAGGGATTGACTCCTGGGCCTTGCTAGTCAAGTGCTCTTCCATTGAGCTACAACCCCATCCCTTTATGGTGGACCTTAGAGCACCTCTCCTGTGTGAAGGTTGGCTGTTTGCTTACTGCCCATGTGGACTTCCCCATAGTCCTCCATGCATAGAGTTCAGTGACCACTGATGTGGTCACATTGAAAAGCCGTTTTTGAAATGTTGCATTTATTGTGAGAGTCGTAATGTTAAATTGTAACAGCATAAGAGCATGCATGTCGGTTAAGTTCAGTGGTTCATCCTGCTTGGAGTTTTCTGTGGTGGTGATACTCTGGGAATAGTTTCTAAAAGAAACAGTTTGCAAAATTTGTTCTGCATAAATAGGTAGAAAATGTACTATGAGCTTTTCTCAGATTTAACCATAGGAGGCACAAAGGAAAAGGAAAACTGTAGAACTTAAGAACCTGGACCTACTTGACTACAAACTTCACTGTTTTCCAATGAGTAGCTTTATCTAAATGATAAATGTCCTTGGGTGATGTAAGAATAAAAAAATGTTAGAGGAAATCAGTAATTTTCCACAAATAAGAAGCAGCTATAAACTGTCATCTGCAATCTGCTTTGCAGGTCACTTTTACATGTTTAGTAAAGGCTTTAAATTAACCACCCGATATAAAAATCACTGAGCTGGGCATGGTCAGGTTGAGGAGAGAGAGACAGCAGTCTACACATTTCAGCAGATTTCAGTGAGTTCAGTAGTAACCCAGATATACTAAGCTACTGCTTACATGATATATCAGTTTTGAACTATACTTATTTTTTGGTGGGGAGGGTCATATGAATAAGTAGCTAAAGCTTTTGGGGTAAAACACATTAATTAGCTCTAAAGATATACTTTAATAGGTCTTTAGTTAATTGAGGTATAATTTGCATGCAGGGAAATACATAGGTCTTATGTGTGGAATTTATAATTTTTGGCAACTCTCTATATACAACTTCATAGTTCTTTTTCCCTCAACTCTGTTCATTTCCCTTATCATAATTAGTTTTCTCTCAACTCTGCTGGTTTCCCTTACCATAATTAGTTTTGTCAGAGCAGGTTAATAGTTTTCAGTGGGGGGAAAAAAAGGGAATAAAAAGATGAGATTCAGTATTTGCCAATTGACCTTTGTAAGGCTTTAGACATTTTTCCCCCAAGCAGGCTATTAATTAAGTAGAAAACTCTGATTGACTGGGTGCCATAGTTACCAACAATGAACCCTAACTCCGAACTGTTTTCACTTTAAAGCAGTTGTGTGATGGGCAGGCACTTGGGTCATCGAAGGCTGATGCCGAGATGGCAGGAGCCCTTATTTTGTGATGTCCTTGGTTTTCACTGCCATCAGGTCTCTCTGAATGTCTTCTTTGGAAAACCTGGGCCCTGGTTTGAAGATTGTGAGCTGGATGGGGACAAGAACTCCATATTCCATGACATTGATGGCTCTGTGACAGGGTACAAGGATACTTATGTGGGAAGAATGGACAACTACCTGATCCGCCATCCAAGCTGTGTCAACGTGACTGAGTGGAATGCAGTGGTTTGCAGTGGGACCTATGCCCAGGTAGGCCCAGAAGGCAGTTGGATGCTGAGTCCTCAAGCTTCTCCTAGCGCTGCCTCTGTGAGGAGGTCACTTCGGCTTCTTGGTGTGATTGGTGCTTTGCCAAGAGTGATTTTTTTTCAGGGGTGGGGGAGTGAGTTTTCCTGAAAGCCACCTCAGTTTGGCAAATGAAAAAGTGATTTGTAGTGGGACAAAATGATTCACCCTTGTTGAAATAGGTTTGAAATATTGCTGTGGAGAGAACGCTTGTGTTTTGGCTCTTCGGTTTCTCGCCCTGTCCCAGCCCTGTCCCCCTAGAGGAAGTTTTATCCTTTGCTTTCAGGGACATATTTCTTTACTTAATTAGGGAATCTGACTAAAGTGGGAAGTTCCTCTCTGGGAGGTGACCCTGATGACAGACACGTGAATACAAGGAAAAGATTTAGTGTGTGGAATGGCACAGGAAAGTCAGGGCTCTAAGTTGCAAAGGTGATTTGACAGTGAGATTTGAATGGAAGAGATTATAGAACGGAGGCACCAACAGCCCAGAATTTTGAAGGAAGCAGACCCCCCTTGCCCCTGCCCATATTCTAGACAATGAGAGGTTAGGATTTAATAATAGACTGTCAGGGGAGATAAAAGAATAAAGGAAAGGGGATGATTAGAACATAGGGAAATTAAAGGAAGAGCAAAGATCCTTTAAGTGGAATTGGGCTCTGTAAGCCCCCAAGGCAGGGAAGAAGCCCTCCTGCCCCTCCATTTTTTGGGAAGATGCTCTTATTCCGTCGTCTGGACTCTTCCTGGGAAGGGACCAGTTTTGTGATCTTTCCCCACGGCCAGCCTCTGCTTGCTTTGCCTGTTAAGCGTGCATTCGTGGACTCTGCCTGTCCCTTCTCTGAGCACCCGGAGCTTACTGTATTTGTACCACTTGGGCTTCTGTAGTTGGAGCGTCTTATAGTGGAATTGTTCACCACGCTTCTGACTTTGAATCATGACTGTTAAAATATGTGACTTTTACATTTAAAAACTTAAAAAACAATTTTTGGATTCTGATCTATCAACAAGACAAAGGGCTTAAATGTGATAAAGACTGGACAGTGCTTCTCATTTATTTTAATGTGTTATTAGCTTCTGTGTTATGGCATTTCTCATTACCAAGAAGAAAAAAAAAAAAAAAAACAGAACAAAAGTAATATAGGACTAAGTCCTGGGGGACAAGGAGAGAATGGAGAATTAACTGCAGTATAATACTGAGAAGAATGATTCGAAAATATGATTTCTTT
Organism: Callospermophilus lateralis; assembly: GCF_048772815.1. Taxonomy (NCBI): domain Eukaryota; kingdom Metazoa; phylum Chordata; class Mammalia; order Rodentia; family Sciuridae; genus Callospermophilus; species Callospermophilus lateralis. The sequence continues at coordinate 70,562,896 of NC_135306.1, read as the reverse complement.
TTTTTTTCTCTCATTTTATTCTTAACCAGAATTTCCTTTGCTTCAAATTGTTTGCCCATCTGTACTTAGGAATCTATGGCCATTCTAGAATTAAAACTAAAGCAAAAGCCAAAAATAAAAAGCCCTCAGTCTTTTAATAGCTACAGTTTTCATTAAATTTTTTTGTCAACCATGTGTATTCACATGTGGGTATCTGTCTGCTTTCTTAAAGTGATAGATGCTCACTGATGAAAATTATTATGAATTTATAAAGTACATGGTTATGATAACTCATACTTTTTATAAATTAATTTTATTAATAAATTTTATATGTATTTTTTATTTATTTTTCAATATTTACTCATGAATTATTTATCCCTTTGGGTTTTTAACATTATTTGAGGTAGGAACTTAATCTTTCTATCTTAACAAAGCAGAAGAATAGTTCCATTTGTAGTTGTAGATGCAGGAAAAAATAAGTCATCAGGGACCTCCCAGGAGACTCTGGGAATGGTAAAACTGCGGGTCAGGAGTTCTCGCCTGAGAATTTGTAATTTGGGCTGGAAGTTCTCATCTGTAACCATTTGCTCTCGCTTAGAAATAATGTAGCAAACATTTGTAGGCAAAAGACAGTAGCATCTGAATCCCAACATAGAATAGTTATTTTATAGCTGTATGTAAACATTTTTAAATGGCATATGAGCTCTTTGCATACCTGATGCATAAAGATACTCAGGAAGAAAGGTGGTAACAAAGAATTAAGGTCACTTTTGCCACCTCCAGTCATCCTTGGGCAGGAAGTGGGGGATGTACATGTCTGCCTGCCCACCTCCTCCCAAATTAAATATATGTCAAATATAAATAAAAGATTTAAGAAAATAATATATATTAAAGTATATATTACATGGGTATTTAAATGAAAACAATCAGAAATATTAAAAGTATGTTTTCCATCTATTTCTAAGTCTTTAAGTGATGTCAGTTTAGAAGAGTATTAAATTAGTCAGACATGAACAAAAGAACATATATGTAATTAAGTCATTATAGACAAGATTGTAAGAAATGGCAGAAAAAATATGGAAGTATTCTTCATTAAGCATCAATATTCTCCAAACGTTTTAATAATTCTGGAGAATTTAGTTACTGGATACTGCTTTGTTTTAGGAAATTGTTCTGAGGTTTGTCCTTTGGAAGATGCATTTGTGGAAGGTTTTGTTTTGGCATGAAGAGTGCTCTAATGCCTCTGGAATAAAATCAAGATTTTCAAATTTGTCTCAGCTTAATGTTTTTCCAGTTGCTACAGAGTACTTTATAATTTTTTTTTTTTGAATGGGTGAAAAATGACTTCTTGGGCTAATGTAGGTCATGGAAAATTGAAAGTCAAAGCCCCAAGATATATAAATTTTCCATCTCTTGGTTTGGAGGAAAATCTCTTAGATTTGAGTAGAGGGTATCAGTTTTCACATTAGTTTACTAATTTTTTTTTGCCCATGTGTTCTTCAGATTGAGGGATTTCATGACAGGCTGAATAAGCCACAGGAGTTTTATATTCTGATGAATAAGCTGGCCTGCAGTGGTGGAACTGATGATGAAGATCTTGGCTAGCAAGAACGCAGGGTCTGTTCTGACCACATCTAGTTTAAGCAGGCTGCATTGTTAAGTGTGGCTTAGGATGTAGTTGGCCACTGCTCATGTAGTCTGGCACAGATCACAGAATCTCTCTTTTTAATGTAGAGACCCTTGACTTTATGCTAGAAAGATTTGTATAGTTATTTCAATTTTCATCCTCTTTCATTCAGTTCTTATTTGTTTTTTCAAGGTCTATGTACAGACATGGAACACACAGAATCTTAGTATGACCATCACACGAGATGAGTATCCATCCCACCCTATGGTACTCCGGGGGATTAACCAGAGGGCTGCCTTTCCTCAGTACCAGCCTGTGATCATGCTGGAGAAGGGCTATACCATCCATTGGAATGGGCCAGCACCACGGACTACATTTCTATACCTCGTAAACTTCAACAAGTATGTTTCTATTACTGTCATTTCAAACAGTTGAGCAAGTACTGACTTAGTGAAGAAAACAATAACATATTTCCTTCCTATCAAGAATGCCTGTTTCATGTACTTTGTTCCTGTTGTGGAGAGACTGTGTTGTGTTGATGGAGTAAAGAGATTATTTATATAAATTGGGTCCTGTTATTTTGAAAACTTTTCTTTTTTTCTGAGACCAAGGTATTGTGTACATAAAGCAATTTAGCAATAAGTTTTAAGGTAGGCTGCTGAACTTTAAGTCCCTGTAGTTGAAGTTGGAAGAAGTTTTATATGATTTTCCAAATGGGCACCGGTAAAATTAAAGGATTTTTGAGGCCAGGTTTAGACTTGACAGAAGAAAGTAGGTTAGATTGGTAATATCTGCTGTGGGTAAGTGGGGGGAGTTGGGGTTTAAATGCCCTGACTTAAAGCATGATTTTGTCCCTTCTCAGTTGTTTGTCTCAATGATATCAAACTCAATCCAAGTTGATATGTTTACATTAATTTACGCGAGTGTGTCAGTTGATAAAAAAAAAAAAAATGAACTCATACTAGATGTGCAGAAAAAAAAAAACAAAACCTGAATGAATAGATAAACCCAAACTCTTTTTTCCCTGTGGTGGGTAGAGGATATGGCAACTAAATCTGCCTTAGGGAGTGCGGCCAGACTGCAGTCAGAAAGTGATACTTTGGTCAGTCTTGTTACAAAATCAGAGTTGGGACAGGGCCTACTCTACCTGGGGAATGATGAATTTGGTGAGATGGGAACATAGGGTGTCAGGAAAAGTGACCCAAAGTGAAGTCAGATCGGAGAAAGGGGACTGCAGTTGTCCTTCTGTGTCCTTGGGGAACTGGTTTCTAGGACCACCCACCCACCCATGAGTACTAAAATCTGTGGATGCTCAATGCCTGTTATACCGTCCTGCATATTTTAAACCACTTCTGGATTACTTATAAAACCTAATATGATATAAATGCTATGCAAATAATTATATATAGTTTAAGGAACAATAATAAGAAAAGAGTGTGTTTTCACTACAGCTGCAATTTTTTATTTTGAAAATATTTTTGAATTGGGGTTCATTGGTTGAATCCTGTGAATGTCGACTCTGCAGATAAGGAGGGCCCACTGTATTTTGAAGGGCAGGAGCAAAGCCATCTAGATCTATAAAACTGTTAACCTGTGGGGTTCTATGAAGCTGCTCAGATATGTGCCTAGAAAATTGCCATGGCTCATTCACCTGACTGGTCATAAAGCTCTGACTCATCGGACTCTCTTTGAACACCCAGTTGAAGTAAACAGAGAGGAATAGAACTTACAGTTGAGCTATAAATAGGTCACTTCCAAGAATGGGTGCTCATCATGGTGGGTGCCCTTGCTCTGAAATAGTTAGGCAGATGGCACGTGCTCTACACTGAACCATGGCTTCTCTCTAGCACTTCTCTAAAACTTCCCATACTCATTCCTCACTCTGCCTTTTCCCTCTTCCCTCTTCATCCCTGTTGGTTCTGGCTCCTGATGTCACTCAGATCTCTACTGCTTTCTACTCCCACAGATTATGACTGAATTCAGGCCATCATCAATCCCCCGCCTTTTTTTGAGGGGATGGGTACTAGGGATTGAACTCAGGGGCACTCAACCACTGAGCCACATCTCCAGCCCTATTTTGTATTTTATTTAGAGACAGGGTCTTACTGAGTTGCTTAGCACCTCACTTTTTGCTGAGGCTGGCTTTGAACTCACGATCCTTCTGCCTCAGCCTCCTGAGCCTCTGGGATAACAGACATGCCCCAGTATGCCCGGCTTCCATCACCATCTCTTGGAACCCTGCAGCAGCCTCTTACTAAGTCTCCCTATGTACGATGCTTAGTTCACATTGTGTTCAAGGAGAGATTTTTTTTTTTTATTTGTAAATTTAAGCTTATTTCAAAACTGATACATGAAAGCATAAGCATTGCACATATTCATGGGTTACCACATGATGTTCTGATACATGTATGCATAGCGTATTTAAGTCAAGTTTTACATATCTGTCTTCTCAAGTGTTTATTATTTTTTTATGGAGGAAATACCCTCTTCCAGGGGTGAGATTTCTTAAAGTCCAGTCTGAGACTGTCAGTGTGTTCCAGAGAATTCAATAAAAGAAACAAATAATAGTCAGGGAGGATGGTGAAGAAATGTCAGCAAGTGATCGGTATTCTAAAAAGTTACATGGAGCAGGCTTATGCATTTGAGGTGAAATGTTAGAATCAAATGATGCAGGGCTGGGGATGTGGCTCAGTGGTAGAGCTCTTGCCTAGCAAGCAGAGGATTCTGGGTTCAGTCCTCAGTACTGGGGGGAAAAATGCACAAGTTCTGTATAAAGTACTATGCAAGGTTTTCATCGCATACTAAGCAAGTAAAAAACATTTTCAAGTAAAAAAAGGCTGAACCTAAAAGTTTCAAAATCCACATGGGCCTAAAAGTTAGTCATGCTTTTCTATTTAATTAGGTAGAAGTTATAAAAATTATTTGATGAGGAGAGGCAAGAGGAAGACGTGGGTAATTTCTTTTCCCAAATTTAATATAATTATAGAGCAATCATAGACTTTGTCATAGTTCCACTTCTGAAAATAACACTTTAAGAGTTATAAAACCACTGGGCACAGTGGTGCCTGCCTATAATCCCAGCAACCAAGAGGCTGAGGCAGGAGGTTTGTCCTGTTTAAGACCAGCCTCAGCAATTTAAGGAGGCCCTTATCAACTTAGTGAGACCCTGTCTCAAAGAGAAAAAGAAAAAGAAAAGGGCTAGGGATGTGGCTCAGTGGTGAAGCACCATGAGAGTTCAATCCGCAGTATGTACCCCCCAAAAGAGTTAGGAAGCCATACTCACTTATTTAACATAATAAAGAAAGTACAGGGAAAAAAACATTAAAAAAAGAAAATTGAAAAAAATCTGTAGTTCTAGTTAAAGAGTAGCATGTAAACATTTATATTGTTCTCTTCTTTATCCACACTCAGATTTTCCTGCACATAGGGGTGTGCAGAAATTTTCTTTAACTGCCCCTTCCTGCATCAATATTTAGTGTTTCTCCTGTCCCCTGCTCGTTTGCTAGTATAAAAACTTCATGGAATATCTGTTTGCATTCTAATTATTCATCAGTGGGATTACTGGGTAAAACTTGTATGACAATTTAAAGGTCTTATAACAGATTGAGAAAGTTCTTTAGAACGAACGATGGAAAAGTTCTGGAAATGAAGAGTGGTGATGGGTGCACAACCAGGTGAATACACCCAATGCCGCTGATCGCTACAGCTAGAAGTGGTTAAAATGGTGAACAATAAAAAGATGAAAAAAAAAAAAGTAAATTATTTTAAATGACTTTTTAAAAGGATAACTCAATATCTATCAACATTAAAAATACTAACGTAATTTGATGATACACATCAAAGGCATTAAAAAAGCAATTCTGCCTGCCACTAGAAATTTCTTAATATTATTACAAAAGATAAAAATATATTTATGAATAGAAAAAGTCTTCAGAATGATTTTACCATTGTACACTTCCACCACCAGGCTGTTAGTCTTTCTGTCTCGATACACTCATACCCAATCATCTCACTTGGCTTTATTATCCATTTGGAGTATCTGAGTATATTTATTCAATGTTTATTCACAGCCTCCCAAATCCTGTTGAAACCAGATTTTTTTTTTCTCTGTAGAATATATTCTGCAAATTTATTGATAAGAGAAATGTAGGCAACAGAGGTGATTGGTTAGTATGTCAGGGTTTGGGATTTTCATTGTTAGTGGCTTAACATATAGTGGAAATTTAAGAAGGAATAAATTATAGTTAAAATTTATATATACCATGATTCCCAAAGGATTTTAACTCAAGTGTGAATTATAATTTTTTTAATTGTATCTCCTTTAAAGGAATGACTGGATTCGAGTAGGCCTCTGCTATCCATCAAACACAAGTTTTCAAGTTACCTTTGGCTTTTTACAACGGCAGAGTGGCTCATTATCCAAAGTTGAAGAATATGAGCCCGTGAACTCGCTGGAAGAACTGCAGAGGAAGCAGTCTGAGAGGAAATTCTATTTTGACTCCAGCACAGGGTAATTCAGTGGAACCAGGTCATGAGAATGAATGCTATTTTTCTTTAATGGTGAAATTACTAGTTCTTCATTGTAGCCAAGAATTGCCTGTGATGTGATAGCTGTTTAGGAAAGCAGCTGATGTGGGTGCTTCTCTGCACATCGTTATTAAGGGTTTAGAGGAGAACTAGAATGACTGGTTATTATAGCTGGCAGTAGGAATTGAGTGAAGATGTTTGCTATTTACATATTAAGACAATTTAGGGAGAGAAGTTATCTTTGACAATGAATAACCAGTAGACCCAACTGAAAATGAAAATCCTTTTTTCTTCAAGTCCTAAGGTAGTTATTTACATGTAATAGAGTTCAGATTTCAGTGGAAGCGCATTTTTCTCCTGTTGCTGCCTTAAGGTTGTCTTTCAAGTTGACCTTGAGTTTTTGAAGGTCACTGTATAACCATGGCATATTTGCTTTCAACTTTCTCTAGGCTGCATCTTTCCACTGTTTAATTCTAATCCTGTTCTCCTGGGGTCCTGTTGGCTTTGTCTGCTTTTGTCCAGTTACAGTCTCTCAGCCTGTGGGTTATGGTAGGCTTGACCTCCTGTCTTATTCCAGCAAGTGGCATGCTCTTTCAGTCTCCATCCTTAAGCTGACATTCCAGCCATATACCATTGTCTAGGTACTGTAAAGATATTAATGTAAATAAGATGCATTTCTTTCACAAATTCACAGTCCATTGAAAGATGTGGGCATGCAAAGCAAGTAATTAAGAGAGTGAAAGATTTAAAGGCTGTAAGTTCTATAATGGGATATTTAATGTGCCTTTGTGGATACTTACCCTAGAGTAACCAGTGACATCCTGATAGGGTGACACTGGACCTCCCAAGGAACAATTAGGAGATGGAAAAAGAGATGGGTGAGGTTTGCAGGCGGAAAGAACAGTGTGCACAAATGCATGGACGCATGGAAGAATGTGGCATGGCATGTTTGGGGAAAGGCAAAAAGCTCAGAGTGGGGAGAAGGGTGGCAGGATTGATTGGGGGAAGAAAATTAGGGTTCAATTGTTGAGTGTCTGGTTGGCCTTTAAAAAAATTGCAACTCATTTTCTCTCCAGGACCTGCAGTGACTGGTGTGATCAGCCTAAGTTTTTTCTTAATAATCATCACTAATTCTTAATTTCTAATTAGAGTTCAAACCATCTGCCTGCATTTTTATTCTGTAGATGACAAATTCCACATTCCCAGTTGTTTTTCCACAAAAATAAATGGAGTACCCAGATTTGTAAGGATAGTCTGGTAACCACAAATTAATGATTTACCTGAATAATAAGAGGTAAATATTTTCTGGTCTGGGTATCTCAAGAATCCATCAGCCTCTGAACAATAATTTTGTTTTAAATTCCCTTTATTTTTACAATTTTAATTATATTTCAGAAATTACACTTAATTCAGGTCCCTGACATTCTAAAATTATTGGATGTTAAGGCAGTGACTACCTTTTTAACTCTCTCTCTCTCTCTCTTTTCTTTTCTTTCTTTCTTTCTTTTTTTTTTTTTTTTTTGTAGTTGTAGATGGACAGAATGCCTTTATTTTATTTATTTCTATGTGGTGCTAAGGATCAAACCTAATGTCTCACACATGTAGGCAAGCACTCTGCCACTGAACTACAGCCAGCCCAATTTTTTACCTCTTAATCACAACATTGCAGTGTTCAGTGACCTCATATTAAAATATGAATCCTTTTTTATTTTTAAATATTTTTTATTTGTAGCAATAGCTTTATTTATTTTTTATTTTTATGTAGCACTGAGGATCAAACCCAGTGCCTCACACATGCGAGGCAAGCGCTCTACCACTGAGCTACAGCCACAGCCCAAAATATGAATTCTTGATTACTGGTTATCAATCATTTTATCAAAGTCCTTTAGAATCTTGACTTGCCTTGGTTTAGAAAGACTGGGTTTGCAGATAGATATTGGACTGCTGCCTGGTTAGATTTTTCTGACCATCTTGGCAGTAGGAGGAAAAGTTGGAAAGGGTGGAACTGTTGATTTAGACGGAGTTTTGCTCAGTTACAGACTGAAGGACCCCAGGCCCATGTGCTCTTGAAACACATCACAGGATTTGATTTGAGACTATCTTGACCATAGCCAAGCAGAGTTGTTGTTTTATGACTTCAATTTTGCACCTTAAACCAAAATGATTTATGAACAAAAAGACAAAAAGAAGAAGAAGAAACCACATCAATTTAGGAATCCTAAGCTCAATACAAGTATATAGTTTTCTAAGGAATTTTTGAGCCAGGCCAAATTCCATGCTCTCAGATTACCTATTTAACTAATTTAAACCAGAAACCAACTTTGATATCTTCCAGAATGACTGAATCAAAGAATTGAAATATTTTCCAAAGCAGTACCGCATTTGACTTAATACCCTATAAGGACAGGGAAGAAAGAGAAACAATTCTGTTGGTTTTGCAATTAATTTTTCTTCCTATGAAAAGTTACTTATTGGAGAAATCCCTTTGGCCATGAGTTGATTTGAGGAATTTTATAAGTTTTTGAGAGGAAGTCTAACACCAAATGGATTGCTCTTTGCTTTGTGCAGGTTACTGTTTTTGTATCTCAAAGCCAAAAGCCACAGGGATGGCCACAGTTACTGTTCATCTCAGGGATGTGAAAGAGTCAAGATCCTGGCATCAACAGACTCAAAAGACGTCAGTAATTGCATGGCCAAAGCATATCCACAGTATTATAGAAAGCCATCAGTGGTCAAGCGCATGCCGTCCGTGCTCACCAGACTCTGTCAAGGCTGTGGCACTCACCAGGTAAATAAGGAAGAAGAGTGGGCTGTGGTTTGGGAGCAAAAATCAGGGGGTTTCTTTGGAATAGGAGCACTTTTCTTTGAAACGTATGTGTTGCCAATTTATAAACACTTGCTGGTGTCTCCTAAATTGGGGCCTATTCTAGAATGTGATCCTTATAAGAAGCAAAGTAGTCCAAATTTATAACAAAAGTACCTGTTCCCTGTGAGACATCAGTTTATTCTGATTAGCTGTGGCTTTTATAGTTTGAAATTAGAGGTTACTATATTGGCCATCCTTTTTTCTTTCCCAGATTTGTGATTCTGTTACAATGTTGCTGCTTGGTTTATACATCAAAAAGTGATATAAAAATGCTTTGTTTTATCGGTAGTGTGAAATTTCTCCTCAAAATGTGCAGCTTGTGTAAGAATTGTTTCCTTTTTTTTTTTTAAGGTGAAAAGCCACTCTTTAATTTTGAAGCATGTGCTATTAAATTTTCTTGTAATTCAAAGAACAGACTGACTTTGGTTAGAAGTGAAAAATGCTTCCTTTGATAGATTTCTGATTAGACTACTATATTTTAATAGATCTTGGGTCAAAAATGGCAGTGGAAATAAACCCAAACAATGTGCTTAAATTCCACATATGAATGGGTTCCAAAGGAATCAGACCAGTTCCAAGTGAAAAAGAAATACAGAATGAATACTGCCCCGACTCATTTTTAGTCTTCACCTACATGGGCTAGGGTAATCATCCTCTAAGTGTAGCCCCCCCAACCAGCAGCAACAGCATCCTTGGGAACTTGTGAGAAGTGGGAATTCTTGGGCTACCCTAGTTCTACTGAGTCAGCAGCTCTGGGTCAGGGGCCCAGCAGCCTGCAGTTTAATAGTCCTGCAGGTAATTCTAATTCTATTCACATTTGAGTTCTACTGAAGATGATTTTTAGAGCAAGAATTGAATTATCACAGAAATGCATACTGCCTACTTATACGGAGAAGACTTCTAAAGCTTGAGCTTTCATTTCTAATCAGCCTGATGAATTTGAGGAAACAAAATCTCTCACTGCATAAATTCTTTATTTCGTTCTCTCTTTTCATTTGTTTTTGGCTTTGTGGCAGTGAAAGCAGGGAGAGAAAGATGGATTTGAGTGTTGTTGTTTTTTAATGGCAACTCCTATCACAAACTCAGTCTCCCATACTCTTGAGTTGCCTATATTCTCCCATACAAGTAAAACCAAAAAGCAAACCGACAAAACAAAAAAGCCTTGTGTATATGAAGAGTTTGTGGGTATATGTACATGTCTACGGGCCCTTTGTTGGTCCGTGTTTTCTCTTTCTTTTTTCTTTATTTGTGGTATTTTGGGTTGAACCCAGGGCCTTGCACATGCTAAGCACACTCTCTACCATTGAGCTGTACCCTAACCCCTATGCAATATTTTGACTGTTAAAGTGATAGTTTGAGATAATCTTTGTGAGAGACTATTTTTTCCAGCCTCATTCTTGAGTTGGATTTGTTCAGAGAGTTCTTCATTGCTGAAGAAATTTTATTTAATTTTTACTTTTTTGTGGTATTGGGGATTGAACCCAGAGCCCCGTCACATACCAGTTAAGCTCTCTACCACTGAGCTACACCTGCATGCTGCTGAAGAGACTTTATATAACTTATGATCAACATTATTTGTGACAGTGATTAAGTCATCCTTGGAAACATCCTAGGCTTTATTTCATTAAACAGTTTCATGCATTAACGTGTAGCATTCTTTATTCTTGTGCCAGAAGCACTGATCATAATTTTTTTTAATGTCTTATAGTACTGACTTTGTTCAGTTGCAAAATACTTGAAGTATTTGGGAATATCACTTTTACTTGGAAGTTTGGGAGGAATTTTTATTTTGAATATCAAAACGAAACATATGTATTTAGAAGTAAGTAGGAAAATTCAGATGAACTTTTGACTCCAAACCTGAAATTCAAAGAAATGTCCAGATTCTGAATGCTGCTTAGTCTTCTGATGATTATTTTTTCTTGCAAAAAAGTTTTTGACATTGATTTATTAGAAAATACGCTTTGAAGTGTTAAATTATGTGAGAGTTAAGTGTTTTGAATGAGCAGAAGCCTCCTGGGGCGAGATTGGAGGAGCGGCAGGGATGAGGAAAAGGAATCACAAAGGCAGGGTGTGGGGAAGAAGGTGCAGAGCTCATGGGGAAGTGAGGGAGAGGCCCTGCCTCTTGAATGTGATAGGTTGGAGAGAAATGAAGGCCTGTCCCTAGGTGTAGCTCTGTCATGAGACTCTGCAGGTCACAGAGGTATGCTGAGACCTGGTCATGTACAAGGCCACTGGAAATTTTAAACAGAGTAGCCCTTGTTGTAGGTACTTCTTTCCTCAATCCTAGAATGACTGAGCCCCAGTTCACGATAATTGATCAGAAAAAAACTTTTAAAAAGATTTGTATCTATATTTGCCCAAAATGTTTACAACAATTTAAATTCAATGCATATTTATTAAGGCACTTACTGAAATGACTGAATTTTTTGAGGGGAGGATGCTGGGAATCAAACCCAAGGGTTAGCACATACTGAGCCCATGTTCTACCACTAAGCTACACCTCCAGCCCCTGAATTAATTTTGTCAAGATTATATTTGTTCGAAACAGATTATTCCAGAAAATGAAAAATTACACTTTTTGTATTAAGCATTTTAAAAAAACGGAGTTCAAGGTTTTGCAATATGTACAAAAAAATCAGAAATAGAAACACAATGGCACTAATAATATAATTGAGTTTCTCTTGATGGACCATTTGGGAAGAGGATATAGTCACCTTAAATATGGAACCTCTTCCTATCTAGGTGGTGTTTACCAGTGATCCTCACAAGAGCTACCTCCCTGTGCAATTTCAGTCACCCAGCAAAGCAGAGACTCAGCGCGGAGACCCATCTATTATTTCTGTAAGTACTGTCTTGTGTTGTTTTAGTCTATTTGGGCTGCTGTGAGGCAGGGTGGCTTACACACAACAGAAACCTATTTCTCTCAGTTCTGGCAGCTGGGCAGCACTCAGGTAGGTCAAAGCACTGTTAGATGTGGCCTCTGAGGAGGATCTGTTTTCTGGTTCTTGTATCTTGGTGCCTTCTGTTGTGTCCTCAAATGGTGGAAAGGTTGGGTTCTCTCTTGAGTTCCTTTTCTAAGGACACTAGTCCCTATCCTGAGGGCTTCCCTCTCATGTCCCAGTCACTTTCTGAAGGCCCCGCTTCCCAATACCACCACTTCAGGAATTAGGAATACAACAGAAGTTTTGCCCCCACAACATTCTGACCAGAGCAGGTGTGTATCCTGCGGTGGATTCTTGCTTTTATCCTTTATCCTGATGACCTATATTAACTCTGATAGTAGTCACTGGTTTCAACAACCTTTTGATTATTGGTGGCAAATGATACAATGAGGCGTAAAAACCTCTTTGAACATTTGTAATGTGTTTTGAAATACATTATTATCAAAATTTTCTTTTTTTCCAAGTGGATTGTTTACTGATTACTTTTGGGCTAATGTTAACACTTGTTCACATTATCTTTTAGTCACTGTTATAGATGACCCTGATTTCATTTCTATAAGAGAAAAGGCATCTTTGGTTTGCTATAGGCAGTCATCACATAGAAAACTGTTTTACCTTGATTTGCAACTTAAAATGAGCTCTCAAGATATGGGGAATGAAGGTTTTAAAATTTCTTTAGCTTTTTATTTTGAGATTGTCTATTTTTTTAGTGTTTTTTTTTGGGGGGGGGTGAGGAAAGTGAAAATACAAGAATTAGCTGTCTTTTAAAAAATGGTTTAATGGAAGTACAGTAGTGAGTCTCAGTGTCAACGCTAGAATTTGAGCTTAGAGTCAAGTTAGTCATGGGAATCGAACCTTGGCTTGTGACCTATCCCAAACCAGGTTGACCTGGGAGCCACCTTGTAAAGAGCTCTTTGGGGGAGCAGGTATCTAGCCGTCCCGTTCATAGCCAGCCAGGACCTGCACCCTGTCTCACATGATCTCTTTAGAAGTTCATTTTTTGTTTTTCCCCAGTGGTGGACAACATGATCAAAAATCCATTTATACGTGGACAAAGTTAAATTTTAGTTTTTTTTTTCTTTCCCAATTTGTTTTTGTTGTAGTAAGAGGCGCTTAACACAAAATTTACCATCTTAACCATTTTTAGGTGTTGAGTTCAGTGGTGTGAAGTACATTCATATTGTGCAAACGCCACCACCCTAATTCCAGAATTTAAATTTAAATTTTACTTAATAGCTTTGAATTAAGGAGATTCCTGTTTAGATGTAGCTCAAAGATTTCTTAAAGACTGTATTGACATTCATTCCCTTGTGTTAACAGTCCTTTATTTTGGATGCTGAAGATGTAATTTTATGAGCATGGAATTTGTTAGCTCAGCCTCTTCATGCATTCATGAAGGCAGATCCCAGCCTACTGATTACATCTGTTGGGGGTTGCATAAGGGAGGAGGGTAGGTGCTGAGGCCCACTGTTCTAATAGCTCCCTAGATAATTGAAGAAGAAATTGTTTTGCCCCCCAACCCCAAACAACAACAACAAACCTTCAGAAAGGTTATGCCCAAGGTCTGAAGACTTAGTTTGATTCTACTACTGCACATTGGGTGCCTGGGACCCTGGAAAAATCAAGGAACACTGTGTATCTCCAGCGTTCCCTTCTGGTTGACAGAAAAACAGCTTTTCCCTCTTGCAGATACATAATATAAGCATTCTTTCCTGGGACTTGGCATTGCGTTGTCTTTTATGGAAAGTTTTAATTTAACTAACAGGTTTTGGAGGATAGTTTTTCACAAGAACAGTTGGAGTGTATTGAAAATCATTATATACTTTTTTCTCAAATGTGCTTCAAATTTTTTTGATAGCAGGGATTGAGCTCAGGGGTACTTAATGACTGAGCCACATCCCCAGCTCTTTTTTTATTTGAGACAGGGTTTTGTTAAATTGCTTCATGCCTTGCTAAATTGCTAAGGCTGGCTTTGAACTTGCAATCCTCCTGTCTCAGCCTTCTGAGCTGCTGGGATTATAGGCATGTGCCACCACATCCAGCTGTACTTCAATCTTAAGCATTCAGATTTTTTTAAAAATAAGGGAATCTCTTCTAGTCTTTGCACATAGAAAATTTACTTCAGAATCTCCAGATCTCTTCACTAGATTAGAGCAATTTAAACATAAGTAACAAGACTATTTTGAATTTTGGGAAGATCAATATGATTAGAAATAAAATTTGAATATAATATCTCCAAGTCAGGTCAGGTGAAGTGGTGAGAGTGTTTCTCCTTGGCTAGCTCACTTTAGTTCAGTTTATGATTTTCCAAAGAGAAACATTGCCTGTGGAGTAGTATTTAGCCAGCTTTGTTTTATTTTTCCTTTCTGGCCGAGAACTTAATAATATTTGGATGTGTCCAGAGTATGCCTCTTTCTTGAAAAGATCACAAACCATTAAAGAGGATGATTATGAAAATTCAGCTCATGATCATTGTAAAATACAATGTAGCTCATTCAAAAGCACCATTTTGCTCTTTTGACGTCAGAAGAGGGCTATATTTAGAGCTAAAAGAGATAGAACAGTTGGACTTAAATGATATTTCAAACTCCATGAATCAGATTGTGATCTGTATATAGGTGTAGCACAGAGGCCAGCCCCTGGTCACTGTAGAGCTCTCGTCCTAGTGACAGTGCTTGTGTGTAGACATGAGGTCCCAAGCAGTGCAGAAGGGTCACCCAGCTCAGCTTGGTGGGGCTTAGAGCCTCTTACTCTATCAGCAAAGATCAAAGCACAGTATGTAGGCAGAGTTTAGAGGAACAAGGTGCAGTTTCAGACATTGGATGGGAAGAATAAGTAAAACATGTAACTCGAGTCCTTGAAATACAGTCTGATTCATGGGTTACAAGGGGCTAGAAAGACCAGTTATCCCAAAGATCTTCCTGCAACAGTGATGATAGCAGAGGACATTTTGTATCTTCAGGTCAATGGCACCGACTTTCCCTTCCGAAGCGCAGGTGTCCTCCTCCTCCTCGTGGATGCGTGCAGCGTTCCCTTCCGGTTGACAGAAAGAAAGTTTTTCCTTCTTGCTGATTTCAGTCGCATGGAAGAGTATTTGAAAACAAGCATCCCTCCAAGGTAGGTCTGGCTCACTCTGTACCAGGGATAAGCCATCTTGAGGATGTGGAGTCCTCTACACAGGTAACACTGGTCACCTCGCAGCTTTGGTATGTCTATCTGGTCTTTAACTCTGTGGGCATTCGGGGCTCTGCGAAAGGTACTCATTCCTTTTCACCTCAGCGTGATGCCTGTGTGGTCCAATCAGTTGACAAGCTGTTACTTATCCATGGCAGAACTGTGATGTTAGAAGATTTTGCAAATGATAGGAATGCTCTTAGGAAAGTTCCTTGTGTGGAACACTACTGTGCTGCTTTTTAGTACTAAATTGCTCTATGAAGGTTTATTACCATTTTGAAGTACCTTTCCAGGCAGTTTTCTTTGTCCCATTGATTGACCCTTACACAGCACTCTACTATATTTAGGAAGTCATTGCTTAGTCATTTGGAAATGACTGTAAAAGGGTAAATTAATTTTTAAGTGGTTGAGTGTCTGGTCTGTCTGGTTTGGGTTGTTGTTGATATCTGAAGAAAGATGTACAGGAGAGAAACCTTTCTTTTGCTGGGTTGGTCAGACCTTTCCTGGGGGAAAAGATGTGAACTCAGGGTCCTCTCTGCCCCTTAGCTTTGCTGCAGATGCTGAGTGCAGCCATTCAGGGAAGAGCATAAGCTTCCCAGGGAGTGAAGACCTGTCTAGCTTTCAAATCGTTTTCAGTTGATGTTATTACTTATGTTTTTTATAGATCACAGGACCAGGTCCCATGAACTAACTGGATTATTTTGGTGCAGTATTCCATGTGTAATATAAAGTCATCCTCCAGTATCCATGAGGGATGGTTTTGGGACCCCCTGTGAATACAAACATTTGAAGGTGTTCAAGCACCTCATATAAAAATGATGTCATATTTGCATATAACCTGTGCATATCCTCTTGTATATTTCAAATCATCTCTAGATTATGTATAAACGCTGTGCAAATAACTGTTATACTGTATAGTTTAAGGAGCAATAACAAAGAAAAAAAGTCTGTTCATATGCAATACTGATGTAGTTTTGTTCCCAAATATTTTTGATCTGATTGCTTGAATTCATGTATTCAGAACCTGTGGATATGGAGTGTTGGCTATAGTTTTATCTTATGGTTCAAGATAATTATTGGAGGTTACCTTATTCTTTAAGGGTTTCAAAGCTTTTCCTAATGATGAAAACACATGCACTTATTTCCCCTAAAACAGTCTAGGATATAAATTTCACCACAAATATTTAGGACAACACAGAAGTCCTGCAAGTTAACCTGTAGATTTGAGTTAAAAACTAACTCATTAAAAACGTAGTTTCTAGAAAGAGTAAGAAAGGCTTTTGAGAGATCAGTAATACCAATTCTTGATCTGGCTGCTGGTAACGCAACTATGTTAAGTTTGCAAAAACTTAAGTCTTTTGGACACTTAGGAATGTGTTCCTGTATGTATGTTGCATTTTAACCAAGTATTGAGAAATTATGGGGCAACTGGCAGTGATTTCTAGGAAGACTGAAGGCTTGCTTGTGTGTGTACATGTATGTGTGTGGTTGTGTGCATATACCTGGGGGCACACGGTGGCACGTGGTGGCAAGCTGATCTGTTAATGTTCTCACAACAGAGTCCTGAGTAATTCTGACCTATAAACAAAAGTCATGTCTTCAGGGTTGCTGGGGACAGTCCTCTGGCTGATTTTGAATTGAGGTTCCACTGCTTTAGAAAGATCAACCCCAGCACAGAACTTAACAGTCTTAGTCTAAAAGTCAAGACCCACATTAAGAAATTAAATACAATACTGAATTGTGATATATTCATACATGCACATAGCGTAATTTCGTCAACTTCATTCCTCAGTTCTTCCTCTTTCCCTCCCCTCCTCCCTCCTCATTGGTCCCCCTCTTCTATTTGACTGATCTCTTCTATTTTCATAAGATCTCCTTTTTGTATTCCTTTTTTATTTCTAGCTTC
The DNA here is from genome assembly GCF_048772815.1 of Callospermophilus lateralis. Lineage (NCBI taxonomy): Eukaryota > Metazoa > Chordata > Mammalia > Rodentia > Sciuridae > Callospermophilus > Callospermophilus lateralis. Next base: position 70,545,872 of record NC_135306.1, on the reverse strand, counting down.
TGCGTATGAGAGAAAACATTTAACTCTTGACTATGGGAGTTTGTCTTATTTCACTTAGCACAATGTTCTCCGTTTCCATCCATTTACTAGCAAATGCCATAATGTCATTTTTCTTTTTGTCTGAGTGGAACTCCATTATATATATGTGTGTGTGTGTGTGTGTGTGTGTGTGTGTATCACATTTTCTTTATCCATTTGTCTGCTGACTGACACCTAGGCTGGTTTCATAACTAGACTGTTGTAGGTTGTGTTGCTATAAAAGGTGGTATGTATGTATCACTATCATATGTTGATTTTAGTTCTTTGGGATAAAAAACAAAGTGTGGGATAGTTGGGTCATATGGTGATACTGTTCCTAGTCTTTGCAGAAATCTTCATACTGTTTTCCAATGTGGCAGTACTAATTTGTAATCCCATCAGTAATGTATTAGTATAAACTCTTTAAACAAATTACAATAATACAAGGGACTTGTTAATATAAAATACTAAAATAAACCTTGAAACTATAGTAACTAAACCAGGAAAAGGGTCCACAAGGATCAGAGTACTATGGCGATTTACTATATTATAACGATGGCAAGGTTTAAAAGATGTAAACTTTTTTCAAAAACCATGGAGAACAGCTTTTGTTTTATTATTTATTTATTTATTTATTTATTTTTATTCATTTATTTTTGTAGTCCTGAGGATTGAACCCGGGGCTTTGTGCATCTTAGACAAGCATCTTTCCACTGAGCTACATTTTCAACTCTTATTTTTATTTTTTAATATTATGTTTATATGGAGCCAACCTAGATGTCCTTCAATAGATCAATGGATAACAAAAATGTGGTATATATACACAATGGAATATTATTCAGCAATAAAAGAGAATAAAATCATACATTTGTAGGTAAATGGATGGAGCTGGAAAATGTAATGCTAAGTGAAGTTAGCCAATCCCAAAAACAAATGCTGAATGTTTTCTCTGATATAAGGAGGCTGATTCATAGTGGGGTTGGGAGGGGGAACATGGGAGGATTAGATAAACTCTAGGTAGGGCAGAGGGGTGGGAGGTGGAGGGAAGGGTTAGCAATGATGGTGGAATGACATGGACATCATTACCCTAAGTACATGTATGAAGACAGGAATGGTGTGACTATACTTTGTGTACAACCAGAGATATGAAAAATTGTGGTCTATATGTGTAATATGAATTGTTAATGCATTCTGCTGTCATATATAACAAATGAAAATTTAAAAAAGAAGATTGCGTTTATGATGATAACCATAGGTAAATAAAGAATCTTAAGTAAAACAAAAGCCATACTCTCATGAGCAACAAATTATTCCTTAAAAGAGCCAAGTCCTAGCTGCTCTCTGGGTCAGACGTCAGTAACTTTTGCTTTCTCTACTTTGGAGTTTTCCTATGTTGTAGTAAAGTGAGAAGTTCCATCTGGAGCCAGAAAATTGGAGCCTGTACTAGCAAGAATAAAAAAGCATCTGAGCTGTTTTTCTTTTTGATTTCTGCTTTTATCTGGAATTTCTATATTGTACTCTGTTCAAAAAGGTACTCAATAAATGCTGGATGATGAGAATTGACACCGATTTTCTCACTTTCACTTACAGGTCTATTGTTCTGTTGAGCACAAGAGGAGAAATAAAGCGGTTGAATATTTCAGATTCATTAATACCTCTGGGATTAGCCAAACCAGCTCACCTTTATAACAAAGGTTTGTATTTGTATTATTCTATCAAGTTCTTGTGAGGCTAACAGCATATACACTTCTACCAGTGGAATTGAGCTACCAGTCTGTTTTCATGAGCTTGTTTGGCAGGTATGGGCATCATTAAGATAATGTCTATATAAGGGGGACAGTGTTAGAGGAAGTGTGTTGGGATATGGTTTGTTACTTGGGTGGTAAGAGCTCATGAGTTCGTTTGCTGATATGAGGAATTGTAGAGTGTTTATATGTATATATATCTTCGTTTTGCTCAGCCCTGACTTACCTCCTGCATTATCTTGCTGGAAATTAGTAACTATACAAATTGAACTTTTTTTTTTTTTTTTTTAGGGAGTACCATATTTTTGGGATTCAGTGGAAACTTTAAACCATCATGGACTAAGCTATTTACCAGTCCTGCTGGACAGGGCCTTGGGGTGCTTGAAGAATTCATACCTTTGCAGCTAGATGATTATGGATGTCCCAGGGCCGGAAGCATCCGCAGAAGAGATCTGGAATTGTTAAAGCAAGCTTCAAAAGCGCTTTAGAGACTGACTGTAACTTAAGTGCTGGGGGAAAAAATGTGAACTAACTTATTTAATTTATGGCATTTAAAAATGACACTGTTAACCCAACAGAACCATTTTCTTGTTTGATACTAAAAGGGGAGAAAAGAATTTTAAAGGGATTGCTTGAATACCAGTTCGCGCACCTTCTAGTTGTACAAAATGTTTAAGGATTTATTTGTCTTGGTAAGGCTGGTGTATTCAGAGAGCAGTTCTCTTGTTCCTCACCTTGCGCCCTACTATTTGGTAATGACCATATATATATATATACATTTTGTATAATGGGCATGGCGGGGTGGGATGGGGACTTCTGAGAGTCAGCCTGAGCTCTTTAGAGGACCTGCTACTGTAGCACCTTGGATACTTGAAGTCTAACGCTCAGTTGTGTCATAAAGCAGTTGATTTGGGTGTCTGGCTCATTCAACAATACCTGGGGCCCTATTTCTGAGAAGCCTTTGAGAATTTTGTATGATGCCAAATGACAGAATTTTACATGACAACTCAGTCCCAGCTCATGCCCTTTTTTGCCTGGACATGTGCTATTTTTATTCATTTGTATATTGATAACTTCTAAGGAATCAATTTTCAAACAGGAAGTATATTGGGGCAAAAGGGCTTTGGGGGACGAGAAATCCCTTTAATCTGTGACCATTGAACAAAAAATTTGACCTGCACCAGGGTTTGAGGTTGTTGGGACCAGTTTTTGCAGCTTTAATCCTTAGTCTGTCTTGACTGTGTATTTGTTTGAAGTGCAGAGCTGAGCTGAACAGTTGCATTTTTGTTTTTGTTTTTGTTTTGTTTTAAAGAAGCAGGATGTTTTCCTGAACTGTAAACTTTGTGTTATTTTTAACTTGCACAAGGGAAGTGTGTTCTTGGTGTTGCTCTTGCACCTAGGTTTTTTGTTAATGTTTTAGTGTGGATTTTTCAGTAGCTTCTCTGCTCACCATCCTGCCAGGAAAATCAAAAAGCTTAATGATACTCCAGAATGATGGGGGGAGGCAGGCTTTTTAAGGGTCAGAATCATGAAGCGAATATTGAGAAATGAGCCTCTTCATAGCCTTAAAGGAGTGAGTCACTCTGCATTAAATGGTTAAAGAATTAAAAAGGGCATCATGACACCCAGTTTCCCTTTCCGCTGGGATCATGTGTCTCCTGCCAGTGACGGCTGTGTGTGGCAAAAGGAGATTGGCTCCACAGCCTGGGTGTTACACATCAGAAGGAAAGATACTTCAAAATGCCTTTATATTTCTATAAACCCACAAGGCACAAGTCTGGTGGAGGGATGGCCAAGGGTGTTCAGGCGGACTTTGGAAATAAGCATGAACAAATTCACTTTCCTCTACCAAGGGCCAAGAAAGATGGCCTGTACTTCTGTGTCCAGGAGACACTACAGAGCAGCTCTGTGACTTCTGTTACTTTACAGAATATGCTACCTCAAAGTGCTACCGATAAACCATTCTAACTGTAAGTGCTCATGCTAAGGGCACGTGTCTTAATCAAAGTTTGGTTATCTGTTTTTTGGGTGTGGGTTGTTATTGTTGTTGTTGTTGTTTCCCTTGTATAGTGATGAGTGAGATCTTACCTATTAAATATATTATTGGATCATGGTTCCTGAAAGTGATTAAAGTTTGTGTGTATGTGTGTTTTATGAGTTAAATATCTATGATGTGTGATTTTTAGAGTTTGGTTGTTTAAAGATTTGGGGAGGATGGGTAAGTTTCAAGGCACTCATTTTTTTCTGATTTATATACTAATAATCAGGGTCTAAGTTAAATAAATAAAAATAATGTATGCATGTATTTTATACATGTGTGTCTGTGAATCTCTGTGATTTTTTTTAAAGTTCCGCATTCTAGCTGCAAAGAAGTTATTGGCGGAAATAAGGAAAGCAAATCCAGTGAGTAGATTTTGTAAGGCTGAGCATCAGCAGGGTGGGACCATAGTCTCCAATCCTGGCTGCACATTGGAATCACCATGGGGAGCTTTAAAAAATACAGAGGCCTGGACCCCACCCTGTAGATTTGAATTAATTGGTATGGGTGCAGCCTGGGCATTGGAATTTTTTTTATAGCTCCCTGGGTGATTCTAATATGAAGCCAGGTTTCAGAATCACTGTACTAACACAATAATAGGCCCACTGTTGAACTTCAGTCTGTAATTTTTGTGTGTGTGTGTGTGTGATTCAAACACAATTGCATTCATCTACTATTTTTATTTGAGTTTCCTATATTACTCGTTGGACTTCTAACCCTAAACAAAGCGGTTCACTTGTTGTCTATCTCTCTCTCTTTTTTTTTTTTAATAGAATTTATTTATTTTTATTTATTTATTTATTTTTTTTACAGTTTTTAGTCATTAATCCTCTCCAATTGTTAAATTGGACATACAAGTTGATACACACATTTCAGGCCTTTGGGAGCTAGCAGTCTGTTCTAATTCTACTGAGAAATTTTATTCCAAAGTGATTTATAGGTTTGTAAGCATTTTCTATCAGGTGAGGCAACTGATTGAGCTCCAGAAATGTGGCTGCTACAAATCAGCCAGCTGATGGGAAACACAGGGTCTCTCATATTGTCCACAGATCGGTGTTTTACATCTTTGCTGCGTGGGTCCTGCTTTTTCACCTAAGCCAGGATGCCATAGGCTATCTTCAGAGGCTATGAGAGAGTGCTTGTGAGAAGATGAAAGGCAGATGCACTTCTCATCACGGAAAATGACTCCAAAGCAGCCACTAAGCTGATGTGTAGACTGTGGGGGAGGGAGCTATGACTCCTCTGTCCCTAACTTCCTCACAGATCCTCATGCCTTGGAGTTACTTTGTTTTGAGGCGGGCTGGGCAATGAGGAGAGGGAAGGAGGATTTCATGCCTCAGGTAACTAGGTTTTTATTCCCTAAGAGATGAAGTCATGTTTGGGCCAGTCTGATTGAAAGGCATTTCAAAAGGAAGGAATGCACTTGGTTAATCCAAGTGTGCTTTGCTGTTATTCCCAGTGGATAAATACACCCCAAGACAATGCTTGTTGATTTTGAGTGGCAGAATTGGAGTTTGTCTTCTAGATTTCTTGTTTAGTTTTCAGATACTTATTAAACCATGCCTAATGACCTGATAAATTCTCCTGGAGGTGAAAACCTTTAAAAGGATGACAGATTTGTATCATTACTGTTTGTGGGACTTGGTAATGATCCAGTTTGCTAGAAATGGGAGCAGACTCTCTGGGCTAGAGCAAATTTTCAACAAAAGATGTGGGTGGTGAGGGGGTTTGGGCACAAAAAAAATGAAGGAAAGCCATTCCCAGTTCCTCATTCACAGATGATAACCTGTTTCTCATGATTTGCTGGGCCATTTGAGTCATTTGGAAGACGGAAAGTTTTTTACTCTTACTTAGCTTCAATATGAGAAAGAAACCCATAAAAGCAATGCTTAATTAGGTCCTCATGTTGTGGGAAAAGGTTGGCACATGTTTTGCTCTTAGTTGATAAAATCAGAGCGTGATTGAACTGTGATTTCTAAATGAGAAGCTCTGCCCGACAGGATGTCCCCAAACATCAGCCTATACCAAGCTGTGAAAATGTTCTATTCAAAAATAAAACAGGATGGGTCAGAAAACATCTTCCCAGATGCGTTTTCTGTAATTTCCTTTATGTGGACAACATGGTGAGTCTAAATATGAAAAGTAATTAAAATTCATCCTCAGGAAAGCTTAGATACGATGATCACAATTGGTTAATTAGAGTTGGCAAAGTATGACCTGTAAGCTCCCTGCCTGCAATTTTGAGCTAAGAATGGGGTTTTTGTTTTTAGTTTTAATTGACACATTTGTATACATGAGACACACTGCAGTGTGATAATTCCCACATGCTTGGGGAGTTATCAATTCAGGGCAATTAGCATACCCACCACCTTAAACTGTTACTGTTTCTTCATGGTGAGTATAAATTCCTCTCCTGATTTTTTTTTTTTTTAATAGTGGGAATTGAACCCAGGGATTCTCTACCACTGAACTCTGCTCTTAGTCCCTTGATTTTTTTTTTTTTTCCTTTTCCATTTTCAGAAAGGGTTCCACTAAGTTGCCAAGGCTGGCCGTGCACTTGTGATCCTCCTGCCTCAACCTCCCACGTAGCTGGTATTAAGGCCATCATCTTGGCCGGCTCTTCTGATTATTTTAAGATGTATGATGCATTATTGCTACTTGTCGGGTATTCTGTAGCACTATAAGGAGCTAAGAATTATTTATATATTTTTAAATACAACAAGTTGGAAAAAGTCAAAAGAAGAGTCATATTTTATACTGCGAAAATTCTGTGAAATTTAAATTTTCATTAGTGTTCATAAGTAAGATAGGAACTGGAAGGAACCCAGTCAAGCTCATTCACTTCTGAATTGACTATTGGGACTTTGATGTGGCCATGGCTGAATTGAATAGTTGCAGGAGTCTGTGGCCCATAAAGAAAATTGAAAATATTTACTATTAGCCCTTTACTGAAAAATTTACTGACCGTTGATCTCAGTGAAGAGTTTACTGGTGTTCATTGTCCTGTTCTTGGAACTGCCTACATTGTGAGAATTTAATAAGTAGCCAGTTAAGGAAAAAATCATTAACAGAACCACATGCAGTGCTTAATGAAAATGCAGAACCCCAAACCCAAGCTCAGCCTTAGAATTGCCATCCCCGGTGGGCAGAGCAGAGAATGAAATTCCCTAACAAGCTCTGCAGGGGTTTCTTATCAAGGATGAAGTTTGTAAACCCCATTGAATGTAGTGAGTTCTTTCCCCTCAGCAGAGAACACATCTGGACATATTTGAAGTGTTTCTTTTTGTAACCTTGTTGATGCCATCTACATGGTCTTCCCCAGAACTTCTTTTGGGCAGAGTTGATGCACAGCTGGGGGTATGGCTGTTACTTAGGCAAAGGTTTGTGAAACCCATGATTCGGCCCTCCCTCCACGATGTCTGACGTTCTCATTGTTAAAATTATTCCTTTGGCTACTGTTATTTCCACTCTGTGGTCCCAACCATTCTTTGTTTTCTTCAATTCATTATTTTAAGGCTGAAATTAGACTGCACAGGATAACAACAGGGGTTTTTTGTTGTTGTTTTGCTTTTTTTTTAATGACACTGTAATCCTAATTAATATTTAGCAGAGGTCTCATTGATAAGTACAAACGTACTTTTTAAAAGTAGAATGAATGATTTTTATACAGGTAGTTTGCTTGTGGTACTATGGATTGAAACCCTAGACACTATCACTGAGCTACATCCCCAATCCTATTAATATTTTTATTTTAAAACATGGCCTTACCTAAGTTACTGAGGCTAGCCTCAAACTTGTGACCCTTCACCTCAGCCTTTTGAGTAGCTGGGATGACAAGCATACACTACCATGCCTGGCAAGCAAAAGCCTTTTAATGCATGGACTTCATAGAGAATCACAGTTGGTTGGGTGGACTTGAGAGAGATGGAAATTGATCGTTGTTAAGGAAGAGGGGTGGAGCTCTGGGAGGTTGGGGCAGTTTCACCTTCCCTTAGCCCATATTGATGGTTAGCACCCAGTTCCTGAGGGAGGAAGGCCTAGACCAGGAAGGTTGCTGATGTTGGAGAATGTGGGCTTCCAAGTGTCAGAAGGTAGGCAGCATCATTAACTCCCAATATGTGTGGGAGGGAGAGAGAGTTCTGATAGGAAAGAGAGAACATGATAAAACTTGTTGCTTCCTCAAAAGGGTACATGGGGTCACCATGGCCTTGAGGAAAATAATGAGCAGTTAATGAATTGGAGACAGCCTGATAATTATTTACTGGAGGTTTGGGGGACGTTTTGGTGAACAACAGGTTTGACCTTCTCTAAGGCACTATATTAGTGGTGTTACCTAGAGCAGCTTCCTATTCCAGATCTTCAGCTTTCTCATCTATAAAATGGGATTACTAATACTTTTGTTTTGGGTAATAAATGAGCGTAGCCATGGCTCATAAACATAGCTGATAATCAGAAACACCTAATGGTTTCAAAAAATCACAATTCCAGACACTTCTGAATTCTCATTTGGCAGTTTTACAATGGTCAAGAATTAGGAAATCGACTTTTCCCAGATAATGCCAGTTTTAGGAACCAGTGAGAATACCCTTTGCAAAACCTCTGCCCTAGCTTTAACACATTTCTAGTACTCAGCTATTTGTATCTAGAGAATAGGAGCCTGAGCCAGGCAATACATTAATGAATTGGTTTGAGCATCCTCAACAAGTTTATGTTTATGCCTTTAGTTGTACTACCAGCATAACTCAACACACTCGCTTTTATGGACAAGAGCCATGAAACCTGGGCAGTGGGAGCTGAGGCATGGGTTCTGCCACAAAAACGTGGCTACACCCTGTTCTGCAGCTGATATGTGCAATTTTCTGCTCTCCATTTTTATGAGGGGAAACTTCAGTTCAGCTAATAGTTTGCCTCTTCCAATCCATAAACCAACCATAGACCAATAAAATAAAAACAAGTCATCTCTATCTCTGTTTTCATCCAGCTACATTCTCCTTCTCCCTTCCTAGTCAGTGGTGAAAACGCTGACATTGCAGAGAAATAGTTCAAAGCTCAGGCTACATAGTGAGCTGAAGCCAAGTTAGAGGACTGGAGGAATGAGTGCCTTTGCCGACAAGCCCGCCCAGGTTTCTGCACCCCATTTCCCCCTAGTCACACACCTATATGTCTTGCCCAAGTTTCACTGTGCAAGATGTAGGTGGGGAGGCCCTTCTGAAACTCATTCCTCATTATCCTGTCTTAGCTCACAAGTTCCCTGTTCAACTCTCAGGGTTTTCAGTCCTTGCTAAACTAATTCAAAAACAGGTTTCAGGGCTGGGTGTGCAGCTCAATGTTAAAACATGCCTAGCAAGGGCAAGGCCCTGGGTATCTCAAAAAAATTAGGTTTCATGTCTTAAATTTTTTCTTGGGTGGTTTCACCATTTTGATATCTGTCCATGCTACTTAAGCTGCCGAGAGTAATGGGTACCTGGAATTTTTTAGTATTCTTCTGGTTGGCTTGGTTTTTAAACCAGTTTTGCCCTCTGGCATACTGACCTCATGAGAATGGTTCCCTCTATGTGTTGAGGAAGTTATAAATCTAGAAGAGTCACAGAGAAGAGTTAGTCATTGAAAAATGGACTCAAGCTGTCTGGAAGACATGAGTACTTGTGTTTGGATGAAGTCCCTTGTGTTCACCTTCAGGAAGGTTGTGGATGATAACTGTGATTTTCATTCTGCTTTCAGTAATGTTCTCAGAACACAGTGGACTAGAAGGGTAAAACTACACAGCTTAGAAACATACAGTCCATTCGAATTCCAGCCCAGATACTTAGCCATAAGAAAGGATTTTTTATCCTGACATTTTCCTGGAAGCTGTGCTCATTGAGCACTGGAAAATCCCCTTTGTTTATCCTGCCTTGCATTTTTTAAAAGTTGTTTTTATTATTATTGTAGTTGGACACGATACCTTTATTTCTTTTATGTGGTGCTGAGGATCGAACCCAGGACCTCACACATGCTAGATGAGCGATCTACTGTTGAGCCACAACCCCAGCCCTGCCTTGCATTTTTATAAATCACCTTATTTGAATAGCTGAAAGGAAGAGATTTGGTAATTACAAATTTCCTTTGTCACAGGTTTATATTGAAAACGTTCTAGCAAGGTTAAGTAAGAATCCAAGTGGATAGATGATTCATAAACAGAATTAGGAATAGTAAGGACTGTAGAGGTTTCCTGTGCTATTTTATCCACAAGAAGAGGGTCAGTGTCAAGCATAATTTTTTTTCCTTGTTGGGGAAGGAATGATTTTATCATTGATGATCTATAATTTTGGGGTCTTGTTTCAAATTCCTTGAAATGAGTTAATTTGGTTTCAATAGAATCTTTAAAATAACTGATGGCAAAGTCTATTGACACATATAATTGTTGCTTATGTTGAATAGTCACCTAAATTATCAATTTAGTACAGGTGTTATGCCCTGATTACTTGATTGCAATAACACAAGGGCTCTTTTATTTTTATTTCATCCTTAACTTTATCCACTTGCAAAGACAAGTGATTAATATGAAGCATAAAGCTAATCAATTAGAGATTTAAATAACAGTAACACTGGAAGGAGAGAATGAACAGAAAAGAAAAGAATGGCTCTACCTTAATTTTTTTTTTCACTTTGCCTATTAGTTATTTTTAACTCTTAAATTAACAAGTCAGAGCTGGTGGACTAATTCTTGAATGTCTGAGTTTGCTTAGTGTGATAGGCCACTTTTAAAAAGCAAATTCTGCCCCCCTTATAACTTTTTATGCATGTTGTTCTCATATGTTTGAGAATTTCCTTGTTGCACCAATATAATTAGCTTGTTGAGTGCTACAAAAATGATATTACCCTGATGTGTGCATGGTGGAGTCCTGTTCCAGGGGTCAAGTTAAATCTACTGTTAATTACCAAAGGGAAGTTAGCTAATTAGGTCTACCCTCCTACTTAGTATAAATTTCTAAGTTTGAAAAGAAGAAGGGTTTAGATTAAATTTCTGTAAGTCAAAGTGCTTTGAAGGAATCTGTGGAGTAGTGAGTGTTAAAGTTTCAGGTACCATGTGGAAAGAAAACAGGATTCAAAGGGAAGTATCCCTGAGTTATAAAATCTTATTCTTTGGACTCTGTTGTTTACTAAGCCCAAGATTATATTTCATAAAGTAAGGTTATGGGCTGTTTCCATCTGAATCAGGGGTTTACTATTAATTTGCAGATTCCTGGACTTCACTTTAGATAGATTACATTACAATCTTGGGGTGAAATCCAGAAAGCTGCCTTTTAATAAGCAGGCTAACCACTGGAATGAATCACAGAAACCAGAAATGCCACAAATAAGGCATTACAAATAGTGGATACAGGATAAACTATTCAATAAATAATCAGAGAGTAATTAACTTTCCATGTGGGAAAAAAATGCAATTGGATTCTTACCTAAAACCATGAAGAAAAATAAATTCCACATAGATTAACTATTTAAGGAGAAAAAGTAGAACTAATGAAACATTTTGGGAAAAAATATAGGAGAATATTATTTCAATATTGGAATATACAAAATTATCTTCACTACATTAAAAAATGAATTATGAAGAAAACTACAGAAAAATTCCACTAGATTATAATTTCTGTTAATTCACAGTGCTATAACAAATATAATAGACTGGGTGACTTATAAACAACAGAAATTTATGTCTCTCAGTTCTGTAGAGTAGGAAGTCCAAGATCAGATTCAATATCTGGTGAGGGCCCACCTCATGATTCAAAGATGGCGCCTTCTCACTGTGATCTCCCATGATGAAGGTGCAAGGTAGCTCTCAGACTTCTGTTGTAACAGCACTAACCTCATTCATATCTCCACCCAGCTAAAGGCCCCACCTCCTACCATCATCACATAGATTTCAGTATATGGATATTAGGAAGACACGAACATTCAGGTCAGAGCCCAATTTAATACTTTGTATGACAAAAGACCATAGAGTCAAGAAGTACACCATATACTTGATATTTTGTTTTTATTTTTATAAGCAAAAAATAATTTTTATACCCCCAGGCACAGTGGTGCACGCCTGTGATCCTGCTACTTGGAAGGCTGAAGGAGGAGAATCAGTTCAAGGGCAACTTGGACCATGTATCAAAAAATAATAATAATAATATGATGATAATTGATGGGTGTGGAGTGGTAGAGAACCCCTGGGTTCAATTTTCAATACAACAGGTAAAAAAAAAACAGAGATACCATTTTGAAAGTTTAGTGAAGAGTACAGAAAATGAAACTGAGAGATACATGGTTGGCTGGAAAGTAAGTTGGTACAAACACTTTGGAGGTCAAATTGGTAGCATCCAAAAACTTGCTGAATTATGTTATTGTTTTGAGGTGCTGGGGATGAAACCCAGGGTCCTGCACATGCTATGCAAGTGCTCTGCCACTGAGCTACACCCCTAATTGTATCTGTACTACCCTAATTATATTATGTCTGTGAAATTCTTGTTCATTTTTTTACAAGCAAGCATATACAAAGGCTTTCATTGTTGGTTATATTGGTGAAAAAATGGAAAGAACATGAATGTCATCAATGTGGGACTGCATAAATATGTTACAGGATACTCACACTTTGGACTACTATTTTCTAGTTACAATGAATGAATTAAGTCTACGGCATCAGTACAGGTGCATTTAGAAAACATAGAGTCAGGTGGCCAAGTTACAAATGGGAACATATGAAATAACATGATATTCATGAATACACACTTATTGTTGTTGAGGATGAATGATCAAATTTGCTTTTTTTATATCTAGATCCCAGAATGTTGAGGTCTAAAAACTCTCCTTGAAACCACCTTATCCAATTTCCTTCTTTCGAAAATATTTTTAAATGGACTTTTATTTTTAGAATAGTTTTAGATGTACAGAAAAATTGTGAAGGCATATATCCCATCTTCATTTCCACTATTATGAACATTATAATTGAAATGGGACAATTATTAAATTAATGTTAAAATTAATGAATTAGTGCTAATGTGAAAATCACAGTTTATGTTTTATTCCTATTTTGCTTTTAACAAATGTCCTTTATCTGTCTCAGGATCTCATCTAAGATATCACATTAACTTATTAGTTACGTCTTATTAGACTCCTCTAAGCCACAGCCGATTCTCAGACTTTCCTTGCCCCTGCCCCATAACTTTGACAGTTTTGAAGTATTGTAAAGTATTTGTAAAATGTCCTTCTTTGGAGTCTGACACAGTTCTCTCACATTCTGGGTTTTGGGAAGAAAGGATGTAACAGTGGAGTACCATTCTCACCACATTGAAGCAAGTGTACATATTAGTAATATGACATTACTCTTGGTGTTAACTTTTTTTTTTTTTTTTTTTTTGATACTTGGGATTGAACTCAGGGGCACTCAACCACTGAGCCACATCCCCAGCCCTATTTTATATTTTATTTAGAGACAGGGTCTCACCGAGTTGCTTAACTCCTCGCCTTTGTAGAGGCTGGCTTTGAACTCTCAATCCCCCTGCCTCAGGCTCTTGAGCTGCTGGGATTACAGGAGTGAGCCACTGCTCTTGGCTTGGTGTTAATTTTAATCACTGAATGGAGGAAACCTTGTCAGCTTTCTCAACTGTAAAGTTGCTCTTTTAGCTCTCCCTCTCCCTTTTCCATGCTGTATTTTTTGGAAAGAAATCTCTATGTGCAAGCAGTCTCCTAGTTTCCAAGACTCAAGGAATTGTAGCTAAAAAATAAAAATAAATATAAAATAGGAAGGAAGGGAGAGAGAAAAAAATTGTAACTCAAAAAGATAGAGGGATTTTTTCCAGTTAGAGTCTGTCTAGTATGAGGTATGGTTTGGGCCACAGAGGAGTAACTTAGTGCATAATTAAACAATTTTAACCCAGTCCATTTAATTTTAAATCAATCAATGTGATCTAATTTTCTTTCACTTAATCCATTTCATCCCATCATCCCAGATATGGAACACCTATTAAAAACTTAAATACAGTATGTACTATGTAATATCATTATATAAAATGTAACTATATTATAAAAAATTATAACATTCATATAGTAACATATAAAAGCTCTAAGATTATGATTTCCAACCTATTTTAATACACCTGTGTCAATTTTGTTGAAATATTTACAGAATCGAAAGCTTGGGACTGAATGGGTTAAATTTTACATTTAATTAATACCTTAAATTAAAACAACAGATTTGGCACATACAAAATCTACTTGCCTCCCAACAACCCTTCTATTGTTAGGTCTAGAATCTACAATTATTAAATACCATATTTTTTATATTAACACATCCACCCACATATTCACAGACTTGAGCTCTAAATAAATACAGGAAAATTTGTACATTTTGGAAACTAGGAAGGAACTAATATCAATGAGAAGGAGATGAGGCTCCATGGGGAACAGAAAGTAGTACTGAAAGACTGGCCATAACATTTGCCATGGGCAGGAAATTCCAAAGTCCTGGATCTTTGGAACACAGTCAAAAGGGGACAGGAGTTGCATAGCAGGTGGGTGTGTCTTTCTGGACCCTGGGTGCCCTGGCTCTTGGGGATGGACACTGTGAATACAAAAGAGAAGAGCTACAACTGAGGTGCTGGGCCACAAGTCAGTGGCCCCAGATGCCCAAGTTGAGGGTGATATTTTAGATGGCCATGGAGACAACAGTAGAAAGAAGAATGATTACAGAGCAAAGTGGTGAAATAACAGAAACAGTTGTGACCAGTATAGAACAGTTTTAAGAAGTGCTTTCCACAAAATAATAACAACAGTGCTATTTGTGATGCAAAAGAAACTGGAAATAAATCCTTTATAATAATTTGGAAGTCATGAAGCAGAAATTTGAAGGAATTTAGTTAGCTAAAGTCCTTGGTTTTTGCAATAGAGAAAAGAAATATTAATTAACTTTGATCTTGTCAGTTTATTATAAAGGTAAGAGTGTAGGCTAAAAAGAAACACATTCATAACATGTATGTAGTAAGGTGAAAAGGAAGAAGTTTAAGAAATTTGTCTATTTTATTTATTTATTTTTTTATATTTTCCAGTTCTTTTTTTTATTGATTGTTCAAAACATTACAGAGCTCATGATATATCATCTTTCATACATTTGACTCAATTGGGTTATGAACTCCCATTTTTACCCCAAATACAAATTGCAGAATCACATCGGTTACACACTCACATTTTTACATAATGGCATATAAGTGACTGTTGTATTCTGCTACCATTCCTATCCCCTACTATCCCCCCTCCCCTCCCCTCCCCTCCCATCTTCCCTCTCTACCTCCTCTGCTATTGTTCAATTCTCTCCATTTTTTCCCTCCCCCTTGCCCCTCACAACCTCTAATAATTTTGTGTAACATTGAAGGTCTCCTACCATTTCCATATGCTTTCCCTTCTCTCTCCTTTTCTCTCCCCCCATTAGTCTTTGTTTAATGTTAGTCTTTTCCTCATGCTCTTCCTTCCTGTTCTGTTCTTAGTTGCTCTCTTTATATCAAAGAAGACATTTCGCATTTGTTTTTTAAGGATTGGCTAGCTTCACTTAGCATAATCTGCTCTAATGCCATTCATTTCCCTGCAAATTCTATGATTTTGTCATTTTTTTAGTGCTGCATAATACTCCATTGTGTATAGATGCCACATTTTTTTTTATCCATTCATCTATTGAAGGGCATCTACGTTGGTTCCACAGTCTAGCTATTGTGAATTGTGCCGCTATAAACATTGATGTGGCAGTATCCCTATAGTACACTCTTTTAAGGTCCTCAGGGAATAGTCCGAGAAGGGCGATAGCTGGGTCAAATGGTGGATCCATTCCCAGCTTTCCCAGGAATCTCCATACTGCTTTCCAAATTGGCCTCACCAATTTGCAGTCCCACCAGCAGTGTACAAGTGTACCCTTTTCCCCACATCCTCGCCAACACTTATTGTTGTTTGACTTCATAATGGCTGCCAATCTTACTGGAGTGAGATGGTATCTTAGGGTGGTTTTGATTTGCATTTCTCTGATTGCTAGAGATGGTGAGCATTTTTTCATGTACTTGTTGATTGATTGTATGTCCTCCTCTGAGAAGTGTCTGTTCAGGTCCTTGGCCCATTTGTTGATTGGGTTATTTGTTATCTTATTGTTTAATTTTTTGAGTTCTTTGTATATTCTGGATATTAGGGCTCTATCTGAGATGTGAGGGGTAAAAATTTGTCCCCATGATGTAGGCTCTCTATTTACCTCTTTTATTGTTTCTCTTGCTGAGAAAAAACTTTTTAGTTTAAGTAAGTCCCATTTGTTTATTCTTGTTATTAACTCTTGGGCTATGGGCGTCCTATTAAGGAATTTGGAGCCCAACCCCACAATATGTAGATCAGAGCCAACTTTTTCTTCTATCAGACGCAGTGTCTCTGATTTGATATCTAGCTCCTTGATCCATTTTGAGTTAACTTTTGTGCATGGCGAGAGAAAGGGATTCAGTTTCATTTTATTGCATATGGATTTCCAATTTTCCCAACACCATTTGTTGAAGATGCTATCCTTCCTCCATTGCATGTTTTTAGCCCCTTTATCAAATATAAGATAGTTGTAACTTTGTGGATTAGTCTCTGTGTCCTCTATTCTGTACCATTGGTCCACCTGCCTGTTTTGGTACGAGTACCACGTTGTTTTTGTTACTATTGCTTTGTAGTACAGTTTGAACTCTGGTATCGCTATACCTCCAGATTCACACTTGCCTGCTTAGAATTGCTTTTGCTATTCTGGGACTTTTGTTTTTCCATATGAATTTCATGATTGCTTTATCTATTTCTATAAGAAATGCTGTTGGGATTTTGATTAGCATCGCATTAAACCTGTAGAGAACTTTGGGTAATATTGCCATTTTGATGATGTTATTTCTGCCTATCCATGAACAGGGTATATTTTTCCATCTTCTGAGATCTTCTTCTATCTCTCTGTTTAGGGTTCTGTAGTTTTCATTGTATAAATCTTTCACCTCTTTTGTTAGGTTGATTCCCAAGTATCTTACTTTCTTTGAGGATATTGTGAATGGAGTGGTTTTCCTCATTTCCATTTCAGAGGTTTTGCTGCTGATTTACAGGAATGCCTTTGATTTATGCGTGTTGATTTTATATCCTGCCACTTTGCTGAATTCATTTATTAACTCTAGCAGTTTCTTTGTAGACTCTTTTGGGTCTCTTAAATATATTATCATGTCATCCACAAATAGCGATAATTTAAGTTCTTCTTTTCCTATTTTTATGCCTTTAATTTCTTTTGTCTGTCTAATTGCTCTGGCTAGTACTTCAAGAACTAAATTGAGTAGAAGTGGTCATAGAGGGCATCCCTGTCTTGTTCCAGATTTTAGAGGGAATGCCTTCAGTTTTTCTCCGTTTAGGATGATGCTAGCCTGAGGTTTAGCATATATAGCTTTTACAATGTTGAGGTAAGTTCCTGTTATCCCTAGTTTTTCTAGTGTTTTGAACATAAAGGGATGCTGTACTTTGTCAAATGCTTTTTCTGCATCTATCGAGATGATCATATGGTTCTTGTCTTTAATTTTATTGATGTGGTGAATAGCATTTATTGATTTCCGTATATTGAACCAGCCTTGTATCCCAGGGATGAATCCTACTTGATCATGGTGCACAATTTTTTTGATATGCTTTTGTATTTGATTTGCCAGAATTTTATTGAGAATTTTTGCATCCAAGTTCATTAGAGATATTGGTCTGTAGTTTTCTTTCTTTGAAGTGTCTTTGTCTGGTTTCGGGATCAGAGTGATGTTGGCCTCATAGAATGAATTTGGAAGAGCTCCTTCTTTTTCTATTTCTTGAAATAGCTTGAAAAGTATTGGTATTAATTCTTCTTTGAAGGTTTTGTAGAACTCTGCTGTATACCCATCCGGTCCAGGGCTTTTCTTGGTTGGTAGTCTTTTGATGGCTTCTTCTATTTCTTCCTTTGTTATTGGTCTGTTTAAATTGTGTGTGTCTTCCTGACTCAATCTGGACAGATCATATGACTTAAGAAATTTATCGATATCTTCACTATCTTCTATTTTATTGGAATATAGGGTTTCAAAATACTTTCTAATTATCTTCTGTATTTCTGTAGTGTCTGTTGTGATATTGCCTTTTTCATCCCGTATGTTAGTAATTTGAGTTCTCTCTCTTCTTCTCTTCGTTAGCATGGCTAAGGGCCTGTCTATCTTATTTATTTTTTCAAAGAACCAACTTTTAGTTTTATCAATTTTTTCAATGGTTTTTTTTTGTTTCAATTTCATTGATTTCTGCTCTAATTTTAATTATTTCTTGTCTTCTACTACATTTGCTGTTGTTTTGCTCTTCCTTTTCTAGGTTTTTGAGGTATAGTGTGAGTTCATTTATTTGTTGTTTTTTTCTTTTTTTGAGGAAATAACTCCAAGAAATGAATTTTCCTCTTAAAACTGCTTTCATTGTGTCCCATAGATTCCGGTATGTTGTGTCTATATTATCATTTGTCTCTAAGAATTTTTTTATCTCCTCCTTTATGTCTTCTGTAACCCATTGATCATTCAGTAACACATTGTTCATTTTCCATGTGATGTAGGATTTTTCCTTCCTTCTTTTATCATTGATTTCCAATTTCATTCCATTATGATCAGATATGGCGCATGGTATTATCTCCACACCTTTATATTTACTAAGAGTTGCCCTATGGCATAATATATGGTCTATCTTTGAGTAAGATCCATGTGCTGCTGAGAAGAACGTGTATCCACTTGATGATGGTTGATATATTCTATATATGTCGGTTAAGTCTAGGTTATTGATTGTGCTGTTGAGTTGTATAGTTTCTTTATTCAGTTTTTGTCCAGAGGATCTGTCTAATGGCGAGAGCGGTGTGTTGAAGTCACCCATAATTATTGTGTTGTGGTCTATTTGACTCTTTAACTTGAGGAGAGTTTGTTTTATGAACGTTGCAGCTCCATTGTTTGGTGCATACAAATTGACAATTGTTATGTCTTGTTGGTGGATGTTTCCTTTTAACAGTTGTCCTTCTTTATCCCTGTTGATTAACTTAGTTCTGAAGTTGATTTTATTCAATATGAGTATGGCCACTCCTGCTTGCTTCCGAGGGCCATGTGAGTGGTATGATTTTTCCCAACCTTTTACCTTCAGCCTGTGTATGTCTTTTCCTATCATATGAGTCTCCTGAAGGCAGCATATTGTTGGATTTGTTTTTTTGATCCAGGTTACTAGCCTATGTCTCTTGATTG
Organism: Callospermophilus lateralis; assembly: GCF_048772815.1. NCBI lineage: Eukaryota > Metazoa > Chordata > Mammalia > Rodentia > Sciuridae > Callospermophilus > Callospermophilus lateralis. Next base: position 70,526,802 of record NC_135306.1, on the reverse strand, counting down.
GTGAGTTCAGGCCATTAACATTTAAGGTTACAATTGAGGTATGATTTGTACTTCCAGTCATGTTTATTTATTTGTTTATTTTAGTTTGGCTAGTTTTACTTTTTGGTTATTTTCCTCCCCCTTTACTGAGCTACCTCCTGCTATTAGTTTTTGGCACTATTTTTCCATTCCTCTTCTTGTAGTATTTTGCTCAAAATGCTTTGCAGTTCTGGTTTTCTTGCTGCGAATTCTTTTAGCTTTTGTTTATCGTGAAAGATTTTAATTTCATTGTCAAATCTGAAGCTTAATTTTGCTGGATACAGTATTCTTGGTTGGAATTCATTATTTTTCAGCTTTTGAAATACATTGTTTCACGATCTTCTCACTTTCAAAGTCTGTGATGAGAAATCAGTCGTTAACCTAATTGGTTTACCCCTGAATGTAATCTGCCTCCTTTCTCTCGTAGCTTTTAATATTCTCTCCTTGTTCTGTATGTTGGCTATCTTCATAATTATATGTCTTGGAGTTGGTCTATTATGGTTTTGAATGTTTGGGGTCCTGTAGGCTTCCAGGATTTGGCAGTCCATTCCATCTTTCATCTCTGGGAAGTTTTCTAGAATTATTTCATTTAATATGCTGTCCATTCCTTTGGTTTGAATCTCTATGCCTTCTTCTATCCCGATGACTCTCAAATTTGGTTTTCTTATGACATCCCATATCTCTTGAATAGATTGCTCGTGGGATTTAAGCATCTTTTCTGTGTTGACTATATTCTTTTAAAGTTGATAAACCTTGTCTTCATTATCTGATGTTGTGACTTCTACTTGATCTAGTCTATTTGTAATATTCTCGTTTGAGTTTTTAATTTGGTTTATAGTTTCCTGCATTTCTAGGATTATTGTTTGATTTTTTTTTAAGATCTCTATCTCCTGGTAGAGCTCGTTCTTTGCCATTTGAATTTGTTTGTTTAATTCATTTTCAAAATATACTTTTATTGCTTGGACTTGCTGTCTCGTGTCTTCTCTAATATTCCTTTCCATTTGAGTTAGGTATGCCTTGAGTTCTTTCCCTATCCCTGTGTCTGATGCTTCTAGGTTCTCCTATAGAATTAAGCTGTCCTGCATTGTTTGTACTCCTTTTTTCCCTTGTTTTCTCATGATGTTCACGTTACTTTCCAGCTCTATTTGATTGCTGTGTTTCTGCTCTCTTCTATAGATTTGTTTTGGTTTTGTATATCTCTGTTGTCTCTCCTTTGCGTTGGTAAACTATGCCTGCTAACGTGGATTCCGCTGGGAAGGAATTCCGACGGCCGAGCTCCAGTGACGTCACTTCTCTGCTATGACGGGCCCCAGGCTCCTTGCCGGGGTGTCTTAATGGGGGTGTGTGACTGGACTGTCTCTGGTTGGTTTCAGCTCCCGGTCGCGGCAGGCTGGCGGTCTCCAGCTGCTCAGTCGCGCAGTCAGCGGCTGGGTGATTGGTCACCGGCAGGGGGTTGGACTCCAGCCACCCAGTCGCGTGGGCAGCTGGCCGGCTGTCGCCGGTGGGCGGGCGATCTCTAGCCACCCAGTCGTGTGGTCGGCAGCCAGCGGGCGGGCGTTCTCCTGCCGCCCAGTTATGCGGGCAGTGGGTGGACTGTCACCGGCGGGCCTGAGGTTTCCAGCCGCCCAGTCGCGAGGGCCTGGCCTCTAGTCCCCTGGTTTCTCCTGTTAGTCTTGGTTTCTCCTGCTAGACCAGATTTCCCCTGAGTGATGGCTCTCGGCAGTTCAAACTGTACTCTGGGCCTGCCATTTGTTGGGTGTGGAGGGTGGCTATTGGGAACCCCGGCACTCTGTTGTTTTGTTTCCATTGTGGGGGATAGAACTGTACCGCTTCCTTCCCCGTCTGAAATCCCGTACTCAGCCCGGGGGTCAGTGCGGGCTCAGCAGGCGGGATTCCACAGAATCGCAGCCACTTTTCTCCCTGCTTGCTAATTAATCGCTTCTCTGTGGTGCCCTGCCGTCTGTAGCCGTGGGGCAGGCCGAGCGAATCAGTCAGCCCAGATCTCCGGTCGCACAGTTGGCTATATCTATTTTCCAGTTCTTAATATTCCTCAACACCATTGTTTGCCATAATAAACCGAAATTTGTCTATTTTAATGCAAGGTATCAAAAAAGAAACAATAAGAATACCACCCCAATAATAATAATGTAAGATGGTAGATATCAATGCATATATTTCAATAATTATGAAAATGAGTTTAAACTCACTTTTCTAATATTGACTAAAAAAATCTGTTTGGCTTAAGGTGTAAAATGTAATTGTGTGCTGTTTATAGATATACCTCAAAGAAAATGATAAGAAATGATTAAAAATGAAAGAAGAGAAAATGATAGATTAGCCAGAAGAGTTGATATAACACTTTTAAATAAGTCTAAAACTAATAAAATATTAAACAAAAAAATGCATAAAGAAAGAGGGCAGCCTAATAATTGATAGCATTGGGGACTAAGAGATATGTACTTTCAGAAATGGCTAGATCAAGGAGGTCAAATTAAAGAACCAGCTTTTCTGATGCATCATGAAAGTAGAAAACAGAGCTGTAGTTCTCTAACTTAAGGTCTGTGTTTCAGTCATCAATTTGCCACAGTGTCTGCAACATATTTCCCCTATATTTAGGTGCATGTCCTCTGTTCTCCAACCTCATCACAAGGTCTGTACTCTGTGAGTCTTTGTGTATGCCCTTGTCTATCCAGATCTTTCTCCTCCTGGCCCCGCATCCTTAGCTAATGGCTTCCTTCTTACCAGTAACAGATTTCAGTTTAACTATCCTATTATGTCCTAGCACCTCATCCTGCTCCCAAGGTGGCATGTGTACTTCTGTCGCATTCCTTTCTTCTCACTAGACAATAGACTTCCAGGACCAGGGCTGAGCCCTTCACTGCACAGTGGCCCAGGGCCTGGCTATTGGTTTGCTTTTTGAGGAAGCAGATCTGTGAAAGAATGAGTTATGTAAAAATGGCGTGTGATTCCAGAGGGAGGGATTAATTCTGCCTAAGCCCAAGGCTTAGTGAGGAAGTAACCTTTAGGGAGTAAACCCAGAGAATGAGTAAGGGGAAAGGATGTTTTCTTCCAGGTGGAGGCACCAGAGTGAACAAAGGCCTGAAGGCCAGTAGGCGAGGCTGGGCCAGGCATTTTGAGTGATCAAATTTGGTGTAGGTGGAGTGTGTGTGCCAAAAAGAAGAGAGCAATAAAGCTGTGCATAGAGTTTGGGGATTGTTTGTAGACCCTGGAGTGTCATGCTGAGTGTAATCGTTAATGTATAGTCAAGGGACGTCCATCCAAACATTGGAGTGTATCAGAGCTGTTCACTAAGTATTTTTCTGAGCCCATATGAAGACTGTAACTTCTCTTTCTGCCTTCAGAATTATCCATAGCCACATGACTTACTTGGACCGATCCTGATGAGTGAAAGTGAGGGTGCCTCCTGGGGCAGAAGCTTTAAGACACACTGTTGACTTTTCTCCAGCCTGACCTATTTTGGAAGCAGGAGGCTTGGGCCTCAAGTGAGAGTGCCATAGATAGAGAAGACTCTCAGTTATTCTATCATAGATTAAATAAGACACAAACCTTTGTTGTTTTAAGACACGGAGAGGTGGTGATTATTTGTTATTGCAGAATGGCCTTGACTGTTCTGGCTAATATAGGTGTTTTTTAAATCTGATCTGGCACTAATGAGACCGGAAGGCGCAAGAAAAATTTGGAGATAATTTCAACAAAGCCTTGGCAGTAGGGAAAGTGAGTGAAGAATGATGGACTATGAGCATGAGGTCAGGGAGTGAATTGGTTTTATGTTTCTGCATTCCTGGTGCCTAGCACAGTTTCTGGAAAGAAAGAGAAGTCAGGGGAGAGTCTTCCATAAGGACCAGTAGTGAATATTTTGTGTGAATATTTTGTGTCTCTCTAATGCCCAAGTCTTAACATCCTTTACATATGAATGTGATCTTATTTGAAAATGAAGTCTCTGTAGATATAATTTAGTATAAATCTTGGGATGAGATTATCTTACATTTATGTTGGGTAAAATCCAATGGCTAGTGACCTTCTAAGAAGAAGGAGAAGGAAATCGGATACACACATGCAGGGAGGAGGCCATGTAAGATGGAGGCAGAGGCCTGAGCTATGCAACTACAAGCCATAGAATGCCAAGGATTACCAGCAGCCATCAAAAAACAAAAACAAGTTAAGGAATGGTTTCTCCTTCAGAGTCTCTGGAAGAAACACCTTAACTTTGGAGTGCTTGCCTCTAGAACTGAGGGAGAAAAAAAATTATATTGTTTTGAAGTCACAAAGTTAGTGGTAATTTTTTAATGGTAGCCCTAGAAAAAGAATACACGATTTACTTCACTTACCATGTGGGAACGACTTTAGAATAACACTTCCAATTACAACGCTCTCTGTCATATTCTCCACCCTCTTCACCAAATAGAAGTGGCTCCTGTGATTTGTGACATTGGGGAATTCAAGCAATAGCTAATAGCATACTGTAATTCATACATATGTACACTTATGTGTCGATTAAAAACACCAAAACAAGAACAACAACAAAATAGAAATGTGTATGGAGTGGAACATCCAACTTTTAAGGCTGAATAGAGACAACGATTCCAGAAAAGTAAACTCAGAAGGTTTTCAAAGACATTAGAAGAAAATCAAGAGAAAATGGTATTTCAGAAGCTAGAACAGAGATAATTCCAAGAAGGGAGTCTCAAATGGTATCTAATGTTGCTGAGATATTCAGCATAATTAGAACCCAAAAGAGGTAGTAGGTTTCCATTCTGGGTTTTATTCCTGTTGTGATTTATTCACAGAAAAGACTGAGCAAATTGGTGGGAATAGAAGCAAAATAAAAATTTTATCTCCAGGTTTTATCAGATTGCTGGAAAGGGAGTCAGGGTGGAAACAAAGGTTTTTAAAAAACATGGACCCTGGAATGTGAATGTAATTGACGGAGAGAACTGAAGGTGAGTAGGCCCAGATGAAGAAATTGGGAGCAGGGGAGTGGCCAAGTGATAAAAGGGGAAAGCATGTATTAAGTACCAGGAGACTCTTCTTTCTTAAGATTGGTAAGTCGGTATATGTAGAAGACATTAACCAAGATAGGAAGCCATGGCAAAAGAATTGGTCCTTAAAACATTGGCAATCGGGGCATGGTGATCCCAGCAAAAAAGGCTGAGTGAGGCAGGAGAATTGAAAACTTGAGGCTAGGCTGGGTAACCTAGTGAGACCCCGTCTTAAAATAAAAAATAAAAAGGGCTGGGGATGTAGGTCAACGTAAAGCACTCTTGAGTTCAATACCCAGTACCAAAAATGAGAAGTATTGGCAAGAACATTTTAGGTGAGATGACTAACTTGGGTAGCCTAGGCTGAGTGAGGGTAGATGTGAAGTTAGCAGGAACAGACAGTAACCATCCTGTTAACTGTGAAATATGGAGGGATCAGAGGTCCTAAAGAAGGTGATCTTCTGTGTAGTGCCAGAAGTCCAACACCACATACTACCTCAGACTCTTATCAAGGGTTAGCTGCTGCTTGAGATGAGGAAGGTGTAGTTCATCAACCCTAAGAGTTCGACAATTGCAAGACTTGCCATTATTCTACATACTAAGGAAAAAAGAGAAGGAAAAATGAAAACCATTCCTTACGATTGGTCACAGAAGTCTCTTATTGCTCTGAATTGTCTCCCACTATGCCCAGGGATTTGCAGTTTGTCTTGCCTGTTTCCTTAGTTTGTGACAGATATCATTTTGTACGCATTTTAGTAACAAAATAGGAGACCATCTATTTATGAGCATCATCTTTATTAGTTCCCCTAAAATGCTTGGCTATTTCTTTAGAAGAAAATATGGAAGTGGGGTCAGTTTTCACTCCTGCTGTGAATATTTTTTTCTGCTCAGTTTCAATGTCTTCCTACAAATACAATCAACTGTTTATCTCACCCATATCATATTTATGCCTCTCTACTCTGTTTCAATGCCTTTCAGCATTCTCAAAATCTTTTGTTTAAATGTCAAATCAAATTGAAATATTTTCGAAAAACACATAAACACTGTAGAACCAGATGCAAACAGCTCCACAGAGGTTTGACATTCACATGAACAGCTCTGACACCACGGTGCACATCAGCAATGACAACTACCTCACAAGGTCGCCTTGATGATAGGGATTGTAAAATGCTTCTACCCAATAGTAAAATGGCATCCCAATCTCAGAGATGCCAAATGTGAAAAAAACGTGTATTGGTATTGCTGAAATGCGAAAATTATATTTCATAGAACTGTGGTTGTTGAAATTGGCAGATAATCTTTGACCCTAATTATGAGTACCTCTTTGATACCTAACTTCTATTTAGCATTACTAACAGATATTATATTAACATTAATCTGAGTTATAACTTTTCTTCTATTTTTTGTTATCCCCCCAAAGAAGAATAAAATGCCCAAGAAGCTTGTGCTCTGGAAGGTGAAAAAATAAAGGCTTGTGCATTTTGTTCCCAAATAGCTCCAATGGGTTCAGGTATTCTCATCTGACAATGGTAGGTGTAGTTTTGCTCAGAGGTGAAAATGGGTCTGCTTTAATTTCTCTATGTTGGTTAATTCTTAGAGAAGGTAGGACTTTCTGAAACTCCAAAGGTTGAACCCACTCATAGAATTATAGGACTGGAGATCTCAGTCTTATGATGCCAGTTTTACAAATTGAACAGCTACTAAATGCAAATCAAATGTGACAAATGGACTTTGCTCAAATGTGTTAGTTTTTTATGTGAAGGGACAAACAATCCCAGCTAAAGCAAACACACTGAAATTTTTAGCAAGTAAAAAAATTGTACTTAGAAGACATTGGTTCTGAATGACAGTCAGGTGCTCTTGACTGTATATCACACATTCCCCAGAACAAACCTCTCCTTTCTCTATACTCTGCCTTCCATCAGTCATACCCCATCTCTTGTCATTTCAGTTTGCTCTGCTTTGTTTTTGTCCCTTGTTGGGTTAAGGATGGTTTGTTTTGTGGAAATAACAAGTGCCTGGATTTCTCACTCTCCAGAGTTCCGGGGTGAGTTAAATCTACAGATGTTTATGAGTGTTGACAATCCCTGCTGGCAGATGTTGTAGCAATACTTTTGTTTGAGAACTGGCTTTACTGAATGATCCTAGCAGAAAGGGAATCCTAGGAATTTGCTTTCATTTAGATCAGACATTTGAACCAATTGAAGAATGATCCCCATCTTCCAGCTCTTATAAACCCTTAGGAGACTCAAATTTTGTTTGTGCAGTCTGAGAAGAATTTTCTTGCTTTCATCTAATCTGGCTGCGGGTGGGGGAGTGGAAGACAGTTGTTCGAAAGGGAGCTGTTTGTTCATCCTAGCTCTCAGATCCGTTTCATAGGAAAATTTCCATAGGAATTCTGAGAAACAAAAGCTCCAAGGCAGAGAGCAACATTTGTTCTATTCAACATGCCCATGGCTGGGTCTGTGGCCAGCAGGGCAGCCAAACCAAAGGAATTTGAAGAACACAGTGACTTTCTGAATTGCAACCCCATGTCTGGCCACAATGCTAATTATTTCACATCAGCAACTTGGTATATTATGCTGGGGATCTTGGTTGTCTTCTTTTGTCAGTAACAAGCAAACTCCTACTGCTTATTCAGGAAGGTCACAATGAGGAAGGATGGGGGGACACAGCTTGAGAAAGTAAACACAGGCACAATCTCCTTTTCATAATAAATCATTTCCTCTTCCCCTGCTTCTGTAATGATCAGATGATAAATGATTGTCATCTTCTTGGGGTACTCTTTTCCTAGGGAAGGACACGGTGTAACTGGGCAGCAGAAATCTGAATGCTGTAGTCTAAAGAGCTGGAAAGCAGAGGCAGGTGGTGAGTGAACAAAGCCCAAACATGCCCAGGGTTAACTTGATTGGCAGGAATCAACAGAACCTGGGAAAACCTCAAGCCATAAAGCCTTTGTTTGGAAAGTTCTAAGAATAAAGGTTAGCCAGGTCAAATTAAGCTTTTCTATTAGGATTTCAAAATAAGTCATTGGAAAAACAAAAACAAAACAAACAACAAATATAGCGCCTCTCTCTTTCCTTGAGACTGGCCATGTTTTAAGTTCAGCCAGAGGACTGGTAAGTTGCATGTTGAAAAAGTGTGATGAGTCTCTGAACAACTCAAGAATCTAACCCATCCTGCAACACATAAACACTGCTGGGTTGCCTTAGCTGAACCTGTTTTTTCATTTTTTCCAGTGTTTTTATTGGGGTTTAATATTTGTAGGGTTTACACCATAAGTAATTGCAATGCCAAATTGATACAGCATCAGGGCCTTAGAAATGCCAAACTGAGACTTGGGAACAAAAAGACAGTCAGGGTAGGTAATAAATAATTGGATCTGATCAGAAAGATGGGGTCTGATTAAAGAGGAAAGAAAATAAAAAGCTAATATCTCCCACCCTTCCTCCTCCTCCTCCAATCTGTTGCTAAGGCTACCTGCCTCCAGGAAATTGTTCTTCCCTGCAGGAAATCGTAGGACTTGTTAATGAAGTACCACCTGGGTGGCTCTTTCCTGCCCATTTGGGCAGACCTGGAAAGGCACCCCTTGAAGGCTTCTTTCCCACCTTTTGGCCCACCTTTTGGTCACTAGTCTGGTAGGCAAGATAAGGGGAGCAGGAGGGCATGAGAACAAAGGAATTGTAAAACCTATAAAAGGGGCAGGACGCCCCCCAATTCTATGGACACCCAGCTGCGGGGGGTGGGGCCCTTCTCTTCAGAGAAGACTCTATTCTATCCTTTACATAAAACATGCTTTCTAAGCTTTCCTTTGCGTTTCTCGGGTGTTCAATCGTCACATCAGGGAAACAGGACTTGGCCCTGATTCTCATCACCAGCCTCAGTACTGGAGGTGCACCTGTGCCCTGTGCACCCTCCGTTCCTAGATGTTATCTTTGGCACTGCTAAAGGAAGGAAGTTCAAGTCTCAGTCTTCTCGTGTGGAATTGTGACATGAATAACACTGCTTTTACAAAAAGTCAAGTGAAAATCTCTATGTAAATGTCAACCCTAAAGGTCCTAGAACTTTGCCCAGCCTGTCTGCCTTAAACACCATGGTCTCTGTTATAGTTTAGATATGAAGAGTCCCCCCATATCTCCTGTGTTAATACAGGAGATGAAATAGTTAATAAAAGCTGTAACCTGATCAGTCCATTCTAGTTTGAATGGACTAACTGGGTGGTGATTGTAGACAGGTGGGGTAAGGTTGCAGGGGGTAGGTCACTGGGGTCATGTCCTAGAAGTCTTCATCTTCCCTCTGGGCCCTTCTCCCTTCCCTTTTCTTTTGCCGCTGCTTCCTGGCTGCCATGAATGAAGCAGTTCTCCTCCATGACACCCCTCCCCCACGATGTGGTGACTCACCTTGGCCCCAGAGCAAAGGACTTGGCCCACTATGGACTAAACCTCTGAAACCGAGAGCCAAAGTAAACTTTATCTCCTCGAAGTTGTACTTGTTAGGTATTTTGGTCACAGTGATAAAAAGCTAACTAACACAGCCTCCTTCCCTAACATTGATTCATCTATTTATACATCCACCAATATTGATGAAACCAAAAAACATATGGTCGTCACTCATGAGTGTTTGTTGGATGAAAATGTTTTATGGTAAAGCATCATCATTATCATTTATAGCAGGGGTTGGCAAATAGTCCACAGGCCCTTTTTTTAAAAACCAACTTTTATTGGAACAAAGCCACATCCAGAACTGAATGTAGTTGCTTCTGTGCTATACCAATACAGATAAGTAGGTCTGAGCGACTTTCAGAGCCTGAAATATTTGCCATCTGGCTTTGATAAAGAAAATTCTCAGGCCTCTAAAAACATTAGGCACCTTCCCCTAAACTTCTTTACCTTCCTGTGAATAATCTATATGCTTTAGCATATTTCAAATGTGCTGTGAATGAATATTTCTAGAAAAACATTTCTCAGGGTGTGTTCGAGGGAACACATTTGCTATGAGCCGCTCCTTCCCGGGTTAAGGAGTTCAGAAAATATGATTCATAAGGAATAGTGTTGTGGCTGGGATTGTAGCACAGTGGCAGAGCACTTGCCTAGCACCTGTGAGGTACTGGGTTCGATCCTTAGCACCACATAAAAATAAATAAATAAACAAATGAAGGTATTACATCCATCTACAGCCAAAAAAAAAAAAAAAAAAAGAATATGATTAAATTTGACAGTTAAGAACTTATCATTTTAATTCAGTGTTTTTACGTGTATTTGACCCTACTCTTTTTTTCATTAATTCATGTTTTATAGAGGTATTTGCCTCAGAAACATCTTAGAAAGGAAGATAGCACTTACTGTACATGCTATCTCTGGAAAATTGGAAGTGACTACTACATATATTATATTGAGAAGGGGCATGAGGTACAGCCAAGGTACTTTGGGGAAGAATACAGTAATGAAAAAAATGATAGAAAGAAAGAAAGAAAGAAAAAAGAATACAGTAATGAGTTCTCTCAGTTAACCGTGGCCTGTGTGCCAAGAAATGTACAAACACCTTATTCAAAGTACTTATAGTAAAGGATCTCTGTATTGCTGCATATGAAATGTGACTTTGAGGATGCCTTTTTGGTGTGAATTATGAGCTAATTATGAAGAAATCTCACAAAGAATATCGCAAAGATACTTTAGTCTTATTTTCCAAGAGAACTTCTTAGAAGATGAAATTTGTTTTATTTATATATATATTTATGTATATATGTACACATACATATATATGTATGTGTATATATATGTGTGTGTATACACACACACACAAATGATTGTTGTATATTTTTATTTTGCTTCTTGTATTCCTGTTACATGTTGTATCTCTCTTCTAGTTTGTTATCTCAGGTATTATGATAGACTTTCTTCATCCTCTTTTTTCTTTGCTCTTCAGATTTGGAAGTTTCATATTCTCAATCTCAGATATTCTTTCCTTAATCTCTGATATTCTTTCCTTAGCTGTGTCCAGTTTCTAATGAGCTCAACAAAGGCATCCTTTATTTTTGCTGTAGTGTTTTTAATCTTTAGCATTTCTCTTTAATTTTTTCTTACAGTTTACATCTCTCGCCTCCTAGTTCCCATCTGTTCTGGCATGTGTCCTATTTTTCCCATGAAAGCCCTAAACATATTCGTCTTAGTCTTTTGAACTCCTGATGTGACAGTTCCTCTACCCTGCCATATCCAAGTCTGCTTCAGATGCTTGCTCTGTTTCATTGAATTGTGGATTTTTCCCTTTATTTGCCTTGTAATTTTTTTTTTTTTGTTGAAAGCTAGACATGATGTTCTGGGTGAAAGGAACTCAGGAGGATAGGCCTTTACTGGTGGTAAGGTGTGTGTCCGGGAAGTGCAAGCATCTAACCTTTCCATGATTAGGTTTTAGTTTTTTGGTGATCCTGTGCTCCTGGGCTGTGAACTTCACAAGTGCTTCTCAGTCCTGCACACACACACACACACACACACACACACACACACACACAGAGTAACACAACACCCCCACACACACCCCCTCTAGGGTATTGGATGGCTAGAGGGGATTGAGGTTGGTTAGGTTCTGAAGTAACCAACTAGTTTAGGCTCTGATAAAATAGTTTCTCTTGAGGGCAGAACTTGAGAAGAACAGAATGCTTTAGCATATTTCAAAATGCTAGAAGGTCTCAGCAGATTTTGCCCCAAAGTTCATGTGAGAACCTGGAAGTAAAACCCTTAAAAAAACTAGGTGTTTCTCATGAATGGGTTCCTCTGGAGTTTTTAAACTCTCAGATTTGTTCACATCAAGCCCCTAACAACTTGTCCATTACAGAGTAGATTTTCCTGCCTTTGCTCAGGAAGTTTTCTGTGTGTGGATTCTTTGCTCTGGTAAGTTGTTTGTATTTATTTATTTATTTATTTCTACATGACAATAGTGGAATGCATTACATTCATAATTACCATTCACAGCACAATTTTTCGTAACTCTGTATATAAAGTATGTTCACACCAAATTATGCCATTATACATGAGCTCTCCCTTTTTTTTTGCATTAAAATTCTTAATACACCTTTATAACACAATTTATCATATCTCTGTTTGCACACAAGGCATGTTGACACCAAATTCACATCTTCATACATGTATTTTATATAATGATGACTGTCTCCTTCCACCATCCCTGCTATTCCCCTTCTCCTTCCCTTTCCCTCCCACCCCTATTTCCTATGTAGAGGTAATCTTCCTCCCATGCTCTCCCTTCCTACCCTACTTTGAGTCATCTCTCTTATATCAGAGAAAACATTTAGCATTTTTTTGGGGGGATAGGCTAACTTCAATTAGCATAATCTTCTCTAATGCCGTCCATTTCCCTGCAAAAGCCATAATCTTATTTTTTGCTGAGTAATATTCCATTGTGTATAAATGCCACATTTTTTTTTTTTATCCATTCATCCACTGAAGGACATCTATGTTGGCTCCACAGTTTAGCTATTGTGAATTGTGCTGTTATAAACATTGATGTGGCTGTGTCCCTGTAGTATGCTGTTTTTAGATCCTTTGGGTATAGTGTGAGAAGAGGAATAGGTGGGTCAAATGGTGGTTCCATTCCCAGCTTTCCAAGGAATCTCCATACTGCTTTTCATATTGGCTGCACTAATTTGCAGTCCCCACCAGCAGTGTATGAATATATCTTCCCCCCCATCCTCGCCAACACTTGTTGTTGTTTGTCTTCATAATGGCTGCCATTTTCATGGGAGTGAAATGGTATCTTAGAGTAGTTTTGATTTACATTTATCTGATTGCTAGAAATGATGAGCATTTTTTTTGTATATTTGTTGATTGATTGTATATCCTCTTCTGAGAAGTATCTGTTCAGGTTTTTGGTCCATTTATTGATTGGATTATTTTTTTGTTCTTATCTTAATGAGCTCTTTATATACCCTAGAGATTAGAGCTCTATCTGATGTGTGAAGGGTAAAAATTTGTTCCCAGGATGTAGGCTCCTTGTTCACCTCACAGATTATTTCTTTTTCTGAGAAAAAACTTTTTAGTTTGAATTCGTCCCATTTGTTGATTCTTGGTTTTAATTCTTGTGCTATAGGCATCTTATTAAGGAAGTTGGAGCCTACCCCCATGTGGTGAAGATTAGGGTCTATTTTTTCTTCTATTAGATGCAGAGTATCTGGCTTAATTCCTAGATCCTTGATCCATTTTGAGTTAACTTCTGTGCATGGTGGGAGATAAGGATTCAATTTAATTTTGTTGCATATGGATTTCCAGTTTGGTAAGTTGTTATACACTGTAACCATATATCTGTCTCTCCAGTTTTTAAGGCAGCAGGTTGCTTTGCGACTTTGCTTCTCTGACACATTTAAGAAGAGTTAATCTTCATTTTGTTCAGCTTTTTGTTGTTGTTAGGATGGAGTGATGACTTTCAAGTTGCTTATAGGTAGACCAGAAATTGGAAGTCAACATCATTCTCTAGATCTGGGCCCTGGGAACATATCAAATCAGGGTCCTTTTCAGATCCTGTGTGTCAAAAAATCATTATAAATTTCTTCTTTGAGATGCTACCTTTGCTCCAAATATATGGTAGTATTAAAAGAGTGTCAAAAGTACTATATGTATCAGTATAAAGGAATAACATCTCCATGTATTAGAAACACAACAAAACTTCTATACTATGATTAAGGGTTGGTTCTGGATTCCGCTCAGGGCTGTGTGGGCAAGTAGGAGTGTCTCAAGACCAAAGGATTAAGCAAAAGTCTCCTGGTTCAGAAAGAATTTGGAAGTTTCTTTAGGACTGTCACTTTTGGCAAGATCTATATCCATGAAAAAAAGACATTGAATAAGTTCACCACTCGAAACTAAAATAAGCCTCATACATTAGCAAATCACCAATATGTGCAATATTAGTAGAAGCAACCTCAAACCTAGGAGAGTGGCTGGAAAGGAAGGGAAAACCAAAACCAAACCAAAACAAAAAAGCTCCTCACCTAAGATGAGCTTGTAATGCACATTTCAAAATATATGAAAAATTTTAGTCAAAGATGGACAACCAAAAATTTGAGACAAATTCACTTTAGGTACAATTTAAAAACCAGAATAAGTTGAAAAGGTATTAAATATATGAGTTTAGGGTTCTGAGTGGTGAATGAAAAAAAAAATCATAAAAGAACCAGAATTAACCAAACAAATGTAGGTAAAAATGCAATAAGGAGAGAAACATGAACTAGAACCATCTACATATCTTATGCATGAGAAATACAGACAGTTAAATGAAACACACAGTAGATTGTATTCATTCTAGGCTGACTCCAAGGGAGGAAGTAGTGCTCTGAAAGTGGGAAGGAGATGAAAAACAGGAGGCTTCAGCATGTATTCAACAGGAGATTCAGAGGAAGAGAAAGGAAGTTGTAAAAAAAAAAGAAGAAGAAGAAGAAAACAACTGAAAAATTTTCAAAATTTAAAAAATTCACAAATCCTCACATTGAAAAGAATACCAAGAAAAATGAAAAGGATAAATAGAAGTAAATGCACATGATAGTAATATTGCAAAACCACACACACCAAGGAAAAATCTCAAAAGAATTCCTGCTAACAAGTACCATTCAATGAATAATAGACTTTTTATGGGCAACAGATTCCAGAACACAACAAAATAAAGTTCTCAAAGTGCTGTTAAAAAACAACTGCGAACTTTGAATTTTAAACTCCTATAATAAATATATATATATACAATATAAAAATAAAAACTTAAAAATAAAGGCCATATAAAGACAGTTTCAAACATGCCTTAGCAAAACTTAACCACTTAGAAGCCTTAATGAAAGAACCATCAATAGATATCCAAGAATTGAGATGTAAAATAAAACCAACAAGAGAAACTAATGGTTTTAACTGCTCTTATGTTTAATTAACCATTGACAACACACACACACACACACACACACACACCCCCCAAAAACTAGATAAGAATATTATAGAAGAAGGTAAAGTGGAGAGGGAGTCTTTTCTTTGAAGATTGCTTTGGTTGAATTTAATAGGTGGATAAAGATGTTAAGTAGTTCTAGACCAGTGTTCCTCAAGCTTTGGCATTCATCAGAATCACTTAGAATATACAATTTGTGGCCCCACCTCCAAAGTTAGGCTTGGAGTAGGGCCTGGGAATCTGCATTTTTACAATTTCCACATGACGCTAATGCTGCTGCTCTAGAAGCCATGCTTTGAGAACCAGTTCTTTAGTGTTTATTATGAAGATGTTGTAATTAAGTATGTAGATACAAATTAAGGGTGATCATTAAAAGAATAGGAATTCTACATAGTTTCAAAACCACAGTGGAGAGGTCAGGTGCGATGGTGGCACTCACCTGTAATACCACCAACTTGGGAGATTGGGGTAGAGCGATCCCAAGTTCAAAGTCAGCCTTAGCAACTTAGCAAGGCCTAAGCAACTTAGCAAGACCTTGTCTCAAAATAAAAGCACAACTGGGTTCAATCCCTGGTACTAAAAAGAAAAAAAGAATATGTAAAAATGTTATAACAGAAGGCAAGCAAGAAAGGGAAAAACTAGAGAGTGAGGAGGAAGAGAATAGCATATAAAATTAATGGTAGAACTAAATCCACAGACTAGAAAGGCCTTTGCAACACTTTATCAGTTGATAAAGAATTTGTTTCCAGAATTGATCAAGATTTTTTACAGACCTTTGAAGAAAAGACAAAGCCCCAATAAAATGTGAAAGGAGGTGATTCAGCAATTCAGACAAAAAGGAAATCAGTATGGCCAAAAAGCAAACAAAAGTCTCACTAGTAAGAGGGAAATACAAATTAAGATATGGATTTATACCCAGCATATTTTACTTGAAAACAAGGTGACAATTGCTAACAAATATATGATCTTTGTATCATGTCAGCATGAAAGTGCACATTCTCTTAACCTGTGTCTGGGAAGTTGCACTTATTAAAAATCTAGAGGAACTCTTGCATGTGTGTGCAGAAGTGTGTGTATAATGTTCTGGTGGTATTGCTTGTGATAATAAAAAACAGAAAATAAACTCATTCTATCATCAGGGACCGGATCAAAGTGTGGTACCTTTATACAGTGATTTACTCCAAAGAGTTAACATGAATTGGTGCTATAAATACAGAGTTTACATACAGATGCTTTAATATTCTATATTATTAACGTTATTTACCCTGAATACTTTGAATTGGCCTCAGTTACAATTTTGGTTGAAACTCTAAGCTAAATGTTTCAGCAATAGTTAATAAAAAATTTCAGTGAAGTTATTGGCATAAATGTTCTGGAAAATCTAAAGCACAATCAGCCTTTTTTCTTTGTTTAGATTAGCAAGATAATGCAAGAGGTTAAGGAATATTTATATTCCAGTTACATGATTTAAAATTCAATCTGTGTGTCTTTTGTATTTTGTTATCATAGAATTGTCTCTATCTATGACTATTTACTTAATAGTACAAAGAACTTTCCTATTAAATATAGTAGTGACTGTCCTAAGACTGTTGACTTGATAACTTGTAACAATGTACGTTTGTTTTAGGAAATTCCATTTGTTTAAATATTTGTATTAGAGAATTGTGTGTATCTTTTACTTAAATAAACTGTCAGTCATTCTGTTCTTGTTTCAACCAGCGTATAAAAACTGTTCGTTAAAGACAGGAATGAATAATTTAAGATTTTCCTCCCTGCAAAAAATTTTTTTCCAGTTAAAAAAAACTAAGGCTTGTAACATTAACTTAAAAACTACAATACAAATACCAGTTTCCTAGTTATGTGTGTTTATTTAAGCAACAAAATTTATAAAATTAACACGACTGGTATTCCATGTGGCATTCGTTTACCAGAAACGTTAGTGTCAAATAAATATAAATATTGCTTAAACTTAATATATATTGGTGATGAATTATTGAAGTGTGAAGGGTAGTTGAGAACATGGATGATTTCTGCAGGAGGCAGGCGGCTTCATTATCTCTCATGCTTACTTCAGAAAATAAGTGATCTGATGGATATATGGCAAAAATAGCATTGCTGAATGTAGATATGGGTACTTGGATATTTGAGTATTTGATTTTAAAAGGATAAGACATCACATGCATTCTTAAATGGATTATAGATGGAAAAATAACTATGTGAAAAATGTGTTCTTTTTTCTCATATATGCAATTTATATTAGCCAATTCCTAATTTCCCATGCCAAATCAGGTCTTACACATTTCACACAGACACTGTATAACTCCAGGGACATGAGTCTTAAGCTGTGACAGCAGTGAGCCAACACCATCTTTACATTGCTCCAGTCATGTTTCTGCACATTTCTAGCTGGCAAACTCTTGCTTGTCCATGAGGACCATACAGACCTTCACCAATCTCTTGATGCTCCCTCAGCATCCTAAATGCTCAGCAGATGACGTCATTCAAGTTCCTCAGCAGAGTAGAGATTCTGAGGCATTCTTTCCAGAACATCCCTCCAATTCTTTTCCCTTTGTTCTCCAGGAAAACAGGACAAATTGTGTGTGTGTGTGTGTGTGTGTGTGTGTGTGTGTGTGTGTGCATGTGTACAATGTTGTTTATTTATCTAGCAATTGATTTATTTTAAGAAATCGATTCACACAGTTGTGGGTTGTCAAGTCAAAAAATTTGCAGGGCAGACTAGCAGTACAGAAATTCCTGCTGCGCTCCACATCATGTACAACCACTAGAATGGGAAGTTAAACTCCATGTATGTCTAATAGGTCAAAATACATTCTACTGTCATGTAAAACTAAAAAGTTTCATGTAAAATTTAAAAAATGGGGAAAAAAAGGAAATTCCTGTGGCAGTTGATGTTATAGTCTTTGGTTTGAACACAATCTGGAGGCAGAATTCCTTCCTTCCTCAGTGGGTCAGCGGGTAGGGTGCCTGGGAGGTTTAGTCTTTTCTTTTAAGGCCATCAGCTGATTGGGTGGGTTCATCAATAAATGGAGGTCAATCTATTTTATTCAAACTCTATTTTTTCTCCCATATTTTTTATTTGTGCATTAGAGCTGTACATATTGATGGGATTTGTTGTTATACATTTGTACATGCATACAATATAAGAACATAATTTGGCCAATATCATTTCCCAGCATTTTTCCCCTCCCAACCTGCCTCCCACTCTTTGGTCCCTTTTTCCTACTGACCTCCCCTTGATTTTCAAAATATCCACCTCACCTTTGTTGTCGTTGTTGTTTTCCTCTCTCTCTAGCTTCTGTATATGAGAGAAACCATATGACCCTCAAGCTTCTTAATTGGACTTTTTCACTTGAAATGATGGTCTCTAGTTCTATCCATTTTCCTTCAAATGCCATAATTTCATATTTCATGGCTAAATAAAATTCCATTGTGTATCTATATCATATTTACTTTATCCATTCATCTGTTGATGGATACCCAGGTTGATTCCATAGTTTTGCTGTTGTAAATAGTGAACTGCTATATACATGTGTATGCATGTATTACCAAAGTAAATGACTTTAATTCTTCAGGATTACTGCTGAGGAGTGGTATAGCTGGGTCCTATGGGGGTTACATGCCTGTCCTTTGGAGAAGTCTTCATACTGATTTCCATAGGTGTTGTACTAATTTATGGTTCCACTGACAGTGCAAAATTGTTCTTTTTCTCCACATCCTCTTTTATTTATTATTTGTATTCATTATATCCAGCATTTATTATTTGTATTCTTTATGACTGCCATTCTGATTCTGACTGGTGTGAGATAAAATCTCAGTGTAGTTTTGATTTGCATTTCCCTAATTGCTAATGATGTTGAACATTTTTTCATGTATTTGTTGGCCATTTGTATTTCTTCTTTTGAGAAACGTCTGCTTAATTCATTTGCCCTCTTATTAACTGTGTTCTTTGGTTTATTTTTTGGTGTCAAGTGTTTTGGGCTCTTTATATATTCTAAATATTAATCTTCTGTCAAAAGAGTAGGTAGCAAAGATTTTTCTCCCATTCTGTGGGTTCTCTCTTCACATTCCTGTTTGTTTCTGTTGCTGTGAAGAAGTTTTTAAATTTGATGCTATTCCATTTATTAACTCCCCTCATTATTTCCTAAACTTTAGGGATTCTACCAAGAAAATTGGTGCCTGTGCCTAAATGCTGGAGTGTTGACCCTAGGTTTTCTTCTAGCAGTTGCATAGTTTCTGTTCTAATTCTGAATCACTGGAATTGAAAAGGACTATGAGATGTGGGCTAATGGGATGGATAAGCCCTTCAAACTCCTGAGGCCTGTTTAAACCTAAGCCCCACCTGCTGGAACTCCACTCATAAAACTTGCAGACACCCCACTATGGGAGTGTATTGATCTGATCTATGCAAAAAAACTTCAAATGACATTACTTCCTATCTCATTCTACCTCATACAGGGGAGAAGAGAAGCTAAGACTTAATTGAACCAACTTTAGTCTTAATCCACTCCAACTGGCAGCTTGGTGAACAACACAAAAAGAAGAAGGGGATAATGACCCCTAAGTCCTTGCTTTCTCTCCCAGTACATAGCCCAAGAGGAAATGGAAAGAAAGGCATAGACAGTGTTCATCTATTTTCACCTTATTTAAAATGATTGCTTAATTTTTCATTAAGTACATGTGTTTTTCTTTTTCTCTTTTTGTTTTTGTGTGTGTTTTCTCTGATTACTGGCTTATGGACATATACATATTCTTTTTTTCATTTTTAACATTTTAAAACTGTAGTTGTTTTTCCTTGCTTTGTCTTTTGAGGATTAGAGCTTTTGATTAGTAAATTTTGATTTTGGTTTTGTTTTATGTTGTTTTTTATTTGTCTGTTTCTCTTACTTCTTATTCTTTCTTTTCATCTGCTAACAGCCAAATTCTATTGTTCTCTATTTCACTCTGTCTTTACTTTGTTATTTCTACTCTTTCTCTTCCTTCATTATAACTATCACATGCTACATCTCTTCTGAATTCTCTGTTCACTTTTTGAAATTATGAACTCTTTTCTGCCTTCCTATCACATTTTGTTTCCACTTAATTAACTGCATTCTTACCATCATTTAGCACTAATTGGTTTATGTAACTCCTGCCCCTCACCATTCATGTTGTTGCAATTATTACTGCTGTGAATGACATACTTGACCCCTGTTTCTTGCTTTAATGACCAATATAGTTCAAGGTTACTTATTGTTTTTGCTGTTGGCAATTGCTGACCCTACTATTTCTTGGTTTTGTGGAAATTAAAATTGTATATGTCATAGGAGACACCCAGCATTTAGTGTATGCTGTATATTGTTTGCATTGGTTACTGTTATTGTTTGTTTCTCCCTATTCTGTGAGGTGCTTCAAACCTACTGGGATACAAATATACAGGGTAGATACTCTGCTTCTGAACTAAACTCAACCAAAAAACAGTGTATCTTGTTCCACTCACAAACAAATGTCACTCAATCTTCAGCTATACTTTAATACAAAGAATAGAAGAGAACAAAAACCTAAACTAATGACCAGGTCTCAAGTTGAAACAGCCTTAGTGAAAACAGAGAAATAATATGGAGGCTGTAAATACCATAATTATGTGTGTGTGGGTGTCTCAATCTAAATCAATATAAGACGCTTTGGCAAGTGAAGACTGTGCTCTAAAGAAGTCCACACAAAAGATTGGAAGAGAAATTCTTTCCAACAAATGCATAAAACCCACACATGAATACAAGAAATATAAGAAAGCAAGCTAACATAAAACCTCCTAGAGTTTATAATTCACCAGAAAATGATCCCCAAACGTTTAAGTGGATGAGATATCAAATAAGGAATTCAAAAGAATTATTATAAAAATGACCAATGAATTTTAGAAGAACATTGAAAAACAACTGAATGAATTAAGGAAGTCAGAACAGAATATGAACAAGAAATTTAACAAGGAGATAGAAATATTGAAAAAGAACCAAACAGAAACCTTGGAAATAAAAGACACAATAAATCAGACAAAATGCTCAGTCTCTCTAATAAAGTAGACTATGCTGAAGACAGAAGCTCAGACTTGGAAGACAAAATAGCAAGCCTGGAACATTCAGACAATATTAAAGAAAAAAATAATAAATAATCATGATCAGAATATACAAGAACTCTGGGACATTAAGAGAACAAATTTTAGAATCACTAGAATTGAGAAGGACTGTGAGATTTCAGCTAATGGGGATGGATAAACTTTTCAAAAATTTTTAATCGAAAATTTTGAAAATTTAAGAATAATATGGACATCCAGATACAGGAAGCATTCAGAACTCTAAGTAGACAAGATCAAAAAATAACCTTTCCACAACACATTGTAATTAAAATGCCTAAAATACAAGACAAGGATAGAATTTTAAAAACCTCAAGAAAAAAAAAATCAGGTCACATTTAGAGGCAAGCCGATCAGAATCACTCTTGATTTCTAAGCAGAACTTTACAAGTCAGGAGGGTTAGAATAATGTGTTCCAAATCCTGAAAGAAAATAACTGTCAACTGCTACATACAGCAAAGCTATTATTCAAAATCAAAGATGAAATGAAAATCTTGCAGATAAGAAAAATCTAAAATAATCTGTGACTACTAAACCAGCACTACAGAACTTACTTGAAGAAGTACTACACACAGAAGAACTAAAAAACAAACCTCAGAGATCATAAAAGAACAAATATCATTTGAAGATTATCTAAGCAAATAAGAAGGACCAAATTAAACACAATAAATAAATCAAAATGGCAGGGATTAGTAAATAATTCTCTATAATAACACTGAATGGAAATAGTCTCAACTCTCTATTTAAAAGATATAGGCCAGCAGAATGGATTACAATACAAAACCTAACTCTGTGTTTTGTTTTTTTTTTTTTCAAGAGACACACTTTATTTTGCCAAACACAGCCACAGGCTGAAAGTGAAAGGAAGGAAATTGAATCACTATGTGAATGGAGCCCCAAAACATGCAGGAGTAGCTACTTTATATCTATCAAAGCAAATTTCACGTCAAAATTAATCAGAAGATACAAAGAAGGTCACTTCATATTGGTAAAGGGAATGATCCAATAAGAAGATATGATAATAATGAATATTTATACCCCAAATATGGGCACAACTAATTACATAAAAAAGACTCTATTATACTTGAGGCTCTAGCAAGGCCCCAGTACAATAATACTGGGTGCTTTCAACACAACTCTTTCACCCTGATATAAGTCATCAAGACATAAACTCTTTGGACCTGAAAAACATAAATCAAATGGACCTAATAGACATCTATAGAATATTTCATCCAAGAAGAGCTGAAATACTTTTTTCTCAGAAATTCATGGAACCTTTTCTAAAATAGATCATATTTTAGTACACAAAACAACTCTTAGCAAATACAAAATATTGATATAATTCCTTTCATCTTATTGGATCACAATGGAATAAAATTAGAAATCAACACCACCAAACCCTACAGAAACTATATAAACACATGGATATTAAACAATACTATTTTGAATGATTAATGAGTGATAGAAAAAATCAAGGGAGACATTAAAAAATTCTTGGACTCAAATGAGAATAGAAATACCACATAACAGAACCTCTGGGATGCTATGAAGGAAGTTTTTGGAAAGTTTATAGCTATAAGTGCCTACATAAGAAAATCAGAAAGATTCCAAGAAAACAACCTAATGATGTATCTCAAAGCTCTTGAAAAAGAGAACAAGTAGAAGGAGGAAATAATTAAGATGAGACAAAATCAATGAAATTGATAATAAAAAAATACAAAGGAATGACAAAACAAAATGTTGGTTCTTCAAAAAGATAAACACGATTGATAAGCCCTTAGCCAAACCAACCAAAAGAAAAAGGCAGAAAAGCCAAATTAATAGAATCAGAGATCAAAAATAAGAAATCACCACAAATCTCTCAAAAATCCAGCAGATTTTAAGGACTATTTTGAAAACTTACATTTCAACAAATTGGAAGAAGAAATGGATACATTTCTAGACAAATATGATCTGCCAAAACTAAATCAAGAGAACATAAAAACCTAATAACTAAGCAAACTAATAACTTATAATGAGATACAAATAGCAATAAAAGCTTTCAAATAAATAAAAGCCCAGGACCAGATGGGTTTTCAGTTGCATTCTACCAAACCTTTCAAGAAGAACTAATGCCAATACTCCTCAAATTATTTCATGAAATATAAAGGGATGGAATACTTCCAAATTCATTTTTTGAAGCCAGTATCACACTCATACCAAAACAAGATAAGAACAAATCAAGAAAACTACAGATCAATACCCCCCAATGAACTTAGATGCAAAAATACTTAATAAAATATTAGCAAATCATGTTCAATAACATACTAAGAAGATTGTACACCACAGCCAAGTTGGTTTTTCCAAAGATACAAGGACAGTTTAACATACACAAATCAATAAATATAATTCATCACATTAACAGACTTAAGGACAAAAATTGCTTAGTAATCTTAATAGATGCCGAGAAGACCTTTGTTAAAATTCAGAGCCTGTTCATGATAAAAACATTGAAGAAACTAGGGATAGAAGAATCCTACCTCAACATCACAAAGGCACTATATGAAAAACCAAAAGCAACCTCATAGCAAATAGGGAAAAATTGAAAGCATTTCCTTTAAAATCTGGGACAACACAAGGATGTCCACTCTCACCACTCCTATTTAATATAGGACAAGAAATTCGGGCCACAGCACTTAGGCAAGAGAAGGAAATTAAAGGGATAAAAATAGGAAAGGGAGAAGTCAAATTTTCACTCTTGGCAGATGACATGATTCCATATCTAGAATATCCAAAAAATTCTACCAAAAGACCAGTAAAGCTAATAAGCAAATTTGGCAAAGTAATAGGTTACAAATCAACATCAGAAAATCAATAGCTTTCCCATGTACTAACAATGAATATGCTGAAAAAGAAACAAGGAAAATAATTCCATTCACAATAGTCTCAAAAAACAAAGAAACAACAACAACAACAAAAACAAACAAACAAACAAACAAAAAACCCTGGAAATAAATTTAACCAAGAAGGTCAAAGGCCTCTATAATAAAAACTATAGGATAGTAAATAAAGAAACCAAAGACTTCAGAAGATGGGAAACCTCCCATATTCATGGATAGGCAGAATTAATATTGTTAAAATGGCCATATTATTAAAAGCAATATACGATTTAAATACCAAAATACCAATGGAATTCTGAAATGAAAATCCCCACCAAAATACCAATGGAACTCTTCACAGAGCTAGAAAAAACAGTCTTAAAATTAATTTGGAAGAATAAAAGTCCCAGAATAGCTAAAGCAATTTAAGTCAAAAAAGCAATGCTGGAGGTATCACAATACCTGACTTCAAATTAAAATACAGAGTTATAACACAAAAACAATGGTACAGAACAGAAGATACAGGGACAAACCCACCCAGATGCCATCTGATCCTTGACTAAGGTGGCAAAAACATACATTGGAGAAAAGACAGCCTTTTATCCATATGTAGAAGAATGAAACTAGACCCTTATCTTTCATCCTGTACAAATCAACTCAAAATGGATCAAAACCCTCAGTATTAGAACAGAGACTATGTAACTCCTGGAAGAAAACCTAGAGTTAACACTCTATCTTTTAGGCATGGGAACAAATTTTCTTGATAGAATCCCTAAAGCTGAGGAAATAATGCTGAGAGTTAATAAATGGAATAGCATCAAATTTAAAAGCTTCCGCACAGCAACAGAAACATACAGAAATGTGAAGAGAGAGCCTACAGAATGGGAGAATATCTTTGCTAGCTACTCTTTTAACAGAAGATTAATATCTAGAATATATAAAGAGCTCCAAAAAACTTGACACCAGAAAAAAAAATCTGCCAATTTTTGTAACTTCCTTTTAATGTCTGGGGCTGATTAATATGAATTTATCCTTTAAAATTATGTGGCCCTCAGGTATTCAGAATCTACTGTAGTGTGCTTTCTCAATGCCTCTAGAAGTTTCTTCAGAATGTTTGCAGGGTTCTTCTGATGAATTTCAGATATGAATTTCAGAATTCTTGATGAATTTCAGATATCTTAGAGTAACTGATAGACTTCTGCCTTGATGTTCGGAGACCTTCAAGGAACAGAGCCTGAAGATGTCTCATTCTCTAATTATCCTGTTCATCATTCAGTTTCCATTCAGAATTGTTCTTAGGAACTGTGTGTGCCCCAGGTATATTATTAGATTTACTCCTACTCTGTGTTGCAGGGGCATGAATGAGACACTGATCATTTCCAAAATGTTTAGATGTCCTTAAAAGAGTCTCCTTTTCATTAGAGGTCAAAATTTGGTTAAGCAGTAATATAATATCCTTCCAGGTTAAGATATAAGTTTTGGAACACTTCAATGTATTTATCTGGATCCTTTGAAAACTTACTTTAGTCCTTTATTTACCTCAGGTGTTGAAGGAAAAATGGGACATGGATATTGTTTGGCTCAAATTCCCTTTCTGGCATTTCCAGAAGTGGCAGTATGTTTTGCCCTCCTCTAGGGGTGGATGATGAGGGTCTTGAGGAAGGAGGACAGGAAAGCTCATGGCAAGGGTTAGTAGGGTTAGGAAATCTTGGGATTTCTCGAACTTTGCTACTCTCTTAGATGTTTCCTTAGACTTCGCTTCCATTAAGGCTGCAATTATAGCTGGGTCTAGCTTACATTGCTGATATAATTTGGGGTTCTCCCTCAGAGAAATAAAATCTGAACATAGGGGACCTCAGGCCATTTTTCTTCCTTCTTACAAAACAAACTAAGCTTCAAGATAGGTTTAAAGTTTATACTTCCCCCTGGCAGCATGATTCTCCTTTGGAGAGTTTGTATTGAGGTCACCCCTGACAGTAGAAGAAAATCAGGCACATTTTCCTGAGTGTCTGTGAATCAAATTTGTCCCAGTTTTTTGGTGGGCAGGCTAGTGGTGAAACTGGCACTACTTTTGAGGCTGAAGCTCCAAACTGGATCAGAATCAGAACTCAGGCACTCACACCAGAAGAACTGCCCACTCTCAGAGGGGTGTCTCTCTGAATGAGCTTCTTGGCCAATGGCAATCCCACCCCTCTCATTCTACATGATTCACTGGATTTATTGCTGCCTTACCAGAAAATTCCTCAGATTTTGGTTTCCACATGACAAAGAACCCGAGGAGACTCAGACTTAGTGGATCTTACTGGTCTCTCCTGGACACTATTGGACTTCCATATATGATGGCTGATAATTAAATGTCAGCCAATAGTGGGATGTATTTCTCTGCTTCATGTGTCTACAAAATTAGAGAGACTAGTAAGAATTAATTTTCCTTCAGTTGAGCAGGATCCAAAGAGTCTATGTAAGATCAGGGTCATCATGGACAAAGGACCCTTTTAAAGGGGTTTTTCCATCTACAATCTGCATCCCAAGAGGGGTCCCAGAAGGACAAAGAGGACAGGTTGTCTCTGAGGACTTTCTGCCTTCCTCATGGAAAAATTTGAGGAAGAATTAAATTAACAGTTGTGAGCCCAATGGGCTTGGAGATACCCAAGAGGGACAGAGGGATAGAGTTCAGCTTCCTTCCATGGGAAATGTGTGAGAATGTGTCTCCTAGACCCCTAAAGAACAAAAAGAGTTGGGTGCCTCCCCTTCCCTTTCAGACAAAGAAACTGGGGAGTTGCATGAGGGTGAAACAGTGGTGGTATCTTTGCAAGTCAGCAGCCCTTCAATATGTGAGAAAGGGAGCCCAAACCCATTTCTACAACCACTCTGTGTAGAATATACCTCTTTCTACGGATAGACCCTTAGTTATGAGGGAAGCGCTTGGGACAATCTAGTGTGAGGAAGGAGGTGCAGGTGGCTCACTATGAAAGTGCTGGCCTCACAGAATGTTCGTTCAGTGCCATGATATATCAATTGCCACAGGATACCCCAAAGAGCTCTTGGGAAATGGCATCAGAAGAGGGCCTTTGACAGTCACTGAAGACCAATCTTAGACCTTCCAACTTCCCACCCAGATCCTCACATCCAAGGGCAGGCCAGGATCAGGGGGCACCGTCTCCTTGCTCTGGATGCACCCTGAGCCAGGATAGAAAAGTGGGAAATGGCTCCATAGAGCCCAACATGTCTGACTATAGGGCAGGAGATTGGAAACTACAGAAACGGAGGAACCTATTACCTGAGACTTGAGCCATGCTAATTGCTTTTTTTTTTTTTTGAGAGAGAGAGAGAAGAGAGAATTTTTTAATATTTGTTTTTTAGTTTTTGGTGGACACAACATCTTTATTTTATTTTTATGTGGTGCTGAGAATCAAACCCAGCGCCCCATGCATGCCAGACAAGCGCGCTACCTCTTGAGCCACATCCCCAGCCCATGCTAACTGCTTTTAAGTGGCAGACAGGTGCCCAGTTTTCCTCCAAAGGATAGTGAAGGCAAAGAACATCAGTAGCAAATGGCTTACCTTGGTGAGGATTGGGGTCCTGGATGAGCCCCCAGGATGTTACTGGCTGGATTTGAAATAGGGTTCATGGTCCATGGAGTTGAAGAATAAACACCACAAATGCAGCAAGTGAGCAGGAATTTTATTAAAAAGGAAAGTGAGAAAAAGATCCAGAACTTCCAATGCTGTGTGCCTAGGAGGGTCAAGGCTGTTGTTTAAGTCTTACAGCATCCTCTTTTTTGTGTGTGCCTCAGTGGGCATGGGCTCTATTATGGATTATGCAGTCACCTTTTGTGAGGTAGAAATTTATACCTTTTGAGAAACAGGAACAGTTTAATAACACATCAGGGTATGTTGAATGGCTGTCCTCAGGCTTGCCCTCTTGTTGACCTTTCCTGTCCCTTCCCTACTTTCCAAGGCCTATCCTTTTCTATCTTGCCAGTGGTAGCTGTTACTACTGCCACAACTACTCTAATGTAGTCTTTCTTCATTGATTAATATAGCCAAAATTTCTGATTCTCTAAGACACTGTGACTGTCCAATACTGAGTTTTGGTGAAATCTCTCTTTCACCCACCTTGCAGAGGAAGCAGTACTCCTGCTGCTTCAGTCCCAGGCAACAGAGAAACTAAGAATGCAGCCTTCCTCTAGCTCATTATTCTGAATCCCCCTCAAAGTCTACTTTAAATGTTATCACATCTGAAAAATATAGCATTTAGGTGAGTTTATCAAATAACTGGGTACCACAAATTTAGTCATTTTACCTTTTCCCCTGGGACCTACTGATCTGAATCCACAGCTTTTATTTTCACTGTTCCCTGAAGTTTCTTTTAGAATAATGACCTTCATTCTACATAAATATATCCATGTTCCTTATCTTCTTTCCTTTTACTTTCTCCAAACGTCATTTTATCAACGATGCTCTCTGACTTCTGTTTCTTCATTGTCTCTCATTTATTTTTGTTTCCTTTTGGTATCTAATTATATTATCTCCCATCTTAAAAAAAAATCCCCCTTAATTCTCCATCTCCCTCCCATTTTCCCTATACCCATGCCTCCTGTAACAGCACTAACTCATTTCTGAAAATTCTGTTGCTAAATGAACAGCCATTAAATGAAGACAGTATTTCCATTACTTTTAATGGAAACATGATGAATTTCATCTGAACTCATACACTCAATTTTTATAGGTAGTAATATATGTTGAATATACACTCAATTTTTATAGGTAGTGATATATATTGAATGATGAAAACAAGTTTTTACAAATAATGAATAACATTGAAAATCAATAATTTGTGCATCAAGTATAATATAATGACTGTTAAGCTAAATATTTATCTTTGTATCATTTTCTTCAAAAGTTTTTCAATCTGTTCAGGGCACATGTTATCTTCACTCCTCTCCTCCCTCTAACTAGTCCCTTTCCTCTGCTCTCCTGGTCTCCCTTCAATTTTCCTGAGACCCACTCCTACCCCTGCAACCACACATACACCTTTTCCCCCTCTAACTTTTATATATGAAAGAAAACTTACAATCTTGATTTTCTTTAATATTTTTAACATCCCTCACTTTTTTTTATTGGTGCATTATAGTTATACACATTGATGGGATTTGTTGTTACATATTTGTACATGTATACAATGCATGATATAAAAATATAATTTGGCCAATATCATTCCCCCACACTCCCCCCACCCCCTCCTCCAACATACAACCTCTTGATCTCTTTCTTCTACTGATGTCCCTTTGATCTTCATGAGATCCCTACCTTTCTTTTTCTGTTTCCTCTGTATCTTCTGCATATTATAGAAAACATATGCCCCTTAATCTTCTGAGTTTGAATTATTTCATTTAACATGATGGTCTTTAGTTCCATTCATTCTTCTGCAAAAGACAAAATTTTAGTTCTTAACAGCTGAATAAAACCCCACTGTGTATATACACCACATTTTAATTATCCATTCATTCATTGGTGGACACCTAGGCCATTTCCATAGTTTTGCTATTGCAAATTGTGCTGCTATAAACATGGGTATACATATATCACTGTAGTATGATGACTTTCATTCTTCAGAATAAATACTGATGCATAGTATAGCTGAGTCCTATGGTGGTTCCATTTCTAGTCTTTTAAGGAGACTCCAAACTGATTCCATAGTGACAACCCTTGATTTTTTGAATTTGGTTTATTTCACTTAACATAATGTTCTCATCAAGGGAAAAGACCTTCCATTTTCCTGAAAATGTCACTTCTTACAGAGTTTATGGTTAGTATATTTTAGGTGAAAAAGTCATTATAGTCAAACAAAAGTGATATAATATTTCAAGAGCCTGGTGGTAAAAATCTTTCCCTTACCACCTACTATATAAGGTAACATAAGTCTTTACTGCTAAACTTTTCAAAAGAGAAATCTACTATTACTGTCTCCACTGTCTCAACTCATTTTTATGGTTGTTTGGGTTCAGTTCTCTTGCCAAGAACCTTTCTAATTGGTCATCCTGTTTTTAAGTACAATATTTTGACTTGGCTTCTTGGAAGTCATTCATAGGGCCAATCATTTCCTCTTATTTTAAAGTCTTTCCTTCCTTGATTTCAATTTTGTTGAGCAAACACACATTGATGGACCAGATACATTGTGTCAGAAATCATACTGGCTGCTAGAGACCCAGGGGTATATACAATGTAGACTCTGTTCCTGAGGATTTAACAGCCTGGGGCTTGGGGCAGACTAGTAAAATTTGCTTCAATATAATGGCATGGATTCTGGACATAACAGTACTTAAGGGCAAAAAGTAAAAGCAGTTTACTGTGGTGGGGAGGACAGAGAGATCCAGATCAAGTTTTTTTTTTTTTTTATTTTTATTTTTTAAGTGGCATCTGAACTGAGTCTTAAATCTTGAGTATTAATGTGGTTTTCAACTTGTCATATTTCCTTTCTATCTCTGGTTTTTCTTTTTCACTTCTCTTTTTGGTGTTTATGTTCCTCAGTCTTCCCTCCTTGGTGTCTCATTCTCTTCTCATTGTAATCTCTCTTTTTCTCCATGGCGGTATATCCTGCTTATATCTGTCTCTGAAACTGCCAACTAGATGTATTGTAGACACTTCTGTCTAGTCTAGACATTTCAAAGGCAATTCAACCTAAGACATCTAAAGTGGATAATTATTTAATCCCTTACATCTGTTCTTCCTCCTGTGCATCCTACCAGAGAATGACACCGCACTGCCTAGATTCCCAAGCCAACAGTCTGCCAGTCATACTCCCCTCCTCATTTTCTTTTATCTCCAATGTCTATCTGCTCCCCAGGAGGTGTGGCTCTAGGTACTCCACATCTCCTACAACCATCTGCTTACCTGAGTTCCTGCTGCTGGAGTCTTAGTTCAGACTTCCTCGTTCTTGCCCACGGCATTCACACATCTACGGGCCTCTCCATCTTCAGGCTTGCTCCCCTTTCAGTATTTTGTATATCTTGACTGCAATGACCTCTCAAAGCTCACATCTGACCTTTGATTAAATCACTGACCACTCCTCATTGACATTAATGTGTGAGATAAACTAGTTGACCTGGCTCATGTATCCTTTCCTCTGGAAACGTTCACCTTCTTTCCATTTCCAGCAAACAAAATTTTATGTGGTTCCCAGTTGACCAGGCTCTCTTATGTTTTTATACTTACACATGTTTCAATTACTCTGGCTGGGATTTCCTTGTCTTCTTTCTTTACTTGACTGACTGTACCTCAATCACTAAGTTGTCACTTTCAAACTACAAAAAATTCTTTTGGGTATAGAGTGAGGAGTGGGATAGCTGGGTCAAATGGTGGAGTTTATTTTTTCAGTCCCACCAGCAATGTAAAAGTGTGCCCTTTCCCCAACATTCTCTCCAACACTTATTGTTATTTGTACTCTTAATAGCTGCTATTCTGACTCAAGTGGGATGAAATCTTAGAGTAATTTTGATTTTGCATTTCTCTAATTGCTAGAGATGTTCATCATTTTTTA
The DNA here is from genome assembly GCF_048772815.1 of Callospermophilus lateralis. NCBI lineage: Eukaryota > Metazoa > Chordata > Mammalia > Rodentia > Sciuridae > Callospermophilus > Callospermophilus lateralis. The sequence goes on along the minus strand of NC_135306.1, from coordinate 70,495,327 downwards.
ATATATTTGACTGATTGCATAACATCTTCTGGGAAGTGTCTTTTTTTTTGGCCCATTTATTGATTGGATCATTAAAATTTTTTTTTTGTTGTAGATGGATGCAATGTTTGTTTTATTTATTTATGTGGTGCTGAGGATTGAATCCAGTGCTTCATGAATGCAAGGCAAGTGTTCTACCACTGAGCCACAATCCCAACCCTAGATTATTTGGGTTTTTTTGGTTTTAAGAATTTTGAGTTCTTTATATATCCTAGAGATTAGTGCTCTATCTGATGTGGGTATGGTAAAAATTTGTTCCCATTCTGTAGGCTCTCTGTTCACTTCACTGGTTGTTTCTTTTGCTGAGAAAAAGCTTTTGAGTTTGAATCCATCTCATTTATTGAGTCTTGATTTTAATTCTTGTGCTATATATAGGAGTCTTATTAAGAAAATTGAGCACTAATCTGACATGATGGAGATTTGGGCCTACTTTTTCTTCTATTAGGTGCAGGGTCTCTGGTTTAATTACTAGGTCCTTGATCCACTCTGAGTTGAGTTTTGTGCATGGTGAGAGATAGGGGATAATTTCATTTTGCTGCATATGGATTTTCAGTTTTCACAGAACCATTTGTTGAGGAGGCTATCTTTTCTCCAATTCACATTTTTGGCATCTTTATTTAATATAAGATAACTGTAATTATGTGGGTTAGTCTCTGTGTCCTCTATTATAAATCATTGGTCTACAAGTCTATTTTGGTGTCAATACCATGCTATTTTGTTATAATTGCTCTGTGGTGTAGCTTAAGGTCTGGTATAGTGATGCCACCTGCTTCATTCTTCTTGCTAAAGATTGTTTTTGCTATTCTAGATCTCTTATTTTTCTAGGTGAATTTCACAGCTGCCTTTTCTATTTCTATGAGGAATGTCATTGGGATTTTGATTGGAATTGCATTAAATCTGTATACTGCTTTTGGTAGTATGGTCATTTTGACAATATTAATTTTGCCTATCCAAGAACAAGGGAGATCTTTCTATCTTCTAAGGTCTTCTTTAATTTCTTTCTTTAGCATTCTGTAGTTTTCACTGTACAGGTCTTTCACTTCTTTTATTAAGTTGAATTCCAAGTATTTTATTTTTTTGAGGTTATTGGAAATGGGATAATTTTCCTAGTTTGTCTTTCAGAGGATTTGTCACTGATGTACAGAAATGCCTTTGATTTATGGGTGTTGATTTTATATTTTGCTACCTTGCTGAATTCATTCACTATTTCTAGAAATTTTCTGGTGGACTATTTTTGGTCTTCTATGTATAAAATCATATGGTTGACAAATAGTGCTAATTTGAGTTCTTCTTTTCCTATCCATATCCCTTTAATTTCTTTTGTCTATTAATTGCTCTGGCCAGTGTTTCAAGAACTGTGTTAAATTGAAGTGGTGAAAGAGGGCATTCCTGTCTTGTTCCAGTTTTTTGAAAGAATGCTTTCAATTTTTCTTCATTTAGAATGATGTTGGCCTGGGGCTTAGCATGGATAGCTTTTACAATGTTGAGACAAGTACCTGTTATCCCTAGTTTTTCTAGTGTTTTGAATATGAAGGGGTTCTGTATTTTGTTGAATGCTTTTTCTGCATCTATTGAGATGATCATATTATTTTTACCTTGAAGTCTATTGATATGTTAAATTACATTTATTGACTTCTGAATGGTGAACCAACCTTGCATTCCTGGGATGAACCCCACTTGATCATGATGCACTATCTTTTTGATATGTTTTTGTATTTGATTTGTCAGAATTTTATTGAGAACTTTTGAATCTATGTTCATTAGAGGTATTTGTCTGAAGTTTTTTTTCTTTGATGTGTATTTGCCTGGTTTTGGAATCAGGGTGACATTGGCTAGCTATACCACTCCTTTTTCTATACCCATAGGACTTAAAACAGCATACTACAAGGACACAATTACATCAATGTTTATAGCTAAGCACAATTCACAGTAGCTAAATTGTGGATCCAACCTAGATACCCTTCAGTAGATGAATGGATAAATAAAATGTAGTATATATACACAATGGAATATTACTAAGCATTAAAAGAGAATAAAATCATGTCATTTGAAGGTAAATGGATGGAGTTGGAGAATATAATGCTAAGTGAAGTAAGCCAAGCCCCCCCAAACCAAATGCCTAAAGTCTTCTTTGATATAATGATGCTGATTCATAATGGCATGGGTGAGGGGAAACATGAGAAGAATAGATGAACTCTAGATAGGGAAAAGAGAAGGGAGGGGAAGGGAAGAGGCATGGGGGTAAGAATAATGGTGGAATGAGATGGACATCATTACCCTAAGTACATGTATGAAAACATGAATGTTGTGACTCTACTTTGTGTTTAACCAGAGACATAAAAAGTTGTGTTCTATTTGTGTAATATGGATTGTTGAATTTTATTCTGCTGTCATATATAACAAATTAGAATAAATAAAAAATTTAAAAAAACTATAAAAAATTGTCCCTTAACCCTCCTTTCCCAATTCACCTTCATTTGAGGTTCATGCTTACATAAATTTTTGTATCTAGTGTTTAACACACCACACATCTGTAACATGCCTGTATTTCTACTTAGTCTCTAGGGTCCCTGAGCCCAATCATGATTTTTGTTCCCTGTGGCCTCAGCTCCTGGAGTAAAGCCAGACTCACAGGCATATAAGGTGTACAAAAAGGATGTGTGTGGAATGAATAAATGAATCCAGCTTTCCCTACGAACTCTTGCCATGGCCATCAACCCACCAAGGGCTTCTTTTAAGTTTGAACTGTAAAAAGCAAGAGGAAAGGGGAAATCATTTCCCTTTCTATGTGTAGAATCATATGGTTGACAAATAGTGCTAATGTGAGTTCTTCTTTTCCATGAGGCCACACCCTCAAGAAGTGAGTCCCGATGGCACTTGTTGGGTGTGTTGTGTCTGCAGCAGCCACCACTAATCTCCAAGCAGCTGACCCCATTGCAGGAATGCCCTCTTTCCCCCACTTCTATTTAACATAGTTCTTGAAACACTGGCCAGAGCAATTAGACAGACGAAAGAAATTAAAGGGGTATGGATAGGAAAGGAAGAGATGGCAGCTCTGCTACAGCAGAGAGAGACAACAGCCTGTATCAGACCATGAGCTTCATGCTCTAGATGAAGCCCAGCAAAGAGAAAAGCTGACTTTTATGATGAAGACCAAGATGAAAAGGATATATTGCTTGTACAAGTTTTGGAAGATATGTGGGAGCAGAAATTCCTACAGTTCAAACCTAGACGTCCTATAACAGAAGCCAATTAAAAAAAAAAAAAATCAAACCTCATTGCACCGGAAGCTAGACAGGAACCTTATCCTGTTAGTCAGACAGAAGCCTGGAGATGAGGATGTTTGGATGGTGCCCCAGTGGTGGCCTGGGAGACCTTCCCAGGGACAGCTGAGTGAACCCTGGCTACACTCTCAGAAAACAACAAGGAAGCCAAGTACCCAGGAAATGCACCTTTTGATTACTACAAGTTCAAGTTCCCCCAGGCAATGCGGACAGAGAGTAACCTTGGGGCCAAAGTGTTCTTCTTTAAAGCAGGAGTAGTAAGAATACTAAGCGAAGACTTTTCCCAGACTGAGAAGAAAGGCCATCATGTGTGGGTCAGCAAGGAGGAGTTGGGCTGCTATTTGAAACTAAAATGGCTGACCCAGGTTACGTGATTTCTTTTGGACCTCTAAGGAACTGAGCTGCCTGTGGACAATGCTCAGACAAATCAGGGGTTAGGGCTTTAAGAACATTTGTGTGGTAGCCCCATATATGCAGGGAATATCAAGCAGCAAACTAAATTCTGAGAATTAAATGAGTCTATCGTTGTGTTGGTCTCAGCTGATTTGCCCTTTGGGGTGACTGGCTTCTCTCAGTGAAGAGGGAGCCACCTCTTAGGGTGCCTTTCCATTTTCCCCAAGCTGATAATTGAGTATTGTATTACTTTAGAGTGAAGTAACTGGCCTTCTGGGCTCAGGAAGAAAGAACAGAAGAATATGAATCAACCCGAAGTGTTGAGTTCTGTGAAAACTTCTAGGCCCACAAGAAAAACCTGTTCCATATAGTTTCTTAGCCATTTTCCATTTTATTTTCCCTTTCTTTTTCATTTGATATGAGAGAATTTAAATCTTGCCTAGGAAATAATGCCTTCTTTTCCATCTCTTCCTCTCTCCACCTTCTCTTTCTTTTCCCATTCCTTTTCCCTTTCTTTTCTTTCTCTCTCTTTCATTCTTTCAAAATGCATTTTATATTAAAAAAAAAAAAAGAAATCAATCATGTCTTAAGCTGTTTTGAAAACAATTGTGTGAAATAAGCAAGTTCAGCTTCTCTCTCCATTCTGCAAACGGAGGAATCATGACCAGTCTATAACCTGGCTCAGAATCCTGCTGCGCATTCCTGATGGAGCTAGAGAAGGGTGAGCTCTTGCTTGGGGTTGGGGCTTTTGGATCTTGTTTGTTGCTTGGGTCACCCGACTTGAAGCAGTGCCTGGATATAGAAAGTATAAATAAATATTTGCTACATGAGTGAAAAAAAAAAAAAGAAGCAGGGAAAGAAAGTAGAAAGGACAGAAGGCAGACTACCAAGCAAAGTGGCATGGTGGTTAAAAAAGATCTTTTGGTTAAAAGAAAAGCAGCAAAACAATAAAACAAGTCCTAACCATTGACTTTGAGATTTTTAAAGACATGTTTTAAGAAATATCAAAAATCAAGCTTTTCAAAGTCTGGAGATAAAATCTTAAAACAATGCTAATTATTATTTAAGTTAACATTAAGGAGCATTTTTGTCATGCCAGGCACCATACTGAGTGTTTTGCATGAGTGTTTTGCATGAGTGTTTTGCATGCATTGTTTCAATCTATCTCTGCGCAGCACTATGAAGCATGTATAATTAGTGTGCCCAGGTTTCTGATGAGGAAACCGGTGCCCAGTTCAGCTGGATTGAAACCCAGTGCTTTCTGTCTTCTAACAAGGAACTTTCCCCTCAGGGGACAAAGCTCCACTCTCCAGGCCTTGCCCAAGTACAGCTGCATTCTCTCTAGGCCACAGCAGCTCTGAGAAGTGGGAGTCATGGCCAGGGTGCATTTCTACCCTGTCTTCATAATTGCTTTTTGTGGATTTCCCTATTGGGAGCCTCTGGGCACAGGGATTGGCAATGCACCAGAGGCTGTGGAGAAGCTAAACATTTTAAGGTAATTACAATTTTCATTTTCCTGTGTGGTTTGTGGGTGTGAGTGCTGAGAACAAGGTTCTTCTGCAGAATGAGGAAGTGGGGGGCCAGGAGTTAGAATAGCTGATCAGAACTCCCTAAGGAAGTGGAACTCAAGCAAAACCTTGTGCTTTCACCACCAGACACTCAAGTAGCTTAAACTGGACACACATATGCGTGAAAGAGGGAGAGAGAAAAGAAATGTGACCTAGTAAATGAATCTGCAGGGAGCGAGGGCAGAAGCCTATCTTCATTTATTTGGAGCCTCCTCAAAATTTCAAATTCAGAACTCAGCTCAAAACAAACCCCTTACCCCAACATTGGATGTCCTTGGTGAATCCAGAAGATTTTATGAACTAAATATTATTTGACTGAACGATCATGTATTTATGCTATTAGGTGTTACTGATCCTTATGTAAAGATGAAAATATGAACCCTGAAAGAGGTTTAACAACTTATTCAAGGCCACTCTGAAAATGAGGAAAGGAGCTTGGGTTCCAGAGCAGCAACTCTAGTGGTCACAGGCTAAAGGACTTGGCCTTTCCTATCCTTCATTGGCTCACAAAAGCCCACTGTAAAGTATTTAGGAGCTTTCAAATTGATTATTGAATCACCAGAGGCTTGAAATCAACATGCAGTTTCTGTTAAGCTGAAAGGGGTGTCAATGAGACCTGACTTGCATCCTACCAGAGCAACGGGAAGTTCTGGTTAGAGTGTTCTATTTTCAGCTTGGGGGAAAGAAAAAGCCATGATGCTAGATGAGTTGGGATAAGGAAGGAGGAAGGAAGAAAGACGAAAGGGAAGGAAGGAAGAAGGAAGGTTTGAAGAAAGGACAGGGTGAAGTGAAGTAAAAAGAAAGAGAAAGGGAAACAGGGAAAGAAAAAGATAAGAAAATAGAAAGGACAGAAGATAGATTAGAAGGAAGGAAAGAAAAGAGAGAAAAGAAAGAGAAGGCAAAGGAGGGAAAAGAGGGGTATAGAGTAGGCAAAACAGATGAATAGTCTAGACCATATTTACAATGGGTGCTTTGGGTCATAAAATAATTGTAAACAAGAATTCTTCATTAAGAATAGAAATCTATAAAATAAGAATTCAAAAAGAGACTCATAAAAACAGAACAAAATGAAAAAGGAGATTTCGGAGCTAAGGGAACAACTTAAGAAACAAAACAATGTCATTACAAAATCTAATTAGAAACATAAATGAGAAACAACAGAAAACAGTACACACAGCTGAAAATCAAATTACTACATAGAAGCAATGTTGAGGATAATCATAATGAACACAGAGGAAAAATGTAAGAGTTGAGAGCAGAGTGAAGGGTCACCACCCCTGGTTTCCTGGCTCACTCTTGGGTCTTCTTCCTGAGATGCCAGTCTCTTGACTCCTCCACTTCTCATTACTCATCAAGCTTGCTAAGCTTACTCTCTCTTTCTCTGGATGAGGCCAAAAATACTCCTTGAAAGTCTGAATAATAATTTTTTTCTGAATTATTTTGTTTTTGGCAAACGTCTCTGGGAAGAACAGTATTTCTGGTATGAATGGAGCATGGTTTAGAGCAAGAGATTTTCCACACTGAAGGTTTTATTCTGTGGTCTGTCATGGTAATCAACCCCTGGGAAACTAGGTTTATGTTAGCTCCCTTCTCTCCTTTCCACCTTCATTATACTTGGCAACACAAATGAACAAACAAAAAAATAAGACAAAATGCAAAACAGAAACACTACCACGATTAAATCCAACTACATGCCTATTTGGAGCATCTGAAAGGGGTTGGAGTAACTAATGCAAATGAACCGATTCATCCGACTTTTTCTGTAATTTTTGAAAGAGAACTTGATATTTCCTAGCTTTCCTTGTTTGTTCTCTTTACTTTCTGATTTTTCAAAATTATATTTTCACAAATTCTTTTCTGTCCTCCAACCTTTAGTATCACACTGTTCCTACACTATCTTGGCAGATCCTTTTCCTTCACATGTCAAAACAAATTGATGGTAACACGCTTAATTTCCCCCCTCCATTTTCCATTGCTTGACTCTTGTCTCTCCCATCAACTCAGCAGCAGAGTGGGCTCTTCATCCCTTGTAAAGCACTTTCTAGCATTGGCCTCTAGATCAGCCTCAGATGACTCTTCTACTTCCCCTCCTACCTCCCTAGCTATTCCTCAGAAGCCTTACTGGATCCTCCTCTTTCTGACTCCTTGTTAGTGTATACAAAGCCTCAGCCCTAAATCCACATTCATCTTCACATATGCTGGTTTCTTCTGGGGATAGAAATTGGGCACAGGTTTTTCTTACAGCTTCTTCAGTGATTTTGCTGCATAGAGAGAACTGAAGACCACTTACCTACCCTTGGTAATTTCAATCATTTCGTAGCATAAATTGTATCTGTACTGTGACTGCTCCAAAAATTTTCTTTCCACTGAACTTTGGACTAAACATAGGTCTTTCTGTATACTGGATTTTGAGTAAATATCAATAATGTGATATTCCCAATCCTTTGTTCCCAGTCCCTTCTCAGTAAGTTGCACTAATTTTAATCCAGTTGCTCAAGTCAAACGAAACCAACAAGCCAGCCAATCAACCAAAAGTACAAATGCACACTATCATTTGTCCTTGGTTCCATATTTCTCATTCTTCTACCTCCAATCCATTAGCAGATCCCTCCACTCTACTTGGACTGTATGCCCTGAGTTTGCTATTTCTCTATATTCTTTCTATTATTGCTGTAGTCCAAGATACCATCCTAAATGGACTTCTTGCTTCCACTTTTCCATTCCAGCTTCCCTTTCAGTTCATTTTCTACACCGGAGTTAACTTGGTCTTTTCAAAATGTAAATCACTTGGTATCTCTCTATGCCCCTCTTGCTTATGTTGGCTCTGTACTCCTTTTGAATACAGTCACTTCATGTCTTGGTGTAAAACTCCCTGTGTGAAATGACTCCTGTTCATGTCTCTAACCTCACGTCTCCTTTCCTGCTCTCCCATTGAGCTCTAGCCATGTTGATCTTCTTTCAGTTATTCAAACATTTTGAGCTTATTTCTGCTGTAAGCATTTTTTGTTCCTTCTATAGAATGCCTCCCTCTTCCCGCTATAATTTTTCTTTTTTTCTGTTTTTTTTTTTTTTGTAGTAAGGATTGAACCTCAGGGCACTTAACCACTGAGCCACATCCCCAGACCTTTTAAAAAATATTTCCCTTTGAGACAGGGTCTTACAAAGTTAGGGCCTTGCTAAGGTGCTGAAGCTGGCTTTGAACTTGTGATCCTCCTGCCTCAGTCTCCTGAGCTGCTGGGATTACAGGCATGTGCCACTGTGCCCAGCTTTACCTTCTCTTGACTGTCTCTTTTGAATCATTCTGGACTTAGCACAAGTGTCACATCCAAAGAGAAGTCTTTCTTGACTTACATGTCCTTTCCTCACTTATTCACAATTTGTCCTTATATAGACAGCACTTACCATACACGACTTGAAAATCATCTTGGCTTTTGTGTTGTGTATATTTTCTCTCCTTCTTTAAAATGTAAGTTCTGTGAATGCAAGGATCTCACCTGTCTTTTTCATTCTCATTTCCAGTGCCTACATATTTTAAATATATTTGTTAAATAGACTCCAGAATGGAAAACCTATTGTTAAAATGATCAGTGTTGAGAGTTAGATACATTTAAATAGAGAAGTAGGGCTGAAAACTGGAGGATGATAATTACAGAACAGATTTTAAGTATTAAAATTTTTGACACAGTTAACATAACAATATAGCCTACAAAAGAATGTGAAGGGAATTATCCAAGACTAATTTTCTTATTGTTCAAAGTAAGGAGTCAGTCTTTCAATTTCACTTTCCAAACTTCTACCATTTAATTCAAATACAATTGAATTTTATGTTTTAAAACATAGCATATGGAGTGATACCCCATTTTACATTTTCCTCCATCTATCCAGCTTCCTGTTAGTATATATTAATAGAAAATAGATGTTAGAAAGAGAAAAGAGATAATTGTTTCTGGGTTCTTGGAATTCTGGTGAGTTTTTTCTTTCTTCTTTAATTTTTTTTCTATTGCTTAAGTTGGAAAAACAAAACCATGCCAATGAAGTGAAAAAATATCAATGAGGCGAAAAACCAAGAAAAGAAAGGTGAACAAGTAAATACTACTTATGTAGAACACTCTTCCAAGGAGCCACCATGAAGGAGAGGATTGAGAGAGATTCTCCTAAGGTTTTCTGCAGAGCTTTGCTTGCTTGTTTGCTTCTTGCAGGATAGGAGGATACTCCAGGATACAACCAGGCTGATAAAATGGACTCAGAAATTAGGATGCATGCTTGGTATTTTCAGGCCAGAGAAGAAGTGATCTACTGAGCAAGATCCCTTCCCAAGAAGGGAAGAGTGGATACTTCCACTGAGCCCATTACAAATTCACCTTCATTCGAAGGGGACGATTTACCTATTATGAGAGGGCAAAAAGGCAATGAGTGTGGGCAGATGCAGGACAGTATTTAGATTTAGCACAGTTGAGTTATTTCACGATGGGTGCTTTGCTCAGTGTTTGCACAATGACAAAAGAATCTGAAGGGAGTTCAGGAACTTTCAGGAGGAATATTGCAATAGAATCTAAGATGGATGAGAAGAGAGGCAAAGAGGTTCTAGTTAATAAACAGAAATTGGTGCTACCTGTATGTTGAAACTGATGACAGGTTTGAAGGAATGTTGTTACTAGTGTATTTGAGCAACTGTCTTCCATTCATGAACAGAGAAAGACTATCTGGAGCACTTACTTGGGACTTAGTAAATGGCTTGTGCCAAACCTTATCTGTAAATAAAAGGGTTGAACTATATCAAGGGATCTCAAACTTCAGTGTGCACACAGATTATTTAGTATCTTGTTAAAATGCAGATTCTGATTCAGTAGGTCTTGGATGGGGGCCTGAGTTTTTTCATTTCTAATAAGTTCTCAAGTCCGTGCTGCTGGTCCAGAAGCCACACTTTAAGTAGCAAGGATGGGCTTCAAAATTCTGATGATAAAATTTTAACCTTGAAATGTATTTCCTCCTCCTTCTCCTCTACTCTTCTCTGAGCTTTGCTAATTCATCTTGAAACCAGATCTTTGCACACTTCTATAGATTTCCCTTAACTGGGCAGGAAGTAAATAGAGAAAGATGCAAACCCTGCAGAATGAACAACGCCCAGCAACGGAAACAGAGAGGGTTCTGATGACGTCTCACAGCTTGTGTCTGCCTCGGTGGGGGTAAGTGAGACTGCCTTTTCCCGGGCCTGTTGTGTCAAACAGGAGTGCGCTATCCTGCAGGAAATGGCTTCAATACAAACAGGGACAGCAGAGATCAGGGTTGAATGAGAGACACTGATCACAGCAAATGGCAACTGTGAACAGACACTCAGATCAATTTCCTTCCTTTGTCGCGTCAAAAGGTCTCTGTGTCAAGCTTCCTTTGCTTAAAAAACACCTTTTCCCATTCTCAAATATTTAATACTGACCACTATGAATCATCTTTTATTCAGTCAACTTTAGCTTTCATTTTGTCTTAAGGCCAAAGACTACCAGAAGCCCATCTGGAGCCAACCTAGAGAAACCCACTTAAACTGCTCCCATATTGTGTTGCCCATATGTAACTCTTACATTTCAAGAGGTCCCAATTACAAGGGTGTGTTTTTCTGGAACAAACATGTTTTCCACAGGCAATAAATATGTGCTTCAATTATTAGATAAATAATAAGTTCTTTAGCAAATCGAATCTGATATATTAAATGAAAAGGGAAAATTTGTTACAAAGAGAAATAGAGAAAAGAAAGGAATATCATTTTTTTTGCAACAGTCATAACTATTGAGAAGAGATTTCATTTAGTGAAATGTGTATTGGTGATGGTAGGAAATGCTGAATGTGAGTAATTTAGAATCAACATTTCCTTTCAGGATGTTTCAATAGAGGAGGAAATTATTCCGAGAAGTACTTATTGGCTTGGTATTGCATATGGAACTGCCCATGGGCCAAGTTTAGAAAGGACTGCAAAAGACACACCCAGGGTCTGAATGTCCACTTCCAGGCTTTTACCCTGTGGGCACCCAGCTTTCTTAAAGAGAGAGCTCTGTCACCCCCAAGACATGAAGAAAGGGTTGATATTATCTAATGGCTCCCCCCTTTTTTTCTGGGGACCTTTGACTGAGTGTTTATGGATGGCAAAACAATAAAGGGAAAAGAGCTATTTATCTAAGATCTGGCTGTTAGGTTTTCTTTAAGTATCTTGACTGCATCAAATAAATGTTTTGGAATATGTTTTACATTGTGCTAAAATCTAAGCCATGTTGATCTCCAGGAAAAGGTGGTTGGGTGCCACAAAAGAAAATAAGATTGTTTATTGATAGCAGCCATTTGCAATAGAGTAAGCAATCTACTGAACTCTGGAAAGAGCAGTCACAAAAGGCTATTTGCACAGGAACAAAACACTGTATGCAAAAACACAAATGAACTCAATACACACAAATGAACTCCCAGCTTGCCCTCCTCCCTGCCTCTCACTGTGTCTTCCTGCACACTGTTGGATCCACAGACCATGAAATAGATGACAGCATTGACCAATCAAGCTGAAGAATCATCCGAGGTCACTTTAATTAAAAACTGGTGCTCATCATTAGATTGGGAAAAAAAAAAAAAAAAGAAGGAACTGGATTAATCTTGCTTGAAATGCATTGTTACCATGTTACAATGCCAAGGAATTTGAAGGGTTGTCACAATAGGCATTGTGGCATTTTTTTCCCCCCAAGGAGCTGCATAGGGGGTGTGAGTGGATTATAAGACTGAAAATTGCTTTGAATAAAGTAGAAATGTTTTTATGGAAGGAGTTTCTACTACACGTAGCACATTAAATTCCAGATGTTCATCCCTACAAAATCTCCACCAGATGTCCAAACTCATAGTGGCTGGGGGATGTTTATTGAAAGTAAGTCATGGAGCACCTGTTCTCCAGAGACCTCCCTCTTACCTTTTCATGTGTACTGGCATGTTAATCATGCAGGAGTGATGAAATATTTAGGTTTCATTTGATAATTAAAAAGGTTAGGGAAAATTTTAAATTGCTAATTACTCTAGAAAGCCAGTTAAGTAAATGACTATAGTATGCCTCTTGGGACATTTTTAAAGATTTACTAACAACACTGTTCCACAAATCTGGGATCCATTTTTGGAAGTGAACGCAAATGGATAAAGGACGTCAGATCAAATAATCCAGCCCAAAGGACAGATAATGACCTTTAGCATAGGATCCTCATTTATAAACAAAAGCAGCCCTGGTTTCTGCTATACTGTAACTTATTTGCTGCACAATAGCTTATTGTAGAACCTCCATTTTTATAAACCAAAGGATCGCTTCTTTCTTTTCTCTTACACGGAGTAGATGAGCATTGCTTCTCAGTGGGCAGGGAGGGGGACTCTAAGGCTGTCGGTGGTGGATCCTTTCAGCAAGTCACTGCTCCTTCCTGTGTCATATTTTAGTTTGAATTTAGTTTGAGTTCTACAGTTTGAGATCAATGTTAAAAATAAGAGTTAAAATAACTATCATTGCTACTTTTGAGCGAATACTTCAATTTCCACAAAATCAAGAAGAATTTTACTAGTTCCTGGCATATGTAAGGATAGTCACTGTCTTTCTAGCTTGTAGCCTGGCAGGGAGGTTGGGGAAGAGGAAGGAACCAATGTGGCTTTCTTCAAAGCTCATAGCATATAGCCTGTCACACATCTTGTCTTGATAACTATGGTCCCTTGAGATGGCAAAACAAATGACTTTTTTTTTTTTTATAACCTTCTTTTGCCTTCTGAGGACTGCCGTTATGATGCAGTTAAACTGAATTTTAAAAAAATGAAATAGATTTTATTTTTTCAGGGCAGATTAAGATTTACAGCAAAATTGAGCAAAAGGTTCAGAGTTTCTGTGTGTTCCTGCCCCTATGAATGCAGTCACCCAGCAACCCCACCCCCGACATCCTGCCCCAGAGTGATGTGCAATAGGTACATCATCGACACAGCATCATGATCCAAAGTTTGTAGTTTATATTAGGTTTCACTCTGAGAGCTGTGTCCTCTGTGGGTTTTGACAAATGTAAAATGACTTATATTTACTGTTATAGCATCATACAGACTAGTTTTACTGCCTTTAAAATCCTCTGTGCTCTGCCTATTCATTCCAATGTCTCTCTTAGTCCCTGTTCATTTTACTGTTTGTATAGTTTTGCCTTTTTCAGAACATTATATATTCGAACTCACAGTAGGTAGCCTTTTCCGATTGGTTTCTTTCTGGCAATACATTTACGTTCGCTCCATCTTTTCATGGCTGAATTCCTTTTTATAAACAAAACGTTAAGGTAGAGAGAGTAAAAATACATAACGGCTTGCCAAGAGTAGGGGCTTTAGTGTGTGGTCTTTGTATGATAAGTCCCCAGGATGACACATTAGATTTTGATAATCCTCCAGTGGACTTGGGAATTTTTTATATACCAGTTATTCTAATCTGTTCTGCCATTGTGATGCTCCCATCTGTTTGATATCCCTTTGTCTTCCTTTATTGCTTTCCATCTCAATGAACATAAGACTATAATGAGATTTTTTTGATGGGTTACTGTTACGAGAGGAGATATTATTCACTTCTACAAATAAAGGGGCATAGAGAATATTTTTCTGTTTTTCTGCTCAGACGAGTTGTCTTCTGATTTGGGCTTCCTGTTTCAGTAGAGGGCACTCCGATCTTACCTAGAGCCTAGTGTTTTTTTTTTCATTTGACCAGTTGTAGAAAGAAGCTCGCTTATCATATCACTCTCTGTTTTGCAGTCGGCCGTGGGCACCCAGTTGAAGTAGGAACCAGATGTACCAAATTAGGGCTCAGCCCTATCAGGAAGCCCTTTGTTCATCTCTTCTCCTGTAACTCCTGTCATTTTCTATTGTAACTAAGGCATTTACCTGAAACCTTTTTGATGAGTCTGTGAACTCTTTGGAGCTGGAATCTGTATATTTAACCCTGAGAGTGAAGCACAAGGCCTGAAACTGCCTATATACCCCCAAAATATCTGTTGATTCCATGAAAACAAAACAAAGGTAGAATCTAGCTTGACAGTAACGAAGGGAAGCTTGTGCCTGTGTTTGTTTCTTAGGAAGCCAACTTTACCTTGTGGATTCAATAGTAACCCATGTTGCTATGTATCAGGAGACAAAAATGGCATCTGCCTTAGGTCCAGACTGGAAGAGCCCATGGGGCCACTCCATTTGGCATGGTATTGTGTTTCCTGTCCATAACAGTGAGGTCATGGCAAGCCATATACATAAATGCTACTTCTTTTAGCAGAATTCAGACTGGCAATAACGCAAGATAAATCCTGTTTCCTCATTTGCTTTTCCCTTTTCCTGGTGCTTGTATGCCCATTTGTCATTCCAAGTCTTAGAATCCTAGCAGACATTCAATTGCCAGTTCCATGTCACTACTTTCATAACGCTCAGCAACAGAACACCAGTAACCTGTCCTGGTCTTGTGAAGAGACCAGATCTTTGAACAACTTTGATGGCACTTTGAGTTCCCTCTAATTTTTTTTTTTTGGTACTCAGGATTGAACCTAGGGGTGCTTAACCACTGAGCCACATCCTCAGCCCTCTCCCCTTTTAATATTTTATTCAGAGAGGTTCTAGCTTAGTTACTTAGTGCCTCGCTAAGTTGCTGAGGCTGGCTTTGAACTTGTGATCTTCCTGCCTCAGCCTCCTGAGCCACGGGGATTAGAGGCGTGTTTCCTTTCATCTAGTTATTTTTTATTTGTGTGTCTTATCTTTTCTCCTGGGATTTTTCTCTCCTTTAGAAAGGAGCTTGTCATTTTTGGAGTACCTACTACATGTCATATTATATCTAAACTTTACAACATTTCAGTAGTAGATATCACCACTTTTATTTTATCTGATAATAGACTGAAGCACAAAAAAGTAAAATATATTGAGTATTATCACTCAGCTAAGAACATGATTGATCAGTTTGGCCTGATGGCAAAATTCGTGTTCTTTCTATTATGTTATGCTACCTAGAAACAGGATCCACTATGTCCCTGAGAAGGTTGAATCCTAAGTTGTGAAAAGTAGAATCCTTTTACTTTTCTTTGTAGATTTCCAGAATTGTTATGATTTTCTTGTTTAACGCCCATTTGTCAGTCCAAATCTTAGAATCCCAGCAGACACTCACAACCTGTTCACAGAAGAGAATGTATGGAGCCTTCGTTCATATTATATATTTTAAAATTTTAAAATTGTTATATAATCTAGATGCAGAAAATACAATATCTAGTGTACAGCTTGGTGAAGTTTCATATATTATACAGAAGAGTTAACATGGTATTATGACTGCTGTCCTTAGAAAGACCTTTCAAGATTGACCCTTGGCCTGTATCCAGGAACTTGAATTCCATGAGGGTTCCCAGTATTCTTTTATAAGAATGACTGGTTTTGTGTTTATGTGAATAATGTGGTTTATTCTGAGCACTTTCTTTCCTTCTGAGAGGCTGAAATTTTGGTACATGCTGGGAAGAGGGTGCCTACTTGATTGATTTCCAATAAAGGAGAGAACTCTTCATACTTTTTTTGTACTATTTTCTTTTAAAATTTATTCTCTCTCTCTCTCTCTCTCTCTCTCTCTATATATATATATATATATATATATATATATATATATATATGAAAGTAAAGTGTATTTTAACATATTATACATATATGGAGTATAATTTCCCATTCTTGTGGTTGGACATGATTTGAAGTTACACTGGTTATGTATTCATATTTGAACATAGAAAATTATGTGTTTTTACTATTTTTTTTTTTTTTTTTTGCTGCAAGAATTAATATCCTGTAGGGCTTCACTGCAAGAGGATGCTTGGAATCTTGTACCTGGTTTACATGAAACTTGGCCCTATGCACCTTTCTCTTTGCTGATTTTACTCTGCATCTTTTTGTTGTTCTATAGCAAATCATAGCCCTGAGTATTACTGTATTCTGAGTCAGGTAAATCATCAGACCTGGGAGCGGTGGATTCCTGCTGTGGCTTGAATATAGTTTGTCCCTCCAAAATTCATGTTGGAGCTTAATTCCCATTGTGAGATATTCAGAGGGTAGAAGCTTAATCCAACTGGGATGCTTACAATTGGGACTTTGGGAGCCCTATGATTACTCGAATATGAGTACCTTTGTAAGAAAAGGGAGAGAGGCCAGGAGGCATACATATGCACATATGTCCCCTGCTGCTCATCACGTGAGACCCTATGCTGCCTCAGGAACACTGAGAAGGCCATCACAAGACCTCTTGACCTTGGGCCATAAACATGAGTCAAAATCTCTCTTCTTTAAACTTATGCAGTGTATATCATTGTGTTGTTAGCTGTAGGAAATGGACTAATAATCCTCAACTCATGTGTACATATATACACATGTGTACATATACCCAACATATGTGTGTGTAACCATCATGATGATCGAGGTATAGAATATTTCCATCATTCCAGAAATTTCCTTCATGCCTCTTTTCAGTAAATATCCTTGTCTCCAAAAGAGGTTACCATTATTCTGGCTTCTGTTGCCATAGATTGGTTTTGCCTGTTCTTGAACTTCAAATCCTTAGTCATAAATGTATATGCTCTTGTGTCTGACTTCTTTCACTGAATATAATATTTTTTGAGATTAGTCTACTCACAGTATACCATAAACTCATAAAATATGTCACAATTTCTTTCCTTCTCTTAATAGACATTTGTGCCATTTTCAGGTTTTGGCTCTTACAAATTATAGCCATGATAGACATTCTTAAACAAAATTTTGTGAGGACACTCATTTTTAGGAAAACATCCCAATTGTTGTGTCATAGGTAGAAATATTGTTGCCTGTCCTAAAAATTTTTGGAAACTTTTCTAATGCAGCTGTATCATCTTTCATCTCTACTAGTATTGTGTAAGATGCCCCCTTGCTCCACATTCTTGCAAATCCTTGTCATCCATCCTTTTAATTTCAGCCATCCTAAGGGCATGTGGTGACAACATACTGTGGTTTAATTGTGTCTTTCTGATGACTAGAGATATTAAGCACCTTTTTGCATTCTTTATTAACCATTTATATATTTTCTTTTGTGGAATAATTTTGAAATTATTTTCTAAAAAAACTCCTAATTTTGTCTTTAACTTATTTCACATTTGAGGTATGTTATTCTTTCATATAATTCACCATTAAAAAGTTTTATTAGTTTATTTAAAAAGCATCATGTTACAGTTTTCTCTTGTTCTGTGTCCATTATTACCCGGCAGTGCTCTCATTATCTGTTGGGATGTTTTCCTGTGCCTCATTCTCTATTTTCTTAGAAAAAACATTGTCTAGAATTCAACTACGATATTTTCCTGTTGCTCATTTTTTATTTAAATTTGTTTTCCTTCATTCCCAGGAGAAAGAGATAGGTCAGGATAACAGTTTTTGTGCGGCTGTACAGTCATCTCTTTTTGTAGTTTTATCGTTTTTGTTCAAAAATATGGCCTCATACTTTTGGAGAGCGTCTGGTTTTGTTACTGATCTGGGCCTTCTCTTTCTTTTCTCTTGATTGGTCAGTTTGGGTTCTATTCTCAGAAGTTTCTTCATAACATAGAGCTTTTTCCTGGAAGGGCACTTGGGCAGATTTGGTTTCACAGTTCCTAAGACTCAGATTGAGTCTTCCTCTTGAAAACTTACAATCATCCCTTTATACTTAGCTGAAAAAAAAAAAGTCCTCTAATTCTGCTGCTGTCTGCAGACTGACTGACCAAGTTTTCTAGCCAATATATTTTGCAGTTATCTCATTCTCAGATCTTTGTTCCTGTCAACTTCCTCCTGTATAGGTAGATGTTGATACTACATGGGACCTGCTGATTTGTTCTACCTCACTCCTCTTCTGGGCTTCATGAAGATAACATACTACCTGGTTTTATTATAGGTTTTATTTGTGGCTTTTGGTTTGGCTCTGGCTGTTTTTATGGGGTGATTTAGTGAAGTTAAAATCCTGTACACCTTCATGATCATCTTCCCATATTATATTTTGAAAATACACCAATATGTCTTACTTCTCAGATAACAGATGAGGTCATACAATGCTAAACTGGTGTCTACTGGGCCCTTTGAGAGAGAGGGTGCTGTGGTTTGAGTATTGTTTGTCCTCTCTGAAACTCATCTGGAACTTTAATTATTATTATGAGACATAAAGGGGAGGGACCATGTGTGTCTTTTAGAGGTAGTTCTGGTTCTGCCTCCATGCATGGATTAATGGGTTAAAGGATTATCATGTAATTACTAGATTAGTGGGTTAATTGGGCATCTTGACAGTGGGTCTGCTATAAAAGTCAGTTTTTCCAGGTCTTTTGTGTGAACTCTGTTTCTCAACAAGTGATATCCTGGACTTTCCTAGGATTCTGCCAGCAAGAAGGCTAGAGTCAGATGTGGCTCCTCAACTCTATACTGTAATTATGGTTCAAGCAAACCTATTGTCTGCTTATCCATTCTGTGGCATTGTCTAATTAGCATCAGAAAAGAGACAAAGGCAAGAGACTTAGAAAGAATATATAACTTTATGCTTAGCTTCCCCCACCCCCCAAAAAATCAACTAGTCTATATTCTCTGCTCGCTTTCCTTTCCTTGGTTTGAATTCCTAGGAGTATGTTTTACTGGTTTCTTATATAAGAGTAGCTTAACAAAGGAAATTTCTTAAACTCCTTTCCCACATCCCCAAACAAAAATTGACAAAGAGGAGGATCCAAGATGGTGGGCTAGAGGGAGGTTGTGTTCTGTGTTATTCCAGGACCTGGGATTCAAGTAGTGGGAATACTGTTTCTCTGTGAGTGATTAGAGGACTCCTGAAAGCTGTTTCCCATGCAGGAATCACAGCTGCTGTGCCTGTGCAGGTCTCCAAGCCTCAACATCAGCACAGGACTCCTGGCCACTCACCCACGCAGGATCTCCAGGTGCCAGAGCAGGAACACTGGCATCAGCACCTGCGCAGGAATCCTGGCGGCTGCTCCCATGCAGGACCTTATCGCTGCCTGTTTGTAGGACCTCTGGCCCCGACTCCCGTGTGGCCCCCCATTTACCAATGTGGGGCTCCCCTGGTTGCCTCCATCTTGGGACACTGCACCACCGCTATAATCCCCTACATGTGGTAGAGTGCACCACCCCACAGGGTCTGGATATAGCTGCCAGCCATAATGGCTCATGCCACGGAGCTGCATTTCTGAACATGCTGCCCAGTGCCACCACCGGGCCCCACCTGACCTGACACCCCATCGCTGAAAGCAACCACCTCCATATTGGGACATCTTTGTAGCCATCTTTAGTTGGGGCAACCTTCAACTGGCTGGAGCTTAGAAGCAATATCAATATCTCCAACTCCCCCTACTCCCTGGCAGCTGCTAATCTGGCACAGTGCTTGTGACTACATGGCTGGTCTGTAGCTCACAAAACCTGATCCTGAACTGCCCAATACAAAACAGCTCTCTGGGACAGGTGCACAGCCCACAAGACCTCTCGAGAGAAAGTTTCCTGGCTGGGAAGTAGATAGGGAAGGGGTGAGTGAGATACAGTTTAGAGACTAAATCAGAGATGGGCAATAGAAGGAGATAAGACCAGGTGCCCATATCATACCACCATTGGACCGAAAGGAGATCCTTGGAGTGCAGTCTCCCACTGAGGATTGGGAAGTGCTATTCCCACCCCCAGGAGGTCTGCCCCAAGACCAACCCTCCCACCCTAATAATCTTCACCATCCTGAAGGTGGAGATACCAGCAAACAACAGACAACCTCACCTATTGTATGAGAAGGGAAGCAGGAAAGATACTGATCTCCAATAAAAACAATCCTTGTATCTTCCTTTGAGATTTTTTCCCCTCTTTTCTCTCTCTCTTCTCCTGCCTTCATATTCCCAACATTTGTGAAACCAAGTACTTTTCATGAATTAAGCTACTGGAGACTGGGATGTCTGAATTGTATATTACAGTTGTGTTATATATTTTTTATCTCCTATTTTTACATTTTTAATTTTTCTTAATATTTATGGTTTTTTTGGTACTCTCTCAGTTGTCTTCCTATTTACTTGTCTCCCCCAAATCCCTTTCTTTCTCTTCTCCTGCTACTAACTTCTTTAGATTTCTTTTTTATGCTTTCTAAGATCTAATAACTCTATATTCTTACCTCCTACCTCCTCAACATCTCATGCTACACCTCACCCGTAGTTCTTTGTCTACTATCAGAAACTGTAGACCCTTTTGCAAACCTACTTTTAAATATTGTAGATAATAATTGAACTCACCGTTTCTGGATATTGTGACAAAACCATAAACATCGTAATAGCAGCTACTTGGTTTAAGGCTGTATATTGTTTAGATTGGGATCTGTTAGTATTGTTCTCTCCCTTAAGATGAGGTATTGGAGCCCTTCAGGGACACTATAAGCCTGTAGGGTAAAAACTGTAACACCTTGGATCCACAGTTCTAGAAGGAAAGACACATGAGCAATATGAAAAAACAAGGGAAGAAAGCATTCCAAACAAATCAAGATACTACATGATTAGAATCCATGGTCAGCACAACAGAAGAAATTATAGGGAAGAAGTTCAGGATGTACATGATTAAAATGTTCTGTGAATTAAAGGATGATAGAGAAAATACAGGCAACAAAAGATCATTTAAAGAAAGAGCTATATAAGCAAATATAGGAGAAAAAGATCACTCCAATAAGGAAATAGAAATTCTGGGGGAAAAAAAGCCAAACAGAATTCCTCAAAATGAAAGAAATAATAAACCAAATTAAAAACTCAATACAAAGCACCACCAACAGATTATACCACTTGGAAGACAATAAAGACAAAATATAAAATCTTGAAAATAATTTTGACCACACAGTGAAGATGGCAAGAAACCATGAGCAGAACATTCAAGAATTATGGAATAGCATAAAAAGACCAAATTTAAGAATTATTGGGATATAGGAAGGCATAAAGTTACAAACCAAAGGAATGAACAATCTAGTCAATGAAATAATATCAGAGAATTTTGCAAACATGAAGAATGAATTGTAAAATCAAATACAGGAGGCTTACAGGACACCAAATGTACAAAATTACAATAGATCCACACCAAGGCACATTATAATGAAAATGCCTAGCATACAGAATAAGGAAAGAATTTTAAAAGCCACAAGAGAAAGGAATCAAATTATACATAGGGGGAAACCAATAGGATATCTGCAGGTTTTTCAACCCAGATCCTGAAAGTTAGAAGATCCTGGTATAACAAATACCAAGCTCTGAAAGAAAATGGATGCCAACCAATAATCTTTTATCCAGAAAAATTAAGCTTTAGATTGGATGACAAAATAAAAACCTTCCATGATGAACAAAAGTTAAAAGAATTTACAACTAGAAAGCCTGCAGTACAGAACATCCTAGGCAAAATATTCTATGAGGAGGAAATAAAAAACAACAATGAAAATCAGCAAGCGGAGGTATTACACAAAAATAAAAAGGAATCAAAGGAGAAACCAAGTCAAGATAAATACTAAATATAAACAAAAATGACTAGGAATACAAATCATGTTTCAATAGTAACTCTGAATGTTAATGGCCTAAATTCATCAACCAAAAGATACAGACTGGCATATTGGATTAAAAAAAAAAAAGATCCAACAACATGCTACCTTCAAGAGACTTCTCTCATACAAAAAGTCATCCACAGACTGAAGGTGAAAGATTGGGAAAAAAAATATACTGTTCATATGGACTGCGGAAATAAGCAGGGGTTTCCAGCTTTATATCAAATAAAATAGACTTCAAGCCAAAGTTAATAAAAGGATAAAGAAGGGTATTTTATACTGCTTAAGAGAAACACAAATCAACAAGATATAACAATTATAAATATATATGCGCCAAACAGTGGAGCATCTATGTTCATCAAAAAAACTCTTCTCAAGTTCAAGAGTCAAATTTGCCACAAAACAATAATTTTGGGTGATTTAACACACCTCTTTTATCACTGGATAGATCATCCAAACAAAAGCTGAACAAAGAAACTATAGAACTCAATAATACAATCAATAACTTAGACTTAACTGACACATATAGAATATTTCATCCATCAACAAGTGAATATACTTTCTTCTCAGCATCACATGGATCCTTCTCTAAAATAGACCATATATTATGGCACAAAGCAACTCTTAGCAAATACAATAAAAGTAGAGATAATACCCTGCATTCTATCAGATCATAATGGAATGAAGTTAGAAATCAATGATAAGATAAAAAATAGGAGCTACTCCAACAACTGGGGACTAAATAATATGCTATTGAATGAACAATGGGTTGCAAAAGACATCAAGGAGGAGACTAAAACATTCTTAGAGGTAAATGAGAACACTGATACAACATATTAAAATCTCTGGGACACTATGAAGGCAGTAGTAAGAGGAAAGTTCATTGCATGGAGTTCATTCCTTAAAAGAAGAAAAAGTCAACAAATGAATGACCTAACATTACATTGCAAATCCCTAGAAAAAGAAGAACAAACCAACATCAAAATCAGTAGAAGGCAGGAAATAATTAAAATCAGAGCTGAAATCAATGATGTTGAAACAAAAAAACAATTGAAAAAATTGAAAAACAAAAAGTTTGTTCTTTGAAAAATAAATAAAATTGATAAACTCTTAGTCATGCTAATGAAGAGAAGGAGAGAGAAAACTCAAATTACTAACATCTGTGAAGAAAAAAGAAATATCATGATGGACAGTACAGAAATACAGAAGATAATCAGAAATTATTTTGAAAATTTGCACTCCAATAAAATAGAAAATATTGAAGGCATTGACAAATATCTAGAGTCATATAATTTGCCTAGACGGAATCAGGATGATATACACAAGTTAAGCACATCAAATTTAAGCAATGAAACAGAAGATGCCTCACAAGCCTATCAACCAAGAAAAGCCCAGGACCAGATGGATACACAGCTGAGTTATTCAAGACCTTCAAAGAAGAACTAACCAATACTCCTAAAGTTATTTCATGAAATAGAAAAAGAGAGAACACTTCCAAACTCATTCTATGAAGCCAATATCACCCTGACTCCAAAACAAGACAAAGATACATCAAAGAAAGAAAACTTCAGACCAATATCTCTAATGAACATAGATGCAAAAAATCTCAATAAAATTCTGGCAAAAAAATTCAAATACATATAAAAAAGATAATGCACCATGATTAACTGGGGTTTATCCAGGGATGCAAGTTTGGTTCACCATATGGAAATCAATAAATGTAATTCATCACATCAATATACTTAAAAATAAGAATAATATGATCATCTCAATCTCAATAGATGCAGAAAAAGCATTCAACAAAATACAGAACCCTTCATGTTCAAAATACTAGAAAAACTAGGAATTAGAGGAACATTTCTCAACATTGTAAAAGCTATCTATGCTAAGCGCCAGGCCAACATCATTCTAAATGGAGAAAAATTGAAAACATTCCCTGTAAAAACTGGAACAAGACAGGGATGCCCTCTTACACTACTTCAATTTAACATAGTTCTTGAAACACTAACCAGAGTAACTAGATAGATGAAATAAAATAAATGGTGTATGGAGAGGAAAAGAAGAACTCAAATTAGCACTATTTGCTGATGACATAATTCTATACCTTGAGGATCCAAAAAATTTCATCAGAAAACGTCTAGGACTAATAAATGAATTTGAAAAAGTAGCAGGATATAAAATTAACACCCGTACATCAAAGGCATTTCTGTACAAATCCTCTGAAAAAGAACCTAGGAAAACTACCTCATTTACAATAGCCTCAAAAAAATACTTGGTAAATGAAGCTAGCCAATCCCTTAAAAACAAATGCCAAATGTCTTCTTTGATATAAGGAGAGTAACTAAGAACAGAGTAGGGACGAAGAGCATGAGAAGAAGATTAACATTAAACAGGGATGAGAGGTGGGAGGGAAAGGGAGAGAGAAGGGAAATTGCATGTAAATGGAAGGAGACCCTCAGGGGTATACAAAATTACATACAAGAGGAAGTGAGGGGAAAGGAGGAAAAATATAAGGGGAGAAATAAATTACAGTAGAGGGGGTAGAGAGAGAAGAGGGGAGGGGAGGGGGGAGGGGGGATAGTAGAGGATAGGAAAGGCAGCAGAATACAACAGTCACCAGAATGGCAATATGTAAATCAATGGTTGTGCAACTGATGTGATTCTGCAATCTGTATATGGGGTAAAAATGGGAGGTCATATCCCACTTGAATCAAAGTGTGAAATATGATATATCAAGAACTATGTAATGTTTTGAACAACCTACAATAAAAATTAATAAAAAAAGACTTGGGAATTAAGAAGTGAAAGAACTGTTCAATGAAAACTACAGAATGCTAAATAAAGAAATTAAAGAAGACCTTAGAAGATGGAAAGATCTCCTTTGTTCTTGGATAGGCAGGATTAATATTGTCAAAATGACCATACTACCACAAACATTATACAGATTTAATGTAATTTCAATCAAAATCCCAATGACATTCCTCATAGAAACAGAAAAAGCAGTCATGAAATTAATTCAGTAAAGTAGCAGGATAGCCAGACCCAGAATAGCCAAAGCAATTCTTAGCAAGAAGAATAAAGCAGGTGGCATCACTATACCAGACCTTAAACCATACTACAGAGCAATAATAACAAAACAGCATGGAATTGGTACCAAAAAAGACTTGTAGACCAATAGTACAGAATAGAGGACACACAGACAAGCTCACATAAATACAGTTATCTCATATTAAACAAAGGCGCCAAAAACATATACTGGAGAAAATATAGCCTCCTCAACAAATGATGCTGGGAAAACTGGAAATCTATATGCAGCAAAATGAAATTAAGCCCCTATCTCTCACCATGCACAAAACTCAACTCAAAGTGGATCAAGGACCTAGGAATTAAACCAGAGACCCTGCACCTAATAGAAAAAAAAAAGTAGACCAAAGTCTTCATCATGTTGAATTAGGTCCTGATTTTCTTAATAAGACTCCTATAGTGCAAGAAATAAAATCACGAATCAATAAATGGGATGAACTCTAACTCAAAAGTTTCTTCTCAGCAAAAGAAACAATCAGTGAAGTGAATAGAGAGCCTACAGAATGGAAGCAAATTTTTACCACACACACATTATAAAGAGCACTAATCTCTAGGATATATAAAGAACTCAAAAATATTAACACCAAAAAACCAAATAACCCACTCAATAAATGGGCCAAGGACATGAACAGACACTTCTCATAAGAGGATCTACAATCAATCAACAAATATATGAAAAAATGTTCATCATCGCTAGCAATTAGAGAAATGCAAATCAAAACTCAGATTTCATCTCACTCCAGTCAGAATGGCAGCTATTAAGAATACAAACAACAAAAAGTGTTGGCAAGGATGTGGGGGAAAAGGCATACTCACATACTGCTGGTGGGGCTGCAAATTGGTGCAGCCAATATGGAAAGCAGTATGGAGATTTCTTGGAAAATTAAGAATGGAATCACCATTTGACCCAGCTATACCTCTCCTCAGTCTATACCCAAAGGACTTAAAAACAGCATACTACAGAGACACAGCCTCATCAATGTTTATAGCAGCACAATTCACAATAGATATATTGTGGAACCAAACTAGATGCTCTTGAGTAGATGAATGGATAAAGAAAATGTGGTATGTATACACAATGGAATATTACTCAGCAATAAAAAAGAATAAAATCATGGAATTTGCAGGTAAGTGGATGGAGTTGGGGATGGAGTTGGGGAATATAATGATAAGTGAAGTTAGCTAATCCTCCCCCAAAACAAATGCTGAATATTGTTTCTGATATGAGGATGCTGATCCATAATGGGGATGGAGAGGAGCAGGGGAGGAATAAAGGAACTTTAGCTAGGGCAAAGGGGATGGAGGGAAAGGAAGTGAGTATGGGGGAAGGAAAGATGGTGGAATGAGATGGGCATCATTACCCTAAGTACATGTATGAAGACACGAATGGTGTGACTTTGTGTACAACCAGAGACATGAAAAATTGTGCTCTACATGTGTACTATGAATTGAAATGCATTCTGCAGTCATGTATAACAAATTAGAATAAATAAATAAATTTTAAAAATTGACAAATGTACAGATCACAATCCAAACATTCAATGAAACTCATGAGACTGAAATCTTTGTATAATGAGACCACCATGGGATCTTGTTTTTATTCTCATCTCCTTAGAATTCCTCCCCTACTGAATTTAGATAGTGAGTATTCTGGTGGGGGACATTTTTAAAAAATTTTGTGGTTAATGACCAAATTTAGAGTGCCCCAATTGAGGGTAACCACACAACCCAATGGTTCTTTAATTTTGTTTTTAGAAGAATCACCTGGCATTTCAGAATCCCACAAACTGGAGATTGGGATTCGATATTATAGGGTAGGTCTAGGAATCTGTACAGGTATCTATCTATCTGTCTGTCTATCTATCTATGTATCTATCTATACATATATATACTGGATGAGGCTGATATAGTTGGTTGGTCCATGGACCATGCTTTGAGAAAAGTATTTTCTGCCAAAAGTATTTTCAGAGACCAAACTCAAATTAAGTTTGATTGCTGTGGTGTCTAAAATAAGCAGTGAGCTTTCAGAAAAAAATGCTCTATTATAGACATCCATTTATGCATTTTTTAGTTAATATATTAAACTGTCACTATGGATCAGGGCCTCCACTTGACACTGGGATGGGTGAGAGACGGGCCAAGACTTTCTGGCTAATATGAGACTAACAAGCAAAGGAATAACTCCCAAATAATATAGAAAATGCAAAAGCATGAATCTTAGACATTTTCAAGGGATTTATCTGTGTTTTTTCAAATTTTCTGTACAATTCCTCCTCCTCCCTCAAATAAGTCTGTAATCAAAAATGAAGAGCAACAATCTCAGCAAAATCTAGAATCTGGGCTGCTACACAGATTTTTTTTTTTTTTTTTTACTCAGTGACCTCCACAGAATTCTGTTCCAATTTTGATCAGTAAAATGATAATTGTTTATCAAGATCCATCTGGTCTGTTAAGAGAGTTAAATCCACAATTGTCGAAGGCTATCTGAGATTAAACTTTTGTAGAGTAGTGCTTCTCAAATACAAGCAAATTTATTAAAACCCAGATACCAGATCTTTCTATAATGTTTTGAGTAGGTCAGGAGTAGTGTTAAGAATGCTCATTCTTAGTGCTCTCCCAAGCAATGCTGCTGTTCTAAAGACCACAGTTCTGATAAGTCTTAGGTGCATTCGAGGCAGCATTGAGAAACTAGTGATTAATATCTTTGATTGAGAAATGATGGGACATGAAGATGAGGAAGCTCTTCACAAAGGACCTTGGGTGTGGAAATTACTGTCAAAAAGGGAAAATAATAGCTAAGGAGAAGGTGTCCAGGCAGATGGAATTCTCTGTGCAAAATGGAGTGGCACAGGGCATCAGTGTGTAAAATCTAAAAGCCTACACTGACGCCACAGACAGTGGAAAATAACATAGCTCCTACTTGAGCAGCAGAGGAAATGTAAGCAATGGAAAAACTGAGCTCCCACTTGAGCAGTGGAGGAAATGGAGACAATGGTATTTCAGGCTTGAGGAAACAAATTGTGCCAAGAGATAGCAGGATGCACTGGTGCTAGGCGTTCTCCTTGAGATATTTCTATGAAAGGATGAGTGGTTTGTTTCTGGGAATCAGATAAGTACAGTTATTCCTGCAGATATTGTTGTGAGCTCCCATCCAAACCTGATTCTGTAGTATTAAAAATGCACTTAAAATTTGAGGGTATGAAAATTTTAAAAAAAATGCTTTATAGGTGTTTCTTTTTTTTTTTTAAACTTTAGAAAATAAATTATTATTATTATTTTTTTTTTGTTTTAGTTATCCTAGCTTCTTTGCTTTTCCATATTGATTTTAGAATCAGGTTTTCAATTTTTATAGAGAATATTGCTGAAATTCTTTTTTTAATTGGTTGTTCAAAACATTACAAATCTCTTGACATATCATATTTCATACATTAGATTCAAGTGGGTTATGAACTCCCATTTTTACCCCAAATACAGATTGCAGAATCACATCGGTTACACATCCACAATTTTACATAATGCCATATTAGTAACTGTTGTATTATGCTACCTTTCCTATCCTCTACTATCCCCCCTCCCCCCATCTTCTCTCTCTACCCCATCTACTGTAATTCATTTCTCTCTTTGTTTATTTTCCCATTTCCCTCACAACCTCTTATATGTAATTTTGTATAGCAATGAGGTCTTCCTCCATTTCCATGCAATTTCCCTTTTCTTTCCCTTTCCCTCCCACCTCATGTATCTGTTTAATGTTAATCTTTTCTTCCTGCTCTTCTTCCCTGCTCTGTTCTTAGTTGCTCTCATTATATCAAAGAAGACATTTGGTATTTGTTTTTTAGGGATTGGCTAGCTTCACTAAGCATAATCTGCTCTAGTGCCATCCATTTCCCTGCAAATTCCATGATTTTGTCATTTTTTAGTGCTGCGTAATACTCCATGGTGTATAAATGCCACATTTTTTTTTTTTATCCATTCATCTATTGAAGGGCATCTGGGTTGGTTCCACAGTCTAGCTATTGCGAATTGTGCTGCTATGAACATTGATGTGGCAGTATCCCTGTAGTACCCTCTTTTAAGGTCTTCAGGGAATAGTCCGAGAAGGGCAATAGCTGGGTCAAATGGTGGTTCCATTCCCAGCTTTCCCAGGAATCTCCATACTGCTTTCCAAATTGGCCGCACCAATTTGCAGTCCCACCAGCAATGTACAAGAGTACCCTTTTCCCCACATCCTCGCCAGCACTTGTTGTTGTTTGACTTCATAATGGCTGCCAATCTTACTGGAGTGAGATGGTATCTTAGGGTGGTTTTGATTTGCATTTCTCTGACTGCTAGAGATGGTGAGCATTTTTTTCATGTACTTGTTGATTGATTGTATGTCCTCCTCTGAGAAGTGTCTGTTCAGGTCCTTGGCCCATTTGTTGATTGGGTTATTTGTTATCTTATTGTCTAATTTTTTGAGTTCTTTGTATTCTCTGGATATTAGGGCTCTATCTGAAGTGTGAGGAGTAAAAATTTGTTCCCATGATGTAGGCTCTCTATTTACCTCTCTTATTGTTTCTCTTGCTGAGAAAAAACTTTTTAGTTTAAGTAAGTCCCATTTGTTGATTCTTGTTATTAACTCTTGTGCTATGGGTGTCCTATTAAGGAATTTGGAGCCCGACCCCACAATATGTAGATCGGAGCCAACTTTTTCTTCTATCAGACACAGAGTCTCTGATTTGATATCAAGCTCCTTGACCCATTTTGAGTTAACTTTTGTGCATGGTGAGAGGAGGGGATTCAGTTTCATTTAGTTGCATATGGATTTCCAATTTTCCCAACACCATTTGTTGAAGATGCTATCCTTCCTCCATTGCATGCTTTTAGCCCCTTTATCAAATATAAGATAGTTGTAACTTTGTGGATTAGTCTCTGTGTCCTCTATTCTGTACCATTGGTCCACCCGCCTGTTTTGGTACCAGTACCATGCTGTTTTTGTTACAATTGCTCTGTAATATAGTTTGAAATCTGGTATCGCTATACCGCCTGATTCACACTTCCTGCTTAGAATTGCTTTTGCTATTCTGGGTCTTTTATTTTTCCATATGAATTTCTTGATTGCTTTATCTATTTCTACAAGAAATGCCGTTGGGATTTTAATTGGCATTGCATTAAACCTATAGAGAAATTTTGGTAATATTGACATTTTGATGATGTTAGTTCTGCCTATCCATGAACAGGGTATAATTTTCCATCTTCTAACATCTTCTTCTACTTCTCTTTTTGGGGTTCTGTAGTTTTCATTGTATAAATCTTTCACGTCTTTTGTTAGGTTGATTCCCAAGTATTTTATTTTTTTTGAAGATATTGTGAATGGAGTGTTTTTCCTCGTTTCTATTTCAGAAGTTTTGTCGCTGATATACAGAAATGCCTTTGATTTATGCGTGTTGATTTTATATCCTGCCACTTTGCTGAATTCATTTATTAGTTCTAGCAGTTTTTTTGTAGACCCTTTTGGGTCTTCTAGGTATAGAATCATGTTGCCTGCAAATAGTGATAATTTAAGTTCTTCTTTTCCTATTTTTATGCCTTTAATTTCTTTTGTCTGTCTAATTGCTCTGGCCAGTGTTTCGAGAACTATGTTGAATAGAAGTGGTGATAGAGGGCATCCCTGTCTTGTTCCAGATTTTAGAGGGAATGCCTTCAATTTTTCTCCATTCAGAATGATGCTAGCCTGAGGCTTAGCATAGATTGCTTTTACAATGTTGAGGTAAGTTCCTGTTATTCCTAGTTTTTCTAATGTTTTGAACATAAAGGGATGCTTTACTTTGTCGAATGCTTTTTCTGCATCTATTGAGATGTTCATATGGTTCTAATCTTTAAGTCTATTGATGTGGTGAATAACATTTATTGATTTCCGTATATTGAATCATCCTTGCATCCCAGGGATGAATCCCACTTGATCATGGTGCACAATTTTTTTGATGTGCCTTTGTATCCGATTCGCCAGAATTTTATTGAGGATTTTTGCATCTAGGTTCATCAGAGATATTGGTCTGTAGTTTTCTTTCTTTGAGGTGTCTTTGTCTGGTTTCGGAATCAGGGTGATGTTGGCCTCATAGAATGAATGTGGAAGAGTTCCCTCTTTTTCTATTTCCTGAAATAACTTGAAAAGTATTGGTATTAATTCTTCTTTAAAGGTTTTGTGAAACTCCGCTGTATACCCATCCGGTCCTGGGCTTTTCTTGGTTGGTAGTCTTTTGATTGCTTCTTCTATTTCATCCATTGATATTGGTCTGTTCAAATTGTGTGTATTCTCCTGACTCAGTCTGGGCAAACCATATGACTTAAGAAATTTATCGATGTCTTCACTATCTTCAATTTTATTGGAATATAGATTTTCAAAATAATTTCTAATTGTCTTCTGTATTTTCGTAGCATCTGTTGTGATATTGCCTTTTTCATCCCATATGTTAGTAATTTGAGTTCTCTCTCTTCTTCTCTTCATTAGCATGGCTAAGGGTCTGTTGATCTTATTTATTTTTTTGAAGAACCAACTTTTAGTTTTGTTAATTTTTTCAATAGTTTCTTTTGTTTCAATTTCGTTGATTTCTATTTTTCTTGCCTTCTGCTACATTTGCTGTTGTTTTGCTCTTCCTTTTCTAGGGCTTTGAGATGAAGTGTGAGCTCATTTATTTTTTGGTTTTTCCTTTTTTTGAGGAATGACATCCAGGCAATGAATTTCCCTCTTCAAACTGCTTTCATTGTGTCCCATAGATTCTGATATGTTGTATCTGTATTTTCATTTATCTCTAAGAATTTTTTTATTTCCTCCTTTATGTCTTCTGTAACCCATTGATCATTCAGTAACATATTGTTCATTTTCCATGTGATGTAGGATTTTTCCTTTCTTCTTTTTATCATTGATTTCCAGTTTCATTCCATTATGATCAGATATAATGCATGGTATTATCTCCACCCCTTTATATTTACTGAGGTTTGCCCTATGGCATAATATATGGTCTATTTTTGATAAGGATCCATGTGCTGCTGAGAAAAAAGTATATCCACTTGATGATGGTTGATATATTCTATATATGTCAGTTAAGTCTAGGTTATTGATTGTGATATTGAGTTCTATAGTTTCTTTATTCAAATTTTGTTTGGAGGATCTGTCCAATGGTGAGAGAGGTGTGTTGAAGTCACCCATAATTATTGTGTTGTGGTCTATTTGATTCTTGAACTTGAGGAGAATTTGTTTTATGAACGTCGCAACACCATTATTTGGTGCATAAATATTGATAATTGTTATGTCTTGTTGGTGAATGGTTCCTTTTAACAGTATATAATGTCCTTCCTTATCCCTTTTGATTAACTTAGTCTTGAAGTTGATTTTATTCGATATGAGGATGGCCACCCCTGCTTGCTTACAAGGACCGTGTGCGTGGTATATTTTTTTCTAACCTTTCACCTTCAGCCTGTGTATGTCTTTTCCAATCATATGTGTCTCCTGGAGGCAGCATATTGTTGGATTTGTTTTTTTAATCCATGTTACCAGCCTATGTCGCTTTATTGGAGAGTTTAAACCATTAATGTTTAGAGTTACTATTGATATATGGTTTGTACTTCCTGCCATGTTTGATTATTTATCTTTTTTTTTTTCTAATTTAGTTTGTTTCTCCATGATTAGCTTTCCCCCCACCCTCTGTCTTTACCGAGGCACTTCCCACTGATGGTTTTGGTTATTGTTTTTCATTTCTTCCTCGTGTAGTGTTTTGCTCAAGACACTTTGCAATGCTGGTTTTCTGGCTGCAAATTCTTTTAGCTTTTGTTTATCATGAAAGATTTTTATTTTGTTGTTGTACCTGAAGCTTAATTTTGCTGGATACAGAATTCTTGGTTGGCATCCATTGTCTTTCAGTGTTTGAAATACATTGTTCCAGGATCTTTTTGCTTTCAGCATATGTGATGAAAAATCCGTTGTTAACCTTATTGGTTTACCCCTGAATGTAATCTGTCTCCTTTATCTTGTAGCTTTTAATATTATCTCTTTGTTTTGTATATTGGATATCTTCATAACAATGTGTCTTGGCGTTGGCCTACTGTGATTTTGTGTGCTCGGTGTCCTGTATGCATCTACAATTTGTATATTCGATTCCTTTTTTATTTCTGGAAAGTTTTCTGTAATTATTTCATTCAGCAGGTTACTCATTCCCTTGGTTTGAATCTCTATACTTTCCTCTATCCCGATGACTCATAAGTTTGGTTTTTTTATGTTAACCCATATCTCTTGGATGTTTTTCTCGTGATTTTTAACCAGCTTTTCTGAGTTGGCTAGGCTCTTTTCAATATGATATATTTTGTCTTCATTATCTAACATTCTGGTTTCTACTTGCTCCACTCTGTTAGTGATACTCTCATTTGAGTTTTTAATTTGGTTTATAGTTTCTTTCATTTCTAGAATTATTGTTTGATTTTTTAATAATCTCTATCTCCTGATAAAGATGCTTAACTTCTTCTTTATCTGTTTATGTAATTCAATTTCAATGTGTTCTTTCACTGTTTGAATTTGCTGTCTCGTATCCTCTTTAAAGTTCCATTCCATCTGTCTAAGGTATTCCTTGAGTTCTTTATTTGACCATTTTTCTGATGACTCTAGGTCCTCCTGAAGATTTAGGCTGTCCTGCATTATTGTACTCCTTTTCTTCCTTGCTTTTTCATGCTGCTCATGTTAATTCTTGTTCTGTTTGACTGCTGAGTTACTGTTTACTCCTATAAATTTATTTGATGCTTGGGAGGAAAGGTATTAGAAGAGAAGGGAAGAAGTCACTAAAGAGAATGAGAGTGAGCAGGTAGAATTCAAGGAAGGGGGAATAAGAGAATTGAAAAGAAATGAAAAGACAAAAGAAAAAAATAGAAAATAAAAAAAAGAAAAAAAAATAGAAAATAAAAAAAGAAAAAAATTAAAAAAATAATAATAATAAATGAAAATTAAAATTTAAAAAAATAAATTTAAAAATATTCAAAAAACAACAACAAAAAATGAAAATGAAGAATAAAAAATTAATAAATGCAGTCTTAGAGTTGATTAACTTCTCTTCCAGTAGGTGGAGCTGTGCCCACCACGCCAAGCTTCTCCTTTCAAAAGGCGGGAACCAATCACTGTGCAGCAGCTCTTCCTCCCAGACTGGGCGGGTCTCCAATCCTGAGTGCCTAGGGCCTTCTCTTGTGTTTCCTCAAGCCAGGCCCTGCTCCTCATTGACGCTCACCACAATACTGGCTACACGCCAGGTCTGCTGCTCCTGGGAGTCCTGTTTTCATGAACTTCTGGGCACACTCTCCCCGTTTGCCATTCCCTCAGACCCTAAGTTTGTAGAGCTTGGGGCTAAGAACCCCCAGCGAATTTGCTTGCCCTCTGGTAGCCACGCCCCCGGTAGCTGGTGCAAGGGACCTCAGTTGTCAGCACTGGTGGGAGCAGTAGCCAGGAGTTCCACGCCGCGAGTCCCGCGCCACTCCTATTCCCTCGGTCTGTCTATCGCGCTAACAGGAGAGCTGGGAGGGGCCCTTAAGGTTTCCCTGCTGTGTGGAGAGGGAAGGCTAGGGGATTACACACCTGTTGCTGCTGGTTTCAATGAAGTTATCTCCTCCGCCGCGTTTTGTTGACATCAGTTCTCTGCCATGGTGGTATCCCATGCAAATGGTGGCCGTTCGTTCCCTTTGCCGGGTGACCAACGCAACGGGTGGGTCCTGACTGTCTCTCCCAAGCCCCGTTTCAATCCTGTGGCCACTGCCTATGAAGGCTCAGTTGGCATTTACCTCTGTAGGATCAGAAGGGCCGACCAGTTGTTTCGGCGGGGTCGTTAATGCTGAGTCACAGCGGTTTGGCTGCGAGAAGCAGGCGAACGGGAGCTTGAATGCAGCCGATCCGGGCTCGGTGTGTGTTCTGAGAGGCCCGGACTGTTCGCCCCAGATCCACGTCAGCTCAGCATTGCCTAGTGATCCTGAGCAAACAGCATTTAGACAGCTTACAACTCCCTATGCCCGCGCAGCTGAGGAGGTCAGAGACTTGATCTCTCTGCGCCCGCCGACATGTTGGATCTCCCAAAGGTGTTTCTACATATACAAAATCTACTTGATTAGGCTTGAAACACACCCCCGCTTGCAAAGTAGAATGCCAACTTCTATGAGAGAGGGACAGTCTCTCCAAAGCTCCTGTCAGGATAGCCCTAATATATGCATTTAGAGCCGCAAGTTCAACTTAGGTTATAACTCCTCAACTATATTCCTTGGCAAAGAATCCCACAATAACCCAGTCTCTCATTAGAGAGCTGCCAGAGAATGTTGTGTTATTGGGCAGCAAAGAACACTGCTCTGGTCAATAGATGTAATAATTGGACATTCTCATTAGCAGTATCTGGAGTTCACAGTAAGAAAACACTACAGGAGAAAGAACATCAGTAATTGTGACCCCAGGACTTTACCTCACTGGGTCTTCATTTCTCTTCCCAGGAGGACTGACATGACTTTTGCAAGAGGAAATGAATGATCTCCAAACCCAACAAAGTCAAACAATCTCTGCGTGTGTTTCTAAAGAAAAAATAATATCCACTTTTACCATAATTTTTTTTTTTGATGAAAGGTGAATTTTCTCTCTTTTTATGCCCTCTATCAGTGGCTATATAATTCTGGGTCCTGGAGTATTCCCACTTTCATAAAGAGTGGAGCTTAATCTCAGCAGGAACTAATAGCTGAGGCTAGTCCTATGTGAAGAGCCCGACACACTCTCTCCTTCAATTCTCACCATCCAGATCCACAGGCAAACCAGCACTGCAGGGTTGGCTGCAGAACAAAAGCCAGGGGCTCTTTATTTGCTACTGATTGGCTTGGTAAATGAATTTGTCACAGAAATGCTCTCTGAAAGGACCAACCCAAATCTGTCGGCTTTTATTTACTTACTTTCTCCTGCCAAGAATTGGGCTTGACTCTGGTTCTTTCAGAGACCCCTTAGAGCTCATGCATTCATATTAAATCTCTGCTTCGTGCCAACCACAGTGCCAGGTGCAGGGCTACTACGAACAATAGGATTCAGCTTAGAACTTTCTTCCTGATAGAGGAGATCGATAAGTAAGCAGCTTTTTCCCTTCTTTTCTGGCAGACAGCGCAACGTGTAAACTGACTTCCTGAAGGGAGTTTGCCTCCCAGGTAAAGCGTTAGTTGGGGTCAGGGTGATTCTCCTTGGAAGGGAAGAAAGGCACACAGGACAGGATTAATAGGAAACGCAAAATCATAGGGACTCTTTGGCCTTTAGAAACCCATAGGAAATTTGGATTGAGTTTGGATTGGATTGGGTGGTGCCAGGAGTTGAAGGTGGAGATACAGGAGGGCCACATAGTGACTGGCTCAATAAATGGTACAAGGAAAAAAACATTCACAGTATCTCTTAAGAGTCTGGATCTGTGTAGGTGTCTTGTCTGTATCACACGCATCATCTGTATAATGGAATAAAAATTATGCTTATGTTACCGGACTGCTGTGTGTTAAGGCCACAGCCGAGTCGGGAAGAACTCACTGGCGTCACCTCTCAACCACTACTTCTGGCAAAAATGCCATGCGTCATCCCAACTCGGCTGTGGCCCTCAACAGCCGTGAGTATCAAATATGGTAATGTATTCACTGGATTTTTTTTGGTTATTGTTCTTTATGAGTTGTAAAACTGTAATAGCAGTGACAGTAGAGATAAGGGCATTTATTTATTTATTGATTGATTGATTGATTGATTGGTACTGGGGATTGAACCCAGGACTGCTTAACCTCTGAGGCACATCCCCAGCACCCCCCCCCCTTTTTTTTTTTTTTTAGCTAAGTTGTTCAGGGCCTTGCTATGCTGCTGAGGCTGACTTTGAACTTGCAATCCTCCCGCCTCAGCTTCCTGAGCTGCAGGGCTTATAGGAATGCACCGCCATGCCTGTCCTGGGGCTGTTCTTGTTGGTTGTGAAGGTCATAATATTTCTGCTGCAACTTTTCCCTCTGTGTCTGTGATCAATTGTGGAGAACCTGAAAAGGAAACTCTGGAGAGCCTGTTATCATCCCGCGGGTGCTGGAATGAATGGCAGGTAAGGAACTGTCTGGAGAAAGTCTGAGAGTTCTGGGTCCCCTCCTGAGCACAGGTTTATAGATAAGTTGGGTGCATCTATGCAGGAGAATGAAAAGAACCTGAATCAGACCAGTGAGGATAGTGAGTGAGTTTAATAACATGTATGTCTTCAATATGCATGTCCCGTCTAGACTCTGCTTAACTTGATGTTGCTCTCCAGTGGTCCATAGGGAGAGAACATTTCCAGTTCACAGAGTGGGAATGAATACATTGTACAATGCGTGCAGACCATGGAATACTATGCAGCCCTTTTATTTTATTTTATTTTTTAAAATTAGCAGATATTTTTAATTTTAAACAGGAAAATTTAAATTTTTGTAAGAATTTCCTTTCTGGCTTCTTTTTTTTAATTAACATTCTTTTGTTGGTGAATTATAATTTTACCTAAGAGTGGAATTCATCATTACATATTTGCACATGCACACAATTTAATAATATAGTTTGGTCAGTTTTATTCCCTAGAACCTCTCCTTACTATTCCACCCTCACTACCCCAGTTCCCCTTCCTCTATTCCACTGGTCTTCTTTCTATTTTCATGATATTCTCCCTCCCCCCTTTTTCTTCTCTAGCTGCCACATATTACAGAGAACATACGACTCTTGACTTTCTAAGTTTGGCTTATTTTGCTTAACATAATTCTCTCAAGGTCCATCCATTTTCCTGCAAATAACATAATTTCATCCTTCTTTATGGCCAAGTAAGGCTCCATTAGGTATATATTCCATATTTTAAGAAGTCCATTCATCAGTTGATGGACACCGAGGCTGGTTTAATGTTTTGCTATTGTGTATTGTGCTGCTATAAGCATGGGTGTATTGCTATAGTATGCGACTTTAATTATTTATGATAAATACTGAAAGCGGTATAGCTGGGCCATATAGTGGTTCCATGCCTGGTCTTTTGAGGAAACTCCATACTGATTTCCAGAGTGGTTGTGTTGGTTATGATTACCTCAACAGTGTAAGTGCTCCTTCTTCCCCATATCCTTTCTCTCAGCATTTATTATTAGTAGTGTTCTTGATGACTGCCATTCTAGATTAAATCTAAATGTAGTTTTGAGTTTCTCTGCAGTCCTTTTAAAAGAATGAATTAAAGTGATCCCAGTAGAGTTGGAAGAAATTCTAGGAGGATTTGAGGGAGAAAAGCAGGATGCAGAAAAGAACAATTAACATGAACTTAGTCCTGTAAGGCAATGACCAGAAAAAGTTGTTCCTATAAAGTATAAGTGTGAATGTAGAGGATAGAATTAAGTAGAATTATGTGAGTAAAAATAATACATTAAAAGATATTGATTAGGTTGTAAAAATGGAGTTCCTTAGAATGAGAGTAATGACTAATCCATATAGACAGAAGATGAAAGATTGAAAAAGTCAACCGAAATGAAAATAAAAACATTATATATATATACACATACATATATGTATATATCCATTTACAAGTAAAATTACCTGGATGATGAAATTTTTGAAAAATTTTCCAAGAGAAGTAAAAGTGTGTGAAAGGCAATTTATTCATGTATTTACAGAGATATTTAGTGATTTTTTTCAAAAAACCTAAAATGACTTCTTTTTAAAATTATCATATTGCAAAAGTTCAATGTGTATAGAATTTGTTGAGCTTTTTCTAAAGCACTTAGTGCAAAGTCCGTTTTCTGAATTGCCAATTTTTTTCTTACCACAGAAGTATAAAGAGAATTTCAAATATGATCCTGATATTGCACTTCCTTCCATTTTTAGC
Source organism: Callospermophilus lateralis (assembly GCF_048772815.1). NCBI lineage: Eukaryota > Metazoa > Chordata > Mammalia > Rodentia > Sciuridae > Callospermophilus > Callospermophilus lateralis. The sequence continues at coordinate 70,456,530 of NC_135306.1, read as the reverse complement.
AAGCTTCACATGTGATAAAACTTTGCAAATGCTTGCTAGTTTTATAGTGATTTCACTTTATTTTTCAGTAACATGTGAAGAACTCTACCTGAATGTACTTATTGAAATATGTAATAGTGTGTTAGTCTGTTTTCTGTTGCTGTAATGGAACACCTGGGGCTGAATGATGTATAGAGAAAAGAGGTTTGATTAGCTCACAAGTCTGGTGGCTTAAAGCACTAGATTAGGCAACCCCAAGGGTTCAGCCCTCATGAGGGCCTTCTGGCTACATCATAAAATGGCGGACAGCATCATGGTTGAATAACATGGGAGAGGAAGTATGCAGTCACAGGAAATGAGAGTTCAGGGGATAGGCTTGCTCTTTTCCTAACAACTCACTGTTGAGAGAACTGACTCACCCTATGAAAGCAGCATTGATCCCATCAGAGGAGGATGTACTGCTTTGACCTTATTTACCTTGCACTAGACTCTGTCTCTTAAACAAGGTTCCATACCTTCAGTATTGTCAAACTGGGCACCAAGATTCTAACACATGAAACTTTAAGAAACACATTCAGACTGTACCCAGATCATAGAAAATGATCATGTAGGATAGTGGAAAGATTTCAGACTTCAGCCTCAGTGCTGTCACTCATTAGGGATGTGAACATTAGCAAGTTATTATATTTCTGCTCTTCAGCTTCTTCCCTGGCAAAGTGGGGATCATAAAAGGGCACAACTCTCAGATTTTTTGCGAGGATGGATAAGATTAGGTAAAGTGCTCAGCTTGATTCTAGGCACATCGTATTCACTCATATTTTGAGTTTTTACTGTGTGCCATCATCTGTGCTGAGTACTGGGCATAAGAAGAATAGATCCATGTAGCCTCAGTTAACCTGTAAGTTAATAGAGGTTGCAGAAGAGTCTAATGGACATACAATGAGTAATTGAAAACTGATATGTGCTCAGAAGAAAATCTGTAGGAAGCAATGAGAGAACTTGATCCAGTTGGGATTCAGGGAAGGTTTTTCTGAGTAAGCAATGTTTAGGCAGAAACCCAAAGATTGAATAAATAGTAATTAGTTGAACAGGATGAGGAATGTTCAAGGCTGAGAAAAGAGCTTACACAAAGCCTGAGGCAATGGGGAGAATGATTTATTCTGTGATTGGCATTGCATCAAATGTCTATTGCTAGATATTTAACCAAACCCATTTTTCAGTTTCTGACTATACAAATTTTATGGGGAGTATGAAGGTTAAATCATATCTTCTTGCTAGTGTGTGAAGTAAGAAAGTGTACTTAAAGCATACTACTGTATACATACAGTATACCACAAATGTTCATTTGTACACTACAAATGTTCTCTCCTCCAATATCTGGGCTTTGCCATTGAGATGTTTAATGTAAATCAATTGCTTAATTAATTGGTAATGTGAATCAATAGGTATGTGAAATAATTTATGTATATAATATCTCTATATTTATGTATACAATATCTATATATCTATGTTTACATTCAGCCATTGTGTGGGGATCCAGCACTACATCTGGAGACACAGCTTTGTTTGTGCAAGGTGAAGTTTTCCCCCAATGAAATCTGAACCTTTTTTTTTTTCTGAGTTTCATTTCAAAAGTTTTCATGCTATTAACTTCCTTTGCTAAAGTCCCAGAAGTGAGCTGCATGGGAAAAAGAAAATTGGAATGATGACTAGAGCATTCTCCAGCTATATATGTGTCGGGTAATAATCTGCTCTAGGTAGGATAATAACAAGACACTCATTTCAGTTCACTGCGACTTAACATATGCTGACTCTGTGCTAGACATTAAAGTAGTTGCTGGGTAATCAAAAATTATTAAAACAGAGTCTATATTCAGTGAGGGAGACTTTTATATAATAAAATTAGTGCTTATTAGTCTTCTGCTCTCCTCAACGGTAGCAAAACCAAGCCTGGAGGCTAAGAGTAGGAAGCAATACAAACCGGAGAAGAGCTCGCCATCTCGCCCCAAAATGTGCCCAGGCAGCTTCCCCCCAGTGCTGCTTTCTGCTCAGCTCTAATGAAATTAGGGCTCACCCAGAAAAAGCGCCATCAGAGACCAAATACCCCTGCCATCGAGCTGCATATCCACTGTCCTCCCCACTGCTCTCCTGCCCTTATTCACATCTACCTCAGGTCTGACACAATTGTGTCTTCTTGGAGTAACTTAGGCCACATGAAAAAAATCCCAGCTGATAGGAATATTTGGAAATGAATTTTCAGCTTCCTCTCCTTCATTTTACAGTAAAGCGTAACAAAAGGGTTTTAGATTAGGAGTTGAGTGAGAATGTTGTCAGTACTCTCCATAGTTCACATCTTTATCTGGGTCTTCAAAAACCTATAATTAAACTTCAAAACAACAATGGCAACAGAAACGTTCTCCCTGCAACTATTCTTTCTTTCCAAAGGGAAAATCAAAGTCTTGACAGTTACTGGAGACATTCTCATGTCCATCAATCCTTCAGCTGAGGAGGTGGCTAACTATTGTCTCCAAACCAAATCCAGCCACCATTCATGTTTGAAAAATAAAGTTTTTTTTGGAACATAGTCATGCTCACTTGTTTACGGGTTGTCTTTGGCTGCTTTTGTGTAAGCTCAATGACAGAGTTGAATCATTGTTGGAGATACTGCATCCACACAAGCCCTAAAATATCTACTATCAGGCCTTTTACAGAAAATGTTCACTGACCCCTATCCTAGCCTCACCATGATCCTGTCTTGATATCCCATAACCAAATTGTTATGTTAGTCACCATTAACTCACCAAGGGAAATAACAGGGGACAGGGAAATATTTTTTTAAAGAAATGGTTAATATCTTTTAACAAGTAAGAAATATGAGTATAAACTATGATCGTCATTTCTAGACTTTTCTCCTCCTATGTCCTTGTTCCCTTTACCCTCGGTTAATGAAGGTACCCTCCCTGAGGACATCTCACTATAGTCGGCTGTGAGTGTCCCCCAGAAGTCCTTGTGTTGAAAGCTCCATCACAGGTTGACATTACTGGGAGATGGGGCAACCTTGAGGAGGCAAGACCTAGTGTGAGGTCCAAAGGGCCTTGGAGGACTGCCCTCGAAGGTGAATGTGGGATCCTGATCTCTTCCTCTTCCTGTTTCTTCGACCTCTTTGCTTCTTGTTTCACGACATTTGCTGTTTTCTCCACAGTGTGCTCCTGTCGTGATGTGCTGCTTTGCCAGAGGCCCATAGCAATAGAGCCACTCAGTCATGAATTGGATCTCCAGGACTATGAGCCAAATAAACACTTTCCCTTTGTAAGTCAATTGTTATAATGATGGAAAGATGACGCGTACGGCATATTTTCACTCCTCTGGATCTTGGTCTCATCAGCTGGCCTCTGTGGTTGCTGGAGTTGCTCACGGACCATTGACTATGACAGTGCTAGGAGAGGACCCACGGAAATCACTGGCTTCCAGACACATGCTTCTCTGCTTATTCTATGGAGTTCAGAACTTCTTTTTTCTTGATTATTATGAACAATCACCTCAATTCACAAAGTATTTTCACCCACAAAGTCAGGGGATTGAGGGTTTAAAAATCAATCAGGTGGCATTTGTATCTTCTAGGTCAATGGAACTCTTATTTTGTCAGCCAAAGTTGTCCTTCTTCCTTTTGGTGCTGTATAAGCAGAACCTCAAAAGAATGGAGAATAGAAATCTTGCCAGGAGTTTTCAAGTGGTAGCACTGAGAAGTGCTTTTCCAACTTGTGCCCCTTTGGTCCTTGTTATGGGCTGACTTATGTCTCCCCTGACCCAAATTTACATGTTAAAGCATTAACCCCCAGTACTTCAGGATGTGCCTGAATTTGGAAATAGGACTTTTATAGGGGATAATCATGGGAAATGAAGCCATCAATATAGGCCTTAATTCAATGTGACTGATGGCAAGAGGAGGAAATTGGGATACAAACCTACAGAGGAAATATGGTCTACAAGTTATGAGAAAAGCCTGGTAAGTATTCTTCCCTCACAACCCTCAGAAGGAGGCAACCCTGCGGTAAGCTTGATTTTGGACTTGCAGCCTCTAGAACATTGAGAAAATAAGTTTCCATTATTTAAGCCACCCTGCGTGTGGAACTTTCTTAAGGCAGCTCTATCAAACGAATACACTCTCAGACCCATATATTTTGGCTAGGAGAGAAACAGCACCATATATTGTTTACTTATTTATAACAAAGAACGATAACTCAGACCGTCTGCTGGGGTTTTAAGTCTTTAGTAGACATTTGCTATTCCATAAAGTCCGCTGCTTTTGATTGGTGGAAAGTATCATAGGATCAATGTCTTCTGTGAATGGAAACTATTACTTTATTCTTTTGCCATAAAAGTGAGTGAGTTAGAGGTTATAGCTTGTGGTCTACTTTAATGGCAAGTCCGACCATGGTGATGTTAGCATAAGCACGCCCTGCAGAAAGGGCAAATCCACAACCAGGATAAATGTACTCCAGAGAGGAGAAGTGACTTCATGGATGGCTGATATTTCAGTGGCGTGTGCTAGCAGTTGGTTTGTGTGGTTGGAAGTTTGGGTGCTCACCAATGGCATTAGCCAGATAAGGTGCTGTGCCATTATAAAAGTGCATACTTTCAGTCCTGCCACTATTATTACTTGATAAACAAATCTACAGAGAAGTCTTTAAGTACCTAAACAAAGATGCAAAATTGACATTCACAGAGTAAGTGATCTTGTCCATATGATTGTTAATTAACATTCTGAGGAGAGTACTTTGGTATACAAAATACAAAAGTATTAATATTTGATTAATTTTGAAGAGTTCATACACGTGTCTTCCCTGAAACCTTGTCATAAATCCAATTCCTCTACCATCCAAACCACTAATTACTACCTTCTGTGAATAATTATAGATTGGAGTATCCAGCTATTATTCCTCTTGATCTTTCCCTCCTGCTGTCCTTTATGGTCACCCTTGATTGGGCCACATTATACAGTCATCCACTTATGGCGGGTGTTGGGATTCTGGACAAGAGCATTTCTAGACCACACTAGTATTTTCTTCCTCTTTAATGAACTTCTAAAGGGAAACTTTCATCAGGTCTTGTATGTAGCAGTAGAGGAGAAGTAGGTGTACTAAGAATATGTATATAACAGTATATGCTCATGCAGCTTATTTGTGTTTTCAGGACTTAATTGAGTTTTATATTAAATATAAATCTTCATTGACTGTGAGATGCTTCCTGTTCATAGCTTGGTAAACTAATAACATCAAATTATCACATGCATCTTGGATGTCAAAGTTACTTTTTGTCCTATTGTCCATCTTCTCAGAGCCCAGGAACAAGTCAGAAACTATTTTCTAGAACAGTGATGTTTTAAGGAGTTTGTGGTTTATTTTCCAAATTTCAAGGGAATTATACTATAATCCTCCCACTTAGACTTGCTACAACAACCACATACTATCCTGTTTTGTGACAGACATTTTAAACAACACTGAGTTTTCTGGGTCATAAAGGCCAATTGGCACAATTATTTGCCATGCAACTAGAAAGCTGGGGGCTTTTTCTTTCTATGCCCCCCATTCAAAGATGGCAGCCTTACATATTGTTCAAATGTATCAAAATGAGGTACATGTTAACTCACAAGAAACCTGAATAAAGTGGTAGATAACTAAATATCCACAGAATTTATTTTCAACACTCTAGCATGCATGTGTTTTATGGCATCTAATATACCTGCTATCATGATATTCTGTAAAATGGTAAGACAATCCAAGTCCCTGCAAAATGAATTCTGGCAATACTCCAGAGACTATCTAGAGCTCTGTGGCAAGAGAATGTGGGCAATCTGTTGACTATGTTAGGTGAAAACAAATTTACGTCCAATTAGCTTAAAAGATGCTTCCAGGGTTTTATAATGAATGGAATGGGGTGGGGGAAGCATTACTCAGAAAAGTGGATGCATATCACAAGCCAAGTACTATGTGAATGTTCGAATAAATAGTCTAAAGTAGAAAAAAGAACAGCAGTTGAAATTAACATCTGGAAATAGGAGCAGCAGTTAAAATTTACGTCCAATTAGCTTAAAAGATGCTATTATTATTATTATTACCAAGAAACAGGCAGGCAAATTAGGTAGAAATATAATGATATCAGCATTCTGCTTACCAATTCTCTTATAGATGAGGTATTTTAAAAGTTTGTCATTTTGGAAGTCTTACCTAAATGGATCAGAAAGTCAATGTGCAGTGGCTTATATAAATTTCTGGGTATATTTATTTCAGTTATAAATACAGGGATCATGGAAATGACCAGAAAGTGTTTTTAAAGATTCTGCTAGCCAGCTGTGGCATGATTCAATGCAAACTTAGTTTATCATGTGATCCACAGAGACTTCCACTGTGGCAAGCAGATGGTAGTGTGTCTAGGACCCCCAGAGATTAGTACTAGGATTACACACTCCCCAAAGTAGTTGTCTTTTGTCAGTGTGCAGCTACTCTGATAAGGGGCTGTGGTCAGAACATCTATGAGGGCCTTTTTTCAAGAATACCAGCTTCTTGAATCAAGGGACCTTGCAGCCAGGAACTGACTGAATCTGGAGTTGGCTGATAGACCATAACTCTCCACTGCCAGACCTACAGTTTTCAGTTATGCAGATTAATTAAAATTAGTGTGCTGCCAATCATCTTTTAACCTAAGGGACTATGAGACTTATAATTCATGGTCAAAGATCTTTGCAGATCAAATCATTCTGATTATCATTTAAATATTACTGTCTGTTATAGTAACCACTTATTTTAGTCAGTTTTTTTTGCCACTGTGACCAAAAACCTGACAAGAACAAAATTTTCCACATTTTTTAAATTGGTGCATTATAGTTGTACATATTAATGGAATTTGTAGTTGCACATTTGTTCATGCACACAATATAACAATATAATTTGGCCAGTATCAATCCCCAGCACCTCCCCGCTTCTTACCTCCCTCCTACCTTTTCTCCCTTTCTCTGCTGTTCTCCCTCTGATTTTTAGGAGATCCACCCCCACCTTTGTTTTCTGTTTTCCTCTCTAGCTTCTACCTATGACAGAAAACATATGATCCTTAACCTTCTGAGTTTGATTTATTTCACTTATCATGATGGTCTCTAGTTCCATCCATTTTCCTGCAAATGTCATTTCATTTTTCTTTATGGCTAAATAAGAATACCACATTTTCTTTATCCATTCATCCATTCATGAACACCTAGGCTGGTTCTGTAGTTTTGCTATTGTGAATTGTGCTGCTATAAACATAGGTGTGCATGTTATCACTGTAGTATGATGCCTTTAAATCTTCAGGATAAATATCAAGAAGTGGTATAGCTGGGTCCTGTGGTGGTTCCATGCCTGGCCTTTAAAGGAACCTCCATAATGATTTCCACAGTGGTTGTACTAATTTACAGTTCCAACAACAGTGTAAAAGTGTTCCTTTTTTTCCCACATCCTCTCCAACATTTATTATTATTTGTTTCTTGATGACTACCATTCTGACTGGTATGAGATGAAATCTCAATGTAGTTTTGACTTGCATTTCCATGATTGTTAGTGATGTTGAACATTTTTTCATATATTTGTTAGCTGTCTGTGCTTCTTTTTTTTTGAAAAGTTATCTGTTTAGTTCATTTGACCATTTGTTAATTGTGTTATTTGATTTATTGGTGTCAAGTTTTTTGAGTTCTTTATATATTCTAGATGCTAATCTTCTGTTAATAAAGTGGTAGCAAAGATTTTCTCCCATTCTGTGGGTTCTCTTTTCACATTCCAAATTGTATCCTTTGCTGTGAAAAACTTTTTTGTTTTATTATATCCTATTTACTAACTCTTGACATTATTCTCTGAGCATTAGGGGTCCTATTTAGGCAGTTATTGCCTCTGTCTCAAAGCTGGAGTGTTGACCCTTTCTTCTAGTAGTTGCATAGTTTTATGTCTAATTCTAAGGTCTTTGATCCATTTTGAGTTGATTTTTATGCAGGGTGAGAGATAGGGTCTAGTTTTATTCTTCTATGCAGTGTTAACCTGTTGTCCCAGCCCTACATGTTAAAAAGGCTGTCTTTTCTTCAATGTATGTTTTTGGTACCTTTGACAAGAACAATTTTGGAGGAGGAAAAGTTTGGTGCTCACAGTTTCAGGGGTCTCAGTCCACAGACAACCAATTTCATTGCTCTGTGCCCAAAGTGAGGCAGAATATCAGGGCAAAAAAGCCTGGTGGAGAGAAGCAGCTCTGGACAGAACAATCAGGAAGCAGAGAGAGACTAAACTTGGCTCACCCAGGGACAAAATGTAAACCCCAAAGGCCCAGCCCCAGTGACCCACCTCTTGTAGCTACACCCTATCTGCCTACAATTATAATCCCGTTAATCCATTCAAGTGTATTAATGCACAGATTAGGTTAAGGATTTTATAACCCACACATTTCACCTCTAAACTTTCTTGCATTGCCTCACACATGAACTTTTGGGGGAATTCCTCATAGCTAAACCATATTGCCACTCTCACTTTGTTTTTAAAACATAGTTAATGATGTTTACCTGGCTCACACAACTTCAGGATCTCCTTATTGCCACTGAAATTAGGAAATCTTTCTCAACAGCAACTTCTTTCATCTTCACTTCTGGCCTATAGAAGACACAAACAAGGGTTCTTTAAAAAATCTTGCTACTTTCTTCATTGATGGCTAAGTAGATAACACCTAATAAGTTCTTTCTGATAGTCTCATATTGTTAATCTTCAGATTCCTTTATTTACATTTTAATAGGGACTTACTGCTCTCTCAACTTCAGTTGAGCCCTATTAAGACTGAGTTTTATCAATTATCAGCATAATCAAAACTATTGATAATGAATGAAATGAGCACAATGAATCCAGAATCTAAGTACACTCATGTAAAAATCTTGCCAGATCTTAAATTATCTTTCACCCTCATCTCTCCTTATTATCCTTAGAATTCATTTTCACACATATTCCTGAGAATATGTGGTATTAATTTTTATAATATTGCAATTTTATTGCTGTGTAGGATTTTCCTTTCGGGTTTGTAGTAGATCTTCTGAAACATGCTGGGATTTGGCTTTTGTTACATGTTTGGAGGTAACAGGATATGTAGGTAGAGAAAAAAGAGAACTGACTTCTCTTTAAAAGTAATAATAGTGCTAGGTCTACAAGCGAGGCAGCAAAAATCTTACTAAAGACAGTGACAAAGGTTACCTTTGCTAATAGGGGAGGCTCACTGGAGTTTGAGAGAATGAATAACTTGAAGTTTTCAAGGTTTTACAAATTTCCCTATTCCTATTCTTGAGGTCCCACTCTTTCTGAATTAGTGCCCCAACTCTCTTATAAAGCTCTTAGATGAGTCATGAATTCAACTTACATTGTAATTTAGCAACCCATAGGATCAGGTCCTTCAAACTCTGTGCACATCTCCCCAGCTACAAAAACAGATAATGTCTACATTAGTAAAGTCATGGTTCTCTGACTATGCCATTGACCAAAGCTTTAAAAACCCCAACTTGGCTATTTTCTTTATTAAAGCTTCCTATAATTTGCATTAAATTCCCATTTCCTAAAAGTTTTTAAGCTTTTCTGGTACAAATTCCTACATGGGCCAGAATTATTAGTTGCAAACAACAGAATCCATTATAGGCAGCTTGGGCATTAAGTGATTGACTGTAGGGTATTAAGTAGCAAAGCAAATTTCCAGGAGGACCAAGAAGCCATATTTGAGTACTGACCAGTCAGAAGCAGGATAGTATACAGACATTCCAAACCATCATAGGATTGTTTTAATGGAAACTTTCCTGTTGCTGTTGCCTGCTATTTGATATGCACAATATTACTGACAGAGAATGAAACCTTGGTCATAGTGCCATGTGACCAAGATCTATATGCCTTGTAAGAAGATATGGTTGTCTAGGTTCTGCTGCCTCTCATTGTTTGGTTAGACATTACATGTCTCTAAAAAGAATATGTGCAAGGGAATCCTAGCCATATAGACATTAGCCTTTTAGTATATGAAGGTACATGCTAGGGAGGGCCAGAAGCAGCTGGTGAGTGAATCAATATGCAGTATCTACCACAACTTCCATGGAGCCTAATGAAAAATATTTATGAAGACATCAATATAGAAGATTCTCAGTCTGGCATTTTGTGATTTAGTTTGAATATTCAAGCAAACACTCTATTTTGGGAATGTAATCTACAATTATTAACTGTGTCTCTGTTGGGAACCTACCTATCATTCTAATTCCATTCTATGGGAGGCATGGCCCCCAAAAAGTATCATTCTTCTACTTTAATGAACAGCCCATTAGACCCATATTATTGGACCTGGTTGCCTCATTTCCTAAGTATGGCCAGACTTTGTAAGGATGCTTTAGGGGAAACTGGCCATGGGAAAGAAAGCCAAGTTGAAACTCTAACTCGTTTTCTTTTTTCAAGCATTATGCACCATTCAGCATCCAGGGTATGTACGGTTCTCAGGTCTCTGATCTTTTTGAATGGTTCAGGGTTTTGTTTTTGCTTCCATAGCCAGGAAAAATCCTTAGTACAGGTCGACAGATTGTGGGCCACTGTCTCTCTCTGGGGTTCTCCTGGATTTTGCTCTTCCTACGCCGTGCCAGTTCCTTTTTAATCATCCTAACAATGCTGTATGTTTAGCAGTGAATGCTGTTTCCTGGTCATCTTTCATCTTTTGTGAAAAATCAATTTGTCTTCTCAAATAATAAACTGCAGGAACTTGTCTTCCTACATGCCATTTTCTCATATTCTTCTAAGGTCTGAGAGTTGAAAAAAGATCTATAATATTTCACTGAAAAATACTACAAAATGCATTTCTGAAAACTTTGGTGAATCTAATAGGGGCTTTATAGCTATTGGCTAAGGGTAAGAGCTAATGGGAGACTGGATGTTTCTATGTTTAGGAAAACTTTCTTGGGAGGAGGAAAAAGAAGCATTTTTTAAAAACCCATTCAGAAAGCTTGTTCAGAAAGTGAAGAAAAACTGTAGACTCTATTTTAATGAGAAGCATATTCTACCCAAGAAAGAAATATTTGGGCAAAAAACTTTTTTAAGGGGTAAGGATAATTAGGCTTACTCTATAGGGGAATAGTACACGTATGTATTCTTGGAAGGAAAAGAAGTAGAAGTGGTCTTAGAAGAGAAAAATATTAAACAAAGGTTTTTGAAGGGAATCAGACTTGATCTAAATCTTAACTATTCCACTTGCTACCCATGTAAGTCTGAATGAGTTATCTTTTTGGTTATTTATACCCTTTGGTATAATAGCTGCCTAAAGGAGTATTTTGAGGATTAGTTGAATTAATGTATAAAATATTTTATGCCTGGATATATCTATTAGCTATTATCATTCTGGTGATTTTTAGGCAGTTAAAATAATCTAACATTGCATGGATATATTCAACCATAGAGTTTTAGGACTATACTTTTATTTTCAGCTATCTATATCTGATCTCTTGGTCTTGTTTGCTAGTAAATCAAAATAATTCATATTTACTCAATGTTTGTGTGACTGGTTGTCTGCACAGCATCTTTTGTGTCATTTTCCTTACTAAGAAGTCCTAATGTGCTCAGCTAAAAGAGGACTACTTTCAAAGTTACACAAGAGACAGAAAGCAGCTGTCTGCTGATGAATTGAAAGAGTTTTCCTTTCCTAACCTCACTGCCTGACTTTCCTCCTTCTCACTTTCTTCTTCCCAGTTGGAAGGTTGAGATGAGGATGGAGGCAGGGTTTCCATCTTGAGGTCCCAAAGAGTCCATTAGAATGAGGGGAACCCAGGGAGGCTCAGCCGTCTTGTATCTTCTTGATATGCTTTTCTGTTTTGTTTTAAATATGTAAACCTTGGTGTTTTTTTTTTTTTTTTTTGTTAAGAGTGATTTCAGGTGTATAGCGAAATGAAGCAGGAAGTATGGACAGCTCTCACTTACCTACAGTCAGTACTATGCATAGCCTCCCTGACCGTCAACATCTTCCACCAGATATATTTATTATAATCAGTGAACCTACACTGAAACATCATTATTACCCAATGTCCACACTTTTGGTGTTGTACATTCTATGGGATTTGACAAATGCTAAATGACGTGTATTTCCACCAATGTAGCATACAGAATGGTTTCCTTGTATTAAAAATCCTCTGTGCTCAGGCTGGGGCTGTAGTTCAGTGGCAGAGCACTTGCCTAACATGTGTGAGGCACCGAGTTTGATCCTTAGCACCACATAAAAAAATAAACAAATAAAGGCATGCTGTTCATCAACAACTACCAAAAAAAATTCTTTTTAAATCCTCTGTGCTTATGTATTCATCCCTCCACACCAATTAATCCCCAGCTACCACTGATCTTTTTACTGTCTCTACAGTTTGGCTTTTTCTTTTCTTTCTTTCTTTTTTTATTGATTTTTTTTAAAAAAATAAATAACAGCAGCATGCATTACAATTCTTATTACACATATACAGCACAATTTTTCATATCTCTGGTTGTATATAAAGTATGTTAATACCAATTCATGTCTTCATACAAGTACTTTGGATAATGATGTCGATCACATTATACCATCCTTGCTAATCCCCTGTCTTCTCCCCTTCCTTCCCACCCCTCTGCCCTATCTAGAATTCATCGATTCCTCCCATGCTCCCCCTCCCTACCCCACTATGAGTCAGCCTCCTTATATCAGAGAAAACACTCAGCATTTGTTTTTTGGGATTGGCTGACTTCACTTAGCATTATCTTCTCCAATGCCATCCATTTACCTGCAAATGCTATGATTTAATTCTCATTTATTGCTGCGTAAAGTTCCATTGTATATATATGCCACATTTTTTTATGCATTCATCCACTGAAGGGCATCTAGATTGGCTCCATAGTTTAGCTATTGTGAATTGTGCTGCTATAAACATTGATGTGGCTGTGTCCCTGTAGTATGCTGTTTTTAAGTCTTTTGGGTATAGACAGAGGAGAGGGATAGCTGAGTCAAATGGTGGTTCTATTCCCAGATTTCCAAGGAATCTCCATACTGCTTTCCATATTGGCTGCACCAATTTGCAGTTTCACCAACAATGTATGAATGTACCTTTTTCCCCACATTCTCCCCAACACATTGTTGTTTGTCTTCATAATATCTGCCGTTCTGACTGGAGTGAGATGATATCTTAGAGTAGTTTTGATTTGCATTTCTCCAGTTGCTAGAGATGTTGAACATTTTTTCATATATTTGTTGATTAATTGTATATCCTCTTCTGAGAAGTGTCTGTTTAGGTCCTTGGCCCATTTTTTGATTGGGTTATTTGTTTTTTTTTTTTTTGGTGCTTAGCTTTTTGATTTTTTTTATATATCCTAGAAATTAGTGCTCTATCTGATGTGTGAGGGGTATAGGCTCTCTGTTAACCTCACAGAATGTTTCTTTTGCTGAGAAGAAACTTTTTAGTTTGATTCCATCTCATTTATTTATTCTTGATTTTAATTCTTGCACTATAGGAGTCTTATTAAGGAAGTTGGGGCCTAAGCCCACATGATGAAGATTAGGGTCTACTTTTTCTTCTATTAGATGCAGAGTCTCTGGTTTTAGTCCTAGGTCCTTGATCCACTTTGAGTTGAGTTTTGTGCATGGTGAGAGATAGGGGTTTAATTTCGTTTTGTTGCATATGGATTTCTAGTTTTCCCAGCACCATTTGTTGAAGAGGCTATCTTTTCTCCAATGCATGCTTTTGGCAACTTTGTATAGTATAAGACAATTGTAATTTTGTGGGTTAGTCTCTATGTCTTCTATTCTGTACCATTGGTCTACCTGTCTGTTTTGTTACTATTGCTCTGTAGGATAGTTGAAGGTCTGGTATAGTGATGTCTGCTTCACTTTTCCTGCTAAGGATTGCTTTAGCTATTCTGGGTCTCTTATTTTTTCCAGATGAATTTCATGATTGCTTTTTATATGTCCATGAGAAATTCCATTGGGATTTTGATCAGAATTGCATTAAATTTGTATAGTGCTTTTGGTAATATGGCATTTTGATAATATTAATTCTGCCTATCCAAGAGAAAGGTAGATGTTTCCATCTTCTAAGGTCTTCTTTGATTTCTTTCTTTAGGGTTCTGTAATTTTCATTGTATAGATCTTTCACCTCTTTCCTTAAGTTGATTCCCAAGTATCTTATTTTTTTGGAGGTTATTGTAAATGGGGTAGTTTTCCTCATTTCCTTCTCAGAGAATTTGTCACTGATATACAGAAATGCCTTTGATTTATGGGTGTTGATTTTATATCCTGCTACTTTTCTGAATTCATTTACTAGTTCTAGAAGTTTTCTGGTGGAGATTTTTGGGTCTTCTATTCTCTACCTAGAATCATATCATCATATTGTCAGCAAACAATGCTAATTTAAGTTCTTCTCTTCCTATACGTATCCCTTTAATTTCTTTCATCTGTCTAATTGCTCTGACCAGTGTTTCAAGAATTATGTTGAATAGAAGTGGTAGAAGAGGGTATTCCTGTATCATTCCAGTTTTTAGAGGGAATGCCTTTAATTTTTCTTCATTTAGAATGATGTTGGCCTGAGGCTTAGCGTAGATAGCCTTTATGATGTTGAGATATGTTCTTGTTATCCCTAGTTTTTCTAGTGTTTTGAACATGTAAAGGTGCTGTATTTTATCAAATGCTTTTTCTGCATCTATTGAGATGATCATATAATTCTCATCTTTTAGCCGATTGATGTGATGAATTACACTTATTGATTTCCATATGTTGAACTAATCTTGCATTCCTGGGATGAATCACGCTTGATCATGTTGCACAGTCTTTTTGATATGTTTTTGTATTCAATTTGCTAGAATTTTATTGAGAATTTTTGCATCTATGTTCATTAGAGATATTGGTCTGGAGTTTTCTTTCTTGATATGTCTTTTCCTGGTTTTGAGATCAAGGTGATATTGGCCTCATAGAATGAGTTTGGAAGTGCTGCCTCTTTTTCTATTTCCTGAAATAAATTGTAGAATATTGGTCACACTACATCTCAATACCCTAGAAAATGAAGAACATATCAGCAGCAAAAGCAGTAGAAGGCAAGAAATAATTAAAATTAGAGTTGAAATCAATGAAATCAAAACAAAAGAAACAATTGAAAAACAATTGACAAAACAAAAAGTTGGTTCTTTGAAAAAATAAATAAAATTGACAGACCCTTAGCTATGCTAACTAACGAAGAGAAGGAGACAGAAAACTCAAATTACTAGTATACATGGTGAAAAAGGTAATATCACAACAGACACTAAAGAAATACAGAGGATAATTAGAAATTATTTTGAAAACTTATACTCAAAAAAAAAAAAAAATAGAAGACATTGAAGGCATCAAGAAATTTCTGAAGTCATACAATTTGCCCAGATTGAATCAGGAAGATATACACAATTTGAACAGACCAATATCAAGAGAGGAAATAGAAGACGCCATTAGAAGCTTACCAACCAAGAAAAGCCCAGGACCAGATGGATACACAGCTGAGTTCTAATACCAATACTGTATAATTTATTTCAGGAAATAGAAAAAGTGGCCTTTTCTTATCTGTCATAGTTACATATAGTATGTAGTCTTTTCATATCAACTTATATCCATTTAAATTTCTTCCATTTCTTGATAGATCCTTTCTTTTTAGGGATGAATAACATGTCATTGTCTGGGTGTGCCACAGTTTCTTTATCCATTTACCAGTGAAAGACATCTTGGTTGCTTCCCAGTTTAAATGGTTATGAATAAAGCTGCTATAAACATTGTATGCAGTTTTTGTGTGTGTGTGTGTGGACATAGTTTTCAGTTCATGTGGGTAAATGCCAAAGAGTATGATTGCTGACAATATGGTTAGGGTAAGTTTAGGGCTGTAAGAAACTGTCAACTATCTTCCAAAGTAGTTGTGCCATTTTGCATTCCCACCAGCAACAAATGAGTGTTTTTGCTGCTTCATATCCTCAATAGCTTTGGTGTTGTCAAAAATTCGGAGCTTGTTCATTCCAATAGTGTATGGTGGTATCTTGTTTGGGTTGGCAATATGCTGAACATCTTTTCATGGTCTTATTCTTCATCTGAATACCTTCTTTAGTGAGGTATTTATTCAGGCCATTTTCCCATTTTTAAATTGGGTTCTTCCTTTTTTCTTTTTGAATTTTAAGAGTTCTTTGTATATTTTGATAAGAACACTTATCTTTTGTAAGTATTTTGCTAGTATGTTCTTCCAACATGTGTCATGTCTTCTCATTCTCTTAACATTGTTACTGATAGAGCAGAAGTCTGAAATTTCAATGAACTCTAGCTTGTCACTGATTTCTTTTTTGTATTGTGCCTTTGGTGTTATATCTAAAAAAATTATGTCCGTACACAAGGTCATTTAGATTTTCTCCTGTCATCTTTGAAGTTTTGTACTTTTACATTTTACGCTCTGATCTATTTTGAGTTAATTCTGTGAAGAACGTGAGCTCTGTATCTAGATTCATTCATATGCTCTCAATTCTGCTCCACTGATGTTTTCATCTGTTCTTTTGCCAGTACCACACTGTCTTTATTACTGTAGCTTATATTAAGTCTTGAAATTGGGTAATGTTGATCATCTGACTGACATCATTTATTATTCCTGAGTTGGCTATGCTGGGTCTTTTACATTTCCATATGAACTTTAGAATCAGTTTGTTGATATTTATAAATTAAATTGCTGGTATTTTGTTGGAATCATCTTGAATCTATAAATCAAGTTGACAATATTGAGTCTTCCTACCCATGAACATTAAGTAGTTTTTCATTTGTTCAGTTTTACTTTAGTTTCTTTCACCAGACTTTTGTAGTTCTATACTTAAGTATTAAAATACCTAAGTTTTTGTTATTATTATTATTGTTGTTGTTGTTATTATTATTGGCAGTGGGAATTGAACCCTCAGGTATTCTATCACTGAGCTACATCCTTAGCCTTTAAATTTGTTGAGACAGGGTCTTGCTAAGTTGCTGAGGTCAAACCTGCAATCTTTCTGCTTCAGCCTCCTGAGTAGCTGGGATTATAGGCATGTACCTCAGCCCCCAGCTAGTTTTTATTTTTGTGGATACTAATATAAATGGTAACAAATTCCACTTGATAACGGTTGGTGTTTAGGAAAGCAATTTGTTATATATACCTTGTATACTACAATTTTGCTATAATCACTTATTAGTTCCAGGAATTCTTTGTTGATTCTTTCAGAATTTCTGCACAGAGGATCATGTCTTCTGTGAACAAAGTCAATTTTATATCTTTCTTTCTAGCCAGAACACATTTTATTTCATTTTCTTACATGACTGCATTAGCTAGGACTTCTCATACAATGTTGAAGTGATAAGAAGAGTTCCTCACCTTATTCCTAATCTTAGCAGGAAAGTTTTGAGTGTCTCACCATTAAGTGTGACAATTTGCTGTAGAACTTTTGTAGATGATCTTCAGGTTGAAGAAGTTTCCCTCTCTTCCAAGTTTGCTGAGAGTTTTAATCATGACTGGATGGTTTTTATCAATTGATTCTTATACATCTTATCTGTATGATTATAAATGATCATGTAATTTTTCTTCTTTAGCCTGTTGATGTGATGTATTGAATAAAATGATTCATGAATGAGGAATCAGACTTGCATATCTGGGATAAAATCCACTTGATCATGATGTCTATGTTTTTAATACAATATTGGGTTTAATTTGCTAACATTTTGTTGAGGATTTTTGCATCTATGTTCATGAGATATATCTGTCTACTGTTTTTCTTTCTTATTGTTTGTTTTTGGTATTTAAATAATAGTGGCTAATGGAACATTAGGAAGTGTTTCCTTTCCTTTGATTTTCTAAAAGAGAGTAGAGGATTTGTATAATTTCTTTCTTAAACATATCACAGAATTTCTTAGTGACTCATCTGGGTCTGTCATTTTCTCTTTTGGAAGGTTATTATTATTGATTCAATATTCTTGATAGATGTAGGACTATTCAGATTGTCTTTCTTGTGTAACTTTTAGAAGTTTGTGTCTTTCAATAAATTATTCCATTTCATTTACATCAAATTGGTTAATAGAGTTTAAATATTCTATAATATTATTCTATCAATTAATGAGAAATGAATATTAAATCTCCAACTGTGGTTATGCATGTCTCTTCTATTCCTTTTAATTTCATCTATTTTTGTTGTCGTTGAGTACAAGTTAAAAATTTTTATATCTTTCAGGTGGATTGACCCATTATTGACCTTATTCCTAATCTTAGCAGGAAAGTTTTGAGTATCTCACCATTTTTTTTCTAGAAATTCTCTTGTCTTAAATGCTAGGCAGTTGTTTTACCACCAAGCAGGATCCCAGCCCTTAAATATTTCTTCTTATTTTATTTCCCCTCTACCTTCTTCCTAGGAACATATTCCTTACTCTTTTAATTATTACTTAGAGATGATAATGAGTCACTATTTATTAGAGCCTAATATAAATTATTACTTTTAATATATTCAGGAGAATGCAAGAGACTTAGAGAAGCTCCCTTTATTTCCCACCCAGTGGTGTGCTGAAGCTGGCTTATGGTGGCTTCCAAAAATGAATGGTAAATTTTCAAAAATTTTGCAAGCCAGTTGTTAAGACTCTGGTGGTTGATATTGGTGTGGTGGGAGCATTTATACCAGAGAAAGCAAAAATAACCCAAGTAGGATGTTTTGGGGTTTCTTTGTGAATAAGAGCTGTTAGGCATCTACTAGCAAATTACTGCTTGCATCTCCAATTATGTTTCTGTTTTCATATATTTTAATACTGTGTATATTTTACAATACTTTATTAATACTCCACAGTAGTTTATTAATATTATCTTGTGGAGTTAGTATTCATGTATGTATGAAATGAATGGAATCACGACTGTCTGACAAGACTTCACAGCTATATGCTTTTTTTCAAATTAGCATGTTTTTCATGCCAGAAAGGATTAAAGTATAAATGGACAATTATTTAACCAGCAGAATATACATGAGTTAGGGACACTGGCTTTGCCTAATCTCAATTCTCTTTCATGTCAGCAACTCAAGTGATATTTTCATAAATGTCAGCTATCTATTTAGGCATTCAGTCCAGTGTTTGTTGAATGAATGACAAAATTAATAAACAAGAGAAATAACTTTTTAGATATTGTTATCTTGGGTGCTGCTACCATTGTTACTAACACAATAAGGTTAAGAAAGGAATTCCCTTTATTATATACACAAAACATAGTGTGCCCTCAATAAAGTTTTGTGGAATTGATGAATGAATAATAACAAGCCACAAATCAAGTACCTTTTCTCACTAGCATATTCTCTAAAAGTCTATTTTTTATCTGAAAAGTCTATTCATTGTTCAGGCTTCAGCCTCCTCTAGAAAGCTTTTCCTGTCTGTCCAAGGTCACATTAGGTATCCATTTGTGCTCCTACACTATTCTGTGCTTCCTCTAGCACACCACATAACATTGCTTTGTAATTGCTTGTTTAATTATTGATCATTTCTACCATGCTGTGTTCTCTGAGAAGGCCAGGATCATGGCTCTGCTGACATATAGTAGATGGTAACTACATTTAACTCAAATGCACAAACCATATATTTCCAAGGGCAGTGCTAAATTGCATCTGCCTGTTTTTACTTTGTCACTTGGGCACAGTACAACATTGTAATGTGGATTTCAATTAAAACTTCTTATTTGACATTAACACTCTCCCTTTAAAAAGATGCTCAGAAAAAATAAACTGCTTTTAATATTAACTCGAATAAAAATACTGAGAACTAAAACTGGATTAAACAGTTCCATAATAATATTTGAAGTATTTTCCACTTTAGCTTTCCAGTTTTTGCTTCCATCCAGCAACATACGTGACTAAGCCCTCTTAGCATTTCAAAAGAGTGAAATAGAGGAACAGAGCATCTTAACCGGAGGATTTCCAAATATTTTAGATGATTTGGGGGTGGTGATGTTCAATAAAATGGAAGCAGAAATGAGTCAAATATGATATTAGGATTAAAGTAAAGAATTTCGACTCCCAGTTTCATGGTTGAATAACTGTTTTATTTGCTCAGCAGGTAGAATGTGTTGGAAATTGTGTTCACTTTGGTGCACGTCATACCCAAGAAGTCAGAATCTAAGGTTTTCAATCCAGATATCATTTTTTTTCACAGACTTTATTGAACAATTGCTTTAGCCAGAATAAAAATTCTCCTTGCTTTTCCACTGTCAACACATATTGTGGCAATTTGGAATTACGTATTTGGCATTGCATGAAGTTTACAGAATTCCCTGAATGTGGCCTTCGGCTCAGAACCAATTGGCAATTCCCGTTGGTTAGAAAGGTCAATTACATTTGTAAAGGTTTTAGTCCTTAGAAAAACATACTCTAGGAATAATGAGAAAAAAATAAAAAATCTCTAAGTTGGCTGGGATGAGGCTGATCATGTCATCTGTCCCAAATTTAAATTGTTTAGGAGTGAAGAAGATACAAGGTTTTATTTTTTTAAAAAATGACTATAGGTCATGATTTTCATAACCAGGCTGCTTTTGGCTACATATTATTGTGTTAAATGGCACATGGAAAATTTTCAAATCCAAATCATGACATCTTTTTTTCTTTTTATTTGCTGATCACAGCCTGCTTTGTCTAGATCTTCTCTGTGGTTGTGCTAGTAGAGAATTCTAATCAGATATTCCTCAGGGAAGATTCTTGTTTGGATTTGTCACTGCGCACTTTTTTCCTATTTCTTAGGAAACTTTTAGTTAGTAATTGAAACCAGTAGGTGGTCTATTGTCTGGTTTGGAGAACACATTCAAGTTCTCTTGTCAAAATGTGACCAGGGCATTGAAGGAGATGGAACCTGTGCCTTCTATGGCTGAGAAAGTGTTGCTGTTAGATCAAGCTAGAAGAATGCCTGCTTTAATGCCACCTCATTTATTTAACTCCTATTTCCTTCATCTATTCTGGGCAAACCCTATTACACTCCAATTCAAACAGAAGGCTGTGTTTATTTTTGCATACATGATAAATGGACACAATGTGGACCATGTATCTTTGTGATTTTATAACAGCGTTTACTTCCTATCTGATGCCTATTAGCTGCAGAGAAAAGATGAGTGGGAATTCAGGGATTCTTAAAGGAAGCAGGGAAAAGTCCTTCTGTTTTCACTGTTCTCTTTAACCTGTCTGTCCTCATCTGAGTTTTCAACCCTGAGATGGAGGCCCAGGCAAAGTTGCATCCTCTACCTCGGTTTCTTTATTCTTCCTCCCCACCCTCATTTTGCTTGGGCTGGAACATGCTATTGCAAATAATCTACCATTGAGCTATATTTTTATACCTTCTTATTCTTTAACCACTGCTGTGGAAGGAGCAGTCTTATGACAGACTCTTGCTATTTGAAACGGTGTTCATTCTGACTGAAACTCCCTAAGGCCTTCCAACATGGATCTTAATAGTGGAGCCATAGAATGATTCAGAACTCTGAGTTACTGAGAATGAAAATGGATTGGTTGAATTTTCCTTCCTCAAAAATAAAGCACAACTATATGCATTACAAAAATGGAACCATAATGTTTATATTTTTAATAACCCACTTAAAAATATGAACAGCTATCTGCATCCTCAGACATAAATCTACATTGTCTTTTTAAAGTGACTCCATGTTATTCCCTTGTAATTTATTCGAACTTCCTTTGCTAAATTAAAAAAAAAAAAGGGGGGGGGGATTTCATTGATAGAGCTCTTTTGTAGTAGTTGCTATGATTTCTTTCAGGCTGAAAATGTTGCTATTTCTGTACTTTGGAATATTTTCTTCTAAACCTTTAAAAAGTTTTTCAAGTCTTTTAATTTTTAAAATACTCTAAGTGACCTTGATACTCATATCAACTATTAATGGCCCAATAATTCCTGATTAGTTTTAAGATATTCTAGAAAGATTAGAATAAATTTTGGAAAAATTCCCTCATTTTCACCATCCACCAATGAACAGAACTTGGACACCTGTATCTGACTAAAGCTGAGTGCAAATCCACCATCATTCACATGTGATGTCCTGCCTCAGCATAGCCTGACAATATTTAAACACCTTGAAATCTCACAATAACCTCATCATTTTATTTTTTATTCCATGGTTATAAAACCTGTTACCATTGGGATAATCTAGACTATGGTTTGAGTGAATTTGAGAAGTCTGATGTTTTTGTTTTCCCCTACTCCCCCTGAAAAAGCGTGAGAAGCAGAGAGGATAAGCCTATTGGATATCCAATACAGGAAGAGGGCCTGGCCAGGGGGGCTAGAAGAGGGTTGGGTCAGGCTTCAGGAACTCAGTGTCTGTGATCGCTACAGGGCAATTTGCCTAATCATCTTTTTCCCAACACAGTTTCTAATGGAAAAGTCTACTACTCTCATCTCTTCTGGAAAAATGCTATCATCCCCTACTTCACATGCATAATCATGGTCCAAGTAGAGATGAGTGTAAATTTCAGGTCTTATACCCTGGGGAGGGAGCAATTTTCAGAGCCAGTGACCAGATCCTTTATGGAGATTAAAAAAAAAAAAAGACTGGTTTTATAAACATTTATTGGGGAACATAGCACATAGCAGAAGAACCACAGGTCCTAAGATGCTGTGTACATACTAATTTACTGTTAGATGGGCGCCCTCTAGGGGACGGTGGGTGGAGGAGATGGTCCAGGCCCCTGAATTTTGCCCTGTTTGCAGTTTAGGACAGTCTATGGGAAGTAGCATCAGCAATGCCTGACACTACTTGACAATTAAAAGAGGTTCAAGACTCAGAGTCATTCATAAGGGTTTAATAATAATTCCTGATCAGCTTACCTTTAGCAGTTGTGAGAAATAAGGTGAGTGGCTTACTTTGTAATCCAGAAATCACTACATGAATATGAGTAATCATAATTAGTCTGTAAGTCTTATAAAAACTGTAAGTCTCATAAAAAAACTGTAAGAAGGCGGCAATGAAACTATTTTAATTTTTCAACACGAAAATCACTCTATTTTTGTTGGATTATGGAAAATGCTTATGTTTTATCTGTCAAAAAAGGGAATATATATTTTAAAATTTCATACATATTCCTCAATAGTCCTCCAAAAAGATTTTACTAGTAAGTATACTTAACAGAATATATAAGGGCAGATTATGAATTGTACACTTAAAATGTTGGATTTTGCCCATCTTTTTAATCATAGCCAATCTGTTGTTTTATTTGCATTTCTTTGATTACTAGGGAGGATGAACATCTGTTCATATATTTACTGGCTCTGTTTCTTTTTGAATTGTTTATCCATATCCTTTACTCATTTTTCCTTCTCTTATGTGTTGATGTTGTTATAAGAACTTAACCCACTATAGGTATTTACCTTTATTTTTAGCACATATGTTGCAAATCTTTTTTCTAGGTGTTGTTTTTCTTTTACCTTGATTGTTATGTTTTTGTTATTAAGAAAATATTATGCATAATCATGTTTATTTTTGCATGCATGGAATATGGATACAATATGGTCCAAGTAGAGATGATAGTGTAAATTTTAGGTCTTATACCCTGGGGTATAAGTAGTTTAAATATACTAATATTTTTATTTTTGATTTCTAGCTTTAGAACCAGAAAACCTTCCTTGTTTAAAGTTGTAAAATTACCCATCCATATTTTCTCTGAAAATAGTATTTGTTGGATATCTATATGTGCCAGAAGCTGTGTTTAGGTCATTATGTGTATAATTTCATCACAATATTATGAGGTAGGTATTATCACTATCACCATTTTGCAAATAAAAATTTACAGGGCAGAAATCTTAGTTTATTCGTGGTCACCTTGCTGAGGAGTGGTAGATTC
Source organism: Callospermophilus lateralis (assembly GCF_048772815.1). NCBI lineage: Eukaryota > Metazoa > Chordata > Mammalia > Rodentia > Sciuridae > Callospermophilus > Callospermophilus lateralis. Next base: position 70,432,657 of record NC_135306.1, on the reverse strand, counting down.
ATGGCTTGAGGTCTTGTCTCTGACTCCAGAGAATCCCTGAGTGTGGTGATGCAGGCCTATAAACCCAGCGGCTCGGAGGCTAAGGCAGGAGGATCTTGAATTCAAAGTCAGCCTCAACAATTTAGTGAGGCTCTAAGCAACTCAGTGAAACCCTGTCTCTAAATAAAATATAAAAAAGGGCTAGGGATGTGGCTCAGTGGTAAAATGCCCCCGGGTTCAATCCCTGGTATCTGGCCACCCCCCCAAAAAAAATCTAATTCCAGAGAATAAACTATACAGATATTCCACATTCCAGAGATGACCCTTTCTACAGATATTTAATCTGAATAAGTTAATAAATTAGAGGGACTCTATTACAAATAGTTGCCTAAGAAAAAAAGCACCCAAACCTAAAAAGAGTTACTTTAATAGATTCATGCAAGCCAGATAATTTTTTTTTAAAAAGTAGAGAATACTGAGAATGCCAAGAACCAGTTTTTAGAACAAAATTCATTAATTTCTATAACATAGAGGGATTGGTATTTTGATTATTCAAACATTCCATTTAAAATAAAATGAAAAGCAATATCACCACAAGCCCAAAGGATGAACTTTCTAAGGTTTTCCTTGGGTAGAAAGCAGTTCTTTTTTAAATGATCAGGAAACAAAATAAATAAATATTATTACTCCTTCTACAATAGCTGTTTTCTTGGGCCAATGTTTTATTCCTACCTCCTTTATATATTCCAAATGTTAGTTTATTTTTACAGTCAAATCTTGGTTTCATATTTGTTCTCTTTCAATTCCCTTTCCAGGTTTGATGCCTTACCTAATTGTTTTCTGTAAATCTTTTGTTACTTGACTCATTTGCAGACCACTTCTAGCGAAATCCATCCAGTGAACTACAAAATTTCTTGTAAACAAGATAACTGGGTCTTTGGTAAGATCAGAATTGATTGTCAAATATTAAACAATGTAAAATGTAATGAAGATATTGCTGTGGATATGAATCTTTCCTACTGATACATTGAGGTTTTGCTACTTTGATAGGATTTGTAGAGGAAATGAGGTGTTTTAAAATTATATGGAAAAGAAGTTATTAGCATTGTGAGCATGATTTCCAATACTTTAAGGCCAAGAAAAAAAAATACATTGGATAAAAAGGCAAAAGGAGATTATTTAAATAAGTACCATGTTAGAGAGGGTTGTGAAATAATTTCATTTTGGTTTCCTTATAAAATGCAGTATATGTAAGAAGTAATATCCAAGGAGGTTTTGTAATGTTTTGACTGAGGTTGTGTTTTTTTTCTTAAAGATAATTTTATATGCTTGGATCGATGATCTAAAAGCGATAGTTTATAAGATGTGAAGAAGAAAGTTTGCAGGCTAATTATCCACCACGTAAGGGAATACAGTTAAGGCAACATGTAAGAAGTGGGTCCAGAGGATGTTTTTAGATATAAAAAGGCTAGATAAATTCCTTTGAACAAGCAATCTCACCTCCTTTTCTTTTTAGATAGGAGACAGAGGAGGAGAAAGGGAAGGAGGAGGAAAAGGAGAAGACAGGCAGGAAGAAGAGGAGAGGAGAGGATAGAAGGAGGTAGGGAAGTTCTGATTGACTACTGGGTAACAAATCAGTTTCTATGTAGGGTGGTCCCTACTTAATGGAGACAGAGTTATGCAGAGGTTGGGGGTTATAATGATATGAGTAACTGCATAGACAATAGTTGCATTTTTTATAATGGGAAATAGGTAGAAAGTCGAGGGAGAAGTGTAAATGTGCAGATATGGAGTTTGGAACAGGGATCTGGACTGGAGATGCACATCCAGAAGTCAGAATTCATTCATTTATTCAGTCAACTGGGCCTATGAAGTACACACTGTGTACTGGACTCATTTTGGATTCTGGGAAACAGTATTCTCTTGCTGTAGCTTTAGCCCATAGACAATTATTGGACTAATGGAGAGAGTCCTAGGGAGGGTGTTTTTTCTTTTCTCACCAGTTCCTCATTCACTCCTTGTTAAGGGATGGAGAAGAGGTTAATCAGTAGCACAGAACTTGAAATTAATGTGCTGCACTTTACAGAGGGCAGGGCCATTATGTTAATGTAGGTGTCATGTTAATGGCATGCCCTCTTCTTTCTTGCAATTTCCAGACCCAGGCTGCTGGCAGTTTAGAATGTCAAGGACTTTCCCTCTGTGTGAAATACAGCTATTTCTTTTCTCTACTCTGTCTTCTTCTATGGGTCTGGCTGCTCTTGCCAGCTGCAGGCTGCAAAACAAGGTCAGCTCAGAGCAGTGCTTTAGAGTTAGGCCTGTCCTTTCGGCCGGCTGTCTCTGTTTCTGTGTCTGGACTGACGAGGCAGCCTCTGATTCCTGTCCCTGTTGTGAGGTTGATCTGGGGTTGCCCTGCAGAGCTGGCCTTTGCTGTATACTTACTCCAGGCAGCTAGGAAGCTGGAGGTCTCATTGTGACCTCAAGGGTAAGCTATTTTGTTTTTCAAATCATCTTTTATAAGAGCTCTGCTCTGTTAATGTCATTAATAAACAGAATGCTTTATTTTTCTAGTGATCTTCGGATCCATACTTCACTGGTCATGGCCTTGATGGGGAGGAGGGGAGAGTGGTAGTTCAAATCTCCAAGGGTGCTTAAGTAACATATAGAGCACCTGAGCCTTGGAAATAAATGTGGTGTTTCAGGGATGGTATGTAAAATGAGTAAAGAAGTTACAGGATGGGCTGGGGCTGTGGCTCAGTGGCAGAGCGCTTGCCTAGCATGTGTTGAGGCACTGGGTTCGATCCTTAGCACCACATAAAAAGATAAATAAAATAAAGGCACGCTGACCATCTACAACTATTAGAAAAAATTTTTAAAAAAAGAAGGGAAAGGATGTTAGATTCCTCAGGAGAAAATCAATATTCAAAAGATAGGTATGACATTAAGTAACCACACTGTGAAAGAAAAGGCAGGGTAAAAAGTCAAATGGAAACATAATAATCATGACTACATGGACATTAACATTGTGGGATTGTATTATTTCTTTTGTTTTTACTTTTGTACCTTTAAAAAAAAAACACCATCAATGAGCAGAACCTACTTTTATAAGAATAATTTTTTAAAAAACTTAGAAGTCAGATGGAAAAAGAACTTGATTTAGATAGAAGAAAGACTCTTTTTTATGATTATAGAATCATTTCAGCTATTATGAAAGGCAGAAGTTTTCATTGCACATGGTTGATGATGAATTATAGTTTCAAAGAGTTTAGATGTTTCTGGAGAGAAAAAAAAACACCAGAGGATGAGTTAAATCTTTACATTTTATTTTTAAACTAAATCAAAAGACATCTCAAGCTTCTTTTTTTAAAAATTTCTTTTAATTAATTACACATGATAGTACAATGATCTTGACATATCGTACATTTGAATCAGATGGGATATAATTTCTCATTTTTCTGAGTGTACAGGTTACAAAATTACATTGGTCATGCAATCACATATATACCCACAGCAATAATAATGTCTATTGTATTCTGCTGTCCTTCCACCCCCTATTTCCCCCTCCCCTCCCAATCACTTCTCTCTACCCAATCTAATGTGACCCACTTCTTTTATTTTTTTCCCCTCACATCGTCATACATGTATTCTGTATAACGAAGCGGGTCTCCTTCCCTCTTCCATGCTATTCCCTTTCTCCCTCCCATTCCCTCCCACCTCTCTTCCCTATCTAGAGGTAATTTTCTTCTCATGCTCTTCCTCCCTACCCCATTTTGAGTCACCTCCCTTATATCAGAGAAGACATTCGGCATTTGTTTAATAAGACGCCTATAGCACAATAATTAAAACCAAGAATCAACAAATGGGATGAATTCAAACTAAAAAGTTTTTTCTCAGAAAGAGAAATAATATGCAAGGTGAATAGGGAGCCTACATCCTGGGAACAAATTTTTACTCCTCACACATCAGATAGAGCTCTAATCTCTAGGATATACAAAACTCAAAAAGTTAAACAACAAAAAAACAAATAACCCAATTAACAAATGAGCCAAGGACCTGAACAGACACTTCTCAGAAGAGGATATACAATCAATCAACAAATACACGAAAAAATGCTCATCATCACTAGCAATCAGAGAAATGCAAATTAAAACTACTCTAAGATACCATCTCACTCCAGTAAGAATGGCAGCCATTATGAAGTCAAACAACAACAAGTGCTGGTGAGGATGTGGGGGGAAAGGTACAATCATACATTGCTGGTGGGACGGCAAATTGGTGCAGTCAATTTGGAAAGCAGTATGGAGATTCTTTGGAAAACTGGGAATGGAACCACCATTTGACCCAGCTATTCCTCTTCTAAAGAGGAATAGACCTAAAAATGGCAAACTACAGGGACACAGCCACATCAATGTTTATAGCAGCACAATTCACAATAGCTAGACAGTGGAGCCAACCTAGATGCCCTTCAATGGATGAATGGATAAAAAAAAATGTGGCATTTATACACAATGGAATATTACTCAGCACTAAAAAATAACAAGACCATGGCATATGCAGGGAAATGGATGGTATTAGAGCAGATTATGCTAAGTGAAGTTAGCGAATCACAAGAAAGACTCTTTAGAATAATAAAGGCTTTATACGTCACAGATTCTACAATATTGCCATCTGCCTGTGGCCTCAAGGAAAGATGAATCTTCCTTCCATCTTGACCTGCAATGAAGAGACCCACTCTCAACTGTGCGTGTTGTAAGTGCACCTCTCTGGCAGTCAACACATATGAAGCATATATGGATTTTGACAAAATTCATGTTGTGAGAATCAAAAGTCATTCTGTCAACTTGTGTGAGAAACTCTTTAGGGACAGTAAAGTCTGAGGCTAGGGAGCTTCCAGTGAGACTGGGGAAGCTGGTGCAAAGGGAGAGAAGAAACCCGGCTTGACAAAGAGCAGAAGGGTTTATTCATTGATTCAGCAAACACTTATTGAATGCCTGTTGCGTTTCAGGACCTGTGTGGGGTGCTGGGAACACAAGAGTCAATAGTACTAATGTGGTTTCTGGGCTAATGGAACTTCCACGTGAGGAAAGACGGTGGCAAGAAAGAAGGAAGTTACAACAGAATGATAAAAGTCATGATGAACCACCGTGACAGTGGCACTTAGCAGGTCTGAGGCAGGCCTTGGTGAGGGAATGCAGGGTGTGGTGGTAGCCATGGGGATGGTGGTGCGCACAGAACTCTGTTGTGGACCTACACCTTCCCTAGGTGTGTATTTGATGGGTCCTCTCAGACAAGAAAGGAACATTTCCTTCTAATAACTGCAAAGTTAAGATGCTTCAGTATGGATACATAGATGTTTCTGTGACCAAATGAATGACTATTTTATTAATGAACAAAATGGCTGAATACTCTGAATACTCTGACTGCACTGCCCCGTATCTGAACAGGGCCTGACAAACCTCTTCTTGCATGAGAAGCTGTCTGGCTTCTGCACCTACACCCTGCTGAAAAGCTAATTTGCAAACCGTAGATGATGAAAGCCAAGACAGGCCGGCCATCCCATGGCAGCTGTGGCAGATTAGAGCCTGTTAAGTTGCAAAGACACATTCATTGTGTCACGGTGCTGCCGAGAAGCCCAGGTAGTTTGTTCGTGACTGTTTTGGATCTAAGTTTCCCCAAGGTTTCAGCTCTGTGGTGCTGTGTCTTGCGTTGGTGTGTAGGGAGCCAGGGACATCAGAGCTGCATCTTCTAGGCTTAGAGTGGGGAAAACTGCAAGAGCAAGGATGGAGACAAAGATTGAAATTAAAATGTGTCACCTGATGGCTTTATTCTATTGCTGTATGGCTCTGAGCCTACATTCTGTCCAAAATTTCAGTCCAATTTCTTCTACAGTTTTCATTAATGGAATGGAATTGGTGGGTATAAAATAACCAGGCTGACTATTGGAAGGGTTTCTCTCTGCCATTTGGATTTAGCGATTGTGTCAGCTTTCTGTCACCGCAACCGAATACCTGAGGTGATGAGCTTATAAGGAGGACAGGTTATTTTGGCTCAGAGTCCACATCACGGGGCCCTGTTTGGGTCTGTGGTATGTGTCGGAGGACGCTGCTCACCTAGTGGTGGCTGGGAAGTCAAGAAAGAGGAAGGGCCTGGGGTCCCAAAACTCCCTTCAAAGGCACACTCCCAGTGACCCGACTTCCTCCCAGCAGGCCTTAAAAGTGCTGCCGTCTCCCAAGAGTGCTATAGTCAGTGACCAAGGCTTTAGCACATGGGCTTCGGCTTGAAATTAAAATGTGTCACCTGATGGCGCTTTATTCTATTTATTTTTACTGGAACCATGGCAGAGATGCAGGGAGGTTTACGAGAGAACATGAGGTGAGACCCCAACCTGGGCCAGGTGACAGGAGCTGAGGGATGTTCTGAGAGGACTCTGAAACTGTTCTGAGGATTTAAAAAGAAAATGTTCCTGAGAACATCCCATTAATCCCTTTCCTAAAACCCCTCCCCTCCTCATCTGGCTCTTGGATCCCACCAACTCTTCTGACAATTTATTTGGGAACATGAAACAATAGGTTTGTGGCCACAGGGCCATCTTTTGTATTTGGCCCGTCAGGGGAAGGGCGTGGTTTTCTCAGCCTAAATGGTGGTTCTGGATCAGCCTTCACTTCAGATTGAAGGTGGCTCAGTGTCACCTCTGGTCTCTCCATCAGGTTCCTGAGACAGATAACCAGAACCCTGGATGCAGAAGAGCAAGGCCTTACTTCATGGCAGCGTTTCCTCTCTCCTTCTTTCTCCCTTTAGTCTGTCCTTTCCCACCTGAAAAAGAAAACAAAGCAGAAACAATTCAAAGGAAGTAGAAAGGTAGCTGGATTATGAACCTGAGCTAAGGCATTTCCTATAGTTAAGTACCAAATGTAGCTCTAAATTTACTAGAAACAATACAAAACCACTTAAGTAGTCCAGGGCCCCAAGTAGGCTATCTGCAATTTGAAAATAATAGATTTGTGAAAAATCTTAAAAGTGGCTTGCTCCGTAGACTGTATTTTATAAGTAACTATAGGTGAGAAAACACAGTGTCTCAGTTTGCATCATTTTCATTCCTTCTTTGAATCAATATATTAATAATTAGATGAGATTTCGTATTTTCTTTCTTTTGGGGGGCTGGGGGGTGGATACCAACTATTAAACTTAGGGGCACTTGACCACTGAACAACATCCCCAGACCTATTTTGCATTTTCATTAGAGTCAGGGGCTCACTGAGTTGCTTAGCACCTTGCTTTTGCTGAGGCTGGCTTTGAACTTGAGATCCTCCTGCCTCAGCCTACCAAACCTCTGGGATTATAGGCGTGTGCCCCCACACCCAGCAGATTTCATATTTTCTTGTTTATTATCTTCTCTCCTGAGCAGGCTTAATCTCCTTGAGGCAAGAGCTGTACTTGCATTGCTTAATCTCTATATGTGTGGTCACCACAGTGCCTTTTACATAATGAATGCTCATAAAATTTGGTGAACACCTGAATGAGCAAAAGATTTTGAAGAGGTACAGCTTCTGAGAAGATACACAAGTGAGTAAAGTAAGTGAAGTAAAAAAGATTCTACCAAGAATAAGATAAAGGGTGACATTACCAGATGTTAAAATTTAAGGGAGCTAAGACTAATAATAACTTAGGAGCCTGTATTTAGTTTTGCATGTCAGTCAGTTTCCAGGGGACCTAAGATATCAAAGAATATAAAGAAGGAGGCATTGCCAAGTAATATAGCCAAAATCTTTCCTACACGCATAACTTGTTTTTATAATTTATTTTTAATTGGTGCATTATAATTATACATAGTAGTGGGATTCATCACACATAGCCTATAAAATTGTCACATTTGTATTCTCTTACATCTAGAGTATATCATAAGTCAGTCCCACAGAACTTCCTCCTCCAAATTAGGAAGACAGGAATGAAAAAAGGCAAATAACTTGTCTAAATCCAAATGGTGAATCAGTGATGCAGATTCCAGAGGTGACCGCTGAGCTGTGAGACCCTCCCTAAGTCACTGAGTTCCTCTGAGCCTTGTCTGGCAGATGGTGTGGTGATAGGTGTTCTCTTACCTTTCTCCCAGGGCCACATCTCCTAATAGAGGTGATACTTTCAGAGACACATTGTATAAATACAAGAGAAGAGAGCCATCTATCTTGTTTTGCCTGCCAATATGTAGCTCTGTGTTACTTGGGGTACCCTCATCTGCAGAAACAAATAGACCTACACACTAATGGAGAGAGAGAGCATTTTCTTTCTCCTCATATAACAGTCTGGGCTGGTTTTGGTGGTGGAAGTGATGGTGAAGGATTCTGGTCCTGGAGGTTAGTCAAGGATCTAAGTGGATTTCAGCTCTGCCATTTTTGTGATTGCTCTGGGCATTGCAATTACCTCTCATAAAAGGCACAGTGAGGTTAATGGCCCCAGCTTGGAAGTGGCACCATTGACTTCTACTCATTGAAGAGACTTCATCACCCAGCCACACAAAAAGGCAAGAGAATCTGGGAAATGCAGCGCAGTGGGGGAGCAATTTTCCAAGAAGGATTTTGAGGGGCAACCAGAAATCTTTGCCCTTATTCTTTTATCCTAATGGAGTCAGTTTCTTCCATTACAGGATTTTATAGCACTATAGACCTCACATTCTTTGCACTTGTCAAAGATATAACTTGACACTTTCTGGTATTGGATTAATTTTGCCCCCTTAGCTAAGGGCAAGCATCCTGGCTCTTGTCCTGTATCTCCAGCACTTGACACGATGCCAGACTGGCCATAGAACTTCCAGAAATATTTACTCTATGGGAAAAAAAGGTATATATAAAGATTTTGGTTGATACTAAAAAACTTCAAATGAGGCCGAGGTGTCTGATGAGGAGTTGGGGCCTTTCCCTCATCAGTTATCTTTCTACAACTTTTGATATATTTGGAAAAGTAGGTCTGGTATACAGAACTCTTTAAAAATTATTTTTACCGGTTCTTTATAATTATTCATAATAGTGGAATTCATTGTGAAATATTCATACATGCTTTTAACTAATTTGATCCATTTCGCTCTCCAGTGCCTCTCTTTTCCCTCCTCCTCCCCCACCAAATCCATGATGAGATATCATTTCACAATCTAGTTATGATACATGGCACAGTTGACCTCAGTCAAGGAAAGTTATCCTAGGTATATATGATGGGTGAGCCCTTAAGAAGGACCAGGCCCTTCTAAAGTTAGAACTAGAAGTATGGGAGGGATTTGATGATGGCTTTAGAGAGGGTGGGAGCCACGAGGAAAGGAATGGGGATAACTCCTAAAGGCAGAGGGGGCTCCCTACTGATAGCTAGCAAGGAAATGGAGCTCTCAATCTTATAATTAAAGGTCCAAATTTGGCCATCAACCTGAATGAGAATAGAATCTTCCCCTATAACTCAGAGCTCAGCCTGACTGATACTTTTGATTTCTACCCAAGAAGACTGTGAGTAGAGAGCCCAGGTGAGACCCATTCAGTCTTCTTACCTGCAGAAGCTATGAGATTCATCAGCTATTGCTTTAAACCGCTCAGTCCACGGTAATCTGTAACACAATAATAGGAGGCCAATGCAGGCTTAGATTTATGTACTGGGGCAAACACAGATGGGATGAGGCTGGGGGCAGAGGGAAAGTTGGAGATGAGACAAGCTCTCTGTTTCCTTGAGAGCTTTGTAGGTCTAGTGTCTGAAACCTAGGAAGACTAAGTGTTCTGGAGTTGAAGGTTTCCAGGGATGTGAGGTACTCAGTGCTCACACAAGGGCAGTTGTGAGGAAAGGAGGGGGCAGTTGGTTCCCTACAAACTGTAGGAGTTTTGTGAAGAAGGAGAGTAATGGGACATGGATGCTAGCACAGCCTCTTCCTGCTCAGTGCAGGAATCTAGTGCTATTTTGGCCCATGATGACTTGTTTTAGGAGCACTGACATCAATAGGATCATTGGTACCTGTAGCAGAGGATGAAAACAAGCCCAGCCCTCATGCAACTTTGCAAGTAGAAGACTTAAGTGAGGAATCCCTGAGGGAAATTATATAAACATCAAATGTAACCACAGGGACACCTGCTCAAACACCCTAAATTAACCACATCCTGAAATGGATCTGCAGCTCAGGCAGAATACTGAAGTGGCATGTGCAAGGGAAATTTGCATTCTTACTGGCAATGCGACCTTTTTGTAACCACAGGCTCATGACACCGAGGGGTCCTCACATTTACTGCAGCAGTCACTCTGCTAGCTCATAAAACCTCACTGAGTCTTACATGGTGGCTATTATAAGCCCCATTTTGATGATGAGGAATCTGAGACTTAGTCAATTTACATAGTCTGTTTAAGGATGGCCACCTGGGGCTATTCTACATGCAAGCCAAATCTCCAGGAAATACTAAAAACAGCTTTAAGAAGCAATATATGTAACATTAGTAAAACTGCCTTTTCTGACTTAATTTGGGAGTTAGAAGCGCTGTGGAGAGAAGTAGGGGTATATTGAGTAGAAAAGTCATCCACATAGGGTTTTTTTGTGGGCCAAACATCTAAACATTTATGGAGGATAATCTTCTCCTAGGAGTCTGATGAGAAATTGTGACATTAATTTAAAGATACAGATGGATTATTTATATTAATTAAAATAAAATTAAAAACCAGTATTAGCACATGTCTTATTATTACGTTGCTTCAAAAAAAAATAAGGAGCACCTGATAAAAAGGATGAAAAACATATTTCTTCCAAGTGTGTTCATTATTTGCTGTACCAGGACTAATACTACAATCAGAAAATGAGCATTCCTCCCTGTATTTAAATTTTTTTTTAGTTGCAGGTGGATAACAATACCTTTATTTTTAATTTATTCGTATGTGGTGCTGGGATTGAACCCAGTGCCTCACATGTACTTGGCGGGCGCTGTACCATTGAGCTACAGCCCCAGTCCCAAAACTGATTCAGTTTTTCATTCTACAACCCAGGACTACTGTGTACAACTAGATGGGTTGTTTACTGCAAAAATGTGTCTGGCATAGTAGGCATCATTTTCTAATTTGCAAAGGAAAAGTACTCAGTGGGCTAGAAGCTGCTTAATCCCAATACGGGTCCCAGGTTCAGACAATGAAAATGTGCATTGTATCCTGGAAAATGTGGGTCCTTTCAAATAGCATTGTACAAGTGTCTGTTTGTTGGGATGGGAGTAGGAGATGAAGGAAGCACCTATCAGCAATGCATGCTGGGAGCTCTAGTTTTCAGGTACTGTACTGGTCAGCACATCAGAGAGTAAAATGGGGATATAGGAAGATTCCTGTACCACAGAGACCTGAACCTGCCTAAAAACTAATCTTTAAACTGGGTGTGAAAATGGTAACTTTTTTTTTTTTTTTTACTTCTAAAATATCATGTAGTCTAATTGTAAGTGCCTAATGAAAGAAAACTTAATTTCAGTTCATTTCAAAAACAAATATCAGTTATTTCAGGTTTAAATTGAGATGATTTAGTTCTTCTCTCATCCTTACCCCCATCCCCAAAGTGAGAGTTTATTTTCTCTCCTCTTTCCCCGGTTCCAGAACTTTAAACAGCATGAAAGTACCACAGGGAGGGGTCTGCACTCTGTCCATAGCAACTGTCCCTTCGACAGGTAGGAGATTTGACTCCTCCCATCTAGAGTTTGGTTTTTCACATCTGTGCCCACCGACCTGCAGTCCTATGTTGGAATGGGTGCATTCAGGGTACACTTGTTGTTTGCAGGGAGCTGCCCCATCTGAAGCCTATCATAGACACTTTTGCATCCTTTTAAGAACATGGGAAATGGTTATTTCTTCTCTCACAACATTGTGGGCTTGTGCATAAATCTTGGGGTGCAGAATAGGGACTTTTTGGAAAATAAAGTAGGGTCTCTTTTATTTTCAAAGCCCAACTTCAGTTTGGGAGTTTACTTTCCCTCTCCTGAGATTTATCCCAAGAGAAGTAGGCCCTCAGAAGGACACTTAGCAGGATTTAATTTTCTTTCTTCTATTTTGCTTTTTTAATCCAATCTTGGGTCTGGGGACAACTTTTAAGTCATCTACTATTTAGTGCACAAACTTTGCTTTTTAGTACTTAAAACCCTGTTCTTGAGACTCAGAAACATCTCTCTCTCTTAATGCATTACTTCTGCTTCAAATTTCAGAACTCTTTATAGAGGAAGGTAAGAAATGATTCTTCTTTCTCCTCCAGTGGCCTTCCTTCGGATACCTAAGTCTGGGGAGGCTAATTGCAGCCTGAAAGTAGAGAGAGAGAGAGAGAGTGTGTGGGGGGGAGCACCCAGAGTTATATAATCATTAAATGTATAGCATAATGACTAGTTGATACTACATAGTATACTGACTTTGCTAATAGAGTAGATTTTAGGTGCTCTCAACATACACACACACACACACACACACAGAGAGAGAGAGAGAGAGAGAGAGAGAGAGAGAGAAACTACATAAGGAGATAGATATGAATTTTCTTGACTAAAGTAATTATTTCGCTATGTATACGAAAACATGTTGCATACCTTAAATATCTACAATAAAAATAAATTTTAAAAAAGCCTAAAGAAGTTAATGCTCAAATATTGCTCCCTCACATTTGCTAGGATGACTTTGAGATCTGGAATGGGCATGAGTGAACAGTGAGCAGGACCATGGTCACCCACCCAGGACTGGAGGTCCTGGCTGAGCTATTTTTAATAATAGTGATAAAACAAATATTTTGTTTATTTGATAATTATTGAAGGTACTTAAGTATTTAAAAATAAATGAGTTGTTTTTGAAAGTTAACATTATTGGAGTCTAAGATCATCAAATTAAGGATAGTGTTTAAAATTAGGTGAAAGTGACAAAAAAACTGAAAGTATGAATGAGGAGGGATGAGCCTACATATACTTGTGTAGTCTGTGGACCCTCAACTCTAGGGGATGAACAGTGATTCTGGAGTTGATTAATTCAGCAACTCTAATCAGACTGAAATCAACTCTACCACTTAGTGAATGCCATAACAGTAATCAAAGGCTGAAATTTTTATAAGATGTTGAGATTTAAAGCCACATTTGATAAAATGACATAAGATAGGGTTGGCAAATACTGCTTATTTCTCATGACTTAACGGTGGCTGCCTGAGGAACTATATTAAAAAGAATTCTGAGACCACATCTTTTTTTTATTTTTTTAAAAATTTGTATATGACAGGAGAATGCATTACAATTCTTATTACCTATGTAGAGTCTGAGACCACATCTTAACCCAGAGGGATAAAAAAGCATCAGGATCAATTGTTTGTGGTTGTTATGAGCAGTGATAGAGATACCTGTGCCATGTTTTTGCTATCATAGGTATAAATTATGAGAAAAACATAAATAGAGAAAAAAAAAAAACTCTAGAAGGTAAGTGGATTAATCAAAGAGATGTTTCCCCAGGAGGCCACCCTAGGCATCTTAGCCACAGCCTGTCTCAACAGAAAAAAAGAAAAAATGAAGTGGGGGTTAGTGGTAGATTGCTTGTATAGTATGCCTGAAATCCTGGGTTCAATCCCCGCTAGAGTGATATCTTTCTTCATCTTGACACATAGGTAGTTGAACAGCTTTGTACTATCAGCTATGGGATTAGAAAACTGATAAAACTGAGATCACTTCAGATCTATTGCCATCCATGCTTCAAGCCTTAGTGCCGAAAGATTTTACTTCTGTTCATGAGAAAAATACTGACAGGGATCTGAAGAGCATTCTGAAGGACATCAAATTCAGATAACCTTATAAAGCTCAAAAGGGAATTTCCTTTGTTGTATTCATTTAAAACGTATTTTCTGCCATATTTGTTTCAAAAGTGTATTGATCTTCTTGTGCTGCCCTAACAAATTACCACAGGTTGGGTGGCTTAAACAACAGAAATTTATTTTTTTCATGGATGTGCAGGTTGGAAGTCTGGAAGTCCAAGATAAGGTGCCAGCAGGGTTGGTTTCTGGTGAGGTGTTTGTCCTTGGCTGTGGATGGGACCTTTTTGTCTTGTCCTCTGAGTGCCTTTCCTCTGTGGATGTGTGTTGAGAGAGAGCTCTCTAGTGCCTTATCTCTTCTTATAAGTGTATCTGTTCTGTAGGATAAGGGTCCTGCCCTATGATCTGTTTTACTCTTCATTACCTCTTTAAAGCCCTGTCCTCAAATCAGTCACTGTGGTAATTAAGCCTTCAGCATATGAATTTTGGGAGAACACAATTCCCTCTGCAACAGTCATCTTCCGCCCTCAGTCACATAATCTCCTGGTGGAGGCAGGTCCGTGCTCCACTTCCTGTGGGAGAGAATGTAATCATCACCAGGTTGTGAACACCAGAAAGTGCTCAGGGGGTGAAGGAGGTACTGAAAGCAAAAGCCGTAGCCTTCTCCAGGGGAGCCTCTTTGTTACCTCTTTAGCTACTCATTTCTCCCTCCACGTCAAGGGACCGTGTTTTACAGTCTTAATGTTCTGTGGATATGTTTTAATGGTTCCTTAAACGTGTGATTTGATTTTATGCAAAAATATATTTTAACTGTTAAAATCATTACATGACACATGAAATAACCCACCTGTGTTATGTACCAAGTGTTAACACATTTGGGACCGTTTTTATGACTATTTAGGAAGCCAGCCGATCTTGATTTCTAGTAGACCTTGGAATAACACCTCTGCTGTTTCTGCCTAGTTGAAGAATAGTTTGAGAACATGGGATAAGCCATCAGAAATGGTTTATCTGTGCAAACAAAGAAACCAAAAAATTGCTATCCAATTTTTATTTTAAATCCCTGATTTCTGCATTTGCCTTCTTTTTGTGAAAACAAACTCGTGGACTTAATGCAACTATTACATATATAAACTCATAAGTTGAATTATTCTAATAAATTTATGCTAATAAAATTCCCTTTATACTGATTTATTTAAAATTTTCATTTGAAAGTAAGGTTGCTGCTAAAACAAGTTTAAAAGTACAGTACTCTATTTGCTTACAGGCATTTCGTGTTGCATGTTCTATTAGAGTTAAAAGCTGCTCATGTTTGGTATGATGCAAACCAAACAGTGAAGCATGAAATAAACCAAACAGGAACGATCAGGCCCATGGATGTCCAGGTGGACAGAAGTACATGTCATTTAGGTGCCCTTGAATCATTGGTTTTACAGCCTGACTCTGAGCAGTCATTCATTATAAATCATTAGGATTTTAATTTAAAAAATTAGTGTAGGGAGCTGAGTTGGGGAGGGACATTAATATGAGTATTTGGTATTAAGATGAGAGCAGCTCGGTGGGAAACTTCCTAATGGAAATGTCACTGATAGTAATTACCCCTTTCCAGTCAAGCGGCTCTTTGATTTTCCTCCAGCATTAGGGGACCAGGCAGTCTGACAGATAGAGTGAAACAAGAGGGTGATTTAGAAAGCTGGAGAATCCAGAAAGCTGGCTAGGGAATTTGGAGACAGCAGTGTAATTTGATATTTGCATCATTTGAAGGGTGCAGTGGGACATGCTTTTTAATCACTAACTGTAAATTCAATGGGGACAAACTGATGTGGAATGGTGAGAAGTAGAGGTGAGGAGTGAGAATGGCAGGAAGCACAGACCCCGCTGACCCAGGGATTTGTACTTCGGGGGAGGTGCACAGGCAAGTCCATGGTGAAACTAACAGGTTGTCAGCTCTTCGGTTCTCCCTCAAGATCCTCCTAGGTTCTCAGTGCCCGTGGGTGCAGTGCCAATGACCCTGGGAGAAGTTTTTGGAAGATGTATGGCATTGTCGTTTTTTTGGTATGGAATATGTTTGTTGTCACTCAATGCTTATGAAATCTTGTGTTAATTAAAGTGAATGTGCAAAAAACTTTAAATATAGTCCCTGTACCAAATTAGCTTTCTTTATGCCTTAAAAAAAAAAAAATAGTTCTGGGACTCCTTAAACCTAGTACCAGCAACAACCTATTTCCAAAGTACATGCTTACAAGTTTGAAGGGTAAAATTTCTGATGATTACACAGACTCTTGCCAATGGATAAATGTGTTTGCTTTTCATTCCTTAGTTTTCTAGTATTATTATCCCCTGTGCTTCTATAATTTTCTCCACCACAGAAACAGCTCTATAATCTCAAAATGAAGAGACTGAATGAGAACTGTGGCCCCAGATTTTGTTTTTCTACTTCAATGACAGAAACTTTCTTTGTAAAAACCATGCAGGGGATGATGTCAGAGGGCTTAAATCATCTTTATTCACAAGTGATGAGTTAATGATAAGACTGAGTTCTTCTATCTGTCTCTGGAATAAATCTCATTTCTCTGAGAATACAAAACATACAAAGAAATCACACTTATCATATCATATGTAAATATGACTAATATGCTTAAGGATTTCCATGGGTGAAGTTAGAAAAATGCTTTGAATATAAAAATTTTTGGTTCTCAATAAAGAAAATTGCTCCAACTATTGCTCTGTAAAGCTAACCTACTCTGTGTTAACTGGCTGATGTAATGATCAGGGTCTTTTTTGGTCGATTTCCTAGCAATGAGAGATAACATCACGATTTACCATATTTGGTTTTTGTGGGTTGGTAATGGTTCAAACACATAAGAGTAATTCAAAGCTTTGCTTTTGTGAGTTCAATAATTCCATCCACTTAGAAATGAAATGATAGATTTTTTTTTAAAAAAAAGCAACTAAATAATGCATGTTGTGTTGGGATGAGGAGAGTATTGCTAAAATTCACATCAAAAAGCATACTCTATCACACTGCTCGGTTCTCAGAGCTGTTCCATTAGTGCCCCTTTAACATGTAATATTTCCCAATTAAATATGTTGGTAAGAATTATTCATTTTAATAATTAAAGAGCTTCCCCAGCTCCCTGAAGAGCGTTACCATGGAGGCCCAGCTCCACTGCTGGGAATAATCACAGCATGCTAATGTAAGGAGAGGGTGACAGTTGAATGCTAGTATTGCCACTAGTGAAACTAACTCACGGCCCATTTGAATGGCTAGGCCTTGGGACACCTGTGAAGTGACCTTTTGCAATATTGGGTTGTGATGTGGGTTAGCATTGTGGCTATAATAGAGCATAAAATTTATCAGCTATGATGCATTGACTGTCTTGAGACACTCTAGGATGCCATGAGACGGCTTTTGACTGTCTTCACCCTGCATTGGGTTTTGTGATGCCTTAGGGTTATACCATGAAGTTCTCCAAACAAAAGTGTCTTTCATTTTAAATCAAATAAATATGACCTTGGGACTTTTAAGAAGGGCTGATGCAAAAGGAAATTTGACAAGTGGTTATGACGGAATGCAAGAGTAGTCTGCTCTGTTAGCAGCCACTATGTTGAATGTGGGTCTTTTAGTAGCAGCAAGACAGTGCCTTCTTTGGTATAAAATGCTGGTAAAAGTAACCATAGCTATAGGGATTGGACAATTCCCAAACACTTAAGTTCCAAATATAAGAGAACTACATAGTACAGTAAGACCAAATACCTCATCCCATTATTGAAAATAATAATAGAGATAACAATATACGATAGCTATCACTTCCCCTGGTAACTTTAAAATAGCTTGCACTTTAGAGAGGATTTTCTATAGAACACTGTTCTAAGTAAATTGAATAAATCGATTCATTTAATTATGGGTTTATAGATATCAGGTCATAGATTATGATAGTTTGCTGTTTCAATGGCTACAGCATTTTTACAAGTATTAGCACCATGTCATAGTACTATTCAATACTACACATCTTTCAAACTACACCATGTTTATTCATTGATTCAATTCTTACAACAAAACATTTAGGTAAACATACTTTATGATAATTATACAGAGACACTGTGAGATTTCAAAGGTTCTACAGCTCATCTTGAATTCCTAGAATTTTCAAATTGGAAGTATTTTACAGATTTATTTATCTTTTATCAGTGAGAAAACTGATTTATAGAGATTCATAGTGTTATCCCTTAGTTTTACTTGATAAGAGCTAGTTTTGGGCAAAGGTTGTGTTATGGTTTAGATGTAAGGTGCCACCCCAAAAGATCATGTGTGAGACAATGCAAGAAGGTTTGGAGGAGAAATGATTGGGCTATAGCCTTAACCTAATCAGTTAATCAATCCCAGATGGGATTAACTGAGTGGTAGCTAGAGTTAGGTGGGGTGTGGCTGGAGGAAGTGGTTTTTTGTGGGCATGGTTATGGGGGTATATATTTTGTATCTAGAGAGTGGAGTCTCTCTCTCTCTGCTTCCTGAGCATCATGTAAGCTGGTTTCCTCTGCCACACTGTTCCGCCATGATGTCCTGCCTCACCTCTGAGCCCTGAGGAATGGAGCCAGCCTTCTATGGACTAAGACCTCTGAAACAGTGAGCTCTCAAATAAACTTTTCCTTCTCTACAATTGGTTCTGGTCTGATCCTTTAGTCACAGCAGCAAAAAAAGCTGACTAAAACAGGTTGCAAAAGGACACTCCCGGAACAAAAGCTGAGGCAGAGTTGATTCTCTAAACAATTTTAATGTTTCCCATCTTGGAATAACCAGGAATATGAAAACAATGAAAGAAGACAGAAAAGGGTCAGAAAGTTGAAGGGGAGAGGGAATTACCTGTTGTTACGGTTTGGATATAAGGAAAGCTCCTGTGTTAATGCAGGAATGTTTGGAAGTAAAATGATTGGATTGTGAGAGCCATACCTTAATCAGTTCGTGCTAGTTTGAATGGACTGGGTGGTAACTATACAGGTGGGGTATGACTGGACAGGGTGGGCCACTGGGTGCATGCCCTGGAGGAGTTCATCTTCCTTATAGCCTCTTCCACTTTCCTCTCTCTGCTTCCTTGCTGCCATGGGGTGAGCAGCTTGCCTCCCCAATGCCCTTCCACCATAATGTTCTGCCTCACTCTAGGCCCACAGCAATGGAGTCAGCCCACCATGGACTAAACCTCCAAAACCATGAGCCAAAATAAAATTTTCCTCGCCTAAGTTGTTCTTGTCAGATATTTCAGTCACGGGGTCGCTAAGCTGACTAAAACACCTGTCATGGTTTTCCTACGTGCTGTCTAGGACAGGACAGAACTCAGCACTTTCTGGCTTCACAGACAAGGGATGGATGGTGGTGAATTGCTCCACAGGATTCCAGGCTGTAACTAACCCATTTTGGGGTGGCTTGCTCAGAGTTTTTTGCTCACATTTGTGGGTAGTCATGATACAGTTGTGATGTGTGAAAGGACTGCTAGAAACCTGGGCGATGGGAGCCAGCTGCCCCGGCTCCTCCAGGGTGGATCTAATTCTCCATCTGTCAACAAGCCTCGCCTCCACCTTCTCCATAATCCCGAGCCTATCTGGACAGATGGTTCTCACATGGTATATGGTTTTTGTTTTTTGGGAAGCTTTATGGTTATAGTTAACATTTTATAGTTAACTTAGAGTTAACATTTTAGCTAAGTCTTTCTCTATTATTGTAATACTGTGACAAAAAAGAAACACATATTTAGTATTTGTTCCCAATTCCTGGCATAAAGCTTCTAAAACCTTTGTAATTTCCTGAGGGATAAAGGAATCTTTTGTTATTTATAATAAACCCCTTTCAATCATACTTGAGTTTATGGCTACTGAGGTAACTCTTGGAGGGTCCCAAGACGGTTTCAGGATGGTGGCTGGTAGCCAGAGGAACCATCCATATTAGAGGGATGAAAATTACACCCCTCATCACCTGACCTCTGGGGAGGAGGGTGGGGCTAGAGATTGAAAATTATCACTAATAGTCAATGGTTTAATCGACCAAGCTTAAATTATAGATCTTTCATAAAAATACTGAACAGTCTGGTTCAGGGGGCTACTGGGTTGATGAGCCTGTGGTACTGGGGAAGTGGTGTGCCCAGGGACCACACAGAAGCTATCTATGCTCTTCCCCTGTATCTTTCCCATTTGGCTGTTCCTGGGTTGTATTCTTTATATTAAAACAAACAAAAACAAAACAAAACAACAACAAAATCTCCAAACACACCCAATAAATGTATACAGTGTTCCCCTGAGTTTTATGAGCTCTTGTAACAAATCACTGAAGGAGGTTATGGGAGCCTCTGATTTATAACCTGTTGGTCAGAAGTACGAATGGTCTGGAACTGTGCTTGACACTTGAGGAGAGGGCAGTATTGTGAGACTGACCTCTTAATCCATGGGATCTGCACTAAATAGTTAGTGTTAGGATTGAATTAAGTCAGGAGAAGACGTTTGGGTGGATCTAGGCAGAAACCTTTGAACCCTCCACAGCCCAGAAAGGAAGCAGTGAACAAGAATAGCTAACCAGAGAGGTGGGTGACAGAACAAATACTCTAAAATTCAATACTGTAATGCTTGAGACTTGGAGGAACTTGGGAATTTAATTACTGGAGCAGAAAATAAGCACAGAATTCCTTGACTCTAAACCCTAACCATGTTGGGGTTGAGGGGAGGGACAACTAGGGACAAAGAGGGAGAGGAAGAGCCCATAGTTTACTTCCTTAACCACAGCTGGAAAGAAAAGCAGACCAATTTAAAATGGAACAGGAGGAGCCAAGACAGTGGAGGAAATCACAGAGTTTAGCTCAAATTGTGGGCTGAGAGCGGTGCCTGCAGGGCAGCAATTTTGTGGAGTCCACAGCTAGCCAGTCTCCTTAGAAAAAAATTAAAACAATACAGCTTCTCCCCAACATCAGATAATAACAAATAAAACCAGAGGGAATAACTCTGAAATGGGTTGTCTCAATAATCCACCTAAACGGAACTTGTAGAGGGATCTCTGCTAGCTGAAAGTTACTGAAACCCTCCATCATTACCACGGGCAGGGGGATTGAGGTGGGACTGACCTGAGAGCAAATCATTCCCGGGGAGTGTTAACCCCAACCCTGTGCCCCCCACAGCTTTTGCAGGAGTAAAGGGAAAGACAGGCCAACTGCATCCTACCCGAATCATGGTGATAGGCAAGACCCTAGTGAGCTGTATGGGTCAGGGCAGAGCCTTCTGTGCCTCAGATGGCCCACAGAGAGACAGTACCCACAGGCCCCACAGTTGCAGATAGCATCCATGTGAGAATCCTGCTCCACAGAAGTCCCAGCAGAGGGGAGTAGTTGCCCAATGATTCACAACCACCACAGCAGGAGCTCAGATGCAGGCAGGCCAACTGGTGCTCAAGTCATCTACATTAGCCAGGGTGGAGGCTTCTGCACCACAGATCACTCATAGAGAGCCCTCAACCATGCGGCCCACACTTGCAGACAGCCTCCCAGATATATGCCACCCTAAAGGAAGCCCTGTGGAGGTCAGAGGGTACACAGCATCCCCATGCCATCAGCAACAGCATTGAGCCCTGCATTTTATGCTTCTGTACCCAACAGAAAGAGTCAGCAGACACAGCACAGCACCCTTCAAGGACATAGGCTTGGGTCTCTAGATTGATGAACAAGAACCAGTTGGTAAGAAAACCATAGAACCAGGGAAGTAGTTCCTATGCCCTAGAACCTCTAGGAGGTTCTACAGCTGTGAGTCCTAGAGTTGCCAATTAATTAAATTCTTATTCAGGTGCATGGACCCACAGAAGACAATTCCTGAAGATAACCCCAAAGAGCTAGCAGAGAAACTTGCATATACACAGTGGGAAGTATACACACAGGGAGGGGCTTAGAGATGACCACTCCACAGACACTAGCCACCACCCTGTATGCCTAGGTACAAGCCCTCAAATCTGCAAGTTGGCATTCCAAAGGGAGCAGCAGACCTACACCCACTCACAGCCCACAGGCCACCAAGCACCACAGAAAACAAATTATAACACCTCTATCTTAGACTGCTACACCCCATACACTCTGGAATACATAGGGGGTGGCCCACATCGAATGTGACAGTGCTGGATGCACAGAACTTTTCTTCAGGAGGGTACAGAAGATTGCACACCATAATGGGGAATAATTGAGCTGCTAAGTCACAATCAGGTTTGATCTCAGATTGAACAGAAAATTAGTAAGTACCTAGACACACCAATGTTTGGAGGGAGCCTCCTAGAATTGTATCAGAGAGCATTACTACAATTTTATACCTGGATTAGAGGACATGTGGAGAACATTTCCAACAATTTTCTCCCCTAAGGTTTAATAGAACATGGCTTTGCTTTAAAGTGATTTCAGTTAATAGGTTTTAGTATCTTCTCTCAAAATGGTGCTGATATTGGAAACAGTAGATGATACATGTTGAGTGGGAGTATCAATAACTGGATATTTGGTTAGCCTGGGGCACTTAAGGGAAAGTAACTCAATATATACTTCCTTGCAAAAAAAAAAAAAAATAAAAGAGATAATCATCCCAGAATAAGTGTAGACACACAAAAAATATAAAACAGCAAGGAAAAATGTCACTCCAAAGAACCCACAACTCTTCATTGGCACCACAGTGGAGAAAATGTTGAAGAGTTTAGAATGTTTATAGTTAAAATGTTCAAAGTGCTAAAAAAGAAGAGGCAAGGATTTAACTTAGAGAAAATACAGAAAGTGGGGAATAATTTCAATGAAGAGATAGAGACTCTGAGAAAGAACAAAACATAAATACTGGAAATGAAAGATTTAATAAATCCAAATTAAAAATTCAGTTGAAAGATCATCAATAGTAGACCACATAGAATACAGATTCTCAGACCTTGAAGACACAGTGTATAATATTGAAAATAAAGTTGACAATAAAGAAAAGATGTTAAGAGACTATGACCAGAATATTTAAGAAATATGGGATAATATCAAGGGACCAAATATAAAATTATTGGCATGAATAAAAGCACTGAAATACACACTAAAGAATGCACAAACCTTTCAATGAAATAATATCAGAAAAATATACAAACCTTAGAAATGAGATGGAAATCCAATACAACTAACTCATTCATGTTGAAAACACTGGAACAACAAGGAATAGAATGAATTTACCTCAATATTGTAAAAGCTACATGTGACAAACCCGAGGTCAATATCATACTGAATGGGAAAAAGCCCTAAAAACATTTCCTCTAAAATCAGAAACAAGACAAGGATGTCTACTCTTATCACTCCTATTCAACATAGTTCTTAAAACTATAGCCAGAGCAATCAGGCAAGAAGAAGGAGTTAAATTATATGATGACATGATCCTTATATCTAGAAGACCCCAAAACTCTCCTTGAAGACTTCTAGAGCTGATAAACAAATTCAGCAAGGTAGCAGGATATAAGAGTAGCTTCCATAAGTCAATAGCTTTTCTATACTGCAATAATGAATCTGTTGAGAAAGAAATAGGAAAACTAGCCCATCCACAATAAGCTGCCCCCTCCCTAAATACTTGGGAATAAATCTAACCAAAGAGGTAAAAAAATCTCTACAATGAAAACTATGGTATACTGAAGAGAGAAGTTGAAGAAGTTCTTAGAAGATGGAAAGAACTCCCAAGTTTTCACTACATTGTCAAAATAGCCATTATATGGATTCAATGCAATTCTCGTCACAATACCAATGACATCCTTCATAGAACTAGGAAAAATCCAGTCTGAAAATTCATTTTGAGGAATAAAAGATTCAGAATATCCAAAGCAATCCTGAGCAAGAAGAGTGATGCTGGAGGGATCACAATGCATGATCTCAAATCATACCACAGAGCTATTATAAGAAAAACAGTATGGTATGGCATAAAAACAGACATGAACACCCATGGAATAGAAGAGAAGACACAGAGACAAAACTACATAGATATATTATCTTCTACTTTCCAAAGGTGCCCAAAAATATAGTTGGAGAAAAAAAATTGCCTTTTTAACAAATGGTGTTAGAGGATTTGGATATCCATACATAGATTAATAAGACTAGATACTCATCTTTCAACCTGCACAAAAGTCAACCCAACATGGATCAAAGACCTATGTACAATTGTGATTATACCACAGAGAATTTCACCTTTATGTATATTTACATGGTACCAATTAAAGAAACTATAAGTAATTAGAAGGAAGACCAGTAGAGAAAAAGGAAAAGTAGGTGGGAGGAGCCATGGTAAAAAAGAAATACTGGAGATCAAAGTGGAGCAAATTATGTCTGATGTATGTCAAAATGAACCCCAATATTATGTGTAACTATAATTCACTAATAAAACCATAAAAAGTTTTGAATTATAGGATATCTAATTGATACTTGCAATGTTATAAAAGAAAAAGAAAAACCACACACTTGGTGTTGGAAATAGTGACAGGAGAGAAAATAAATTATAGACTTGTAGTCACAATTGGCAGCATATAGACACAAACTAATGACTTTTGTATGTATAAGTAGTATAAATAACTCACCAGTTAATACTTTTAATACAACAACACATACTTACAATGTTTGTAGCACCATAAACTAAAGTAAGAGTCACCCTAAATGAGTAAAAAGAAGAGAGACCACTCATGGTTTCTCCCTAAGTTCCCACTGTGTCCCCATCACACCGTTTGTACATTCCCAGATAATTATGGACTTTTACTTGTCTGGCTGACTTAATCAGGACATATTTGGTTGCAAGAAATGAAACTCTTTCTAAAACAAATTAAGTTTTAACAAATGAGTGATTCATTTTAAGGCTACAACAAGAATTTTCAAGGTGACCTACAGGTAGGAAATGAAATGTACCCTCTTATGGGACTGAGACTTGGAAATATTAAGTCAAGGTGTGAACTTCTTTTTCTTTCAAGGTTCTCATGTATTTGGTGTCTGCCTTTCATGGGGTATCTGCAGACTGTCTTCTGCTGCTGGCATGGCTGGTAGCTGCTTTCAAATGATAGCTTAAACTCCCAGATTCTCTCTATTGTATGGTCTGATGCTGGCATCCAGCTGAATTGGACCCTGTACATTAGTCACTCTTCTTAGTTGTAAGCAACAGAAACCACCATGGCTAATTTAAACAAAAAAGAAACTTACTGGATATTAGGGAGCTTATAGAATTGATGAAGAGGCTTGAAAAGCAGGAAGAAGGGGATGGGGAAAGGAAATTACCCAACCAGCAGCACAGCCATGATCACACACAAAGCTGGTCCTGTGAAGTCACCCTCCTGCTATTAGGCACCCACAACGTGAACCAGTGACACTGGTGGCACTGGACTCTGCTGTTGCTTCTTCTGCTAAAGTCCACTTCAGCCCTCACAAAATAAAACTCTCTAATGTTCTGGCAACTTCTGTATCACTGGGTTTCAATTCAAAATCCAAGACAGATTTTCTGATAGGTTAAGACTAGGTCATGTGCCAATTCCTTGGTTACAAGTGAGGCTGGGAAAGCAATTATTAGGCACCTTCAAATTTTGTAGTGGAAAGAGCAGTATATTTCCTACCACTTCTCATAAAGCAGGAAGTTCCTCAAAACTAAGAAAGGAATTTAGATTCTGGGTAACAGAAAAAATACGATCACTAGACTCACTGATCTATTTCGTTACACCTGAATGAATACGAGCACTCTATTTTGAGTCAGACATGTATGTGTGGACCAAATGACTGTGGCCAGAAGGCAAGATTCCTTTCTACCTAGACCTGAGTTGTCCAGGACTTTGAGTTCGTAGATGTTTCTCTAAGAAGTGGGGTATGTGATATCATGGTTAGGTAGTTCCTTTTCTTCTTCTATGGCTGGCTCATGATTGGTATCCTGAAGTGATCTGGTGACTTGGATCCTGTGTTACCCATCTCAGATTACTTGATATCTTGCCATCAGTTTCATTAATACACTTTTGTATGTTTATTTCCTGTTAGTGAGGCACCAGGTTACTTTGGCGAATTTGGTGGACAAACTCAAGCCTACTTCTTGCCTGGATATCTGAAATTATCACACCTAATATTCAGCAAAGTGGACCTAGCAAAACAACACTTTGGAACTTTAGAAGAAGATCTACCAGATATGATCCTTGAGAACACCTACCTGTCTGAGATGTGTGAAGTATGAAAATGGAAGAAAGTCTTTGTAAAGTTAAAATACCACCAAGATAATTATTTATTGAATATATATTGAATGTCTACCAGATGCTAGGGACTGTCAAGTTACACTAAAGTTAGTTTTTCTTTTCTTATTTTAGGGAGTTCAGCTCATGACCAATTAAACTAGATCTCTCTCAGTGGGTGCCAAATAAATAACCAACAAAAGCCATACAAGGCCATACATGGCGAAGGCCATTTTTAGTTCTATGCTTCTGTAATTTGAATATTTGGGATTCAAATATGGGGAGATTGGCTGGTTAGCCCTATTTACAGCCTCTGTCTTGAGAGAGATTTACATTTTTTAATAAGTTCTACAATTTAATAAGGAATTATGAAACAGTTTCTGGAGTTTTTGTTTTAGGTTCTGAATTTTAACAAGCACAATTGGGTCTTTGTTCTGAATTAGGTAAATGGTGCTAGGAACAATTATCTTCAATGATTATGGTTACTTGCACTTTATAGGAGGAAAAAGAAATATCAAAGTTGATAGGAAATAAAAGGTGTCTGTAAGAAACAAAAAACAAACAAGAATGGATATTATATGAAAATTCCACCATGGTAAGGGGACAGAATGGTAGGATTTTCTTCATTACATACAGTCAAATATAAAAAAAATACAAAGTTGGAATGTTAAACACGAAAATATTTGAGCCTAGGAAGGAAAATGCAGAAGTTTAAGAATGGGCAAATTGGTAAAGAATACCAAAGATCATACCATTGTCATCTGTTTTACTAGTTCTCATTACCATCTATGTTCACATTTAATCTCTCCTTTGAAGGTCTGCTGCATCTCAGAAAGATGCTGTAGTTATGGCTGAAAAGTAATAATGTAATTATGTTTGAAAAATAATAACATAATTATGTCATAGAATAGATTGCTTGGGAAGTTTTGTTTGACAATATTGTCGTATGTGAGAGGTATCAAAATAAATCATGCTCTTTTATACCACTTTAATAATATTTTAATAAAGAACCATGATGAAATATGAAATAGTAATTTGCATACTCAGTAGGCCTAAGACACATCACTGTACAATAATTCCATTCGTCTTTGGGGGAACTGAGTTTTCTCTATAAGGAAAGTTTTCTCTATAAGTTTTCTCTATAGAGATAGGCAAAGCTCTAACCTGGAACCATATAAAAATGGAAAAAGTCTTTGTAAAGGTAAAATATCACTAAATAATTACTTATTGCAATTACTTCTTCGTATCCAAAACATATATAGTGGATGTCTATCGGATGCTAGGAACTGGGTCAGGCTTCACTGGAGTTAGTTTTTCTTTTCTTATTTTAGGGAGTATAGGAGATACCGTAGGGATGGTCTGCTGGAATAAGATCCCACTGCAGCCGTTTTTGTTTAACAAGAGGACACGGGTGGATAAAGCCCTCCATATAAGATTGAAGCTGAGCAAACTCACCATCCAACTGAATTCTCAAAAGCAAGGATCATCCAATTTTCCATAAAGGACCAGCTAGTGTCCACGTAAGCTTTGTGGTTCTAACAGTCACTATCATGACTCTTCAACTCTACCTGTAGAGCTCAAAAGTAGTCATGGAAATGAAGGAGTGTGACTGTGTTTCGATGAAATTTTATTTATGGACATTGAAAGTTGAATTTGTGTAATTTGTATGACAAACATTATTATTCCTTTGATTTTTTTCAACCACTGAAAAATGGAGAATTTATTCCTACATTTATAGATTGTACGAAAAGAGGTGGTGGGCCAGATGAGTTGGACCTTGGGCTACAGTTTGCCAACCCTGCTTTAACGTGTCCTGTTCTTTTCCTTCTTTCATAGTTTCCAAACTAATTAAGATTAAATACATTTTCAGGAGGCCTGTCAGAGCTTCTGTGGTGTCACAACTTAGTTTTAAAATATTATGGTCTAACCTTGCACATCCTCTTCCCATTCAGGTGTAAAGATCTTTAAGATATAGTGTCAAGAAGGTGAAAAGCAGATAAGACTTGTCAGAGTTCATAGATTCAGTATTTAAACCACTTTCTTCCACATTATTTAATTCATCTTTTCTTTCCCCAGTTTCAAAACATAATTCCTAATCCATTTCCTACCTTTCCACTTTAAATCGCATTTGTATGGGACATATATAATCTTCTTTGGAAAAGATATTTGCCATGACTCAAACAATCCTTCTGTTTGCTGTTGGTTTCTTACTTTTGAAATCAGAGAACACATTTTAGTCCCAGATGAATAAGAGGGGGAAAAAAAAGTAAATGGAGTTGAACATCAGCCAAAATACAGGCTTTACATAAGATGCCCAACTAATTTCCCCAGCTCTGTCCGCTCTATTAATTTTCTGCCAGTTGCTTATTTTCTCACAAATCTTACACATCCTGTACATGCAAAAGCAAGAGCAGCAAAAGCTCATATTTGAACTAAATAAGCAGAAAGAACACAGCCATTCTTGTTACCATTATAGAAAAGCATTTTAAATTCAATTTAACCCATAATGAGAGTATACCCACGCGTTTTTCCATAGATAGTGCTGTGTAGACTGGGAGATTCTAAATGTCTGTATCATAGAGTATAAACCTGTAAGGAGTTTGCAACTAAAAAATACTCTCAAGTATATTTTAATAAAGAATAATAAATGTGCCATGTGGTTTGGTCAAAAATCATTGGTTGACAAAAAATATCCTAAATGGCTCCTTTTATTCTTTGAGCCGCTCTGAAATCCTTCCTTACCTCAAAGGACTTCTCACACATGCTGTCTTTTGCATTTCCATCTTAATACCATGAGGCATTGTTTGTTTGTTTGTTTGTTTGTTACAGCCTGTTGAGCACAGCTAAGGTTGTAGCTCCTGCTAGCCTCAGTTCTCAGTGCCCTAGCCTGGAGTGCTTGCTGTTTATCCCCTCTCGTTTCTAAGGATTCTGAATATTCCGTTACTTAAGGGTGAAAAACTTTTTTTGCCCCATTTCCCCCCCTCTGCTGCAAAGCAGTTTCTTCTCTACTCAATTTCTTATCAAATAAATATATATTTTTTTAATTTTAAAAAATGTTTTTGCAGCCCATTTCTTACCTTAAGACTCAGGAACTTATCCTTGATAAAAAGGCTATGAGTAGTTTGAGGGTCTGACACCAACATGTAATCATCCTCCCTTCAGTAAAATCCCAATGACCTTGAACTAAATGTATGCATCTTAATTCCCCTTTCTCTTGGCATGAATTCCGCTCCCTAAACTTTCTCATACAGTGTCATTCATCCAGATCCTGGACCAGACAAATCCTGTAAGTCACACTAAAATTAGCTCAATAGTCACATACAACTTGGACTTCCATTCTGGGGGCTCTGCACATAAGCACATAGAATAGCTAGAGTGAACTACACAAATGATACAAGTTGTAGGTAGGTGTTCAGAGAGAACATTCTATTGGAATCTAGTGTTTGAGCTGGACTTTGAAAAATGGATAGAATATGGATAGTCAATGTCTTTCTTCAGTGATGTTCTGGACTACATTTTAGGAGTTTATAGTCCAAGTCTGAAGGTCATTGAAGTGGACAGATTATCAGAAGAAAGATAATAGAGGTTAAAACAAACATGAACCAAATGAACAGAAATGTAGCAGAAGAAATCAGGGAGAAAAGGTAATTTTTATGTGTTATTTGATGCATTTTTCAGGATATGAAATCCAAGTTCATACTATGCCTTGTAGCATGTTTCAGTTACCTCTATAGAAGACATGTGTGAATTTGTGTGCAAGAAAGGCTTTATGCAAAAGATGGGAATTGAGAAGTTTCTGAAGGTTCAAGAGGCTTTGACCAATTTAATTCATAAGATTTGTAGGAAAAAGTTTTTTGAAATATCACCAAGATGAAATCTGGGGTGAAAACTTTTTTTTTTTTTTTTTTTTTGGATTTGCTTAAAGACCTTTCTATTAACTAGAGTATTAATATCCATCAGATGTGTTGATTTTTTTTGACTGAAAGATGCCGCAGTCTCTGGCTGGGCACAAATCACGAGCCACCACACAGCTTGTAGATTCAAACAGCAATTCTTTATTCCCGATCTCACACCGGCCATCTACAAACATGTTCTGGGGAAATCCACGTTCTCTGCCCAAAATCCACACCCACTGGGCTTCGGTCTCCCAAAAATACTGTCTGACCCTAAGAACTCAAGAGGAATTCAGGCAGCAGGATACGCCCTATTCTAAACGGGGAACACCCTAATTTCATATTATGCTAAACCAGGAACACCCTAAACACGGATCCGCCCTGGTCCTTGAGCAAGGTCACCTTTCAGGAGTCCTTCCACTAGACAGCATGGGAGTATGCTGGCAAGGAAATTGTCATACCTACTTGGCTGATGGCCCCCAGATATGCCAGCATTACCACAATTAACATGTGGTGCCCTGGCAGAAAAGGGGCATTTTATGCTTGTGGTTTTCCAAAACAGAAAAGAGAAACGGAGTACAACAAGTTGCATTTTCTGGTTATGATTCATATGGTTAAGTTTGTATTGAGCCAAAGACAATGAAGGAATAACTGGAGGATCTTTAGGAGGTGGGGAGTTTTAGGTAAAGTCATGAAGGTGGGATCCTCATTATGGGATTAGTATCCTTATAAGTAGAGGAAGAAACTGCAGAATTCTTCACCAGCCCTCCTACCAGGTGAAGAAATCCTGGAAGGTGGCTATCTGTAAGCTAAGAGGTGGGCCCTCGGGAGTAACTGAGTCTTCCAGTACCATAGTCTTGGATTGCTGGCCTCCAGAACTGTGAGAAATAAATGTTATGTTGCCAGAGTCACCCAGCATTTTGTCATAGTAGTCTGCTATGGCTTGCATGTCCCCTCTAAAAATCATATTGAAATTTAATTGCCATTGAAACAGTATTAAGAAATGAAAACTTTAAGTGGTGATTAGGTTATGTGGGCCATGCCCTCAAAAATGGATTAATACAGTCATTATGGGAGTCGATTCATTTCTCAATTCTTGACCTTCTGCTATGTTGCATGAAGACCTTTTTTTTTTTTGATAAAGTATAAAGGATTTATTTGTTGAAATGAAAGTATGATCCAGGTAGAACATAAGGAGAGTCCCAAGAGAAGAGCAGCCTTGTATCTTCTGTGTTGTGATTTTTATGGCCTGCTTGGGATTCTCTGACCCCATAGATTATCCATTTAGAACAGTATGGTTGTAGCATGAAGCCTTATATCAAATACTGGCACCAAACATGCTCTTAGATTTTCCAGTCTTTGGGACTGTGAGCAACATAAACTTCTCTTGTCCATAATTTACTCAGTCTGTTATATTCTGTTATAGTAGCAGAAAATGAACTAACACAGAAAACTGGTACCAAGAGTATGGTACCAAATATCAAGCTATTGTTATACACAATAATTTGGAAAGAACTCAAGGAATTGTACTGAGTGAAAGAAAGATCACATAATGTATGGTTTTACTCATATAACATTCCTGAAATGACAAAATTATAGAAATGGAGAACTGATTAGTGATGGATAGGTATTAGAAATGATGAGGGGAAGGGAATGGGTATGACCCTAACGGGGTCACATAAGGGAAATGTTTACAGTGACAGAATAGCTCTGTATTTTGATTGTGACAGTAGTCATATAATTTTGATAAAATTATGTAGAATTATATTCACACAGTATACCAATGTCGGTATCCTACGTTTGATACTGTGCTACTAGTATGTAAGATAATACCAATGGGGGAAATTAGGTGAAGAATATATGGGACCTTTTTGTATTGTTTTTATAATTTCCAATAAATCTATAATTAATTTAATGTATATATTCAGCCTGAACTCAAATCGCAGAAAATTCAAGGAATCGCTTCTAGTGAGGCTACTATGAACTTCATGTACTTGTGTCTTTTATTATTAGATTTTAGTTGTACATACCATTATTTTTTGTCTTCTTACTATATTGTCCCTTTTATTATTATTGAATGTTTCTATCTTTGTAGTATTTAGTGTGTGTGTGGATGTGTGTGTGTGTGTGTGTGTGTGTGTGTGTGTGTGTGTATGGGTGGTCTTTTTAAAAATCCTTTATCTTTCATTCTATTTGTGTCTTTGAATATAAAATGTGTTTCTGCAGCCAGTATTTACTGGATCTTGCTTCAAATCCAGTCTTGCATTCTCTGTCTTTTGATTTAAGCATTGAATCCATTTACATTTGAAGTAATCAATGTTATACTTGTATTTATAGCTTCCCTTTTGCTATTTATTTTGTATACATCTTATTTTATTTCTCTCTTCCTCTTCAATGTCTTATTCTGTGTTAACAAAACTTTTTGTATATCATTTAAATTTCTCTGCTAATTAATATTTTTCATTTAGTTTTTCTTTTCATTTGTTGCTGTTCTAGGTATTATACTATGCATCTTAATTCGTCTTCTCAGGTTACTACTAGCTCAATTTCATGTAAAATAAAGCAAATTTATTCCAACATAGCTGCTTCTTCTCCCTATTTTGGTCTATTATCATGACCATTTATATTAATTATAATATATATATATATATAAATATATATATATAATGAATTATACAATATAGTGTTATAATTGTTGATTTCGACAATCTCATGATTTTAAATTAAATCAAGAGAAGGTAAAGAAAAAATACATATTTATGCAGTCATATATATATATTTATCAACTTTGGTTATTTTTATTTCTTTCTACGTTATTGAGTATGATGTCATTTTCTTTCAGCATGAAAGATATACTCTACTATTTCTTTTAAGGCAGGTCTACTAGAAACACTTTTACTTTTTTTTTTAAATTTGGAATGTTTTATTTTCCCATTCATTTTAAAAGATTGCTTTATAAAATATAGACTTCCTGGTTGACAGTTTTTCTTTCAGTATGTATGGCTATGACTTTTGATAGTTAAACTGATGATCTTTCAATTTTACATTGGTGTGAAAGTGATGCACATTCTGTAGAAACTATACTTAAAATTTTAAAATTTGATCTTTTTCTATATCTAGTTCTATGACCCTCTCATTTCCTGTCCTCTCATTGGAACTATTTTAAACCTAGGTAGAATTTAATAATTACAAACTGTGAATTTATACTTTAAATTTAACTGTTATTTTCTCTGTGAATGGAGATGCACAAAAGTGTGATGATATCCAATTATCAGGTTAAATAAAAATCATAATTGCAGTTGTGCCTTTTTTTGCATTTGCATTGGAAAATAATCTTTTTTACACAAGTAACAGGTTTTAGCTACAAGATCTAACTATATTTATATTTATTTAAATTATTCTTGAATTCCCTTGGAGGCATTGATCACCATTTTACAGATGAAGAAACTATGGCTGAGAAAAGGACAGGCATGTAAAAACTGATGTGATGCAGAGCATAAACCCAGCTGGTCTGACCCTCAAGATCATGTTCACATGGTATGTGACTATGTGTTTTGGAAATTCGTGGTATTGTTTCTAACTGGGAGTAATATAATTTTTAGAGGTGAGACTTTTTCATTTCCCTTTTTCCTTTCCTGTTGAACTTGTAGCATTGCTCCTGAGACTGATAAAATGAATCCACTCATTGCAGTTTTAGCCTCTTCTACTCTGGAACAACTTCCCTGGGGCAGAGTGGTAATTGCTTTTACATACCTTATAGCTCTCTTGCTTTACTTGAGAAGACAAAGTGTATAAACACAATTGCTTTACAGTCACTTAAATACAGGTAATCTTTCCTTTGCCTTCTAAGTATTGGAAATGCTTAGGTAAACATCTGTTATGGTTTAGATATAAGGTGTCCCTCCCAAACTCATATGTGAGACAATGCAAGAAAGTTTAGAGGTGAAATGATAGGGTTATGAAAACCTTAACCCAATCAGTGCATTAATCCATTTGAATGGATTAACTGGGTGGTAGCTGTAGCCAGGTAGTGTGTGGCTGAAATAGGTAGTTTCCTGGGGCTTGCCTTTGGGATATATATATTTTGTCCTTGGTGCAAGGAGCTTATTCAGCTTCCTGGTGTCAGGTCTTGAACTGTATATGTCTTCCAAAACACCCTTCTGTCATGATGTTCTGCCTCACTTTGGGCCCAGATCTGGCCACTATGGAATGAGGTCTCTGAAACTATGAGTGACAAATAAACTTTTTCTTCTCTAAAATTGTTATTGTCAGGTCTATCACTCACAACGGTAAAAAAGCCGACTAAAACACCTAAGATTTTAAACTTAGCTTCTTTAAAATTAGCAACTTTTAACTTTGATATGTTAGCCAGAATAATACTTCCAAATTCAACATGTTGTCTATCGTCTTTAATACATGCAGAATATGTGGTGATAGTATGGAGTATGAAAGTAACCCATATTTTTTTCCACTGCTGAAAATCTCTGTGATCAACAAAGATGTTATATACTATTTTTAAGTTTCATTTATTTCTTCCCAGAGTACAATTCCCTTTTAAAGATCACACGTGGGTTCTATACTGGAAAATACCCATATTGAATTTGAGTAACACTTCAGTTAGATGAGAGGATACTTACTTGTTTAAATTCACTTTTTTTTTTTGTCTGAGAATACCTATGAAGAGTGAAAAGTGTGTCCCCTGCCCTCTGGGATGAAGAAGGCCAGATGTACTGAGAATGCTAATGTTTATCTTTTGAGAACAAATGTGGCCCAAATCATTTTAATCTTTGTTTTTAATATAGTTCTCGTTGGTTGTTTATTGTTAGCTGATGGAAGAAGATGCAAGGAAGAGGAGGAAATTAATTATTTATATGGATAACAACAGAACATGTGAGATGTGGATATTGGTCAAGATGAAACAGTTTTCTTAACAGATTAATACAATTTAGGCAAAGATAAGACACGTGTACACATACACATTAGTTGTTTATAGGGAATTGGTTATGAGATAAATCTCACCTTTGAGACTGATTCTGAATCCCAGGGGACCAGAGGAACATACATGTAGCTATACAAACTGCTCTCAATGAAAAAATGAGAAAAAAAAAGGCATAAGAGAAATTCATTTTTTCCTGACTGGTTTTCTGACCTTAAATCAAATTTATCTTTTTGCCAGAGGTTATTTTGCCAATAGCTTTATTCATTCTTAGGAGGCTCAGCATTTGAATATGTCAGAGCATCACTTTGCACTCACTGTGGCTCAGGAAGAAGGGTTGCTTATATAGAAAGAAGAAACCTCTAAGAAGGTTTTTGGCCCCTGAGGTTTGTCTACAAATACCCTATTATTGTGGATCACCTCAGGCTCCTGAGATGTGTTAATTTTCTAAAAAATCAGCTCCAAAGCTACCACATAAACTTCAGAATTCTCTGTTTCTGTCTGTCTTCTCACAGTTTCAATTGACTATTACATATGGACCCACAGAGTCTAGAATATAGTTTGGTGGTTTCTAATAATAAAGTGAAAGCAGATAATGGATGAATTAGGTCCTAAAGCAAAACCTATGTCCTGATGTGTGAATGCTTCTGTAACTTTTGGGAAAAACATAATTTTTTTCAGATTGCCTTTCCAGGGAATGGAATTTAAAAATGAGGCACTTAAGGACATTATTTCTTAAAAATGGTAGCAGTTAAATTCTCTGAAAAGATGGAAAAATTGAGAAAACTTTCAAAATGTGTAATACAATGTTCAGATTTGTAATTAGCCAGTGTAGGAATTGAAATACACAGATTTGAGGCCTTAGAAAATGAACAAGAGTGACTATGGGAAGATGAGTAGCCTTTAGAAATATCTCAGAAAGTAATATACTGATACGTAGTCCCAGAGTCCCCATGCAAAGTCCCAGTCATGAGGAATCTGAAGAGGAGATAAGCATTCCCAAATACCTTTTTGGAGGAAAAATAAAAATGAAATATTTTTTTTCTTTTTTATTTCATATTAGTGCAAAGCCTGCTAAATAGTAATAGCTAGTTGAGAAAATAAAGGAGTTAGAGTTGACATTAAGATATAATTTTTTTTATAAAGCTCTTTGGAATTCAGAATTGACTTGGTGGAATGTCAACAATTGTTTATGACCATATATAGCTGTGACAGTACATAAATAATACATGTTTGCTTCATTTTAGATCTATGAGCATGGGATGCTAGGATGATCTTAGAAATATTTACTCTTTCTCATTTGCAGTTATTTCAAGATTTTCTGACCAAAAAGGTGGAAGTCAACATTTCTCCTCATAAGGTTTATGCCATTGGCTATAATAAAAAGGTAGATTTTCTATATTCTGATTTATCTGGAGAGTTCATTAAAATTCTCAGATGAGCTTGCCTTTTCATCTATAAAATATGTTTTGATACTATGTAGTGACTATATCATTCCTACACTTTAGTGTATATGATAATTGTATATAAACATCAGGCAGACTTCAAATAGAAATTACTCTGAGCTTAAAACAGTGAAGCTGTTGGGCAAAACATAATTCTTTTCAAGGAAACCCCCACAGTTAGGGGTTTAGGATCTCAATGTATATTTTTGGTGGGTCACAATCCAATAATTTAATGCCATATTAGCTATACAAATAATGGTAAACTAAGAAACCAAATAGGACACATTCTAAGGATTAAATAACAGGAGGAAGCCATTGCTATCATGCATTAGTTATCTATAACTGTGTAACAAATTGCCTCAAACTTAATGCTTTAAAACAATAGAATATATATTTTTTATCTCTTACAGTTTTTGAGGATCAAGAATGTAGACATGGATTACATGGGTTCTCCTGACTCAATGTCTTTTTGGAGCTATTGACTAGGGCTATACCTCCCCAGTGGGTGCTTGACTGGGGTGAAGAATCCCTTTCCAAGCTTGCTTAGGTGATGGGTGGAGAGTTTTACTCCTTGTATATTTGTAGCATTATGTCATGGCAACTGGCTTCCCCAGAGCAAATTGTCTTTTAAGAGAATTAGTGAGAGATATGCTCAAAACAGAGCCCATTTTAAAAAAATTTCTGAAGTGATATTCCATCACTTCTGCCTTTGTCTGTCTATTTATTTTAAGTGAGTTGCTAGATGGAGCCAATACTTAAGGGAAAGGGAGTATACAAGGTATGCATAGTGGAGGTGAGCCTATTGGTTTTCTGGGGCTGTAAGAACAAAATATCACAAAATGAGTGGTTTAATAGAAAATTAATATCTTGATTCTAGAACCTAGCAGTTCAATATTAATGTGCTAGAAGAATTGGTTTCTTTTGGGTGGTGATGGAGAATCTGCTCCATGCCTTATGCTTAGCTTCAGGTGATTTGCTGACAATCTCTGACATTTCTTAATTTGTAGATGTACCCCTC
Organism: Callospermophilus lateralis; assembly: GCF_048772815.1. NCBI lineage: Eukaryota > Metazoa > Chordata > Mammalia > Rodentia > Sciuridae > Callospermophilus > Callospermophilus lateralis. The sequence continues at coordinate 70,395,443 of NC_135306.1, read as the reverse complement.
CATCTTTGCTTTCATTGTCACATGGTATTTTCCCTGTGGATACGTATGTATCTGTGTCCAGATTACCTCTTTTTATAAGGATGGGAGTCATACTGGATCAAGGTCCACCCTAATGACTTCATTGTGACTATACCTGTAAAGATCCTAATTAATACAAATAGGGTCACATTCACAGGCTCCGTGGGGATTAGGAAGTCAGAGTTTCAAACACCCACAGTTAGGGGTTTAGGATCTCAATATATCTTTTTGGTGGGTCACAATTCAACGCATAACCAGGAGCTGTGATAGAGGCCCACACAATTAGTGGAGGAGGCAGTATTAAAAATCCTAGCCGAAAGGTTACCCAAAGGAATGTAAGGTCATGGTAGGCTTTCTGGAAGGAGTCATAGAGAAGACTCAGCTGCTGCCAGAATTGCTATGTGAGCAGAGAGTGATTGGTTTTCTCTCTACCCTGGCCCCCCCAGAAGTATACAGTCCAATTTTCCCTTGCTGAAATTTAATCAATAAGGAAGCCTCTAAGAGTCTACCTCCTGCAAGACTGAACAGAGTAGGGGAAAGCCAAGCAACATACCTGAGGACAGATTGCCCCCATGACAGGAATATATGCATCCCATGAGATCTGCAGGGCAGAGTTCTAGGGTGCTGCAGTGAACTCACAGAGTACTACTGGGTATTTTAGTGTTGGGAGGTTAACAGAGTAATACTTGATATCTGTTGGAAATCACATGAAATTCTAGCTTGAGATAGTTCATGGGTTCCACATGATATTGTGCCACATTCCTTTCTGAGTTCTTGCAGATGCCATGTCCTAACTACTTTGATAAGTAGAATTGGAGCCATATCTCTGTCTAGAGGAGCTATAAAAAATTCCTGTCATTAAGTGCACTAAGAAAGTTTAAAATTAGTCTTTATTTATATTATTACCCACCACAGCCATATGTATAGATCATGCCCAAGGAAGTTAATTCTTCAATATCTTGGCAGCTAACTTCCTGCCTGTTATCATTCTCAATTTTACCTAAGTATTGCTGAAGTCAAGGTTGGGTCATGAGATTGTCCAGTTGGGATAATGCACTGAGGATAAAAGTCTTTCCTGAGAAATACAGATTAACTTTTGTTGGTCCTGGAAATCGGCACTTTCAGGGTTTGTGATTTATTTGCCAAGGCTGCTGTTTAAAAGGAGAAAACGTTTGGAGGAGTAGGTGTGTGTGTATGTTGGAGTTGGACTGAACAAGCTCTCAGCTCCTCACATACTGTGCATTTATGGACAGCAACAGTCTTTGCACCTGCTACTCCTCATTGCCAGTGCAGACTTCCTTCTCTGACCACCTGCCACTTCCACCAAGGGCTGATTTTCCCTCCAGGGCTTAGTCAAGGATGTACTTAGTCCAGAGTGTTTTTCTGTGTCTCTAAGCCTGGTTTGGTGGCCTTTCTATGTTTATAGCTGCTGGTGCCCTTCTGTGGACAGTGAACTGGACCACAAAGCATCTTTGTGTCTCTCTCTTGCTCACTGCTTTGTAAGCTCTATAAGGGAAAGAATTTTAGCTGTCATGTGGTACCTCTAGGATCTCTTGGCACATAGGCATTTAATAAGTATTTGAAAGATGATTGTCTGTTTAGGAATCAGATTAAAACAGAGAGGCCATGGCTTTCATTCCAGTGAGCCCAAGGCAGGTGCTTCCTTTGGTGACAAAATATTTTCTCTTATATTCCTCCAAGACACTACAACAGGAAATGCTACTTTAATAAGAAACCCAGTTTAATAAGATCCACATATTCACATTAGGACTCAAACATGCATAAAACTTTATTTATAGCAGATAATGGTACCCTTACTTGCCTTTTCAATGTTACTCAACAATTTCCTGTTTACAACTTAGTCTGTTCTGTGTTAACTCAATCTCTTTAGAGGGGGAAAAAAAGGCTTTTCTTTTTCATGAAGGGGTCAGTTTAGACTGACTGGGTTGGCTTAAGAGTCTTTTGCTATGAGAAAGAAAGAATATTCTGTGACCATCTTCTGACCCTTGGCTCCTGTTGTGGTGTAGATTATCTTTGTTGGTCACTGGGTGTCCTCTGTTGGCACCTGCCTGGTTACTGGGCATCATTTGGTAACCCAGTGATGTTTAGGTCCTGTTGTGCCTCTGATCCTGAGGGCCGTATGTTGTCCATCTCCATCATCTCAAACATGGGTCTCTCCTGTTTATTTCTGTCTCTAGAAAGCCCAAGAAAACTGCCTCTTCTGTGTCATCTCAGGGTGTGTGTCTCTGAGGCTCTCCTGGGTACAGGTCATTGTTATTACAGGGCACTGTCCCTGCATTACCAGGCTGAATGCCAGCCTCCCTGGGTGTTTTAGTTAGCTTTTTCACTGCTGAGACCAAAAGACCTGACAGAACAATATTAAAGGAGGCTTCAGTCCATAGACAGCTGACTCCATTGCTCTGGGCTTGAGATGAGTTAGAACATCATGTGGGAAGGGTGTGGAGGATGAACATGACAACCAGGAAGCAGAAGACTCAGATTGGCTCACTAGGGACAAAATATATGCCTCAAATACTCCCCCGGTGACTAACCTTCAGCTAACACCACGTTAACCTGTTCAAATGCACCAAGCCTTTGATTAGGTTATACCTCTTATAATGTAATATTTCACCTCTGAATGTTTTTGCATTTTCTCACACAGGAGCTTTTGGGGGATACCTCATATCTAAACCATAACAGATTACTCATGCTCTTTCTAGGATATGATATTCCCTGATAAGACAGGCTCAGCTGACTTCCATTATTATTCCACCAAGTCTCCTTGGGGCTCTTATTATTTCACATTCCCTAGAGCCAAAGTCCAGAGACATGAGGCATGGAGCCTGTCTTGGTGACTCAGGTAGCATGTTAACTCTGGTCCTGTATCCTCTGAACTCTTATTTACTCTATGACTTTATTTTATAAATTCTTCATGCTCACTGTCTTAAGTTTGGCTTTCATTTTTATTTTTCACAGTTCAAAATAAAACCCTCTTTTACCATTAGTGCACATCCCTAACTAATCAGAACCTTTTGGTTTTTGAAGGAGTGTTTTTACTCTGGGTATAAAAACATTTTATTTGAAACTCAAAGCCCAGCAATGACTTCTTTGTTAAGCAGTATCTGTTCTCCCCTTATTCAGGGAGGTAGGCCTAATGTTCATGGCTCAACTTCGCTGGCAGAAAGGATAACAGGTGAAGGCAGGAAGGGAAAGAAAGTCAATATCTAAAAATATTATTCTACCTTGGTTGTAGTAATAACATATGTAGCGGTTGTGTCATATTTATATAAAATTTTATAGTGCACAAAATGTGTTGGTGTATGTTAATGATGGTGATGGTTAAAAGCTCAAATCTTACACCTGGACTAGGCTAGCAGAGTGTTCTCAGGATGAGAGACTGATGGCTGGACAGTCCTACTTTCTGCAGTGTACTTCTTTGGCCTGCTGCAGAGAAAACACACACACACACACAAAAAAAAAAAAAAAAAAAAAAAAAAAACACCCTTAACAGCTCAATTTATCACCCAGTATACATTGAGTAAATGGGATGTTATTATAATTATACCAAATATAATGAAAAGATTTAAAAAATTGAAATATATTTTGATCATTTAACCTAAAGACCATAAAAGACATTTAAGGATGGATATTTTGGTAATATTGAAAAAGAGTATAAAACATGAAATTTATCTACAATTCTAAGATTTCTATCAAGCTTATAGTTAGGAGAAGAAGAAATCAGTCCAACTGAATATTTGAATGGTTTTAAGAGTTCGCCCAAGTATTTGAAACAAGTTCAAATATTGGAAGAGAGCAATGGAATGAGTTTAGAAATCTGAAACTGGAATTGAGTTTAGAATGCTAAATTGTATGTTTATGCATGTTGAAGATTGCATATAAATGCACAAATAAACAAATAAAAATTTGCAAGTGCTATGATTTAGATATTAAGTGTCCCCTCAAAGCTCATATGTGATACAATGCAAGAACACTCAGAGCTGAAATGATTGGGTTATGGGAGCCTTAACCCAATCAGTGAATTAATGTCCTTGTTGGGTTTAACTGAGTGGTAACTGAAGGCAGAATGTGGCTGGAGGAGATATATTATCAAGGATGTGTCTTTGGTGTATATATTTTATATCTGGCAAGTGAAGTCTCTCTTTTCTTCCTGATCATCATTCAAGTCTCTTCCCTCTGCCACACTCTTCTGCCACGATATTCTGCTTTACCTTGAGCCCCAAGGAATGAAGCCAGCTATCTATAGACTGAGACCTCTGAAACTGTGAGCCTCCAAATAGAGTTTTCCTCCTCTATAATTGTTTTTGTCAGGTTGACTAAAACACCAAGAAATCTTAGACAATATGTAGAGGTGGAAAATAACTTTATAATCTGAACTGGAAATTCAGAATCTATAAAATAAAATATATATATATAGATATAGATATAGATATAGATAGATAGATAGATAGATAGAGATCTACATATAGATATAGCATTAAAAGTTAGACCCAATTACAGTATTATACAAAATATTACAAAGTTAAGAAGTAAATGATGGATTAGAAAAAGTATGGGGAATACAAATGGCTAAGGATTTGCATACCTAATCATGCACGGAGCCCTTAAAACTTGAAAAAGATGAATAAAGCAGTAGAGAAATGGCAAGAGCATATACTCATGGAAAGTCAACATGCCATGTTAATTTGTTGATGTTAGGCTGACAAAATTAAACAGACATAGATGTACAAGACTGTCTTGTGGAACACAAACATAAATGAGTATTTTCATGCACTTGCAATGGGTTTGTTTACATTCATTTAGAAAGAGAAGTGACAATGCCTATTCAAATTAAAAGTAAAAAAAAAAGTCTGTTGACCTAGAAATTTTACTTACAGAAATATACCATAGAAATAAATAGTCAACTACAAATGGAAATAAATACAAGGATATTTATTTTATACTGTTAATGATGTTAAATAAATTATGACACATTCCCAGCATGGAAAGTTATGCATCTATTATGAGGAATGAATCAGAGTTATATTAGTCAGCTTGGAGGTATTTCCATGAAGCAGCATTGAGTAAGCAAACAAATATTTGGAGAAGTATATAATATTAACAAATTTGTATAAACAGTAACAACTCTCTCATATAAATGTCTGTAAATGTGTGCATGTGATTCCAGAGAGATGCAGTAATTTTTAACATGGGTTACCTGGGGGTGAGGGTAATAGGGCTGAGGGCAAAAGAAACATGATGGATAGAAAGCAAGGGAAAAATATATGGACTGAAAAGTAGATGCACAGGTGCCAGTTGCCAAATAAGAATATACACATACTTAGACATACACATTCAAATTAGGAGAGAATGGATAAATTTAGTTGATGTATACTGACCTATATGAATGGCCTATGATATTTAGTCAAGTTTATATGCAGAGACATTTGTGTAGTATGATTCTAATTTTATTAAAATAAGTACTCACCTAAATATCAACATAGATGTTTATGTATCTATGTCTTACAGTTATACACACACATAATTTAAGGGTGTAGAAATGTGCAAAACAGACTGAATTTGCATTCTTTAGGCAGTGGGCATGAAACAGGGACAGGATGATATGTTAATTTTTTTTGTTATATATTTCTTACTTATTTGCTAAGCTTGTATTAATTTTGTAATTTATATTACCCTAAATAAGTTGAAATAATATTACCTTGTATGTGTATGACTTTTAGATTCCATAAATGTGTTGACTCAATAAAACAATACACCAAATCCTGGTCTGTAGCCAACATGATTTAAGCCAAACTATGATCTTATTCTGAAGGGAAACTTACTTTTCTTATGTTAAGCAATTTGAAGACGCCATTAGCCTGCACATATTCCCATCTGCTTCTCATCAACAGCCCAAGTTGTTATTAACCCCCTTTTTACATATGTGGGAGAAGAAATTGGAGAGCTTCAGTGACTTGCCAAAGGTTCAAAATCTACTTCTGTATCTCAAATAGCAGTGCTTTTATTATATCACAAGTGCTGCTAAGCAAGTGTTTTTCTATCTTTCCAAAACCCCAACATGCCTCCATGGATGAGTGTGGATGGGTACAAAACTGTTCATACCACACAGTGACATTTCCCTCTCTGGTTGCCAAAGTGCCATTTATTCATTCCTATCTCAGATGCCCTCTTCTCTTCTTACTGCTTGGCTAAATGCTACCCATTTGTGAAAGTGCTTGGGTACCTCTGTTGCATGGCAGTGAAAGAAGACTCAGCCCTCTGAGCTGCCTTCTGTTTCAAGCAAAACAGCCCAATTCTTAGGTTAGACCATAGCCAATTTTTTTTTTTTGGCCTTAGTGCTAAAGAAATGAGCAAAGCAGATTATATATATATATATATATATATATATATATATATATATATATATATATATATATATATATATGATTTTATATATATATAAAATCTTACGGCCTCAGGCTACAGAAATGAAAAAATAGGAAAAGAACCAACATATAAGTTGCAGCCATTGGACAGACACTGTGGTGACTTGGTCTTCTAGCATAGGTTTAGAGGAAGTGCTGTGGCTATTTCACACCCATGCCTGTGCTTTTATTTCTTAAATTATACTTGTGGTATAGTTATTTAAGGCCTCAAATAATCCTATCCTCTTGATGCAGGCAAAACTTGCTGCATCAGAAAATGGCAGAAGTAATGGGATACTTAGTCCCAGGGCTGATTTGTATTATACATGAACAGAGAGATTTTCCTCCTGGCCTATGAAAAAAAAGCGCTCTCCCAGGTGTTATGAGAGGATCACATGGCCAGAAACTGTGGGTGGCTCTAGGAGCTAAGAATGGACCCCAGCTGACAGCCAGCAAAGAAGACAGGGACTTCAGTCTTACAACCCCAAAGAGCTAAATTCTGACAATGGTCACAGGAGTTTGGGCAAAGACCCTGAGCTCCAGAAAAGAATGCAAACAAGCCAACATCCTATTACAGCATCATGAGACCCTGAGCAGAACTAGATAGGCTGAGCCTGGATCTTCAGTCACAGAAACTGCGACATAAGAAATTAGTACAATTGTAATGTGCATCAAAATAGATGTTGTGGTGATTTGTAAGCAACAGTAGAAAATGAATAGAACACATCGCAAGTACAAAGTATGACATCATGGAAAGAACACAGCTCTAGAGCCCAGACAAGCTGGGTTATTCTCTGTGTCCCAGTGAACTTTTTAGGTTTCATGCAGGTCAAAAGCCCTTTGAGCACCTCAGCCAGGGAAGACAGAGGAGTCCAGGAGGCTTTTTTCCCAGCTGCTCCACAGCATGAGACCAAGAGAGCAGATAAACAGCTTCTCACTGAGCTGGGTGACAGATTTTACTGGGATTTCATTTTGGACACCCAGAGCAGCTTGGGGACACAGAAGATTGGCTACAACAAAATAAAGAAGAAACTCTACCGCTGGCGCTGACACACGGTGGGCAAGGGAGCCAGATTAGGGAACTGCATTTCAGGTGGCACGGTGGCATGTCTTGGTACGGAGAAATCTGAGATCAAGGACGTGACTGGACTGATCCAGAGACTGTGCTGCAAAATATCCTCACGAGAGAAAGACACTGTGTGTTTCCCAGTTGTCTGCAGAGAGCCAAGACAGGAGCCATCTTGCCACTGGGCTATGGTGGCTAGTGGCTGTGGGGACCAGGAAATCTGAGCCGTGTTTGAAGACAGGACCTGGCCTGTACCACAAACTAGACTATGCCTAAGAGACCAGGAGAAAATAAGGCACAGAGAGCATTTTACCCAGGGGAACGTGGGTCAAGGAGTCTCCAGAGTCCAGTTCCCTCTCCAAAATTTGTTTCTGGTGGCTTGCAGGACCAGCTGGGGTGAGTGGGTGTGACCATGTGCTCAGAAACTGAGCCTGGGAGGTTGAGAAGGGCAGGGTGGTGGGAGGCCAGGGACTGACTCCTCCACCTTAGGAGCAGAACCTGGGGAATACTCCTGGGGTCGTCTCCCAGCATGGATCAGCAGCTGCCAGGTCCCCAGGGGGTGTACTTATTTAATTTCTCCAGACCAACTGCCACTCAAAGAAGCACCTGGGGCCTGCCTAGACCTAAGCCCTGCCTTCAGGAGCTAGCCTAAGGGAACTCATCTCATGGAACTCTACAGCGACCCCGCCTGAGAGTGGAGCAGACAAACTTACCCTTCCACTCTAAGATACTGTCAAGAAAGGAAGCCCAGGTGTCGGCTGCCAGCCATGGGCAGTGTGTGAGCTCTGCACATTTGAGTGTATGAGGGGACTGGACTGATGGTGCTGCCTGATTGGACTGTACAACATTTGTGTGCCTTGTTGCTAGCTCTGCCTTTGATCCCACGTGGGCAGCACCTGAGATAGGTGTGGCTTTCCAAGATGTCAGTCAATCTGCTGACCACAAGACATCACCAAACAACACCCGGAAACCCAATCCCTTGCTCATTTGGGTGGAACTTTCTCCAATGTCTTTCCCCCTAATAAAAACCAGGGTTGGGGCATGTTCTCTCTTTGCCTGCCTCTCTGACCTCCCTTGTGGGATCTGAGGTCGAGGAGCTGTCACTGAACCCCCCAAAAGACATTTTATGTCTCTCTGTGGTTATTTACTAGCCAGCCCAACTCACATGGAATGACCTTAACTGATTCAGTTGCCTGTTGTGGCACCCAGGAGTTTTGAACTCCAACTGGCTATTTGATGAAAAACAAATAGGAGAAAGGATTTGACACCCTATGGCCACTCCTTGTGTACTTAGTACATAACTCAAGAAGAAATGGAAAGAAAGACAGTTGGGAACAAACAATGAACATATATTTTTTTGACCACTGCAAAGGAAACATTTCATAATTTTTTGCATCAAACACCCCCAGTTTTCTTTTTTCTTTTGTTTGTGTACTGAATCATTCATGGACATTTATACATATACATATTTGTTTCTTCTTTCTCACTTCTAGCATTTTTTAAAGGCAGTTATTTTTCATGACTCTTTTTGAGGGCTGGGGTTTTTGATTAATACATTTTGGTTTGGTATTATATTGTTTTTCACTTGGCTGTTTTCCTTGATTCTCTTTCTCTATTATCTTTTTCCAACAGCCAAATTCTATTGTTCACTCTTTCATCCTTTTTTTAAACTTCTATTTTTTCTTCTCCTCCCTCATAATCATCACATCATACATCTCTCTGCATTCTTCCTGTTCACCTTTTGAAATTGCAAACTCTTGAAAATTTACTGATGGCAATTGCTGATCATACCATTTCAATGTGCCAATTAACACTGTAGGTGTTATAGTAGGAACTAAGTGTTTAGTTTAATGCTGTGTATTGTTTGCATTATTTGTAGATATTATTTGTCTCTCCCTAAACTTTGAGGTACTGGAAACTTTCAGGGCTACTGTAAGTTCATTGGGTAGATACCCTGCTGCTTCAGATCCATACTGACAGATGGGTAAATGCAAACAATATGAAAAAACAAGGTAACAAACCACTCCAAGCACCAAAATGCCTCAATAACAGACTCCATTGACAGAAATGGAGGAAATGTCAGAGAAAGAATTCAGAAAGTTCATAGTCAAAATGATTTAAGAGGTAAAAAATGATGTAAGGAGTGAAATCAAAGAGAAAAATACAAGAGTTGAAAGATCATTTCAATAAAGAGATAGAGATTCTGAAGAACCAATTTGAAATCCTCAAAATGAAGGAATCCATTATCCAAATTAAAGATTTAATGGAAAGCATCACCAATAAACTGGACCACATGAAGGATAGAGTTTTAGGCAATGAAAACAAAGTATATAATCTTAAAAATAAAGCTCACCATGGAGAAAAGATGTTAAGAGATCAGAAATAGAATTTTCAAGAAATATGGGGTAATATTAAAAGGCCAAGTTTAAGATTCATTGGGATAGAGGAAGGCTCTGAAATACAAACTAAAGGAATGCACAATATTTTCAATAAAATAATATCAGAAAAATTTCCAAATGTTAAGAAAGAAATGGAAAATCAAATATAGGAGGCATACAGGAATCCAAATGTACAAATTTATAACAGACCCACTCCAAGGCACATCATTATGAAAATGCCAAACATAGAGAATAAGGATAGAATTTTAAAAGATGCTAGAGTAAAACTGGCCACATTTAAAGGTAAAGCAATCTGGATCTCTGCTGTTTTCTCAACCCAGACCCTAAAAGCTAGAAGGTCTTGAAGTACTATATGCCAAGCTCTAAAAGAAAATGAATGCCAACCAAGAATACTCTACTCAGCAAAATTAAGCTTTAGAATTGTTGATAAAATAAAAGCCTTTCATGATAAAAAAAGTTAAAAGAATTCACAACAAGAAAGCCTGCACTACAAAACATACATGATAAAATATTTTGTGAAGAAGAAACAAAACAAAAACAAAGATGAAAACTAGCAGATTGAGGCACTACACTAGAAGAACAGGCTATTAAAGGAGAATCAAATTTAACTTGAAAACTAGAAATAAATCAAAATGACAGAATAAAAGTCACCTCTCAGTAATAACATTGAATGTAAATAACTTAAACTCATCAATCAAAAGACATAGGCTGGAAGACTGTATTACAAAACAAGAACTAACAATATGCTGTCTCCAAGAGATTCACATCAGAGGCAAAGACATCCAAAGACTGAGGGTGAAAGTATGGGAAAAAGCATATCATTCACATGAATCTTCTAAACACAGCCCTAGGAAAAGAAGAACAAATCAACACCCAAATCAGTAGAAGACAGGAAAGAATTAAAATGAGAGGCAAAACAAATTAAATTGAGATTTTAAAAAAAAATTTTAAAAATCAACAAAACAAAAAGTTGGTTCTTCAAAAAAAAAAAAAAGAAAAAAATTGACAAACTCTTAGTCAAGCTAATGAAAAGAAAGAGGGAAAACTCAAATTCTTAAAATTTGTGATGAAAAAGGAAATATTACCATAGACACTGTCAAAGTACAGAGGGTAATCAGACTATTTTAAAAATTCATACTCTAAAAAATTAAAACATCATGAAGACATTGACAAATTCCTAGAGACATATGACTTACCCAAATTGAATCAGGAGGACATAGAAAATTTAAACATATCAATTTCATTTGAAATTGAAGATGCCATCAAAGCCTACCAACAAAGAAAAGCCCAGGAATAGATGGATTCTCAGCTTAGTTCTACCAGACCTTTAAAGAAGAACTAACACCAATCCTCCTCAAATTATTTCATGAAACAGAAAAGGAAGAAATCCTTCCAAATTTATTCTATGAAGCTAATATCACCCTGATACCAAAACCAGAGAAAGACACATAACAGGAAAAAAACTTCAGACCAATATACTTGAATGAACACAGATGCAGAAATTCTTAATAAAATACTGGCAAACCTCATACAAAAACACATTAAAGCCGGGTGTGGTGGCACATGCCTATAATCCCAGCAGCTCAGGAGGCTGAGGCAAGAGGAAGGTGAGTTGAAAGCCAGCCTCAGTAATTTAGTGAGACACTAAGCAACTCAGTGAGTCTCTAATAAAATACAAAATAGGGCTGGGCATATGGCTCAGTGGTTGAGTGCCCCTGAGAAGTTCAATCCCTGGTACCAAAACCAAACCAAAACAACAACAACACATTAAAAAGAGAGTGCACTATGATGAAATGGATTTCATTCCAGGGATATAAGTTTGGTTCAATATATAGAGATGAATTTATCACTTCAATACACTTAAAGACAAGAATTATCACATCAGTAGACTTAAAGACAAGAATCATATGAATATCTCAATAAATGCAGAAAAAGCCTTTGACATAATATATCATTTATTCATGATCAAAACACTTGAAAAATTAGGAATAGGAGGAACATAACTCAACATTGTAAAACTATATACGACAAAACCAAGGCCCCCATCATTCTAAATGGAGAAAAACTGAAAGCATTTTTTCTAAAAACTGGAACAAGATTGAGATGCCTCTTTCACCATTTTATTCAACATAGTCCTGGAAACTCTAGCCAGAGCATTAGAAGAAAGAAATAAAAGGGATAATGAAAAGGAAAAGAAGAGCTTATACTATCTCTATTTGTCGCTGACATGGTCCTATATTTAGAAGATCCAAAAAACTCCACCAGAAAATTTCTAGAACTCATGAATTAATTCAGCAAAGTAGCAGAATACAAAATTAACACCCATGAACCAGGCATTTTAATACACCAATGATGAATCAGCTGAAAGAGAAATTAGGGAAACTATTCACAGTAGCCTCACAAAAACAATTCTGAGGAATCAATCTGACAAAAAGGTGAAAGACCTCTGTAATGAAAACTATGGAACACTAAAGAAAGAAATTTGAGAAGACCTTAGAAGATGGAAAGTTCTTCCATGTTTCAGATAGGCAGAATTAATATTGTCAAAATGGCCATATTACCAAAAGCATTATCTGAATTTAATGTAATTATCATTAAAATTCCAATGATGTTCTTCATAGAAAAAGCAGTCACGAAATTATTTTGGAAAAATAAGAGGTCCAGTGTAGTGAAAGCAATCCTTAGTGAAAAAGTGAAGCAGGAGACATCTCAATATCAGACCTTAAATTTTACTACAGAGCGATAGTAACAAAACCAGCAAGGTATTGCCACCAAAACAGGCATGAAGACCAATGGAATAGAATAAAAGATACAGACACAAACCCACTTAAATACAGTTATTTCATACTAGACAAAGGCTCCATAAACATACATTGGAGAAAAGATAGCCTCTTCAACAATTGGTGCTGGGAAAACTGGAAATCCATATGTAGCAGAATGAAATTTAATCCCTATTTTTTACTCTGCAGGAAACTCCAATCAAAGTGGATCAAAGACCTACATATTAGACCAGAAACCCTGCACCTACCAGAAGAAAATATATGCCCAACACTACAACATGTCAGCTTAGGAAGACACTTACTCAATAAGACTAAGTGTAAGAAGTAAAATAAAAAGCAATAAATGGGGTGGTATCAAACTTAAAAGCTTCTTCTCAGCAAAGGAGAAATCAAGAACATGAAGAGAGAACCTACAGAATCTTTGCCACCGTACCTCTGATAGAGCATTAATCTCCAGGATATACAAAAAAATTAAAAAAGCTTAACACCATAAAAACAAATAGCCTAAAGAACTGAACAGACACTTCTAAGGGAAAAATCAATGATCAACAAATATATGCAAAAATGTTCAATGTTCAACATCTCTAGCAATTAAAGAAATGTGAATTAAAACTATATTGAAATTTCATCTCACTCCAACCAGAATGGCAATTATCAAGAATACAAGTAACAATAAATATTGACAAGGATGTGGGGAAAAGGGTTCATTATACATTGCTGGTAGGAATGCAAATTAGTACAACCACTCTGGAAAGCAGTATGGAGATTGTTGAACAAACATTTGACCCAGTTACCCCACTTCTTGGTTTTATCCAAAGGATTTAAAATTAGCATACTACAGTGATGCAGTCATATTCATGTTAATAGCAGCTCAATTAACAATAGCTAAGCTATGGAACTAACCTACCTGCCCTTCAACAGATGAATGGATAAAGAAAATGTGGAATATATACATCAGAGAATATTCACCCATAAAGAAGAGTGACCTTGTGACTTTTGCTGGTAAACGGATGGATCTGGAGACTATTATGCTAAAGGAAATAATCCATTCAGAAAAAACTAAAGGGTGGATGTTTTCTCTGCCAAGTGGAAGTGAACCCATGATAAGGGGGGCGGGGGGTAAAGGAAAAATAGAAGTTAGGATTAGATAAAGGGTGATAAAGAAAAGGGAAGAGGGATAAGAATAGGAGAGACAGTAGAAATAATTTGACATGATTTTCCTGTGTACATCTAGGAATTCACCACAATGAATCCCACCATCATTGCATCCACAAGCTTGGGGCCCCAATTGGAATAAGCTATATTCCGTGCATGTATAATTTTTTATCAAAATGGGCATTGTTTTCATGTATAACTAAAAATAACCAATAAAAAAATTTTTTAGGGGCTTTAGTAACCTGATATATGAAACCAGTTTCTCGTCAAGATCTCTTAAAGTTCTTGCTATTAACATTTGCTGGCTAATATTGATGTTAAATGCCACAGAATGTGTAGCTATATAGAATATAAGGTTTATTATTCTCAGATATTTTAAATTAGCCAGGTATTTCATTTATTTATTTTTGTAATTATTCTTCAACCTTCAAAAAAAAAAGTAAAAGTCCATTGAAATCAGCATTCTCAGATTTTGATTAAAGAAGCTCAGAAAGGTGTTAAAAATTACATAATGATCATCATCATTACCTGCTAGAAATTTCATTGTAAAAAAAGAGGAAACACAAATTTCACTTTCTGGAACATTTTTAGGATTGTGAATAGTGGACTGGGTGGGCTCCTACGTCTTCTTTTGGAGCATCATGCGATGTAGAAAAACAGCAAAATCTAGGCATCTCTGGAGAGGACCATGCACATCCCCCAGGTGAGATTTCTACGTCAGAAGCGGTGACTTCTTGTCACTCTCAGGAGGCTGGTGGTTCAGCTGGTCCACCTTAACAGTGCACACTCACAGATGCACAAACAGGTAAAGGCAACAACGATGAAGCCACCAACCACTTCCTTGTATTTTGTCACTATTCCGAAACATCATATTTCATATTTAGTGTAGTAATGAGACTTGGTGAGGCAAAGCCTCTTACTGCGCAGGGTAAATGGTATATTCCCTCCTGATCCCGCAAGGGCGCTGTAAACAAAAGAGACTTTGGCTATAAATAGGACCTTGGTCAGGAAACGTTTCATGCAAGTATTAATAATCAATGCACTACACAGACAGTGGAAGGTGAGGATTGGGATAATTATCCAGTGGAAGAAACAAAGAAGTGACTTCTTTTGCTTGAAGTGGCAGTTGGTGTGACCGATTGAAAGATTGGTTATTAATTTATTTTTCCACCTTTGTGGTGATTTAGCTCCACACTTGACACAGGGGTACTGGGCTGACTCTAGGAGTCAGTCTTTGGAGCACAGGAGTGAGCCATCATTTGCAAACTCACCACAGACTGGAAGCAAAGCTAGAAGACAGAGCTGCCAAAGCCAATCACGGCAACCTGTGGCAGGCTCCCCTGCCTGGCTGTCTCACTCACTGCCCTTGGAGTGGCTTCCCTCCCCCTCAGTCCTCCTAGACGGTTGCTGTGGCTGGCTGCAGCTCTCCCCGCACCTGTCGCACCTCCGGGTTTTGGCAGAATGAAGTGAAGAGACAGCTGGAGTCATTATAGTTCATCTATTTGAAGATTGCCCAAATGAAAAACAAACAAACAAATCTGGTGAGTTTCATGTTTCTTTTAAGTGTACAGAAATGCAGCTGCTGAATTGTGTAGGAGATCAAAGGGGCCTTTTAAATTCAGGGCACCAAAGTGTTCTTCCTGGCTTGATCCCTGATGGAGATTCGTTAGCAAACTTTAGAAGGAAGTTGTGGAAGAGGATTAGGTCTATTAAACTGGTTTGAATTGTGAAAAGTTTTTTGTGAAGCTCATTAAGTGTCCTTATTGCTGATCTCTGTGGAGAATGTGACAGGGTGAGCCCTGAGGTCTGGTGACAGGAGTCAAGTGCATAGTTGGAAAACATGCATTTAATAGGCAGAGTGATAAAATAATAGGAGTGATTGCCTATGAATTGTTAATTTCTTGAAGAAGAAACGTGTTCTCATTCATTCAATACTTTCAGTACTTTGAGTGAAATGAAATTGAGTCTTAGCTCCCAATTTGAAGTTATCTCTTGAAATATTAAGGTACTATATAGTTCAAGTAACTGGCATATTATTTTCTATGTGTGTTGCAGTATGTTAAATAGCCTAAACTCCAGTTGATTGGGGCAAAAAAAAAAAAATGTGTACTTATTATTTTCTATTAGTGCCTTAGCAGTTGGTTGCTAATTTTCATAACATTTTTATTCATAAAAGAATGTAAAATTACTTTTAGTGAATTGCAATAGAAAAAGTAAATTATAGTATTTCAATATTAAAATTTTTCTGAGCATTTAAAAAGTGTAAACATTTTATTATTTAAAATTATAGTTTTGGTTTTATTTCGATTCAAATTGGTTATTGAGCTGGCTTACAAATGATTTGCATTTTAAAGTTATTTAAAAAAATCTGACATGCTTTAAAATGACTTCTTGATCCATCTCCTATAATTAGAAGCAGGAATTTTTAAAATGCTATATGGATAGAACAAACAAAGCAAATATGTCCTATGATACATTTGTTATTGTTCATAATATTTGTATATCTGATAAAATCTATCTTGCCTTAATACAAGATTTTTTCTATGTGTTTTCCAATCTCAGTTACTTTTGATTAATTTTTTTCCTAGCTAAAAATCACATATTAAAATTAATATTCACCTGTTATTGTTTTAATCCACAAACTTCACTGAAAACTATTTAATAGCTAGTTATTTGATTGAATTTTTTTTTTTTTTTTTTTTTTTTTGCCAGTGCTAAGGGACTTAAAGTGGGGAGGAAAAGTGAGTGTGAAAGAAGCCTGGAATTAAAAATGTATAAAGGTTAAACATCAAACACTCGCAACTGTTATAATAATTCTAAATCACAGCTGACCATGGATATTGATCTTTCCTCCAATAAATCCTAACCTCCTCTGTGTATTTATTTCTTCTGTTGTCATAATTTCCATATTTTTAGTCTCTGGGATGTTAGCTCCATAAAAGGTAGGTTTGAGGACAGGACTCCTTAAAGGTAGGTTTTTACTTCAGATCCCTATCCATAGCTTATCAAATTCCATATGAGATGCTGGTTGGGGTACATGGTGTCTCCCTGTCTCAAGGTGGTCTTGTCAAATGACTGGGCTCTTGCATTGGCTGGTCTTCAAATGGAAGGCAATAGAATACTTATACCTATATAACTGAAAGAGAAAATTCTTATTTTTAAACTATGTGCCTAGAACTTTAAAATCATCTATATTCATTCATCAAAAAAGCCATTTTTATTTGCTCCCCCCCCCCAATTTGAAGGTCTGTTTATGAACATTTTAATTTGGTGGTAGGCATATAATTGGACCATCGGAAGGAAACTATGATTATCTAGTTTCTGCCTTCTATGTAAAATGCCCTTGATTTTCTTATGTTGCTATAAATTTAAGTTTTCCTTTTCTAATTTATGTTCTTAAAATAAAATCTTTGAATTTCTAAAATAAATCCTCTAACATTTTCAACTTAATTTCACTAAACATTTAACTGATATTTCTGTTTTATAAGATACATGGAAGTTAAAAAGGTTTTCAGGGTTGTTGCTTTTAAGTTCAAAGCAAAATATGTCTTATTTTTGAAAAAATATTTGAACATGAAATTTGTTCATTGTAGATAGAAAATACAAAAAAGTAAAAGGTGGTTATAAAAACAACTCAGTCTCAACAGACAGAGACAATTGTTAATATTGTGGTGTATTTATATGAAGTACATATAGTTTTAAAAAAATTGACTCATGTACAGATTTATTCTGCTTTCCCCCATAAAACATTTATTTCTAAGTACTCATGACTATTTTTAGTTACTACATAACATTGTATTAAATAGACATATCATAATTCTTTTAAATATTACCTAGTTGATATTTTAAAAGTTATTTTATATTAAATGGATACAAGATTTTCTTGGTACAATATGTTTTAAGGTATTGAAAGCACTGACTCTTCCTTGCTCCCCAAGTCTGGTTGTATTCTCTTTTCCAGAAAGGGATATCTCATTATGGAATGAATAGAGGAGCTTCTTTATGTGATTTCTATACTTTCATTTTAATTTTAATGATGAACATTGCAAACATCTTTTATTATAGCTAATGTTGACTGAGTTCTACAGAGATTCATTTAAAGACTTAATAGGCTATTGATACATCACGGGAACACCTTGTAAAGATTCTCCTTTGGAAATCATCTAGAACATTTTTTTTCTCTGAAGGGTACCTTTATACTTGTATATTTGCAAGCAAATAGGAATATTTGGCTTTATTAAAATTCTCAAGTTACTTTTGAAACTACTATAGTAGGAGTGTCACCTGAGGACTATGGTTTCAGGTGGGTTGTAAAATCAATAGGGGGTGATGGATTTTTAAAAAACTAATTATCAGCTACAAGTTTAAAATAGTATCTGGCTAGCAGTCCTCAACTCAACAGTTTCCACTTTAGGAAGATGTTTTAAACATAAACTGGTGCCAGCTATAGTGGTGGAACAGGCCTGTAATCCCAGCAACTCAGGAGATTGAGGCAGGAGGATCGCAAGTCGAGGCCAACTTCAGCAACTTAGCGAGACCCTAATCAAGTCAGTGAGACACTGTCTCAAAAAATAAAAAAGGGCTGGGGATGTGGCCCAGTGATTAAGCCCTGCTGGGTTCCATTCCCAGTACCAATTAAAAAAAAATCAACTTGTAATACTTCTAAAGTACTGGTACCATTACCTGTGAGAACTTTCACTGCACTAGAATACATCAGTGACCTAAGGTTCAGTGTGATTGAAAACAATAGGAAGAAATCCACCTTCCATCTTTCCTTATGTCTAACTCCTTATTTACAATCTTTCAGACTATATCCAAAAGAGAGCTGGATTTCCATTCCTTTACCTAATACTGCTTCTGAGGAGGCCCATGTACTGTTGGTCTACAGTTCTCCCAGATATCTGCATTCCTTTTAAGATTGTCAGATGTGGCAGACCACATAAATAACTATGGAGGAGGATGGAGGAATAACAGCTGCTGTGGTGGCCCCCACCCCTCAGTGAAGCTTTGCAGGTAAACATAGGGAGTGGCAGAACCTGGTAGCCCTGCAGATGAAGTCCAGGGAGTTCTTGCACGACATTGGTTCAATTAGGGATACCTGAGTTAGGACCATACAGTTGGAGCTCTTCCCCAAATAAGCAGAGCAGATGGGCTGTTTAAAAAAGAAAGTGTCCGCTGGGCACAGTGGTGCACACCTGTAATCCCAGAGGCAGGGAGGCTGAGGCAGGAGGACTGCAAGTTCAAAGCTAGCCTCAGCAAAAGTGAGGCACCAAGCAACTCCGTGAGACCCTGTCTCTAAATAAAATACAAATAGGTCTGGGGATGTGGCTCAGTGGTCTAGTGCCCCTGAGTTCAATCGGAAGGAAGGAAGGAAGGAAGGAAGGAAGGAAGGAAGGAAGGAAGGAAGGAAGGATGGGTTCTTTTGAAGTTGTATGTGTGTGTAGTGTGTGTGCACATGCACATGCCTCATACAAAGCTCCTGCATGTGCTAGTAGTGGCATTGTCTTTAGAGAGAGAGGAACTGGACAATGTAGTTGGAAAAGTACCAAGGCTGGTAGAACTGTGGTGTAAGTGTTACTAGGATCCTAGGAATTGGCACCTGAGCTGGGCAAATCTGTCTACCTCCCAGTAGCAGATCTGAGAAGGGGATGTGACCAACATGAGATGTGACTTAGAATAACCCAAGGGATCTTCTCATACCTCGCTGTCTGATAGCAAACCCCTGACTGAACTTTTAAAAACTGAAATCTAGTGCAATTCCATTAAATAGCAGATGTATTTAAAAAATTCTGGAAGGTAAACAAGCCATCTGACTATTCTCTGGATGGTGAGATTAAGGAGATTATAAAATGATTTTAACTGTAATAATTTTTTTAAATTTAAACAAATAATCTGAAGATAATATTTTAGTGATCAAAGATTATCTTTAAGAAAATAAAAGTGGCTAAAGCAGCTTGTCTTATATTTTGCACTAATAATGTAATTGATATCATGCTTGCCTCCCTCTTGACTTTTTCAAAGTCTGTCTACTAAAAGACAACAACAGTGCTGTTTCTCTTTTGACTGGAAGGCTTAGTGACAGTCACCTTTTGGGTTTGTCACACACTAGTTGCTCAGGCTCACTGGTGAGGGGAGAAGGATTGCATGGTCATTCAGATTTTCTTCCTTCCCAGAGCAGCAACACCAGAAGCCACACCTGAAACAACTCTTTTAATCTCAGCAATTTTCCCCGTTGGTCTGGCTAGAGAATGTGATTGTGCTGGGCAACCAGGGTTATGTGATCTGGTGGGCCAGATCCGATTAATGTTTTTAATAGTGTTTTCAAGATGTAACACACCCAGGGAGATTTGTTCCAGATGGATGCAGTACAAAATGAAAAATAAAATAAAACCCCCTCCAAGCACAATATTGTTCTAAATATTTCTTTGAGGCATCAGCAGGTTTTAAATCATTGGAAGATGGGCTGAAGGCATTCTCTACATCATTGTGCCTTTGTCAGTTATTTGAAATAAATTTCAGTTTTAAAGGCTTTTCTGAGTAGCTATATTCTCTACCTAGCCTTTGCAATCTCACCCATTATATTAAGAAAAAGGTACATGGCAAGTCATAATGTGAATAACAGAAACGTTTTAAGAGTGTTGTATGACATGTTCAATATTTTCTCTTGTGCATACAAATTCTTGCATGTGTTTGTGCATATGTGTATGCTTTGAATGGTTGAAAGCGATATAAAAGCTTTATTTGTAAACATTGTGAAATGTTTATGTAATTCAGCAATTCTACAGTGACAAGATGAAACAAATCCATCTGACTGAACATACATCAGTGGTTGGGATATTTAACAATATTAAATTGGGAAAATTTAAGTGTGTGGTAACTTCTGAAAGTTATTAGATTTCTTGTTTGATAGATATCCTGTAAAAGTAGAACTGAATTTCATATGGTCTTCAGAATCTGTTAACAAAAACTAATTTTAGGGGAGAATTTTTTGAAAGTAAATAACTGAGATTTAGTTCAGTAAATATACACATACAATGAGCTAGCAAGTTGGCTAATATCATCTTGGTCCGCTGGGTTTAACAACTAATTTTACAGTTTACAACCAAGAATATATCTTGGTCTACTCCATATCTAATGGTTATATTATTTTGATGTTGGAAAATCTAAAGATTTATCTTCAGGATATTTTCATTGTGAAAATAATTAAAAATCTAGGGTATTTCTTTTTGATTTTGCATTGATTTGAATTTTTTCTTTGAATTTAAGTTGTCCCATAGAGAGCAAAAAAGTCCTTAAACTCTCCCTTACAGTTTAGAAGGAAAAAAGTGTTCAGCATAATCAGAGGTATTAGGTGTTTGAGAAACAGAACCTTGTTTGGGAAATCAGTTTCATGTTTAGCCAGTCACCCAGAAAGCAGAAGATTAATTGTGTTGAGCAGGGACTAGAAGATGTGGTCTTTGCACTGGATCAGCTCATGAGAAAAATTGCACACCCATGCAAGATGAAAACTTCAGTCATATATTTAAGTGGTGCACACTAACAAACCGCAGGCAATTTATAACTGTCTTCTGCATTATTTAGCCCTACTTTTAGGTAATCAATAAGGCTGTTTGCATGAATTTGTTTTCTATTAGAGATTCCATATTCTGTAAAACAGAAGAAACATAACCCATTTCAAATGTCTAGGCCTTGGCCACCATCTTTGAGACTTTATTCCCAATTGAGACTTTTATATAAAGTCAGAACAACATTAACACAGCACATAGCATAAGCACCTTTGGCTAAATGCCATAGCTATTTGAGCTCAGTGGGAGTAGTTGTCATAATTGTTTTAGGTTATTCACAGTGGGAGAACAATTCGTTGACAGTGGCCAAGTATGGAGTAAGGTATGGAAAGCTGGGGTCCTCTGCAACCTGGTCCCTATCCCCAATTGTTGTTTCAAATGGCCATATTCTGCCTAACAGACACAGGTTTTGGGATTGCTGTTTCTTTACCTGGAAGTCCTGAAGCATCTCTTTGAAAGCAAACTTTGTAGATGTGCATCTATCCAAAGAGGTATTTGAAAACGATGATTCAGAAAACTAATAAATAGGGACTGTTTTAAGTTGTTTCAATCTGAATATGGTCACTAAAATAACAATTTAGTTTGGTTTTTAGTGAAAATATAACACAAGCCAAGAGTAACTTTTTCTATTGAACAAGTCTTCAAAGGACCAGAGAGAACTTCCCAACTTGGATTTTTAAAAAGATTGGAATTGTGTAAGATCCCAGGTGATGTATGGATTTGAGTTGGAAATTTTGAGGAAATGGTTATTTCCTCCTTTCTTGTATTCTTTGTTGGCTGGTTCCATTTCTGTTAGCCTCTTTGGATGGAGCACTTGTATATTGATTCATCAGCTTTCTCTGTAAACTCTGGGAGACTTTGCCAGTTCTAAATTGATAATTTGGCAAATGTACACTTTGCCAGTTCTAACTGACAATCTGGCAATGTACTGAAATGTTGTCACAGAAAGGCTGATATTTCACAGGCAAACTGTTTTCTGAGTGTCATTTGATCTGGTGATTTTTGAAGACATAATCCCTTTGGGATTATTAATTTACAGCAAATACTGTTGCATGTGTGTAGCATAATCTGCCAAACTATGGCTTCTGTTTTCTCCATGAAGACCTTGTGTTTTTCACCATTTGTTAGTCATGACTTTCCCATCTACAGAATTTATAACAAATTGGAAAGTTAAATTTGAGTAGGGGATTGGAACACGCTTTCATTTTTTTTTTTTTTTTTTTTTGCGGTGGGTGAGGTAAGGTGTCCATTTGGGCCGATTTAAATTTGTGTTCCATATATGCTTCCTCCTGCTCTTATTTCACTTTGCAACCTGTTCTATCAGTGTTTCTCACAGTGGGAGGAAAATCACAATGCTGGAGGTGGGAACTGGGCTGGCCTTTTCACCAGATCATCAGGTGGTCTTCATCATGGTCCGAAGTGTGTCCGGAGTCATCACTTCCTGTTTCCCATGCTGCAAAAGGTGGTTGAAAAATACCTCTCTATCATTCCCTCACTCCACACACACACAGAGTTTTGATTTTTTTAATTTGCATTTTGAACAAAAATTTCTTGTGGGAGAAATTAATGTGGATGATTAAAATTAGGTTATCTAGGAATTTAGTTTACCCAACATTGCCACAGGCTCATGCCGAGATGATGTCTACTATGATGTGTCTGCTACTCCTAAATGATCAATATAGGTATAATAGCTGTGGAGGTAAACAGTTTTTAGGACATTTCCTGAGTTTTATAAATAAGAGGTCAGTTGTTCAATATTACTATCAGTCATTGTCCTTAATATTGTCATTAGTGATGGCTATTTATGTTATGTTTTTGCAGCACTAGAGATCAAGCCCAGGCCCTTGTGCATGCTAGTCAGGTGATCTACCATTGGGCCACATGTTCAGCATTGAGCTAGGGGGTCTAAATGGTTTCTATGATGTAAGAATGATCTGACAGAGAGCTGAAAACTCATAGCGAAAAATCACAAATATGAAAACAAGTCAAGGCTAAAATATAAGCATATAATAGTTAGTCATTTGTGTCAGTAGTTTTTCAACTGAAATTTTGGTCATTTAAGTATTGGCCTAAGAGACTCTTCACAAGCCAAAGAGATGGTTAACTATATGAATATCCAAAAGGTAAACATAGCATATGCTATCTCGATACACTACTGAAGACAATAAAATGAGGTTAGTTATCTCAACAGGAGAGGCATAAACTACTAAAATCTGCTGGTTTGGGACTTTAAAATAATACATAAATTTATTAGTCAAATCGCTGACATGGCTTAAGGTACATGGATGTGGGAAGTGAGTGGTCTGAGAGGGACAGGGTTTAATAGGGTTCCAGAAGGGCAGACAAAGCATATAATTGTGAGGATTTTCTAAAATCCAATGCCTTGCAACTATGTGTAATCCCACAATTATGATACCATACATTGTTTAAAATACATAAATGGTAACACCAGAGCAGGGAGGCAGAGTTCTTTGCTTGAGGAAGTTCTGAGAGACTTTGGACAACTCATCAGTTCTTGCTTTAGCTACTTGTTGATACTTTGTACCTAAGAAATGTCAGCATGACATCATTGTTGTTGATCCATATGATAAATGATCTGGGAATCAGGTGTGTTTTTAGGTGATTTTTTTTCACTGGTTTGTGGAAAAATTTGTATTTAACTTTTGTCAGTGGCTTTTGGATATCTTGATTCTCTGTGTTCCCATCTGTAAATGCTGTATGTCAGTGAAATTAGTTTGGGGCTTTGATTAAATGTTTCAAAAAATGTTCTTTAACATGCTTTGTTGAAGTTTTAGAGAGTCAGGACTTTTAAGCAACTAGCTCTGGAAATGGTGTTGAATTAAGTTTTTGGAGAATGAGAAAGAATGTACAGAAGTACTTACATGATAGTGTGAGATTAAAAAGTAGAATAGACAACAGATATGTCTGCCAACAATATACCGTGTGTCTATGGAGGAGAGCTCGTGCTATTGAGGGGCTAGTTGATTGGGTTCCACTGGATTATTTTCCCTCATAATCATTTCTTCTTCTGTAACTAGAAAAACAGAATTCACAAACAGAAGATAAGGAAGATCTTACATTTTAAGTGAATAAATATGTGAAGTGTTTAGACTTTAATTGTTAACTGAAGAGTAACTCATTATGAGTTCCTCTCATTTCTTTTTGAACTATCAGATCATTTTGCTTTGCGAATGCCAGCCTTCTTTTTGTGATAGTGTGTGTTGCACAGTGAGAAATATAATGCATAATGAGAAGCAGGTTGGGGCCAGGTTGATGTTAGACCACACTGAAAGATTAGAGCAAACCTCCTGGAGGGGCATTTCCCCATGTGACTAAGGAAAGTTTGGGGTGAGTGGTCAAAGGGAGCCCTACATATTAATGAGAAACAACTTTAACATTTGCTTTCTAGCATGAATTTTAAAAATGACTTTTACTTAATGAATAATTTAAATTTATCAAGTTTTACTTTAAAAAGTAGAAAAACCTATGCTTTTATTAAGTACATCTGTTTAGAGTCATCCACATTTGCAATAGGGCACTTGCCATGTAATCTGAAGTGTGTGAATAAGACAGCCTGACCACCTAATACTGCTTTAGTTAGGTGTCTCTATCTCTGTTATCTATAACTATATCCATCTATATATTAGTATTTCTTGTGGGGGTACAAGGGATTGAAACTAAAGCCTCATATGTATTAGTTAAGAGCTTTGCCACCAAGCTACACCTCTAACTTAATGTTATTATATTAACATTGCAAATTGAATTTCAGTTTAAATCCTTCAGGGTGAGCACTAAAAAAAAAAAAGCTGTAGAGAAGTGATAAGAAATATCAGCATTAGTTTTCCTTAAAAGATAATGTATGAGGGTTGAAGTTGTAGCTCTGTGGTAAAGCACTTGCTTTGCACGCATGAGGCCCTGGGTTCAATCCTCAGCACCACATAGAATAAATAAATAAAAATAAAGATATTGTGTCCATCTACAACTAAATATATATATATATATATATATATATATATATATATATATATATATGTGTGTGTATATATAAATATATAGATATAGATATAGATAGATAATGTATGAAACTTATGGTTACAAAGACAGTAGAGGCCTCTGGAAAGCAGGAGACAGAAAATACCATTTAATGAACAAAATTCACACTAATAAGAACTTTATGATTAAATGTAGACCATTGGGTACTAAGAAACAAATTAAATCTCTTTCTTGAAAGTTAACAGTGGAACATAGTCAAACATCACCTGAGACACTTTCCTTCAAAGGCTGAGATTGCTAAGCACCTGTCAATCATTGGAACAACAATTCTATATTTATCAACGCTATGTAACACATACAGCTACAGGAAGAAGGCTGACATTCTCAAGGCAGAAAAGATCTAATACTTCAGCAAGAAATAAGTGACTTAGGATTATCCTATTCTTTGCTTGACTTTTGTGGCTGTCACTACTTTTAGTAAACTTTGCCTATCTAAATTATTTTTATTTTTATTAATTCTAATTTTAATTATTTTTTAAAAAAATTTATATATGACAGCGGAATGCATTACAATTCTTATTACACATGTAGAGCATAAGTTTTCATATCTCTGGTTCAAAGTATATTCACACCAATTTGTGTCTTCATACATGTACTTTGGATAATAATGTCCTTCACATTCTGCCATCATTTCTAATCCCATGCCCCCTCCCTTCTCCACCCAACCCTGCCCTATCTAGAGTTCCTCTATTCCTCCCATGCTCCCTCTCCCTATATAAATTATTTTTATTATTAGGAATGAAATTTCTAACCTACTTGACATTCACCAGAATTGAAGATAAATGATTGCTTTAGCATTATGCTTATAGAATCTGAACTTCCTGTCATTGACTTTAAATTGTAAGAATGACAACAAAATAATTTCCCCATAAGTGGTTTTATGCATAAATCTTTAAGTGTTTTAGCAATCAGGCCATAAAATAATTCAATTCTACTGTCTTTCTGAGTCATTGCTTTGTGGTGATTCTTTAAAGAATAGAATGAGTTGTGAGGCATCTTGTAGAAATATCTCTTTTGATTGGTGAGCAAAAAGTTGCTACATTGAACTTTTTACATGTGATTATTTGAGAGTAATAAGGTATACTAGTCATTTCTGGTCCCTTCTTATTTATATTTTATGTACAGTCAATCCATCTCACCATTTCACAGTAAATCTTTTCCTAGAAAATGTTGACCTTACCAGGTGCTGCCCAGAATTACTGTAATGTTGTTTCCCCAACTTATTCAGATAGCTGTGAATCTGCACATTAGAAAGTACTTTGTGGCACACAACATAGCAATAATAAAAGGAACTTAGAATAATTAAATATAGGGCTGGGACTGTGGCTCAGTGGTAGTGCACTTGCCTGGCATGTGTGAAGCACTGGGTTCGATTCTCAGCACCACATATGAATAAATAAAATAAAGGTCTATCAACAACTAAAAATATATTTAAAAAAAGAATAATTAAATATACATTTAGAATTCATTCAGACTTTGTCTCATACTAGATTCTCTTAAAATCAAACAGTAGCATTAACCAAAAGTTGAAGAAAATTTATAGGGGATGATTTAGTAAACTGTTTCTGTCATTTACCCATTGTTTTTATTTAAAAATTGGAGAAATTTTATATTGTTTGAAGATTCTTCCATCTCATTTTGTGAATACTAGTGTTTTGAACCATAGTTTGAAAACTATACTAGGGTACAGTGTGTCTCATCTGTGGATGTTTATTGGAATCATCTGAGTAATTGATAAGAATCATATCAATACCTGGGATTTATCCCAGATGGATATATTGATAACTCTTAAGTGTTTTCTTCAGGTGTTTATAGTTTTACAAAGTTCTCCAGGTATTTCCCAATGTACAGCCAAAGCTGAGAATATGATGACAGATAAAGTCATGGATAGACATTGAGGAAGAGTCAGTGGTAACTTTTTGTGATAGCAGAGCTGTTACTCATGGGGTGTGCTCTGGTTAGTTGTAACAACAACTCTGCTACACTGTTTTGACTCCTTCCAATTTATACACTCAGTTTTGTAACTCATAAGCCAAGCCCCCTGTTGGCTTATCATGTGCCTCAATGTCTTTAATACATGGGGAAAATTTACTTGTCTCTGGGTAGGGAATATTTCTTGGTGGACTGGCCATAGAGAGTGAAATCTAATTTAACTATTAGCATTTTGACACTTGACTGTAAGAATTTCTTTTTCCATCCATATGTTGGGAGTTAAGTCAGTCCCATATTTTTAATTGCACCTACTGCTCTGTATTGTTATGGTTTGCACCTTTGTTCTCCCTCTCCCTTCTGCATGACATCAGTAAGTACTAGTACATAAAGTTGCATTGCAGATGTGTTTGCTTTACAATTTTGTGGTCTGATCTACAGGTAGGGTCCAAATATTTTGTTCAAGGATTACAGAGACTCTACTTAGTCATTCCCAATCTTCCTTTTATTGGCTTCAACCCCAATTTTACATATACTTAAGTCCTTATACTACTGTCTGTATGTAAAGCAGATTTATCTAAATATTAACGACAGACTTTCCTTTCTAGATTTCAAAGTGCTATAGACTTTCTAATGTAAATATTGAAATAAGATCACATGAATTAAGTCTTTGGTACTTTAATTAACAAGCTATCTGGGGTTAAATTAAAGACATTTGAAATAGAACGTTTTGAAAAATTTGTTTGCTCTCCAGTAAAATCATCATTTTCAACCAACATGAAGGCGTAATGGTATTTTCATGTAAAACACAATTTTTCATTAATAATCAGAAGCAGTATAATTGTATAAATGCATGCATAAAATCAGAGAGTATGCCAAGAATTATCAGCAGACAATTTTCATTTATTACTTCTTTCTAATGTAAAATCAGTTACTGTGGTCTTTTTCTTTGAGCTGCAAATATAGTTTTGATTATATCTGGGGACTGCATTTTAGGTTCCTGAAAGCTTTCACACTGCAATGGTAAGAGCAGATGGAAGAAGGTGCTATAAAATTACAATGCAGTCTTGCAAATAGGTGTGAAGAATCAACCTCCTAAAATTTCACAGGCTTCTGTTTCTTATGTTTGCACCTGTGTGGTTGCTGCAATTTTATAATGTAACTAACATCCCTTCTTTGGAGGCAATCTTTATTTCTTTCAGGTTTCGTGTCTCTTTCCATAATGTTTTATCATGCGTCCTGCCTAGGAGACAGGGACAGACAGGAAGCCTGCCCATAAAGCAGAGGATACGAAGAGAGAGGGACCTAATGGACCTTAGAGGGACCTCAGCTTAAGTCAAGGCAGAAGGTGTTCCCTGGGTGCTGTAGGCCAAGGATGAGGAGTTAAATGTATTGAGAAAGAAAGCCAGGAGCAAAAATATATGCTCAATAATCAGTTCATTGATACTATAAACATTTGATTGGATGAGTGGGGTCTCCATGATGTACCAGAAGAAAAAAAAAAAAACAAAAAAACCCCCCACAGATTCTAATGTCTCTAACTTTCCTACCTGGAAAACAGATGACATCTTTCTGCAATCAATGCAGCCTTCAACTGGTAGCTTCAATTCTAAATATCCTTTCCATTCTTTGAGGAAAGCAAGTACATTGCTTGGGAAATTTTCAAGTTTTACTTCATTCTGTAGATATTCCTTTGCTTCAGGCTCTGCTTAAAAAAATTAAAAATGAATTTTACAATATGGTACCTAAAAATGAGGCAGTATAAAAGGAGAGTGACACTGTTTCCTTCAGGTTTTAGAAACATGTGGGTTTCATGTCCCTCCCTGATTCCATGTCAGGTTACCATATAGGCTTGTGCACATTATGTACCATGCAACTTTATAAATGTGAATGGCCACCCCTAGAATCATGCAGTGAATAACTTGGATAACTATACCTGGTATCTCAGCATATGTGACCTACTCTTCCTAAACAATACTTGAAGTTCATGAAATATGGGTCAATAATCATATATATGAAGGGCTGTTTTTGTTATTTAGTATCAAGCCCCAGTGGTATGTGCAGTTACTTAGAAGTTGTAACTGGACAATCATTCCCAGTGTGTCACTGGCTGTGACTAAGTTTTATGACCTCAGATCACTTAGTGAGAAGCAGTTGGTGAATTAACTTTCTCCCTCATGTCCCTCATGTGCTGATATCTTACATTAACCAATTTCAGTAACCCTCCTGAAGTATGTATTTCAGGGGATCTATGTTAAGTTTCTATTCTCCAGAGCAGTGTATCTCCAAATTGCTTTGTGTTAGGAATAATGGGGAGTATCTATAAATAATATAGATTTTTGGTTTTTATTTTATGTTTGAAGAATCAAAAATTCTAAGGTAGAGACTGGGGAGTTTTAAAAACCTGCTCTGGTGTATCATATTTTTTGTGATGTGGATTTTCCTAACTGTAAGATATTGCTGCAGCAGAGCATCTGCCAACTCCATTTCTGCACTACAAAAAGTCTGTAACTAAAGCCAAGGTGTTAGTTAGGCCAGGGGAACTTCTTACAGGGTCCTCAAGGTGTCTTTTGCAAATACTCCATTGTGCCATATGCTTAAATCTGTCCTATTTGAGTTAGAGCTATTCCAAAATACAGTCAAATTCTAGCTAATGAAGAGGCATTGCCTGGTGCCTGTCCACCTCACTTCAAAGACAGGGAGCATGCTCTTTTCAATGAAGCCAAAAGGAGCCATGTGCATGCTAAAGAAAGCTCTCAAGTTCTGCAACCCTTCTCTAGCTGTGGACCACTAGCCTGCACACCATTTCATGTTTCTGCTGGGGGAGAAGACAGTCAGGGAAGCTAACTCAATTTACCAGTAACACACAGCCAGCAAATCTCATGGTCAGAATACCTTTGCAGTTTTCTGGGATTTGAGCTTAATAATGTGTTTGCTCGCTCTTTCCTTCCTTCCTTCCTTCCTTCCTTCCTTCCTTCCTTCCTTCCTTCCTTCCTTCCTTCCTTTCTTCCTTCCTTCCTTCCTTCCTTCCTTCCTTCCTTTTATAACTACAGCGAGTCTCTATAGATTGCATGTTCGTTTGTGAGGAGGAGCTGGCAAGGGGTATGTGTATTCTGATCTGTTGATTGTTCTGTGGTCATGGGCAGGATGGGTGTTCTGGGGCGAGAATGGGTCTGTGGCAATGTGAGTAACAAGCTGGGATGGCTTTTAGGGTAATGTAAGACCACTCCTGGTCTGAAGTTGCTTTTTTGCTCTCCTCATCTCTTCTGGATTGATGTTTTAAACTGTGGCAAAGATGAAGGCATTCTAAACCAAGAGATGCTCAATAGGTTTGAACTCCCAGCATTTCTGCTCAGCCGGCCTCCATTTTGGTGATGGAGGAGGTTCTCTTAATACACAGGCACCTTCTTTTCCTGCACAGCATGCTGGTCGTGAGCCTTGATCTTGAGAGAGGTAGTCCACGTGGACTTTGGCAATGAACTTTGCCCAGAAGCAGTTGAAAAATAGATGTTTATGGAACGCCTTTTTAGTCATTTTAGGTAACACTGATGAGTGAATGGTATTTGGGTCTTTCAAGAACCTGTGATCCTTGGGTTCTGGTAAAAGTGTTAGGGTATTGTTTCATTGTAAGGATGACAACAACTAAATTTTTAAGTGCCCCTCCTAGGGATTATAAATAAATAATTTGTTATGGCATGTGCTTAGGTCACAGTTGTAACTTGTCTATAATTTTGGGTCTGTGTATAAAAGTTTCAGAGCAAAAGTTCTGGCCAGATAAAATAAAGTTCCACTGGGGTTCATACAAACAGTGGAGGTGCATGAAGGGTTTTATAGTCTTACTTAATATTCATATATGTTTTCCCTTAGAATTGATGGGTCTGAGGTCTGAGGTTTCCCTCTTTTATTTTCACGATTGCCTCTCTTCAGTTACCATCTTATTTTTCCTATAATTTTTCCTGAATGGAAGCACTATTAATAATTATAGAAGGCAACTGGTGTGAATCAAGACAGCTTTGGACAAAACCACCTGTATAGTCACCTTTCAATTCTCCTATTTTATAAAAGGAAGCCAAATGTCTACCAATTCCCAGATTTTACCATGATGACTGAACCTCAGTTAGATAGACATCTGGGTGCCAAACAAAGTGCAATTGAAAATGTATTGCTCACCAGGACCAGTGCCACACACCTTTAATCCCAGAGATCCTGGAGGGGCTGAGACAGGAGAATCACAAATTTAAAGCCAGTACTCAGCAACTTAGTGAGGCCGTGTCTCAAAAAATAAGAAGGGTTGGGGATGTAACTCAGGGGTAAGAGCACACCTGGGTTCAATTCCCAGTGCCAAACAAACAAACAGAAAGAGAAAATGCATAGCAACCTAAGGAATACTTAGTAATAGAAAGATAAGCAGGGTTCCCTTTCAGTAAGAACTAATGAAGGGGCTGGGGATGTGGCTCAAGCAGTAGCGCGCTCGCCTGGCATGCATGCGGCCTGGGTTCGATCCTCAGCACCACATACAAACAAAGATGTTGTGTCCGCCGAAAACTAAACAATAAACATTAAAAAAAATTTCTCTCTCTCTCTCTCAAAAGAAAAAAAAAAAGAACTAATGAAGGGACTGCACCTTGTATTAACCAGCATAAACTCCTGGTGAGACCCTGTAGCTTCTTGCTCCTTTCTATCTTAGAATTGAAATTAGAAGTGAGATGGTTGTCACAGAGATGTATATTAACATATTAGTTTAAAATGAAAAATGAAACCAGGCTTTTGGGGATGGAACATAAATCTAATTTAGTCGATGAGTTGACAACAAGTATCAGTGTTACAAATCAGGTTACATGACATATATCCTAAGTCACAAAAGTGAAGTTTTCAGCTGTGGGGTTTTGAAAAAAAAAGTTTTAAAGACCAACTATTTAAATTATATCTATTGCAACTATTATACATAATAAACACATGATATAATTTTAAGTGTTAATTTAAACATATGTGAGCGGTACATAGTTTTTCACAATTCTTTTGTCAAATCCTCTGACACCCATTTCTGCATTGAAGCAGTCATGGGGTTAACCCTCTTGGTCTCTGGTCTCACAGCCTTCGTGACTACCACAGCAGGTCCCACACATTTCCCAATGCCACCCTCACCCCAAACTATGTGGAACCATGGTGGATCCAGGAACTCTTCACATAGGTGAATCCTGTATTGGAGAAAAGCCTGAAAAGGAAATCTGGCTGCACTGATCTGGACACTTTGTTCATGATTGTGTCTGCAAGTGGACTGGAAATGTAAGACCAGTTTATTTTAAAGCCTATACACTTTAAAAAAATGCTATTTGGAAACCATGAGACAAATTTCTATTCAGAGAATAATGGAACTGACACCCAGTCCATGTTTGTCAATCCAATAAAATCTTTATTAGACCATCAATTTTTCCCCTTCTACCAAGCAGGCCACCATGTTGTTTTATTTTGTCAGTGAATCTCGATATAATGTTAGAGATGGAAGCAAAAAAAAGGTGATTGAGAAATTTCTTGAAGAAATTGGACATCAGTTCCACTGGTCAGTGTTGCTACAGGATGGGGCAGTTATAGGACAAGTTTTATTTCTGTAAAAGGAATAAAATAATGTTTATCCAAAAAGGAAATGATAATGGAAATGATCTCATTATCCTTCTTTGTAAAGATGTAACTCAAACTAGCTGAAGTGAGACTGGTAAATTTTCCCAGTTCTGGGAGCAGAAAGGATGAAATGAAAAAGAATATGTTCAGAAAAAGGGCCTGTTGCTTTGGAACAGGAGACAGTAAGGAGGATAAATGGGAGAACTTTCTATAGTAGCTCACTCACCTGTACAAAGGACTGTCATCAACAGTGGAATCACACAAATGTGGAGTTAGGCTTATTGGTGGACAAATAGAATAAGATTCTAATTCTTATTCTGCATTTCTGGATGGTTCTGAAAAATTCAGTTTTTTTCCCAAACAGCTCAGCAATATGACCATACCTGGACCTGTAGTACTTAACAGGAAGATTACAAAGTGGCCTTTTTTGTATTATTCTTAATTAGAAAATGGCATCTTACATATTTCACTCTGCTTGGCTTTAACGGGAGTGGCTCACCACACATGGAGACGATGCTCAGGCTGAAGAAGGCAACATTTGGAGCACTCTTGCAAGGCTGCAAGGTCTATAAAAAGCATCTTCCAGCATTGCTCTGTGCTGCTTGTATAAACTGTACTCATATCAGCAAATTAGCCTGTGAAATAGTTGACTCATGCCTAATTAAAGAATGTCTCTATATCCAAGATGAAAACAATTAAATGAGTAATTTACAAAATTATTTTTTAACATTTGACAGATCTAATTATGCCGACACTGCTACTGTAGGTAACCCAAGGCTGACTCCATTATAATTATAATGTACTTTACTTGGAGAGCCTTAACACACCGTGTCAGGCTTCACAGATTTTCTTTCTTTTGCTCGAAAACTAGTAATTTTTCACAAAAGTCCATAAAACCTCCTAAAATAACATACCATTAGCAGGCAGTCATGACAATAAGTTCATGTTACAAGACACAAATTACCAGTTTTTCTTGCTGTCAAGGTGTGAATAACATAAATGCTGTCATTCGATTGAAATAGATGAGCTTACAAATGAAAGATAGGCTGGCACGGTGGATGTCAATGTCTGTGTCGGATCTCTCCTTATTTGTTGATTTTTTTACCCAACTTTTTTGTTTGCAAATAATTCAACAGTTAATATTAATGGTTAGGATGAGATTTTAATATATATTTCATACAAGTCCTTAATAAACTGGAATATTAGTTCAACATACAACAGAGGGAAAAAAATCATAGAAGATTGGTTTAACCATGAGTCTTATTCCAGTTTTTCTTCCTATTTCTGCAGTCCTTATCCAATTTACACACTTATTTCATGGCTGGACTATTGTAATAGTATATTAAGTTGTCTGTCTTCCTTTGTGTCTCCTCCCTTTACTTCATTCCACCTCCTTAGATTAATTTTCTTTGAATGCTTTCTTGATATTAATACCATTTCAATGAATCAATAGCTCATTATATGAAGAGATGATGTGTGAACTACATAGTCTACCATTAAAAAGTAGCTACCATTTATTCAGTACTTTAACAGATACCAGGAGCTGTGTATGTACATTATGCTATTTAATCCTTGCAATAAAATTGTGAGGTAATATCTTTGTCCCTCTCTTATACATAATAAAAGACAAGCTCAGAAGAACTTGAGAAATATTCTTATGGTCGCACAGCTCATAAGTGGTAGAACTGGGATTTAAATCAGTCCTTCCTGATTCCAAAGTCCATTAGTTTAATTTCTAGCCTGGACTTCCTTCAAAGAGATTCTAAAATATTACTCCAATTTACTTCTTCACCTTATTGCCAATACTTTCCCATACCTAATAGCATTCTTTAGTAAGATTCTACCAGGTGCCAGTCTACATAGTTGGGTGAGGAACAGTTGGTCTTGGCCCTTTCGAAAACTGTAGATGTTTATGGAATTATGTCTATACTGCAGGAAACCTGATCAAATTCCTTTACCTTCCCCACAGCATTTTCTAATGCCTTCTTACCAGATCCTACTCTTCATTTGAGAACTATTTTATGTTATCCTAACTGGGAAGTCTTCCTAAACCACTCAAACCAATGATTTCTTCCTCCTCTGAACTTACAGCTCATACTCATTCACTATTTTTGAATGCTAAATCTGCCACCAATTAGCTGTGTGAACTTCAAAGAGTTACTTAACTTCTCTGAACTTCAGTTTCCTTATATATTGAGTGGGGATAATAATAGTATCTATCCCATAGAGTTATTGTGAGGATAAGATGAATCTGTTTACATAAAGACTCAGAACTGTGCATGGTATGTGGCAGGTATTGTGTTAACTAATATTACTACATTATTATCCTATGGTTTTACTTTTTTAAAAAAATCATGATTTTTTACATGATATTTCTGGTACAAATATATCTAATATTATTTACTTCTTGTATTATTATTTTAAATTGTTCATAGATTTCTTTGTAGTTCTGTGCTGCTTAACAGAGTTGCTTGTGCTAATTTCTCTCTGATCTTGTTCTTTGTAAGGGGATTTATTTGTAGAAGAAATGCACATAACAATGTTTTTATTTCTAATAGGATCATATGCTAAGGAGTAAAATGATGGTGATATAGTGAGATTCCAAATATCGGTCTGCTATTGTGATTTAGCTTGTTTCTTAGTTCTTGCTTTTTCATGTTTGTATATTTTACTCAGTGATATAAATAAATCCAACTATTTGGTGATCCCATAACTTCTTATTTGGGTATAATAAACTCACCTCATAAATGGAGACTAGACAGTGGAGTATATTAAGGAGGATTTTTGTACCTGAGCACATTCATTGTTACTAGGATCCTGAAGGTGTGGTTATATTTTGGAGTTTTTAACTCAGTTGCTTCAGGACAGCAGCTACAAAAATAATCTGATCATAGAAGTAACCACTTTTTGGGTCAAACAATACTTTGGGTCAAATGAAAGCTTGAAAAGTTTAAGGAAAATATGAAATATAATAATAAAAATGTCCAATAAACATTTTGTTCACGGACAGAATAATTGATTTCATGTATGATTTGTTTCTCATTTTCTAATGAAATCTAGGTGCCTGGGATAAATTCTGATCATGGATTTCTTCATGACTTAAGAAAATACAAATTCCTAAAAATGACTGGAACTCCCATTTAAAACTCTTTTTTTTTTTTTTTTTTTTTGCCTTGTGCACAAAAGAGTTCTTTGTGAATGCAGATACATGGTTGATGAAAGGATATACTTAAGCTGAAGAAAGAAAAATGAACATCAGGATTATATGGTTGGGGTAAAAAACTAATATAGGGCCTAGACACCCAGGGCCAAATATTTTGCTAGGTCTTTTGAATTTTATTTTGTTAGAGAATATTCAACAGATTTTTTTTTAATGGTAGCAGGTAATAAGGATCCCAAACATTTTAGTTTAAACAAAAATGTGTGCAAGCACAGAAAGTATGTCTTATTATGTACGTGAAAAATTAGACTGAGGTGCAATGGAATTCGGGGTGCAATCAATATTGGTGAGAATCAGTCTTAATTTGGCTTTCCTCTGTGTTGGCTTTATGTTCAAGAAAACTCTTTCCATGTAGATACAAAGATGGCTACTGGTTGATCTAGTCTAGGTTTAGTTTCTGCTAGGAGTTTCAGCAAAATCTAGCGGGGAACTCTGCTCAGCCCTACCTGGGCCTCCTGCTGATCCTTGAATAACCATTTTGCCTAGAGACGGGGAAGGTAATTTGATTGGTCAGTCTGGGTCACATGTTAGTCCTTTTTTCTAGTGGAAGCAAGGCTTTGTGATACAGAGGAAGAGAAATTTCCAAATGGGAAAACAATAATAAATACTCACCAGAGGAAAAAAAAAAGAAAGCATTAATCATATTCGGGACTAAGATACATAGAATGGTAAATATTTATTAAATAAGCAACAATAAAGCTTTAGTGTCTTTCTTCTTGACTTTTTGACTCTGTCCTTAAATTCACCTATTCTGGGAGGTTGATCACCCTTGATGTACATTCTAAGTGAAATTCCACGTTAGGCTTGATATAGTGGAACTGGTCTCTTAAAAAGGTGGGAGTAACCTAGGGAGCCCTGGGTATGGAATTCATCTACACAACATCAAATCCATCTTGCTCTTGGCCTCACCCCATATTCGGTAAGCCCTCACTTCACAGGTTCCTATTTTACTGCTTAATACTGGATTCATTTAGGAATGAATCCTTCTCCTATTCTCTATGGTGACACCAACCTGATCACTAGAAACTTCATGACCTCTTCTTTTTACTCTCCTTCTCCATTTAGTGAGTTTCTCCATGCCATTGTAACACTGGACCCCTGTTTATTACACCAGCTCTGCCAGGGACTGGATTTTCTTTCTGCAAACTCTCCTGACCACAAAATACTGTTCCTAATACTGTTTTTCTGATTTTTTTTCTCTGTGTTGCTCCCCATCTCACTGTAGAAACTTATTCCATTATCTTGTCCCTTGGACTCAACCATTTATTTAACCATTCAATTTTTTCATTTACTTAAATAAAAATGTTTTTTTTCCTTAATAAATATTAGTGTAATTCCATTAGGCACTCAGTTCTGAGTTAGAGTTGGAGAGAAAAAAATATAGATGAATTGTTCTTACCCTCAAATTTTTGAGTTTTGTGGTAAAAGACTGTCAAGTAATCCTCCAGGTATTAGGGAGCAGTATATGGGCACAATGGACAAAGGCCATATCTGAAAGGAGGGGAGGGTTGGGAAGGCTCCCTGTGGACACAGTCCTTGATTCTTAAATGCACAGTATTTAGCTGGGGAAGGAATTAGGATCTCTCCAAAAAAGGAAAACAGAGTCTGCAAAGGCTGAGAGAATGGAGCCTGCGCAGTACGGGGCTGTACGTATGGGAGATCATCAGCAGATGAGCAAACCCAGGTAGAGGATGGCTATTCCCAGGGGAATTCTAGTTCATAAAGGCATTTGGCCTTTTCCCTAATCAAGCTATCTCCTGCCTTTCCTTACTTGAAGGACACCTTGAGTCTTTATCTAATTTAAGAGTTTGGGCAAATGACAATTGAATTCTAGCTGTCTTTTGTGTAACAAACACATAGGCTTCAATACACCAGAACAGTTAGATTCTGTATCTTGCAATGATAGCCTTAAAAAAATATTCTGGGACATATTTCTTAAAAAAAGAAATTTTCTTTTCCTGAATTAGTTCTTCTGGACTTTCCTGATTCTGCAGAAGCTTCTGTCTTCAACTTAGTTGTATATACAACTGTAAAGTCCTGATAATATTTAGATCTCAGAAATGATGGAGCGGACACCCACCTCTTGGAGGCATCTAATGGTGAGGAAGGGCCACCCTAACCAAAAATAATTTCTCTGTCCTTGTGTCTGAAACCATGATTAGAATGATTTCATAAGGATCTTCTAGAATGAGGGTTGTCGTACTTTTTGGAAACAATAAGGCCATGTGACACCTAGGAAGCAAAAATCCCAACCTAAAGACACCTCAGAAGAGCTTTATCTGACAGATTCCAGGTAAGTTTTTATGAAGGCTAAGAACAATCAGGAGAAAAGAACACAGGGGGATTCTCATGTCTGTTAGCTTTCCCTACTACTCACCTCCAGAAGGAGGCCTACGGCCTGTAAGAATTCTGTTGGGTTTCAGATAACCAATTTTAGCTTGATTCATAGGTTTTATCAAAGTCAACAAAATTTAGAGAGAGAAGTAGTGTTTATGGGACATAAGGGAGAGGAAAATTTACCCTTAGAACATAGGAAAAGAGCTCACTATATATTCAGAGATTAAAAGGAGCTAGCAGCCAAAAGAAAAGCCCCCAGCTAATTGAGAGCTAGAACATCTAGCATGTTCTAGAATATGCTAGATGTAAACCAAGGGCCGAATATTCAAAGTTTATAATCCATACTTTCACTTTGTTTTTGAATGCCAAGTGTTTCAGGGAATGGGGGAGCCAAGTGGGGTGAAGGGTTTAGTGAACCCCACCACTTCTGAAAGCCTTGCATAACGTCTAGGTGGGGGTATATTGGCTGTTCGTTAATTCTGACTCTATCTGCTCCTAAACTCATGGCCAAGAGTTAGTTTGGCTTCATCTTTGTTTATTCAAGAGGCCTCATTTATAAAAAAAAAAAAAAAAATTGTTCTTAAAAATGTTTATATTAAAGAGAAATTTTGGGCCATGTGTTTATGAGTACCAGACCATCTCCTGTGCTCCAAACCTTCAGCCCCTCTGCACCCGTGAGTTCAGCAGGGCTGTTTCCCCCTGTGTTACAGTGCTACGGGAGGTGTGACGTGCAAATATATAAAAAATATACCTTACTAACCTAAAAGGTCTTCTCTGTTATTTTCAAAAAGATTCACTTCCAGGCAGTTCAATGGGACAACTCTTAAGGGAGCTTAACTTTGGAAAAGTATATTCAGGAGAAATGAATAAATATTGCCTGAGTGTCAAATAGGTATTGTGGAGACACTCCAAGAAGAAGGTCCTGGAATCTAACCCACACGATATTTCCATATTGGCCTTGTCTCTTTGGACTGACTTGAGGATTGAGGAATGTGATCTTAGGCAATTTTTGGATTGCTTTCTCTTTTGTTTTGCAATGATTGGACCTTTTCTGAAGGCTCTGTACAGTGTAGTTCATTTATACAGTTCTGAGTAAGCCTTTCCTATGCTGTTGTTCATGTCTGTGACCCTGCCAAAAAGAGCAGAGGCTTCAAATTAATTTTTCCTGCGCATAACATTTTGTATGTGTCCTGTCTTCATTTTCAGTTGTTGTGAGGTCACCAATTTTATTTTCCCTTTGGTATCTAATATTCTTGGACAGTTTTTCTCTGAGAGGCTCAGAGGGAACAGATGTTGTATAAACCTTTTCCCCCGCATGTTTTCCCACTTATATTTTCCTTTTAAAAGGAAAAAAAAAATAAAGGAGATCATTGTGTAAGGAACTTTTCTTTTAATAATGCCTAGAAACTGTGAAAACTCTCCCACCTCTATTAAGGCAGAGAAGACTTGGTTTTGAATGCAATTGTCAGTGAACTGCTCCAGCTGCTCGGACAAGTTTCTAATGAGATCCCTCATCCTAGATAGCACATATTAGCTACTAGTTTACTTATTTTTTAATTCCCTCATGTGGAGACCTTTTCAAACACATATTAAATTCCAGCAAAGTTTAACCAGTCCAGGAACAGATGTCAAAAATCTTAGCAAAAGATTTGGTTCAAAGACAAAGATAATTTCAGTATTTGTGAACTTTAATATCTGGATATTTTTTTCCAAGGGCATCTTCCAGTTTGCCAAGTCAAATGAGAAATCCACGTCATAGCTTTCTGTGTAAATTGTGTGCCCCCTCCCCTGCAAATGTTTGAAATAAGCTGAATAAACAGAACACAGTGGGTAACCTGGGGAGTGTTCTAATCAGAAATATTTTCACTCATGGGGTAAGGCT
The DNA here is from genome assembly GCF_048772815.1 of Callospermophilus lateralis. Classification (NCBI taxonomy): domain Eukaryota; kingdom Metazoa; phylum Chordata; class Mammalia; order Rodentia; family Sciuridae; genus Callospermophilus; species Callospermophilus lateralis. Next base: position 70,354,998 of record NC_135306.1, on the reverse strand, counting down.
TTACATAACCCACTAAGAGCTGTGATTTAAACCACCCATTGCAAGCAATAAAGCATTGAAATGAGGACATTTTTTAATCAGGTCTCCAGATCCATGTTTATTTTTGCTCTGGCGGCTGCTTATGTGCAGACACACACTTTACTTGTGTCTTGGTCAATGCATACAGATGTCAACCTGAATTCTCAGTTAATCTTTTCTATTAGTTTTTTTTCTTTTTGTCTTCCAAGTGTCAGAAAATAATATAAAAACAGAAGTGCATTAAGAGATATACAGAAAATAGAAATCTAGCCTCATGTGTCACATATTTCAATATGAGGTAGCTCCCTGCATCACACCACTGCACACAAGGGTCTAGTATCTTCTAAACAATAATTTGGTTCTACAGCAACAGCACAATGAGATGCATAAAAAAGAATTCTCTTTATTTAGCTATCTAAAGACATACTTTTATATTAAATAAACCTTTTACAAAGGTTGTATAATACATAGGCATAACAAATAAGTATAGTTTAGATCAGTAAGAAATCAGATATCTGTGTATTTACTAAGCAGCTTAAGAAACAGATTTTGAATACCAAGACCATTGAATGCCCTTCCCTTGATACTACACCTTGATATCTCTATACTTAGAGATAATAACTACCTTTGAAGTTATTATCATTTCTTGCTTTTCTTTAGAGCTTTACTTTATCTGTGTTTTCATAATTTTTGAGCATGCAGGTTTTGAACTTTATATAAATGGATTATAGTCTGCTTGTTTAACATTATGCTTGCAAGATCCATTTGTGTTAATGTCAATACCTTGTTATTTTCCTACTGCATAATATTCCAGAATGGGTAGGGGGGTGGAATAAGCCCTCACTTTTTATTCCGTTCCTCTCTTGTCCAGGGACATTTTGAGTTGGTCCTGATATTTTATTATTTTAGGTATCATTGCTAGAGATATTCCTACTCCATGTCCTCTGGTGCATATGAATAAGAGATTCTCTGAGGTATACATCTAGAAGTAGAATGACTCAATCTTAAGAGTATTGGAATTTTCAACTTTTCTTAAATTATTACTCTGAATTTGGTTTTTATTTAATTTTTTGAAAGTGCATATTCAGAAAATCAAACTTTTGAGTGAAAGTCCAATCTGTTGCTAATTTCTGTTTTATTTTTTCCCCTATATGTTTAAACAAAGGCTCTGACTTACAATTATAAGTCATCTGTGTGCATGGAGATGTTGTTGGTAGCACCTGTGTTTTCGTCTTTGCTCCCTGCTCTGATCATGTGCACGTAGATTAACCAAGATTCCTTTAGCTTCTTAGTGTAACTCCAGGTTCCTTTGCTTACTGCCCTTTAAAGCCTTTCTCACTTGTAACAGGTTGAGCAATTCTTCCCATCTGTAACTGTGGTGGCCACTGATGCTTTATCTGACTATAATCTTTTCTTCTTCTCAGAATAGTACTACTTCTTCCTCATTTTTTTAAAAATTTTTAGTTGTAGTTGGACACAATACCTTTATTTTATTTATTTTATTTTTATGTGGTGCTGAGGCTCAAACCTAGGGCCTCACATGTGCTAGGCAAGTGCTCTACCACTGAGCCACAATCCTAGCCCTATTCCTTCTTTTTAATTAAATATTTCTTTTTAAATTTTTTTTTCTTTTTTTATTTATTTCTTACATACATGACAATAGTGAAGTGCATTACATTCATAATTATTCATTCATAGCACAGTTTTTTGTAACTTTGTATATAAAGTATGTTCACACCAAATTATGCCATTATACATGAGCTCTCATGTTTTTTTGCATTCAATTCTTAATACACCTTTATACCACCATTTATCATATCTCTGTTTGTATATAAGGTATGTTGACACCAAATTCACATATTCATACATGTAATATTTCTTTAGGTTATGGTAAAATGCACATAAAATTAACCATCAGCCATTTTTGAAGTCCTTTTGAAACTGGCTTAAAATTTTCCTTAGTATAAGGTCCTCCAAGCTCATTGTGTTGTAGCATGTGTCAGAATCTCCTTCTGTTTTAAGGCTGAATAATATCTGATGGTATATATTTGTGCCACATTTTGTTTACTATTCATCTGTTAATGGACAGTTGGCTTGTTTCTACCTTTTAGCTATGGTGAGCCTTGCTGCTATGAACCTGAGTGTACAGTTCTTTCTTTGAAGCCCTGCTCTCCTCTCTTTTGGTTATATACCCAGAAGTGGGATTGTTGGCAGACTTCCTCTTCTTTGAGCAATGTTGCTCCTATCCCTTTTCCAACCAGCTGGTTCTGATGAGGGCTGCCAATCATACAAACATTTCTTTCCTTTCCACAGTTGACTGGCTGACAGGTGGACGTCTGATCCAAACTAGGCCAATAAGAATTCTCCCCTGCAAGTTTTCAGAGTGGAGTCAGAGGCCATAATTCAGTCTGCTCTGTGGAAGGAGCCATGAGGTTTAGGAGATTAATGGCTAGTTGTCCTGTCATGTGGCAAAGACCGTTCCCTGAGAAGACAAAATAAAATCATCTGGGCAAAAGGAAATTGAAATGAGAAATGAAAGGATCCTGACAAATACTTGCTTTCTTGTTCTTTCCAAAATATATAAGCCAATGCATTTCTTATTCCTCAGCCAATTTGAATAGGACTTCTATTTTTTTGTTCTCAATGTCCTGGCTAACATAGTATCATGATTATTCCTGCCTTGTGTTTTAGGTGAATTCTTCTTTATGTTGGCCAAGGAGCACTATTGAGTCCCACAATTCTGAAGGCTATGGTAATGGAATGAAAAGAAATATGGTGCCCTACATTCTTTGCTGAAATTGGCAGTAGGGAAGAATGAGAACATGAAACTCACAAAAATTAAACCTAAGAAGATGACTAAAGAGTACAGAGTTTTAAAAAAAAAGATTCTGATTCAATACAAGTTTTTTATGAAGAGGTTGACCTAGACTAAACCTAGGAAGTAGGACTAAATATACAGAGGTCTTTCATGAAATACAGAATAAAAAACAAAACATAAAATTCTATTAGGGAGCAGAATTTTCTGGGAGGGAAGATTTCTTCTAAACTCTGAGAGTGGCTGTGAACTATTTATGATTGGCCTTGGTCCTCCTCCCATAGATTAGAACATAAAGGAAGGGTTCTAGCCTCCCTGGTTTGGAAAAGAAATGTTTATGAGGGTCCTGACTAGTTCTTGGATTTGAGAGACAGAAACTTTCCCCACCTAGATGGGAAAAGAAGAAGAGAGAGAAGCAGAGCAAGAAAGAGGAAGATGAAAAGGAAAGGAAATTTACCAAAAGAATGAAGGTGTGTCTCAAAGAATCTACCTGAGGGCAAGATGCCCTGTTGGTCTCACAGAGCCCTGGGCTCCAGAGGGAACACCTAAGGAGTGAAAGTATTTATTTTCTTGTTGCCTCTCTCACTGGAACTTCTCTTTCTCCTGTATTCTACTTTATTCTTCTATTTTTATTAGTAGGTTTCCTCCACTCTCCATCATTCAGTTCTTGAGTATGGCAGCCTCTTCCCATGACTTACCATATCCTTAAAAATCCAGCCCTTAAGTTTTGGATGAATCTGGTTGGTCCAGTTTGGATCTCATGTCCACTCTGGGTCTAATCAGTGGTGCTCAGAACTTGTTGCCCATTCTGCAGGGAAAGGGCTACTGATGACCAAGAGGAGGAGGTGGGCACATTATCTAACAATGAAGTTAGAAGAAGTGATCCACTCATCTTGCAAGAATATTAATCCAAACCACATTGGACACTATATATGTGCTTTAGGACTCATTTACACAGTATGTAGCCTGAACTATCAACTTCCTCAGAGTTCTGCTTCCTGGGTTTTTTTTTTGTTTTTTTTTTAAACCCTTGTTTTAGTTGTAGCTCTTGATGCTGGCAAAGCCCTTGTCATGTTTCTTGGGGGCTTGTTTTTATTTTTCTCAGGTACCCAGATTTTATATATTTTATATATATATATATATATATATATATATATATATATATATATAAAATCTGGATATATGTGTGTGTGTGTGTGTGTGTGTGTGTGTGTGTAATCTGGGTAGCTGAGAAAAACAAAAACACACACACACACACACACACACATTCGTGATAAGGGTATCACCAGGATACCATGGAAGAGTATTAGTCATTGTCTACATGAGTGACTTGGGCTATGATTTCCTCATCTGTATGATGGGACTGATAGTACACACCTCACTTACTTACAAGGCAGTTACAAACTTGAAATCAAATATGGGGAGCAAAACTTATTAATAACCCTCAAAATAATTCCAAGAAAAGGTAATTAAACCTGGGGTTCTAAGTCCCTGTGTACATGACCTAGAGTGCCATCATGATTTGGGAGAATTAGAAAATTGATAAATGGTAAGGTTGTTAGAAGTAATTTATTACTAGTCATAAATATCCAACATTTATGAATTACTTTTTTTTAAAGGAGAGAGAGAGAGAGAGAGAGAGAGAGAGAGAGAGAGAGAGAATCTTTTTTTTTTTTTTTTTTGTAGATGGACACAACACAATGCCTTTATTTTTATGTGGTGCTGAGGATCGAACCCGGGTCCCACCCGTGCTAGGCGAATGCTTTACCTCTGAGCCACAATCCCAGCCCCTAGGAATTACTTTTTTAAAAAAAATATTTGGAGCAGGAATTGGATGTGGTGGTGTATGCCTCTAATCCCAGTAATTTGGGAGGCTCAGGCAGAAGGATTGCAAGCTCTAAGCCAGCCTCCACAACATAGTGAGGCCCTTAGCAGCTCAACAACACCCTGTCTCAAAATATAAAATAGAAAGTAGTAGGATTGTAGCTCGAGGGTAAAGTGCTCCTGGCTTCAGTCTCCAGTGTCTCCTCTTCCCCCAAATTGGGTATTCTCAAAGCATGTATATAATAATTTATCTGCACTTGTGTAATCAATTTGTTTGTATAATATGACAATAGAAATTGGAACTGCCTATAACTTTTAACACCTGTGGGAGTGCCTCACACCCTGTGCTTCATCTACCATGCATATCACAGCATAACATTAAAAACCAACCATTGCTGGACTATGAGCTGTGTGAGGCAAGACCTGTGTCTTGTTTGGGAGAATGACTAGCCCAGTACATATTGAGGTTCTCAATAATTACTGAAATAACTCAGAAGCTGACATTCTAAGGAACTGCAGGTAGTTTTGCTATTGATAGCTGAGGGAGGAATGCTCTGGGTAGAGAAGGCCTCCATTTTTATTTTTACAAAGTCATAGATTTGAGAATTTCATTCATATACCAAGTGGGGAGAACTATGGCTTTTGCTCACCTTTGTTTAAGAGAAAATATTATGCCCATGGTGTTTGTGGCTGATTTAAGGTGTTAGTCACAGTTGCTAAATTGTTCCTTTGAGGTTTTGGAAAGAGTTGGGAACACAGAGCCATTTATTTACTATGGAGCATCACATTATAAGGTGCTTCCTTTTATGTGCATTCTAAGCCATGAGAAATTTGTTTGATGCATTAAAGAAAGTAATTGATTTTTAAAAAAATACAAAAACCTCAGTGTAGAAGATGGTTCTGAGAAAAGGGTGTTCTTTTGTTTTAATGAAAAAGGAAGAAAAAAGAAAAATAAAACTAAAAATTTATCAAATTATCCTGGTAAAATTTCTTTGGGAAAGAAATTTGAGAGTCTCTGAGCTATAGAAGATGCAAAGCAACTAAAGGATCAGAAAATGAGATAAAGGGCTATAATCAACTACTTTGGTTTTCAAATATTATTTCAGTTTTTAAAAGTTGGTAACAAGTATTACAGTGATTTTGTATGGTGCTAGCAGAGTGGGTGTTGGAGAAGAGAACAATTGCTCCTTTGAGGGAGCTTGTTGGGTGCTTGCCTCCTGCAGCTAGATTTTTCTATTTAAGAGAGCCATCTGCTTCATTAAACTTTCCAGGATCAGGCATTATCTACAGGGAGTTCCACAGCATCTTAAAACTGAGAACTGCAGCAAAGTGTTAAGTTAATGCCAGAAAACCAGATGTGAACCAGATTGTCAAGTTCTTTTTCCCTTTCAGAACCAAAGAATTCAAGTGAGGCTGAATTAATGCAAATGTCAGACAACCCTTTGGGTTGGACTTTGGAGTCGGCCCTGATCTCTTATGGTCACTGTTCATGAAGACCCTCCGAAGTCAGTTGAAGGGAGCTCTGTTTGTGGTTTTAAAAGCTCCATAAACAAAGGAGTGTATGGGGGAGAAATTTTGGCCTTCTCTACTCCCTGTGCACATTCCATACTGAAAAAATTACACACACTACATGCTAGGGAATTCAATAGCTGTTCCCAGTGCTGTCTTCTTAATCCAACATGCATTTATTCACATATTGGATGGGTTTGCATTTCTGATTGTTCCCTACAGCCTGTTGATGTAAAAAAAAAAAAAAAAAGAAGAAAGAAAAGAAAAGAAAAAGAAAAAAGAAAAAATGGAGTGAAGGAAAAAATTTGCAATGTTAACTGAAAATGAAAAAGGCTCCTTCCCATGTCCCCCACGTGCTGACATTTGAATATTTGAATTATGTGGACTGTGGCTCTCAGTAGAGATTTGGAGGTACAAAGAAAGGTATGTTTCTAGAAAGAAGTGCTGAAGGAGGAATGCTCTGGGGAGAGAAGGCCTCCATTTTTGTTTTGACAAAGTGCTAATTTATATTCTGGGATTAGGGAATTCAGAGGTTCTCCCTGTGGCTATCAAACAAGGCAACATTCAGTGTTTTTAGGGACTCGGTGCATTTTCTTCTCTTCACTTCCTTTTAAATCAAATCAGATCAAATCAACCACGCAACTATATAACTACGAAACAACAAAAACCAATCCTTTCTTATCTGACATTTAGAAAGTGAATGTTTTAGGTGGAAACCGCTGTAGTTATAGTTAATTATTATTCTTCCATTTTATGAGACTAAAGCAAGGAAAACCTTTTATTTATTGGTTTAATTTTTCTAGCATGCATAACTTTTCTTCTTCTTCTTCTTCTTTTTTTTTTAGTCATGTTTGTGAAAGTCTGAATTTTAACAGCCTTAAATGGATCAAAAATAAACTGGTCTCTTGCCATGCCTGATGTAAAGGTGTTCCAAGAGTACATCTAAATGGCTGGATTCTCCTTTTAGATCCACAGATGGGTTATCATCATAGCAAGCAAGAAATCATGACCTCTCCTGTGATGAGGGCATGATTTTGCTTTTGTGATTTGCTGTTGTATGTGGAAAATATCCTTCAGATACTTGTACTTTCTATGAGTGAAGGTATTTCAGTTTATTTGCTCATTTCTGTGAGTAGAATTATAAATACTTGGGTTGAAATAGTATTGTCCTAGTTGGTTCCAATAACAAAAAGTGTCACTAGTATCACACATCCCATAAGATGCGTAGGGTCAGGGATATTTCATTTAACAGTGTCCTTTATTCTACTAAAACTTTAATTTTAATTGACACATAATAATTGTACCTATCTGTAGGTTAAAGTGTGATATTTCCATACATGTATACAATGTGTAGTGATCAGATCATAGTAACTGGCGTATTTATCATCTCAAATATTTCTTTGTGTTGAGAGCATTCAAAATTTTCTCTACTAGCTATTTTGAAATACACATCTAATTATTGTGAACCATACTTATCCTATGGTGCAACAGAACATCAAAATTTATTCCTCCTGTTCAACGCACCTTTCCCCATTAACCAACTTCTCTCCAACCCTCTCTTCCCCTACTCTTCCCAGCTTCTGGTAATGACCACTCTAGTCTCTACTTCTAAAAAAAACCAACTTTTTTAGCTTCCACATATAAAAGAGGACAGGTGGTATTTGTCTCTCTGTGCCTGACATATTCTTTAACCACATTATTCTCTCACCCTGCTCATCTTTCTTAAGAATCCTGAGAAAGAACTGTGTAAAAATCATCAGCTACATTGCTAAGGGTTAAAAACCTAGATTTCCTAGGGATCTACCTTTATGGATGGATTTTTTTCCCCCAGAGAAGTGTATGACTCATATTTACCCATCCAGAAGTTATACTCTGCTATGTCAATATCACCTCTCAACTCTGTAGGATTCTCCCTCACTGTTTTTGTGATAATCTGTGATACTTCATATCTTCCTATCTTTAGCAAATATTAGCCCATAGAATCAAGGTAGTTTTCAGAAGCAATGGTGAGCAGCTGCTGTGCAGAAATGTCCCCTGCAATAGCAATAGTTTAAAGCTTGCTGTCAGGTCATTCTTCACTCACACTGGCAAGCAGAGAGCTCCTCATCAAGGCTGTGTTGCTCTTTGTCCAACCGAATTGCCTTCTCCCAAAAGGAGCAAATGCATTATCCTGTCACTCCCAGAGACCTCTGGGCTTCTGCTTCTCTGAGACAGAAAAGGTAGATGGATCACCTTTCTTACCAAAATGTCCATGAATTTTAAAACTGTCAATTCAATATCAATTAACAAAGCTTCTCAGTTGCAAAATGAAAATCTCTGTCAAAGAACGTTTTTGAAACCAAGAGAGTCCCAGCCTTCAGAAAAATCCATTACTCATTATAATCCCCTTTCAAGAATGTTCTTTATCCCCAGAATCTTCAAATAATGTTCTCCAGATTTCCCTTACAAATCTAAGAGTAGTCTGTCTTTTGTTTTTAGGAAGATGATAGAGACTCCTTGGCTTTGTGCCTCTGTTCTGCAGTTTCTGCATTAGAAAAATAAGTTTGCACTAATTTGATACCAAGGCTGATAATAAGGAGAGGAGGTGACTGTACAGAGATCTCAGCAATGCACCCAACTCAGTAACAGATTTTGGCCCTTTGAAGGTAAAAGCTAAATTCAAATTTCCTTTTTGGCAGGGACTATGTCTCTTTCTTTCTTTGTGTCTTTCTAATCCTATCAGTCACAAAACTGAGCATGTCGTAGGTGCTCAATAAACACTATGGATAATTATGACTTTTTTTCTAATTCAAAAAGCAAACTCACTAAACAACTTTAAGAAAAATGTAGGAAGAAAAAGAAGAAAATAAAATCACTCAAGTCCTCACAACCCAGATGGCAGCACAGCTAGGATTTAGTAAATATGTAGTTTGAAGCAGTTTGAAGTGAGGCCTCTGTTGACTATCCTGTGACCAACTGTCAGTTCATTAGTCCAGCCCACTCTTTCTCACTCCCTGTATCCTTAAAAATAGTTCTTAAATACCCGTCTGTCTGGAAAATTCCCATCTGCCCCACCCACGATCACAGCTGGCAGAGTGAAGACATCACACTCTCTCTTTTATGCCCTCTTGTAGGGTGTAAGGGAATTCAGGAATCTGCATATAGAAAATGCCATCTGACTCCTTTACCCATCCATCCTGCCACCCATCCATTCACTGATTCAACAACTATGTGCTCAGGGCCCACTAGGATCCAGGCCACTGTGTTGTATTCTAAGAGAACAGTGGTGAACAAAGGAGAGCTGATTCCCCTTTGTCCTAGACCTCACAGTCGGGTGGGAGAAAAAAGTAATAAACAGTAAGCAAGGAAATGAGTAAACATAGAATTCTGAGAAAACCAAGAAGGATAGGAAAAGAAGCCCAAGTACAGTGTATTTGGCCACATTATTTTTTCCCCACTTGGCATCTTGGAGTATTAGCTCAACTCTTCAGTGGGCTTGCCAAGAAGCCTCGTACAAAACAAGGCTGGTGTGAAGCAAAGTGCCTGTTAAAAAGGCCTGCCTTCTAGTTGGACTAGTAAGGAACAAACCAAAGCCTAAAACAAGACAAATAAGAAAGAGTGTATGAAATATTCAGATTGTATGCAATGGAGAAGTCATGAAGATGAGATGGGGTATCATATGTGTGGTGTGTGGAACTAGGAATTGAACACAGGGTGCTGTACCACTGAGCTGCATCCCTAGCCATTTTTATATTTATTTTTTTAAAATTTTGAGACAAGGTCTTGCTAAGTTATCCAGGCTGGCCTTGAACTTGTGATCCTCCTGACTCAGCCTCCTGAGTAGCTGAGATTACAGGTTCATGCCACTATGCCAAGTTACGTGTTGTGTTTTACAGACAGAGAGCAATGCTAATAAATGAAAGGGTGCTCAGTGCAGGTCTTAAATATACCTGGACTCTGGGATGTTCTGGATCTTCCTCACTGCAGGGTCACTGTGGGCCTCTATTAACTTCTTCAGATGTTGTTGCAAGAGATTGTTGAAGGGGTACCGATGACTGAATAGAATTGTAAATGGAAAGAGGAGAGCAGGGTGGTTGGGAGGGATTCTGTATTGCCGTCATTTCTTTCTCTGCTTAAGGTCACTGTTACTACATATCCTAATATAGTTACAAAGGCTCTCATTTCAATAGGAATTGTGTTTCTCTCTTTCTATTTTACTTGAGTAGTTTTTTTATGATTTCCTAATTGTTGAAGTTTGCCTTTGGACCTTTTACATGTGCAGGTAGAAAGAAATAGATCTAATCTTTCAATTTAAGGGTAATTATTATATCTACATAATGCATATGTAATTATTTACCCATATTCTATGATCTTGGGATCATGATCAGAAAGGACCTGACATCAAATTATCTTTATTTTCCTTAAGGCATGTGCTAGCTGAAGGACACTTCTAACAATAGGTAGCAATTTTCAAAGTATTTGAATAAAAAATCATAAAGCCATTTGATCTGAATCTCAATAAGCTGACTTATTAACTGTACAATCTTCTGTATGTTAAACTCTGAACCTCAGTTTTCTCATCCATAAGATGGAGAAAATTCCTGCCTCACAGCTTTATTAAAGATACTCAGTGAAATACTGTATATGAAAGTGTATGCCCAGACCCAGCATTAAATAGACATCTAATAAATGTAAGCACTCTCATTCATTATGGATGATGGCAAGAACTTGTGCATTATTCAGTATCTGGAAGCTTAGAAGAATTTGAAAGGTTCATTTTCAGCTCACATATCACAGTTTTTAAAGTGATGTTATAGGGGTCTTAAAAGTTAATAGCTTAAAACCATTCAGAGATGTAAATCTTACAGATAAGTGGAAATAACAATAATAGTACAACATAGCAATAACTATAAGAAAAACAAAAGGAATAATTAAGATTGAAAGTTTTATTTTGTACACAGCAAGATTTTTATTTAATCTTTATAAAACATTAAGGGCTAGCATTATTCCCACTTAACAGATGTAGATACTGAGGCATAGAGAGGCTCAGCAAATTGTCCAAGCTCACATAAGAAAGTAGAAGATCCAGGCTGGAAGTGTTTCTGTCTTAATCCAAAGACCAAAGTCTTCTGTGGCCTGCTTCACTTTATACCTACCCCTTTCCCTGCATCCCACACTTAACAGGATCTATTTGAAGCCTGCTTTGGTAGTATCCTTTCCTCAAAGGCAAGAGGTTGAGGAGCCCAGTGGACATGCTCAGGCAGAGGCCATGACTACCGGATCACAATTTGGATACTCAGGACCCTGGATTCTCTGAACAAAAGGTGCCCAGCCAGCTTCCCAAGGTTATACAGATCTCCCCTGAGGGTCCTCATGAGCAGTAGCCACCCATGGGGTGCACATCCCAGGTAGACTTGTGAGCTGGAGGGTCTGCAGGTGGGCACCTGGGTAACCTTGAGTTGGGAGATGAAGTTGGGGATGATGAGGGAAGGAGGTTGCATAAATGTAGGCAAGGTGCAGCTAGACTCTCCTAGGGCTGTCATGTTCTGGCTTAGAACGAGTTCAAGGACTTTTTTTTTTTAAGATTTTCTAAAATTGATGAATAAAATTTGCCTCTATTTCTGGTGTACAATATGATATTTTCATATGTGTATACATTGTGAGATGACTAAGTCAAGCTAATTAACATGGGCATTATCTCATTTCATATTATGTGTGTGTGTGTGTGTGTGTGTGTGTGTGTGTGTGTGTGGTGAGAACTCAAAATTTACACATAGCAATGTCAAGTATGCAATATTTTACTATTACCCATAGTAACTATGGTGTGTAATAGTTCTCCCGAAGGTATTCCCTCTAACTGAAGTTCTGTATCCTTGGACCAGCATCTCTCCAATCCCTTCCTTCTCACCACCTGTGCCTAGTAATCACCATTCTAGTGAGATTCTATGTTATTTGTATTTCTGTGCCTGGCTTATTTCACTTTATGTAATGTCCACCACTTAATGTAATGTCAGGGTCATTCCAGGTGGATTGGGCTGGCACTAAATAATCACATAGACATAGGTTCAGTGCTGGCTTCTCTACCCCAGCTTCCAAAAAGGAGCCAAGGGAGGCTGGCAAAAGATTTTAGAGCACACCTGAAACCATCCTATTTATTGAGGGGAAGACACTCAAGAAAGTTCCACCCAAATGAGGCAAGGGATTGGGCTTCAGGAGGGTGTAGCCCAGTCCCATTGGGTGACGCCCACTCCCAGAGCTGTAATTCCTTGCTGAGTGAAGGTGAGGTCTACCCGCTTTGGCGCTGCGAGTGGAAGCCAGTTCCACACCTCCATTGCTCAAGGCTAAGGGTACGTGCTCAGCTCCTATGAGCTCAGCTCCTGTTCATGGCAGCCCCTGACACTCCAGTTTCATCCATGCTGTTGCAAATGACAGTTTCCTTCTTTTCAAGGAGAATGAATAGTGTTACATTGTGTATAGTGAATACATTTTCTTTATTCATTCACCCTTTGATGGGTGTTTAAGGTGATTCCCTATCTTGATTATTGGAAATACTGCTGCAAGAAATATGGGAATACAAACATCTTTTTGATATACTTATTTCATTTTCTTTGACTTGACTGTCTATGCAGTAGTGGGATTGCTGAGTCATATGATAGTTCCATTTTTACTTTTTTGAGGAAGTTCCATACTGTTTTCCTTAATGGCTGTACTGACATTCCAGTAGTGTGCAAGAACTTTAAATTTAAATCTGGTATTTCAAGTCATTGCGAAGGCATTTTTCTGAAGGCAGGAGGGATAATAAATTTTATTTAATAGCTTGCTGACTTGAATTATAACTTCTAAATATTTAGTCTTTGAGGATAGATCCAAGACCTGCTTTAAAAAATCCCTTTCTACTAAATTCAATATCGAGGTTATTTAGGGACCAGTTTCTAATAATTACTTTTTCCTTTGAATATAGGTCACATTTTTGTGATTCTTCACGTCTAGTGACTATGGATTGCATACTGCACATTGTGATTATACATTGTAGAAACTCTGCATTCTGTTATTTTTCTGCAGTTTTCAAACCCCCATCCCTTTTGTTCTAGCAGTTAAATAGACTGGATTCAAACTTTATCTCTAGAGTTTGAGGTGAAACTGTCCCTCCTCATGTGGGTAGAAGCTTATCTCTCAGGTCAGTTCTATTAGCCTATTAGCCTCAGCTGAGTCTACTCAGCTCATGAGTGTTTTATAGGTTAACTAGAGATTTGGGTAAAACTTATACACAGAATTTTTGTCCATCACTCTCTTCTTTGGGGGAATTTCTCTTTTTTTCTGGGACGTCTTTCCTCACTTTTCAGTTGCCCATTGTTGCCTGATATCTGTTCTCTTCATCAAGCTAGTAAAATTGTGGGTTTGTACTAGTCAGCATGGTGATGGAAGGAGCCGCCTTTAGGCTAAAGACCTTCAAAACCCGGGAAACTCAAGGCTGTCCCCACCTGCCAAGTGTTCACCTCCAACCCCTGTCCCAGAGTCTACCTTCTTTGGGACATAGGCAAAGATGCCTGAATGAGCTCTTTGCTAATATATTTCTTTTGTTGATTATTTTGATTATTACGATATACCCCTTTTATTCTTTCGGCATAAATACTATTCATTTTCAGATGATCAAATAGAATTTAATTTTTTAAAATAATTTTAAATACCAAGAGGAAAGATAATAAATAATCAAGTCTTGGCTTTTTAGGATTTTCTTTATTTTTTCTCCTTGTGCTTATGGACATTCTAAATATGTATCTTAACAAAAATGAATGAGTCTAAGCCATTGTCAATGAGTACTTAAAGAAATCTGACTTTTTTAACAAAAATTGACTTCGAGATGACATTGCCACTTTCCTGTTTTGAGCTATGACACAGCATTTACATGTTGGCACTCGATGTTAAGTGACTCACAGGCCCTATTTTACCTCTTTAATTTACTAAAACTAGAGTAGCAATTTCATTTTCAGAGTCTATCAATTGACCAGTTGTTTTTCAAGTGTATCTGTTGTTTTTTAAGTTGGAGGAAGTTCTTTTTGAGCCATCTAAGCAATTGGAACAAGGTATATCGAAGACCAGTTAGAGAGATTCAGTATTCAAGGATCTTGCTAAGAAAACATAATCCCAAGAAGAAAAAGAAAACTTTAAAAATATTATTTTCCATTCCCAGGTGCTACTTTTAAATCTCCTAAGTAGAGCACACATTTAAATGGAAGATGGCTGAGCACTTGTAAAATCCAAGAATTTTTCATTTCAAAGAAAAGTTTTGAACGTATGAAGTCCTTTATACCAAAATATACTAATCTTGAATAATGAATGAAAGGGATTCGACTCTGAGCCGACACGTCAGAGCAGATGACTTCTCTGCACTGGAGTCAGAGGTGGTGAATGTTCCATAGAATCTGCCTAAAATGAGGGGATTGTAACATTGCTTTCTAAGTCAGTTTGCTCTACTTCCTGTAGCCAAGGTGATGATGAGGCCAACAACAAAAAAGGCACTTTGTCAAAAATGAGTTATTTTTGTTACTTGTTGGTATGACTGTCTCATTTTTCTGTCTTCCAAAATACATCTCATTAATTAATGTGAAATTTTATATATAGCAATTTCTCTGAGATAAGTCATGGTTAAAAAATAAGATGTTCTGCCCTTCAAATACCTTGATTAGTAGAACTTATTATGTTTAGCCCTTCTTTGGTGATTCAGAAGCTAATTCAGAATCTCAGCGCTTTGATGTCATTACTCTGTGAATAGCTTTCTTCTCTTTCTATTTACACATTGACGTACGTGTTACTTTTTCTAATCACCATTTGTTGGCCACTTTCAATGTGTGTGGTACCGTGTAATATATGTAAAGAGAAATGCTCTTTAACAGTGTCAGTTAATTGCCTGATGGGAAATTAAGAATTTATTACCCTTTGAATAAGCGTCTGTGTTCCCAGATTATAGTGTTCTCATATTACAAAGTCCAGCCTAATGAAGTAGAGAAATAAGTGAATTATTAACTGTCAGAAATCTGACAGGAGCTGAAATGTAAATGTAGCCACCCTAAATTTGGGAACATAAGTCACAGTTCATTTTGTTTTTTAATCGTAGTGGTATTTAGTTTTTCCACAAGATGGAAAACCAAAACAAAGGTGAACAAGGAGCCCTCTCTCCAGGAGAAGGCTGCTGCTGTTACATAAGATTGGGCACATACAGTCTTGTGCCTTTATCTTTGACAAAAAGCATGTTTTGATTTTCCGTCTCTGAAATTATGCTCCTACTGGAAAAGACCCCTTCATTCCACCTATCCTTTCCTTCCTTGTTCCTTAGTACTTTTTTTTCCCAAAACCTTGAATTTATGAGTCAGGTATCTATCAGGAAACATATGGAAGACTCAAAATGAGTAATTACAGAGCATTTAATAAAAGGAAAACGTGTGGCCAGGGTTGAGGGAAACACATAAGGGTCTTTATCTTCCCTAGGACTGAGAGGGCAATGGGACAGAACATTTAACTGCTACCCAGACAAAGTAGCTATTTAGAGAGAGCAGGAGCTCTGACTTACAGAAGAGAGACACATCTACCTGTGACAATCTAGCAGGGAAAAATCCAGGGTGGGAAATTCTCTAACCTCAATTTCTTCCTAGTTTCTATGGTACACTCACTTGACCAGTTCAACACAAAACCAGGGGCAAGGGAGCATCCAAGGGCATGGGGTAAATAGAAAAGTGTGGTGATTGGATCTGAAGATACAGATGGAAAATATTCAGCAATTTCTGCATTGCAGATTGTCAATGCAGTATACCACCACTTTCTTCTAGATGGAGGGACTCATGTTTTCCAGATCCTTTTCCTGTAGTGCTCAGAGAGTCATCTAAGGAGTGTCACTGAAGAGAGGTTTGAAAGCCAGAGGTGGAGAAGAAATATTATTTTCCCTAGGCAGTGGCAGAAAGTAGGGCTAACAGTATTTGTTACTATGTGTAATAAGAATACATTGTATGCTTGACATTGCTAAGAGTAAATTTTGAGTTCTCACCACACACACACACACACACACACACACACACACACACACAAAGTATGTGAGATAATGCCCATGTTAATTAGCTTGATTTAGTCATCACACAATGTATACATATGTAAAAATATCATATTGTATACCATAATGGAGGCAAATTTTATTCATATAATAAATAGAGGCAAATTTTATTCATCAATTTTATAATTTTTTTTTTAAAAAAAGCTCTTGAACTCATTGAATTCTAAGCCAGAACATGACAGCCCTAGGAGAGTCTGGCTGCACCTTGCCTACATTCATGCAACCTCCTTCCCTCATCATCCCTAAATTCATCTCCACCAGTTTCAAAATAGCTTTTAGGAAAATACTTGAGAAACATCCATTTCATATATTCAGCAACCTCTCTTTCCTTTTGGCCATCACAAAATTAGTAGGTAAAGCTAGTTGAAGCTAGATTCCATTATGACCCTAAATCAATATAAACCCATATCTGTTAGCAAAATTCTACATTTGTGGTGCAATTGCAAAGAATGTATGTATTTCCTAACTCTTGCCTTTGTCTAGTATGTATTTTGGATCTTAGTACAAAGACTTTATATATCCTAGAATTACTAATTGCTGAACAGCTCTACCCAACCTCACATCTACCTCTCTTCAGTTCTTTGCTCTAGACCTGAACTAGTTCATAAAAACAGTTCTGCTTTATTATATCATCAATTCTATCAACTTAGTCCCTTTACTATGTCCTTAGATACAGTAAAGCAGAATATATGTGAAATATACATCAGTTGTAAAGCATAACAAACACTCACAAACTCATCACCAACTAGATATCCAGAACCTTTCTGATAATGTTGTATTTTGGTTTCTTCCCTCTCCTGATTGCCCCCTCTATTGGTAAATATTATGTAGAATTTTGTATTTATTATTACCTTGATTTTTAAAAATATATGTTTATTATGCACATACATGTATATGTACATTTTTCTATACATTATATTGTATAATTTAACTGCTTCTAAGCTTTAAAAATTGTTCAATGTAATAATTATCTTCAAATTGTTTTCTCAGGGCATGGGATATAGCTCAGTTGGTAAGGTGCTTGCCTCACGTGCACAAGGCCCTAGGTTCAATTCCCAGCACCACACACACACACAAAATTGTTTTCTTCTTAAGAGTGTGTCCCAAAGATTCATTCAAATTATTGCGAATAGCTTTGTTTCATTCCTTAGCTTTGTTTCATTCCTTATCATTGCTCTATAAAGTTCCCTTTATCAATTGTAATTGATGCTTCTATGAATATTCTCCTACAGGCCTTCTGTTGCACTGTGTGAGAAATTCCTTAGGCAGTGCACTTTGGGTTCTAAGCGATGGATAGCAGGATATGTGAATGTTCAACTTTACAATATTATTGCCCACTATTTTCTGAAGGGAAGTAACCAATTTTCATTCCCACTAGTAGTGTGAAAAAAAAATCATTTTAACTAAATCTTTATGAACTTTGGGTGTTGCTAATCTAGTGACTCTAAAATTGGATCTGTCATTTAATTTTTTGTATTGCTTTGGTTACAAACAAGTCTGGGCAATATTTTATTTTATTTTTTTAAAGAGAAAGAGAAAGAGAGAGAGAGAGAGAGAGAGAGAGAGAGAGAGAGAGAGAGAGAGACGGGGAGGGAGAGAGGGAGAGGGAGAGAGAACCCTTTAATATTTCTTTTTTAGTTTTCAGCAGACACAACATCTCTGTCTGCACGTGGTGCCGAGGATTGAACCGGAGCCGCCTGCATGCCAGGCGAGCGCGCCACCGCTTGAGCCACATCCCCAGCCCCCTGGGCAATATTTTATATTTTTAATTTTTATGTTCCTTCTTTTGGGAAGTTTTAGGTTGAGTTCCACACAAGTCACAGTTTAATATTTGGGTTATTTGTATTTTTTTGTTGATTTCTGTGAGTTCTTTATCTTAGTATTAATCCTTTGTTGTATGTATGTACTGCAAATCCTTTTCCTCATATGCTTTGTGTGTGTTTTTTTTCAGTTGTTGGTAGAAGTTAAAGAATAGAAATTCTTATTATTAATGTACTTGCATTTTTCTATTGCTTTTCCTTTTATAAGTAGGGTTTCTTTTTAAGAATTAAAGTTTAGAGCAATGAAGATGTTCTGCATATTTTTCTTCAATACATTGAGAGTTAAATTTTGTGAAAATGTGGGATAGGCACTCAATTTCTTTCTTTCTTTTCTTTTCTTTTTTTCCCTTGTAATAAGCTACTGTCTAATCATCACATCATATGCTGAATTTTCACACGTGCCTACATCTGTTTGTGGAATTTCTCTTCTTTTTGCTCTTTTCTCTGTGATTTTTCTTGCCTTTAAAAATCATTTGAGGTTTTTTATTTGCTTGCTTAGCTTTTCTTATATAACTTTCCTCCCAAGTTGGTGAAAGTTTTACAGATTGACTTCTGTTCTTCCTGTGGTTACTTTTGAAATCTCACCATGTGCATTTAACTTAACAAAATATATAGTCACTATATTAATCTCTTCATTATTACAAGAATGTCAGAAAGTTTACCCTCACCCTGATATTGTACAGGATTTTAATTCTATTCTTTAAAAAAGATACCTTGTTGCACATAATTTATTTTATATCAGTCATGTTGGTTTAAACTTAACTGCATATTTTCCAATGTCTTTGCTCAGCATTCTTTTATTTCAGAATTTTCTTCTGGGAATCATGTACTTCCTTCCGAAAGATTTTCTGGTGAATATCTGTTGATTGTAAATGCTTTTTATCCCTGTTCATCTATTTAGAAATAGTTGTTTTGTTCATAATATTCTAGGTTGGCTGTTATTTTTAATCTCAGCACATTGAGAACATTATTTAAGTGACTTTTGGCTTCTAACATTGCTATTGGTCAGTCTATGAGAGACAAATTATCTTACTTTGTAGAAGATATGTATATCAGTCACCCATTGCTGTGTAACAAACCACACCTACTGCACTGTGACTCATTTATTCTTATTCTACATGCATGTGGAATGTAAATCTGCAGAGGCTCAGATAATCTAGACTGTACTTGGCTGGTCACTCTACTTCATGCTGTAGGTCTGACTGAAATTGGCTTCTCAGTGTGTGTGTTGGACTCAGGTCAGCTCCACCTGTCTTGATTCTGGGACACAAATATTAATTGTAATCATTCTTCATGAAACTGAATAGCATACTGAGGTTTTTAGAGTAAAATTACCAGTATGTGGTCAAATTACTAGAGTAATGAAATTGGAAATGCAGTATTAGGAACAAAGAGGAATACAACACAAAGGATTTCTTTCTTTATTAAGAGGTAAATGCATTTAGGAGATACTGATTGCAGTGTTTCACTGTCTGATTTGTGAAGAGGCTCACATGCTTACTTAAGGAATCTTGGATAAATTAGGGGTCAGCTGATTCCATTTTGCTCATAAAATTGCACTCAGAATAACTTTATTACAGTCTGATATTGGGGAAAAACCTTCAAATGACTTTGATAGCTTATAAAGACTATTCATAAAGTTGCAAACCATAACTGCCCATTAGATTTAAAGTTTGACTTAACAGACTGATGATCTAGCAGTACAAGAATAAATTTATCATAGTGTGTTACAATGAATGTTTTGGCAAAATTTTCAAAGCTTGGGCTCTTGGCTTCAAATGGGATCATCAAGTTGGCAAAAACAGAACAAATGAATTAATGACTGGCAAATAAGAAAATGTATGATTTCAAAAGGATAATAGCATTCTTTGAGATATTTACATTAATTACAAATGCTCTAAATATTATTAGACTAGATCAACTTTTGACTGGAATAACATTTCATCTTTTCTTCTTTCATTAATGTTTATATAATAAATAATAAATAAATATTTTTCTCACCCATGTTACCTAAATGCCAAATGAAAAAGAAAACATAATTAATATAAATATTCAGGTCTTGGTAGGATGCATCAGTCCATTAGTTCTAATTTCAGAAATTCATTGCCCTTATAAAACAAATGAGACAAAATAACTTGGTTTATATATCATAGAATCAAACCATTAATATTATTGGAATGAATTTGATGTGGTGTCATGCAAATGAAACTTGGGCATAATTCCCTAGAGCTAACACTTTTTGAAATAGGCAAAACATTGGCAGATAATTTGTACCTGCTGATAATGGAAAAGGCAATACCCTGGCTGAGAACTTTGCTAGCTCTCAAATTGTATTATTATTATTATTATTAACATAAAGGTGCTCTTCACAGAAAGGTTAAATAATGATTCGGCTCAATTTTATACATTGGTATTGAACTAATTCTTGTATTCTTCTTGTTATCATCATATTGTTCAAAAGATGGAAATTATACAAATTATAGTTCTTTTATTTGGATGAAAAGCAATGAAAGGCATGAACAGTCCTTCAAGTTCATATTAACTTTCCAAGCTAAAGTTGCTTTAACTTTTGTTTAGGACATGCCAGTAGAGCACAAGGTCTTTTCCTCTACCATTGGATCTTTGACTTAAATTCAAGTAAGTATACTCAGGGTTGCTTATTAAAACTTTGTATGATTCCTAGGACAACCATGAAAATTAGCATTTTAACAAACACTGCAGGGGAGAATGTTGCAGTGGTCATGAGCCCACACCTTGCTATAGCCTTCACTGGGCCTTTGTGTTAAAGTGAACTGTCTCACAAAAAAGGAATACATCTTTGCATCACTGCAATTGTTTCCTTTATAACTTCTGCTTCGTAACAACAAAAGTCTCAATAATGTAGAAGTGGCTTAAGACAAGCATACCTTTAAAAGTAATGGTTTTTTAAAAATTTGTTGTTTTTAGATATACATGACAGTAGGGTGTATTTTGACATATTTTACATAAATGGGATGCAACCCATTACAATTTTGATTCCATTCTTGTAGTTGAATATGATGTGGAGTTACACTGGCTGTGTATTCATATATGAGCATAGGAAAGTTATGTCTGATTCATTCTACTATCTTTCCTATTCTCATCCTTCCTCCCTCCCCTTCATTCCCTTTTGTCTAATCCAGTTAACTTCTATGCTTCCTCTCCCTATCCATTCTTGTTATGGGTTAGCATCCATATATCAGAGGGAAGATTTGACCTTTGGTTTTTATTTCACTTAGCATGATATTCTCCATTTATATCCATTTACTGGCAAATACCATAATTTCATTCTTCTTTGTAGCTGAGTAATATTACATTGTATACCACATTTTCTTTATCCATTCATTTGTTGAAGGGCACCTAGATTAGTTCCAAAGCTTGGCTATTTTAGAATTGAGCTGTTATAACCATTTATGTGGCTGTGTCACAGAAGTATACTGATTGTAAGTCCTTTGGGTATAAGCCAAGGAGTGGGATAACCCATTACTCCTTTCCAGAGTGGTTGCAGTTTGGAGTTGCACCAGCAATGTATGAGTTAACCTTTTTAAAATCACATCCTTGCCAACATATGTTGTTACTTGTATTCTTGATAATTGCCATTCTGACTGGAGTGAGATGAAATCTCAGCATAGTTTTTTTTTATTATTAGTTGTTCAAAACATTACAAAGCTCTTGACATATCATATTTCATACATTTGATTCAAGTGGATTATGAACTCCCATTTTCCCCCGTATAGAGATTGCAGAATCACATCAGTTACACATCCACATTTTGACAAACTGCCATACTAGTGTCTGTTGTATTCTGCTGCCTTTCCTATCCTCTACTATCCCCCCTCCCCTCCCCTCCCCTCCCATCTTCTCTCTCTACCCCATCTACTGTAATTCATTTCTCTCTCTTGTTTTTTTTCCCCTTTCCCCTCACTTCTTATATGTAATTTTGTATAACAATGCGGGTCTCCTTCCATTTCCATGCAATTTCCCTTCTCTCTCCCTTTCCCTCCCACCTCTCGTCCCTGTTTAATGGTAATCTTCTTCTCATGCTCTTCCTCCCTGCTCTGTTCTTAGTTGCCCTCCTTATATCAAAGAAGACATTTGGCATTTGTTTTTTGGGGATTGGCTAGCTTCACTTAGCACAATCTGCTCTAATGCCATCCATTTCCCTGCAAATGCCATGATTTTGTCATTTTTTAGTTTAGCATAGTTTTAATTTGCATTTTCCTAATTGCTATAGATTTTGAACATTTAAAATATATTTTTTGACCATTGTATTTTTTCTTCTATGAGGCGGCATAATACCAGATCTTAAATTATACTACAGAGCTATAGTAACAAAAACAGCAAAGTATTTGCACAATATAGAATTAAAGACCAATGGAATAGAATAGAAGACACAGAGACAAACCCACGTAAATACAGCTATCTCATACCACACAAAGGCATCATAAATATACATTGGATAAAAGATAGCTTCTTTAGCAAATGGTGCTTGGAAAACCATATGTAGTAGATTGAAATTGAACCCCTGTATCTCATCCTGCATAAAATTCAATTCAATTCGAGAGACCCTGCATATACGAGAAGAAAATGTAGGCCCAACTCTATCTTATCAACTTAGAAACAGACTTCCTCAATATGACTCCTAAATCCCAAGAAATAAAATCAAGAATCAATAAATGAAATGGCATTAAACTAAAAGACTTATTCACAGCAAAGGAAACAATCAAGAACATGAACAGAAAGCCTACAGAATGGGAGAATATCTTTATCACCTATGTCTCACATAGAGCATTAATCTCCAGGATATACAAATAACTCAAAAAAACTTAACACCAAAACCCCAAATGACCCAATCAACAAATTGGCAAAGGAACTGAACAGATACTTCATAAAAATAATGTACTGCAAGCAAAGAAACAATGAAAGACAAGGTCAATATTTAAAAATACAATTCAAGTAAAAAAAAAAGGCAGTCAAAACAGAACAAATTTGCAGACTATAAGATTTTGATTATTTGTAATAATTGAACTAGCAACTCCTCAAATTTTCCAGGCAGCTAAAACAATGAAAAGATGCAGTGAGTTCTATACTAGGTTTTTATGGTCCTAGAGGAAGCACAGCAGGACACTGGGAGTTGGGGTAGCCATGTCTTCAGGGTTTTCTTTACTGCTAGAAAAGGACATTTCAACCCCTCATCTTTACCCCCCACACTCATGGACTGTGAGATGCCTGTTAGTGTCATACTGTCTGCCAGGTATTGACAGCTGAAGGTATTTTACGCTGATCTCCATATGTTTCTTTACTTTTGCCCTTACTGGGAGAAGTTACTTAAAAAGTCCACTCCAGCCGGGTGTGATGGCACATGCCTGAAATCCCAGTGATTCAGGAGGCTGAGACAGGAGGATCATGAGTTCAAAGCCAGCCTCAGCAAAAGCGAGATGATAAGCAACTCAGTGAGACCTGTCTCTAAATAAAATACAAAATAGGGCTGGGGATGTGTCTCAATGGCTGAGTGTCCCTGAGTTCAGTCCCTGATACCAAAAGGAAAAAAAAAGTCCACTCTGCTTTCCTGCTGTGGATTTGAGTTATTCCAGCTATTAGAATCCTGCACATATGCTGCCTTCTCCAGAAGGCCTTTCAACCAGGTGATGGTTGTTCTCTAACTCAATTCAATGAGGGAAACGCTCTTGTTTTTGTCTTTGCATTTGAAAGCATAATATGGGTAAGAGTCATGCCAACTTGCCCATCATCTCAGATCCCACACAGCTCTTAGACCTGGACAGAGCAGAACTGGGTCAACTTTGGTTTTTGGCTGTTTTTTCTTTTGCTACTGAATTTAGTAGCATGAAGAGAAATCCTGAAAGCTGCTTCAGGTCTTGTCAGGGAAGCCTGCCTATGTCTTGGAACCATGGCTTGTCATGTGGAGGTGAAATGAGTAGTCATCTTGATGGTGCGATTGGTGTTTAAAACCTTCAACTCTCTTTGTTTGTATCCTAAAATATAAAGAATGATGCAACATGAGCACATTCATCAGTTCACTATTTGTAGCAGAAGGACCAAAAGTAATTGAAAACCCTGAGATTCTAGAGGAAGAAGGAGACATTTATAGATGGAATGCAGATGTAGAAGCGTAGCTGTACTCGAAACTCTTTATCTCATGATTTTATCTAGGTCTATTCTTAACCGCCACACTGGGGTGAGATGACATGAAATTATCTCTGTTTGATCTGTAGGTGATCATTGGATCTTCTCATATCAGCATAAGGAAAGTCACCTCAAAAAATTCTTTAATGAAGGGGGAAATTTGTAATGAAATTTGCACATATAGTGTTGATACATTTAAAAAGGGCCAGGGAAGGCCAAGATTAACAATTGAAGCATGAAGAAGATCATATGGGACTGCAGGGCACAGATAATGCAAATGGGTACAATGGGTACCTTGTTTGAATTTTGGATCATTACATTATTTGTGCACAGCAAGGCCAGATTCTTCTGGGGGAAGTTGTAGATCTGCGATGGATTTTATCTAGAGCATCAGTGAATAGATGTTGTTAGAGGGTGTTTTAGTCACTGGTCCCTATTTAATATGGCAAGTTTGTGCTATGGCACCTGAGAGTCCCAATGCCTAATATCCAGGCAAAACTTGTGAAAAATGGAAATGTTATTCCATCTGAAAATGAACATTTGCCATGGCCTTGTTGTTCCGTAAAGTATATCTCAAAAGCACAGTAAGGAGTAATTGTCATTGTACATAATAAGTAAACCTTTCTCAAGATTAACCTGAGAGAATGATCCTCACTGTAAAAGGAAGCTGTCCAATGATGTGAGTGGTCTTTAAACCTTTCAACTCTACAATCAGAAAGGAAAATTGCATTGGTTTTTCATGAAGGGGAAATGGAAAAACAATGAGAAAACTCATATTGTTTTCCTGGTCTCTTTTTGCTTTATTAACATGCATTCTATACGTCTTGAAAAAAAATATTGCAGTTAAGGACTGATACAGATTCATAAGCTATTTTGAAATTGTTTAGAGGAGATTTGCATTAAAAAATCCCCTCAGACATTATGTTAAATGGAATAAATGAGTCACAAATACTGCTTATCTTACTATCAGTGAATTATTCAAAAGTCAAAATCACCCAAACAAATGGTAGAATGCAAACTATCAGAGGCTGAGGTGAGGGAAATAGGGAAGTATCTGTCAAATATCACAAAATTTTAGTTAGGAGGAATAAATTTAAAAGATCTTTGTTCATAGTGGTGACTATAGTTATACCAGTATATTATATGGATAAAAATTGATATGAAAGATGATTTTATGTGTTCTCACCACAAAAAAGTGATGTCTGAGGTAATGATATATTTATTAGCTTGATTTAGCCATTTCACAATGTATATATATCAGTTATGTTACATATATGACTTCACTTGTTAATTAAAAATAAAATATGCATACATAATTACAAAACAAAACAAAACATCTTTCAAAGTCTATTTGTAGGCTAATGATCAGTCTCATTGACTAGGAATTTTAAAATGCATATTCTCTTCACAGATGTTTTCAAAAAACCTTTATATTTCAGGGCGATTATAAGTTGACAGAAAGACTGAGAGGAAGGTACAGAGATGTCTCATACACTCTCCCTGTCCTCACTCTTTTTTTTCTTAAAGTATTTTTTTTTTTAGTTGTAGATGAACACAATACATTCATTCATTCACTTATTTATTCACTTATTTATTTATTTATTTATTTATTTTTGTGGTGCTGAGGATCAGACCTAGTGCCTCACATGTGCCAGGCAAGTGCTCTACCACTGAGTCACAACTCCAGCCCCCTGACTCCACTCTTGCATAGCCTTCCTCATTATCAGCATCCTACAAGAGTAGCACGTTTGTTATAATTGATGAACCAATATTGGCACATATTTGTCACCTAGAGTCCAAAGTTTATATCAGGTTTCAGTCTTGGTGTGGTACACACTATTGTTTAGACATTATAGTATCATGTAGAGTAGTTTCACTCCCTTAAAAATTCTCTATGCTTTGCCTTCCCATCTTCCCCATTCTCCAACTCCTGGAAACTACTAATGTCTTTGCAATCACTACAGTTTTGCTTTTTCCTAAATACAGAGTTGGAATCACATTGTGTGTAGCCTTTCCGGACTGGATTCTTTCACTTAGTAATGTGAATTTAGGGTTCTGCCATAAATTTTCATGCTTTGTTTGCTCATTTTTTTAACATCAAATAATATTCTATTGTCTGAATATACCACAGTTTATTGATCTACTCACCTAGTGAGGGGCATTTTGGTAGCTTCCACATTCTGGGAACTGTTAATAAAACTGCTATAAACATGTATGTGTGGTTTTTTGTGTAGCATAAGTTTTTTATTCATTTGGGTAAACACCCAGGAGTACAATTGATTGTATGGTAAGAGTACCTTTAGTTTTCTAAGATACTGCCAAATGGTCCTCCAAAGTAGCCATACCACTTTCCATTTCACCAGCAACGAATGGGAATTCCTATTGCTCCATATCCTTGCCAGTATTTGGTGCTTTCAGTGTTCTGAATTTGGGCCATTCTATTAGGTGCATAGTGGTATCTCATTATTATAATTTCTATTTTACTAATGACATGTGAAGTGGTGCAACTTTTCCTATACTTGCTTGTCATCTCTTTATCTTCATTGATGAGATGTCTTTTTAGGTTATTTGTTCACTTGTTAATGGGTTTTCATTTTCTTATTGTTGACTTTTCAAAAGTACTTTGTATATTTAAATGATGTCCTTTATCAGATACATCTTTTACAAATGTTTTCTCCCAATCTTGACTTTGTCTTCTGATTTTCTTGACATTATCTTTAATAAAGTGGAAGCTTTTTATTTTAATGAAGTCCAGCTTACCAATTACTTCCATCATGGATTGTATTCTCTATAAAATATGTCATTGGCATATATGGGGCCATTTATATTTTACCCTATGTTATCTTCCGAGTTTTATGTTTGTATTTTACATGCCGGTCTATGATACATTCTGAATTAATTATTCTGAGAGATATGAAGTCTGTATTTAGATTAATTTTTTTTGTTTTATTTTGTCTTGTTTTGTTTGCCTGTGGATATTCACTTGTCACAGCACCCTTTTTGAAAAGACATCTACATCTCTCATCTTCATTGTGTTGCCTTTTCTCCTTTGTAAAAAAATAGTTGGCAATATGAATGTGGTCCATTGATTTACCTTGCTCCATTGATTTACTTCTCTATTCTTTGACCAATATCACACTGTTTTAATTACTATAGTTTTAAAATACATCTTAAAGTTGGGCAGTGTCAGTTTTTTGACGTTGTTCTGACTTAGTATTGATTTAGCTATTTTGGGTCTTTTGCTTTCCATATAAATTTTAGGGTCAGTTTTTCCATATTTGCCAAAAACTTGACAGAATTTTGATTGTGACTGTGTGGAATCTATAGGCCAACTTGAAAAGAACTACCATCTAGACAATATTATCTTTTCTATATATGCACATGGAATAACTTTCCATTTACTTAGTCCTTTTTTGATTTCTTTCATTAGGCTTTTGTAGCTTTCCTCATATTTTGTAGATCTTCTACATATTTTGTTAGATTTATAAGTAAGTATTTTATTTTTAGAGTGCTAACATAAATTGCAATGTATATTTACTTTCAAATTCTACTTGTCAATTGTTATATGGGGAAGAAATTTATTTTTGGATCCTATAACCTTGCTATAATTGTTTATGAGTTCTAAACTTCTTTGGTAAATTCTTTCAGATTTTTTATATGAACATGTCATCTGTGAACAAAGGTACTTTTTTTTTGTTTTCCCCAAATAGCATACCTAATATTTTTTCTTTTGTTATTTCTTGGCCAGGACTTCAAGAAGAAGGTCAAAAAGATGCAGTCAGAGGGAACATTCTTGCCTTCATTTCTGATTTTAGCAGGAGAGTTTTGAGTTTCTCATTATTAGTATAATGTCAGATTTAGGTTTTATGTCGATGTTCTTTATGAAGTTGAAGAAATTCCTCTCTATTACTAGTTAGCTCACAATTTTTACCATGAATGAGTGCTTGATTTTGTTAAATGCCTTTTCTGAATCTATTAATGATCATGATCATGTGATTTTTCTTCTTTAGCTTATTGGTGTGATATGTTCCATTAATTGTTTTTGGATGCTTAACCAGACAACCACATCTGGGGTAAAATCCAGATGATCATATTGTTCCTTTGTCTCTCTCTTTCTTTCCTTCTTTCTTCTTTTCTTTCTTTTCTTTTGCAGAACATCAAATCTATATTTACATCCATATATAATAACATAACTTTAAGCTGAAATATATCATAAATGAAACAAGTAATGTCTACTGTTTGACAACTTAAGTATCAACAATTAAATCAAATGAAATGAAATAAATACATAAATAAAAATCCAACCAGCTGTACCTGTATTGTATGTACCATTGTTGCAAAGAAAAAAACACACACAAAACCAGTAGTATCTCAATAGTTAATATTGATGGACAAAAAAATATATTTTGAAATACAAAGAAAGGTCTGTGGAAAAAATTGATATTTTTATGCATTCAGAAGTGTAGTTGGAAAAGAGAGATCTGAAAACCCCCCAAATTTCAGCATAACACAAACTGAGTTGTTTTCAAATAGATTTGGTGATTTAAAAAAAAAAAGCAGGTTTAAATTTCAGCCTGCTATTATCACATACCCCCTTTTAAGATTTACATTTACAGTCACAGCAAGCTTTCTGTAACACTTACTAGATTAGGCAAAGACAGAATCAATCTTCTTGCAAATGTGTTAATCTTCAAAAATAGACTATAAAAAGTGCAAAACTATGAAAACAAAAATCTAGATTATGTACATATGGTTCAGCTTGTGAAGAGGAAAACAGATAATCGTGTACACTTCCCTGATACAAAGTACTTTGCTGCAAGCCAGCAGACTGGTCTCATACTGGGTCTCCCCTGAACACAGGCGTTAAGACTTCTATCAAGGACATCTTACATTGCATAATAATAATAATAATAATAATAATAAAATCAGGATTTTTGGAGCACTTTTCCCTTGTTTAATGGAGAGGAGCAGGGAAAGAAAAATTAGCAGAGAAAATTTATTTTTGAAACAGTTTCTTAATAAAACATTCTGTGGTAACTAAACCCATGAGCAGCTGATAAGCTCAGCCATGGACAACCCATTAAAGGAACGTAAAATTATAACATGTAGTGAGCCAGCTGGTGTCTGTCCTCTTTAAAACTTGAACTGCATGTGCACTAAGAAAAACATGGGGGCTACAGAACCCAAAGTGGGAAGGCCGCTGAGATCTAGGCACAGACTCCCAGGACTCTCATTCGGATATACATTTCTTTTTATACACTGTTGGATTTGATTTACTAATATTTTGTTGAGGATTTTTAAAATCTATCCTCTTGAGTATTTGTAATGTTATCTGGTTTGGGTATTTTAGTAACGCTGCCTTCATAAAATGAATTAGGAAGTGTTAATTTGTTTCTATTTTCTGGTAGATATTATAAAAAATTGGTATAATTTCTTCAGCAATTAATATTAATCAATATCCTTGATATATACATATAGGACTGTTCAGATTGTCTTTTTCTTCTTATGTAAAATTTGGCAGATTATCTTTTATGGATATTATGGTTTGGATATGAGGTATACCCCTAAAATTTCCTGTAATGATACAGGAGTGTCTCTAAATGAAATCATTGGATTATTAGACTATAACTTAATCAGTCCATCCTAGTTTGAACTGACTGGTGGTAACTGTAGGCAGGTACAGTGTGACTGGAAGAAGTACGTCACTGGGCAGGAGGCATTCCTGAAAGGGCTCACCTTCCCTGTGTACCCCCCTACCTGTTGTCATGAGGAGAGCAGCTTTTCTCCACTGGGCTCCTCCCCCCATGATGTTCTGTCTCATCTTCAGCCTGGAGCAATGGAGTCAGCCATCTATGTGGACTGAGACCTCTGGTACTGTGGCCAAAATAAATTCCCCCCTTTAAAATTGTTCTTGTCAATGGTGTAAAACCTGACTAAAACAATGGAATTGGTCCATTTCATTTATCAAATTGGGAAGTTTAAAGTAATACCTAGTATTTATTATCATTTGTAGTCTCTTGGATTCTGTAGTGATATCCCTGTCTTTCATTTCTGAGATTGGTGATTTCTCTCATTTGTCTTTTTTTCTTATTTAACCTGGATAGGTTTTATTGATCTTTTCAAAGAAATAGTTTGTTCTAAAATTTTTATTTATATAAGTTTTCAATTTCATAGATTCTGCTCTACATTTTATTATTTAGCTTATTCTGCTTACTTTGGATTTAAAAATTTGCTTTATTTTTCTAGTTTATTAGATTACTGATTTTAAATGTTTCTTCTTTAACATAATTTTCTTCTTTTCCTTCAGTTTGTGCTTTTGTAGTTTATTAAATTAGTGATTTTAGATCGCCCTCTTTTCTAATAAATATATATACACCACACTGACAATCCTATAAATTTAAGCACTTTTTCTGTGTTCTACAAATTTTAATGAGTTGTATTTTTATTTTGCATTTATTTTAAAATTTCTCTAGTGATTTCTCTATTGACCTATTCATTACTTAGAAGTGTGTTTTTGTTATACATGTATCTTGTTCTATTCTGTTTTTTTTTTGCTGCTGTTTATTTATAATTTAATCCCATCATGATCTGAGAATAGACATTGTATGATTTTTACTCTTTTAAACTTGATAAGATGTGTTTTATGGCCCAGAAAGTAGACTGTTCCATGGGAACTTGAGAAAAATGTTTAATCAGCTATTATGTCAACTATATCCAGTTGATTGATGGGTTTGTTGAGTTCAACTATGTCCTTACCAATTTTCTGATCTTTCTGTTTCTGACAGAGCAGTGTTGATGTCTCTAACTGTAATAATGGATTCATGTATTTGTCCTTGCAATTCTGTCTATTTTTGCTTCATGAAGTTTGGTGCTCCATTGCTAGTTGAATACAAGCTAAGGACTGATATGTCTTCTTGGAGTGTTGACCCTTTCATCATTGTCTAGTGCCCTTCTTTCTTTGAAAAAGAAATATGACATAAATAGAGTTATTCCCACTTTCTTTTGATTCTGTTAGTTGGTATATCTTTGTCCATCTATTTATATGTCTTTATATTTAAAATATGTTTCTTGTAGATGACATATAGTTAGGTATTGTTTTTTGATCCACCCAGGTAATCTCTGTCTTTATTGGTAAATTTAGAGCATTTACATTCAAAATGATTGTTGATTAGTTGGTTTAATATGTATCATATTTGTTGTTTTCTCTCTCTTTTTTAATGCTTGTTCTGAGTTCCTATTTTTGTCTTCTACTGTTTTTCTCCCTTTTATTATTTTAATTCAGGATTTTATTATTTAATTTTGTCTTCCCTTTGCTTATCAGTTATACTTCTTTTTAAACTTTTTAAGTGTTGCTTTAGAATTTGTACATACATTTATTATTATTATTATTAATGTTATTGGTGGTACTCGGGATTGAACCCAGGGATACTCTACCACTGTGCTACATCCCCAATTCTTTTTTATTTTTATTTTTTGAGACAGGTTCTCACTAAGTACATGGGCTGGGCTTGGACTTGAAGTTGCTGGGTCTACAGTTGTGCACCCTGTGCCCAACTTGCAATATATATTGTTAACTATTTCAAGTTCATGTTCTAATAACACCAATTTTTCTCTTTCATCCTTTGTACCCTCATATCATTTATTTTGCTTATGTATGAGTATACATAGGCATGCACATATATGTACATATAATTTATACATAAACATATATGTTTGAATACATTGTTGTCATTATAGTTTTGAACTAACCATATCAATTAAGTCAATTAAGAATAAGAAAAATAAAATCTTTGTTTTACTTTTACTTATTACTTTTCAATCACTTTCCTATCTTTATGAAGATCTGTTTCTGACCTATATTATTTTCCCTTTAAAAAATAACTTATTTTAATTAAAGTCATTATACTATAGTGATACATGTGTACCCACGTTTATAGCAGTACGATTCACAATAGCCAAACTATGAAACCAGCCTCAGTGTCCATCACTGCATGAATGGATAAAGAAAATATGGTATATATACAAATGGAGTTTTATTAAGCCATATAGAAAAGTGAAATCATGTCATTTGCAGGAAAATGTAACAAGAGATTTTGTCAAGTGAAATAAGTCAAATTCAGAAAGTCAGGGGTCATATGTTTTCTCTCATTTATGGAAACTAGGGAGGAAAAAGGAAAAGCAAGGTAGAGGGGTGGTGGCAGAAGGGATCTCATCAAAGGGAGATCACTGGAGGAAAAGGACCAGGGACTGGAGGAGTAAAGGGAGGCGAGAAGTGATGGATATGATATAGTCAAATTATATTGCTGTATTGTGTGTATGTATGAGTATATAACAACAAATCCCATCATTATGTATAACCATAATACACTAATAAAATGTGAAAAGAGAAACATATGGGGAAAATAAAATTAACTTTTAAAAAATATTTTTTAGGGCTAGGAGTGTGGCTCAGAGACAGAGCACTTGCCTAGTACAAGTGCCTACACACAAGGCCCTAGTACCTCATTACACACATGCATAGTAATATTACTTGCCAGACAGAACTACTGGCAACTAATTCTCTCAATTTTTGTTTGCTGGAGAAAGTATTTCTACTTCGCTTTAAAAGAATAATCACATAATTCTAGGGTAAGCAATTCTAAGTTGGTATTTTTTTTTCTCTGAGCACTTTGAATATTTCGTTCCACCCTTTTTGGTTGTGTGGCTTCTGAGGAGAAGTCAAACTTATCTTTGTTCAAGCAATTCTTATCTCTGTTCCTCTGTAAATTAGGTACTTCTGCCTCTTCTGTTTTTCAGGATTTTGTGTATGTGTGTGTGTGTTTGGTTTCCTGTAGTTAGAAAAGAATATGCCCAGATGTAATTTGGGGCATTAATTCTACTTGGGGATCTCTGAGCTTCCTATATCTGTGGTTTGGTGTCTGACATTAATGTGGGGAAGTTCACAAGTGGTTATTTTTTCAAATATTTCTTCTTTTCATTTCCTTCTTTATTCTATAGTGCTATGATTAAGTCTCAGCCTTTTTGTGAGCCTGTGCCTCTGGGCTGTGAATTAACTTCACAAATACTTCCCAGACTCTCTCCTGCTCAGGTGGGACAGGAGGGTTAAAGGGGATGGGATTGGGGCATTTCCTCTTCCCCCGTGGAAAGCTACATCTGCCTTCCCCCAGGTCAGTTAGGCTCTGACAACACTTCAGCAGGTCATCTCTCTTTTTCTCTCTGGATTCTACATGGGTAGGGGTGATATGGTTAAACACAAAGAAGGTCATTGGTAAATATAGGACCCACTCTGTTGCCGCCCTCCTGAAAATGATGAAGAAAAAAAAAAAAACTGGAATCTGCCAGCACAGCAAGTAAACTTGCTTCTTTTTGGCTGTGAGGATCTGTCAATGTGGTTTCTGTATGAAAACAGTGGCTTGTGGTGCCTGCATTTTTAATACCACTTCCATCATCAAGGTCAAGTCAAAGTGAAGAATTTAGAAAACCAGTAGAAGTACCACCACCTAAGACATCATTACCTTACAAAACATATGTCAATTTATGTAACAAAATTGCCTTGGTTTATTGTTAATTGTATTAAATGGGCATTCTGATTTGCATTACTTTAATATTACTTTCTCAAAAAAGACTAGGAAAGTGAAGTCCTTCTAATTTGTATCAGAAAACATGCTACAATGGGTTATTGTGATTCAATCTTTTTCTTCAGTAATCAAATTATATGATGTGGTACAGTTTTTAAAATCAGTCTACACATTTTTATTTGCAAACCCCCACAGAAGAGAGATCCTGACAGTGACAGGTATATGGATTTTAAACCTTGTTATATTCAGGTGTCCATGCATATTATGTACTTCTCTAACTTTAAATTGGAAAGAGAGAAATTCAGCAAGGAATTCAATCTTCTCTTGGGCACATTAGAACAAAAGTTCTTGATCTCTACCAAGGAATTCACTTTTATTTTGTATCTTTATCTTTATGTTTACAATATTTTAATTGATGAATTGTAGCTGTACATAATTGTTAAATTGTTGTTACATATTCATACAGGCATACAACATAGCAATGTAATTTGATCAATACCATTCTCCACTATTTCCTCTTTCCCTCCCTCTCTCTGCTCCTTTTCCTCTGTTTTAATGATCTCTTTCAACTTTCATGAGATCTCCCTGCTCAACTTTTCTTTTATCCTTCTTTGTTTCCACATATGAGAGAAAACACATGACCCTTCTGAGCTTGACTAGTGTTGCTTAAAATATGTTCTCAAGTTCCACCTATTGTCCTACAAATGACATAATTCATTTTTCGTTATGGTTGAATAAAACTCCATCATGTATATACATCACATTTTCTTTATCCATTCAGCTATTGATAAACACGTAAACTGGTGCAGTTTGGATATTGTGAATTGTGCTGCTATAAATATTGTTACGCATGTATCCGTTGTTGTATGCTTACTTTCATTCTTTAGGATAAGTACTAAGGAATGGTATAGCTGGGTCACACGGTACTTCCATACCTAGTTTTTTGAGGAATCTTCATACTATCTGTCTGTTCTTGCTGACTTAACTTTTTTGAGATACATTGATATAAATTGTGCAAATGTTTGTTTTAAAATCATAATTCATGTTTTTATAAAAAGTTTCTTAATATGTAGGATGTACTAAATGATAAGGTAAAGGAAATACATATACTTCCATAAAGCGCCCACCTCCCCCAAAATAAAACGCAACAAGAACAATAAACTTCAGCAGGTTAGGGAATGTTAAGTACTTTCTTTTCAGAGAAGACCTTATTTTTTTTTTTTAAGGTTGCAACTCATTTATTTATTCATTAAAAAGAAAAAACTTACATGTGAAATCCTATCTACATACCAGGGGCTGGGAGTCCAAAGTGAACAAGAATTGTCCCTCTTACAGCCTGGTGGAAAAGAAAAGCAGTAATCACTGAATAAAATGATAATGTGATGGTGAGCGCATAGGGCAGTGCCATCAAGAAATGCTTTCATAGCTGGGGCAGTGGCACCAGCCTATAATCCAGCGACTCAGGAGGCTGAGGCAGTAGGTTAGAGTTCAAAGCCAGCCTCAGCAACAACCAGGTACTAAGCAACTCAGTGAGACCCTGTCTCTAAATAAAATATAAAAATAAACAAGGAGAGAAATGAACTACAGTAGATGGGATAGAGAGAGAAGATGGGAGGGGAGGGGAGGGGGGATAGTAGAGGATAGGAAAGGCAGCAGAATACAACAGTTACTAATATGGCATTATGTAAAAATGTGGATGTGTAACCGATGTGATTCTGCAATCTGTATTTGGGGTAAAAATGGGAGTTCATAACCCACTTGAATCAAATGTATGAAATATGATATGTCAAGAGCTTTGTAATGTTTTGAACAACCAATAAAAAAATTTAAAAATTAAAAAAAAAAAGGACTGAACCCAGGGGCACTCAACCACTGAGCCACATCCCCAGCCTATTTTTATATTTTATTTACAGAGAAGACCTTATTAAGAACAGAGTGCTGTATTCTATTTCAATGTGATTCCTTTCTTCCTCCCCCTGCTGGAGCCTGAGGATATTTTTCTCAAGCATTTACTGTGAGAACCTGGTTGAGTTCCTAAGGTAACACAAAGTATGTGGGGGTGGGGGTGTGTGTGTGTGGTGGGGAGCATAATGGGATCTCCCTGGAATTTTAAAATGCAGGCTTGTCCATAAGCACATTGAGCTTCTAGCAATTTTCCAATTACAACTCTGGTTTTCCTACCCCACACATGGTTCCTAAAGTAGTTTATGCCTTACACATATCCTTGGATTTCTGCATTCCCAGAGCCCTGCACTCTCAACTGTGACTCCTCATGGGTTCCTTAAGCTAGAGTGTCATTACTCCATGGTCTTCAGATCCTCTGGGGGGCAGTATTTCTGCAGAGACTAGGAAGATAACAATGAGAGTTATATTTGGGGAGGGAAAAAGAAAGAGGAGACTCCATTAGCAGATTGTGAGGCCAAACTTGGGAAGAGTTCTGTTGTCAGTGGAATAGGATCATTGTAATTCATAACTCTCAAGACTTTATGGTGGAGGTTACCTATCTATTCCTAATTTTTGAGTGATATCATTAACAGAGGGGAAAAAAGTTGTTAGGCCTTTCCTAACTTCCCTGCAGTTGATGAACAAAGTTGTTAGGCCTTTCCTAACTTCCCTGCAGTTGATGAACAAGGTTTACTTTTGATATTTGCTTCTGGTGGTTCATCAATTTGGGGAAAAGAATTGCTTCCAAGTGATTTTAGAAAATAAACTTTTCTTTAGGAGTTTTATGTATAGCCAGCAGCAAACGGATGCTACAGATAAAAGGTAATGCGATTAGTAAGAAGGAAGAAAGTCTACAGTTAATTAAGCAATCAGTTCCAAGTCCACCTACATGGGTTCATTTTTCTTATATGAAATGCAAGCTATAGAATGGTGGAACACAATTGTAAAAACATTATTCCAACCAAATAAGTAACTTTTTATCAATTACATATAAATAACACTGAAACTATTCTTGCAGTGCATGTTCTTTTGTTGCAATGCAAAAGGACATGAAATCCCAGTCTCTCTCTTTCTCCTTTTTTTTTCTTGCAGTCCTGAGCAAGTTTTCCACCACTAAGCTACAGCTCTGGCCCTAAGTCTCTACTTCTGGAGAAGACAAATTCATTTTATGGAGGCAATCAGTAAACAAAGAGAAACTATCATATGTGAGAAGCTCCTGTTCAGGTTCAAGTCTTTCATTTAGAGGTAGAACCAAGCCCAGAAAGGTTAGCAACTTGATAAAGCTTTCTTAGTGAGAGACAAGACTGTGGTTGGACTGGAATCAGGAGTTCCAAAGATTTCTAATCAGTTTTTCCCTCCTTTCAATACTCTGTTTTGAGAAAAGGGGTTCTCAACCACTTGCAATTTTGCCCCCATGTTCTTCTTTGGCAATGTCTGGGGACATTTTTTGCTTCTCATGACAGTCTGAGAATTGGTACTGACCTTTAGTAGGTAGGAGTTAGGGATACTCTTAAACATCATGCGATGCACAGGACAGTCCTAAGAACAGCTATCTAGCCAAAATGTCAACAGTGCTCAGGTTGAGAAAGCCTTCTCTAAAGCCTTAATAACAAATTTTGGATTGTTCTTCATTAAGTAAACAGGAGGGGAAAATTTAAAGAAAAGCAAATGTTTTACTCTTTAACAAAGGGTTTCATTAATAATATATTCTAATGTGAAAATCTGAACTGCTTTAATTAATAATAAAAAGATAACTATCAAAGACACATGTACTTCTAAAAAGGCTGAAAGTCTGGCATTAACACAACATGAAGTGAGAAATAAACACAGTAATGCTTTTTTTTTTTCTTTCTTTCTAGATGCTCTATAGGATATGAAGCAATTCAAGTGAAGGGGGGAAGGGAAAGCACTCCTATAAATAAGAAAACTGAAGCTCAGAGAGCTCAAAATACTTATCTCCATCACACAGCATTGGAGTTGGCAAACTTAGAATTTCTGTCTTCAATAAGAATATTCTCTACTTTTTAAAAAATATTTTAATTTGTTTTAATTAGTTATACATGACAGTAGAATGCATACTTTTATATGTGATGTCCATACAATGTATAGAAATAGTTGTGCATGTGTATTAAGAAGTCATTTTTTTAGAACATGTGAATGTTCTTTTGTCTTATTTTTATTCAAATAATATATGTACACAACTTTATTTTTCATGAAAAAACAGAAATAAGTGGTAATATTTTATAGGGGCACCTCTTCCTCAAAGAGGATCAATTTAAAAAGTCACAACTTATCTAAAGCCTGTTTCCTTGGGATCATTAGGCTGGTGTGAAGACTAAGCAGAGAAGGCCATGGCCCAAATCCAGGGAGGGCTCCAGGTAAATGTCACAGATGATGTTTTCAGCCCTTTTTTTCATGCACGATTTACATGGTTTCTCTGCTCACGGACTCAGTGCAACTATGGGAATAGGGGAGAGGTGACAGGGCTTCATTTTGATTTTTTTGGCATCAAAGGACACCATAATCAAAAGTGTCATTCCACTTTGGAACTAAAATATTTATTTTTCAATTTCTCCCTCAGTCTGAGTTTCCGTTCTTGCCTCTTCTGAAGGATTTCACAAGAACAGCATCTCTAACTGAATATTTCAGTGACATAACACTGGATATTAGAATATCTAGATTTTTGTTGTAAGGTTTTAAAATTGCAAGATAATTGTTTCTTTCTGTTTTAAGGCTTTGATTATTTGGAATCTCTTAATGTTGAACATTTATAGAACCTGTAAATACTGCTTTCTATACCAAGAACAAAATGAAACCAGATTTTTATGGGAATTCATTTTAATATGACTTTATTTGGTTTTCTGTAGCCCAATCCAGAGTGTCTATTTCTTATAGGCAAGGAAAAATAATTCATTTACAAGCAATTCTTCATCTTTTTAAACTCCATGTTTAAAAAGATGAAGAATTTAATCTGTTCCACGGCAGATTAAATGCAGCTTTGTTTCCTGCCTTCCCTCTCCCTAGCCCTGTTTCCATATTGTACCCCACACCTCAGTGGAAGAAATCATTTCTTTAAAAATACCACTCTTACGAATGCCTTGGGGAAGAAGGCATTTGTATCTGACTTACCCTTGGTATCTCATGCTCCAAAGATAGGAGTTGAGTTTGCTCTGGATTTAGCTCTCATGGAATGCCTTGCACTTCCTACATCCTTCATGGTTGGTGTCTACTTTAGGACATCTGGCATGGAATGGCACTGCAGCAAGAGCTGGAGGCTAAAAAGAAAGCAAGGGCTCTGAACAGCCACCTCTGGGAGCTTTGTGGCTGGGTATCATGAATCACGGAAGGACTGTTAGAAGTACAAGAAAATACTCAAGCTATTTTAAGACATTGTCCGGAGAAGTCTCTAGCCATAGCAACACATTCAGCTGCCAGGATTCCAAGTATTCATTCATAAAGTCTTCATTTATTCATGTAGTACTTTGTTCAGTCAAACATTTCCTATTGGTTCTGCACAATTCCTAGCACCACAGTCTCAGGAAATTAACTGTCCACCATTCCCAGGAAAGAATCCCCTGCTATGTGAAAGTACCCATGATCTACCTTTTCCAAGAGTACAAGGACAGGACTATGCAATTTTCCTTTCAGTACTTATTAAAAGTACTTGAATGGGGACATCTAAGGGTTTCTGTTATAAATAAACACATATGTGCATATAGGAGTTGTGACATTGAGGTACTGAGGATAATTTTACAATCAAGCATGAAACTTATTCCATTGCTTTAAACTTATGTTTTACATAGAAACATTCTATCAACTAGTAAGAGCCAGAATTAGAGAGTTAAAAAAAAAAATGAAAAAATAAAGGAATATGTGTAAAAAAGCAGTGGGTTAACTGCAGATTTGAGGAACAAGGGTCATATTTGGAGGGTTAATTTTTCCAAGAGGACATATAGGTAATATTTGTACCTTTGTATGTAAAGACAAAAGTAGAATTATAATAAGGAGGAAAATACATGTCTACATTCTTCCTACATCCTATCCTACCCTATTTCTCCTATTTATTGGAGAAAATCAAAATTTTCTTTAGCAAAATAGATTTATCATAACAAATAATACACATCAGAAAGAGTGAATACCTGGGAGGCAGAAGTAGCTAAATAAATAAGTAGAAAGGAACTGGAGAAAGATTTATTTTTGTGAGTTTTGCTGGCTGTGATATGAGAGCCGGGAAGCTCTGTGCTAGCCAGAACGGGGGTGTGGTATTTGTAGCTTCAGATCCCTCCAACAGAGCCATCTTTTGTATTTGTTAAGAGTGTGGAATGTGGGGTGGGACAATGAAACCCCAAATTCATCCCAGCAAAGCTCGACAGGAGGAAAAACACGTGTGTGAGAAGCATCAGGAGCAGTCCACGTGGCAACAGGAAGCTCATTGCTTCATTTTTATTCCACAGTAAAATCTAAACCAGGTGGCTGGCAGGCAGCCCACACGTGAAGGTGTTCTTTAGAGTTCTTCCATTGTGGGCCACGGCTGCTGTTGGATGAACGTGGGAAGGCTGAAACAGCCATCTGGTGGCCAGATTGTTGAGCTCAGGCCTGGTCTCTATCACAGAGCTTCCAGCTAGATCCCTCCTGGTGGTTGGAGTATCTTCTCTCAAGAACTGACAGAGCCTCTCACATCAGCCAGACATATGAGCTCATGTTGAGGTTGTTTCTGGATTCTTTAGAAAACTGGAACTCATAGGGCAGAGGTGCTTATACTTCAGCATGCATCAGGGTTGCCAGGAGGACTTGTTGGCGGCTCCAGAGTCCTGCCTCCAGAGTGTCTGATCCAGGAGGTCTGGGGTAGGCTATGACAATCTGCATTTTTAACAAATTCCCAGGTGATACTTCACTCCGGTCTATTATGGTAGAAGACACTATCTAATGTGTTAGGTATAGAGAAAACAAGAAGAGAGCCTTATGATAATACATTTTTCTCTATGTATGACTCAAAATTTCTGAGTTTTCATATTTGACAAAATTATACAGCAGAGTTGCCTGCATTAACCTTTTCAGATAGTGTCCTCCCAATCATTGATTGCTTCTAGCTGATACACCTATAGCCACAGTCTCACTTTCAGAGGCACACATAAATTAGTTCTCTGATTTAGAATGCCTCATTACTTGGTCAGAAAAAATAAATTCACATCCAATGTGGGCTGACCAGACCAGCAGGTTGGTTTCATAAAAAAATTTAAAAAAATCGAAATCAAATCCATTGTGTTTTCACACTAACAAGCATTTAATAAGAAGTAGTTTCTTCTCCTCCTCCACCTTTTTCTTCATTTTTTTTTCTTTTCTTCCTAGGGAACTACACTGACCTCCACCTGGTATTCTGTGCAATGAACATTTCCCAGAGATTGCAATGATAGAAGGATAAGCAAGGGTGGGCTGCAGAGATGTGGAGATGTTGTTAACTGCTTTTTAAAAATTAAAAATGACAAAGACTGGCTCTGCAGGAGCAACTTTAGTCTAGTTGACTAAAATAGGAGTTGGATAGATGTATCAAAAGAGAGAAAAACAATTTTGCAACACAGATTTGAAGAAGAGGAACATGTAATTAATCTGTATAGGCAAAAGGGAAACAGGATCATTTTGACTTGGCTATGTGTTTGGGGATTTAATGAAAATCTTGCCAACAGCCATAACAGTTTCCTTTCTGCTTCCCATTTTATTATCCTCCTTTTATCTTCTTTTTTTCTCTTCCCATTGCTCCCTAGATTTTTATCTGGCCCTGATATGTGCAAATAAACTCTAGATTGTAGAGAGGATGACTCAGATACACGGTGACAATGCCACCATACTTAAATCTACTTGTGTTCAAACTGCAATTGGCCCTCCATACCTGGAGGTTCTACATCTCTGGAAAATTTTTCCTTAAACAATACAGCACAGCAGCTATTTACATAGCATTGACATTGTATTAGGCATTACAGGTAATAAGGATTAACTTATTATTATTATTATTATTATTATTATTATTATTATTATTTGTGTGTGTGTGTGTGTTTTAAATCCAAGGGTGCTCTACTACTGAGCTACATTCCTAGATTTTATCATTTTTATTTAGAGATGGGGTACTACTACTACTAAGTTGCCCAGACTGACCTCGAACTTATGATCCTCCTGCCTCAGGCTTCTCAGTAGCTGGGATTATAGTCTTGAGCCATCATACCAAGATTAGAGGTTATTTAAAGTATAAAGGAGGATGTGTGTAGGTTTACATGCAAATGTTCCATCATTTTATATAAGGGACATGAGTAGCATGGATTTTTTTTATATCTGCAAGGAGTGGAGGTTTTCTTGTACCTCATGGATACTGAGAGATAATTGTATAATAATTTCATCCCAGATCCTTAATATAAAGTTGTATTAGCATAGATTCCTTTGAGCAATTACCCAGTTGACTGCCTCTCACCATCACAGTTTTTTTTTTCCCCTAATAATCTCCCAGAGCATCTTGAATCTTCACTAGCATCACGTATCCTTGGATTTGACTTGCTGTTAATTCTTAGTAGGTTTAAATATATGCAGATTAGATTGGATGGGGCTGGGTATCTAACACTTCATTCTGGACATTCACATTCTAGCTACTGAACTGTAACATATGATTAAAAAGACAGAAAGAATGCTAGAGATCTCTCAATCAAGCAGTTGCTCCACTCATGCATGGATTACAACTATGACTAATATTGAATTCTGTTGGATCACATAATGGTTTAATTTATGCTTATCAAATTAAATTTGATGACTATAAATTAAATATGCATTGTGGCATATTTTTGGCTATTTTGTTAATCTGAAGTCCTGAAGATAAGATTGTCATAATTTGGTTATATGGATTTGCTGAGACCTTGATAACACTAATGGTTGGGGAGTGAAGGAATAGGCAGGTAAATAGAAAAAGGGGACCTGCTTTGCTCCTGGCTATTGCAATGGCCACCAGGGAGTAGCTAAAAACAATAAATAGGGAAACACAAATTGTAGTTGTTGCAAAAAAGTGAGATCTGAGTAATTATAATTAGCTCCACCATCTACTGCTTGTGTGAACTGCTAAGCCAAAATTCAAAGGGTAATATGAAGATATTGATAATGCCTGTAGTAGAGGATTGTGAGATATAAGTGAAAAAAATGTCGAGTCTTTGGCACAGGGTCCTCAATAAATGTTAGCTATTCTTTCTCTGTCCGTCTTTCTGTCTCCTCAAATATAAACCACATGCAGGCTTCCTTCCATATTTAAGTGGTCTAAGTGCTCTACTGCAGAGGTTCTCAAAGTCTGATCTTTAGACCCGTGCCGTTTGTATCATGTGGAGAAATACAAATCCTCAAGCCCTGCTCAGACCTACTGAAGCAGAAACTCTGGGAACAGAACCAGTATTCTGTGATTTTAGACATCATCTCGGTGACTCTGATACACACTCAGCAGTGAGAACCATTGCTCTAGTGGGATACAGGAAAGTCATTCTCAGCAAGGAAGTGATGCTCAAAGCTGGTGAGCAATTGCACTGTGGTCCAGGGGACTGGCCAATACGGCAGAGGCTTCCACTTATCAGCCCTGTACTGGGGATGAGGTCCATCCTTTCAGGAAAGGAGGCTAGGGTAAGAGCTGGCAGGTTGTCAGACTCTATTCCCTCCTTCTTTTCTCCTTCCAGGCCAAACTAGTTGGTACTCAGGAAAGGGCACTTGTCCCTTGAGGAAGCAGGAGTGCTGATCATAACAAATCCTATCATGTATTTGGGCAAGCTAAGCAGAAGTTAAGGGAAACATAATTCTGTGGGCATGTAGATAATAAAAACCTGCTTCCCATGGGAGCCAAACTTATCCCCAACCAGGTTTCGATAGGCTCAGAAATTAAGTGGAACAGATGCTAAGGATGAAAAGTCTTCATTCTTCTGTCTTATCAGAGCTTGGGAAGCGAAGGACTGAGATGCTGGTGAGATTAACATGATGTCTTTGGCTAAGCATAATCAGCTTCAGTTCCAAACACCTCTGCTCCTCTGCTCCACAGGCCTGTTGCTCTGTGCTCTTGGTTGACAGATCACAGGCATTTTAGAAAGATACTTGGTACTTTGTTTCAGCATTTTCTTCTAAGGTCAACCTCAGACTGTGGCTGTGCCCTTTGTGTCTGGTGACTGCTGTGTGAAGCCCATGGGATTGCCCACTCATCTATAGACTGTGTCGGAGAGCACTGGGCTGGAAATCAGAAATGTCTTCTTGTGCGTGTGTGTCTCTCCTGTAGTCAAGGGTGATGCTTTCTTGAGTGTTCCTCCTAGAAATTTCAGGGGAGAAAATCAAGACCTCTGAGAAATCTTCTGGCCTTATCCCCGGTGGAGAAACCGGGACGCAGAAAACAGGAAGAAACCCAACCCCCCCCCATCCTCTTCCCTCTTCCCTGTCGATGACACAGTGTATCATTCCAGTGCTTCCTCCCCATGTCAGCAGAGGAAGTGAGGATCAGAGAGTCACTTGGGCTTTTTCTCTGCCCTCTCTCATTTGAGCTATCCTGGTGTGATGCTCAACAGCTTGGAAGTATTAGCCCTAATCGGCAAGATACGGATTGAAATTCAGCCTCACAATTATGATCAGAAATGGAAACAAGTTGGATCTCTGAGTGTCACATTGTTATTGGAAAGAAACCAGGGCCTAGAAATGTGAATGAGTTCATAAAGGTAGTTTTCAAATGTCAAATGCAGAATCACCTGGAAGGCTTATTAAAAATACAGCTTCCACTATCTCACACCTAGAATTTCTAATTCAATGTGTTCGGTACAAAGTCTAGAAATATTTATTTTTAACAGTCATCACCAAGTGATGCTAATGTTGTACTCTCTGAAGCATACACTGAATAACAGCGTTTCAGGAAAAGGACAAATATTTTGGGAGCAGTTACTACGTTCTTTTCCTAGACTATAAGCTTCCTGCCAGCAGAGACTCCAGGTCTTTTAATTTACCAGTAGATAATTCAGTCTCGTGTCTTTAAATGCTACGCACAGGTTTCAACTTCCTTGAGCCAGGCAACCGCTCCCCCTTCAACTTCACAGACACATACCTACTCAATACCTGCGTGTCCAGTAGATAGCTCACACTTGTCATGTTAAAACTGGACTTCTGCATTCTCCTAAACACACTCTGCTGTTAGTATCATTCATTCCAATTCATGGCA
The DNA here is from genome assembly GCF_048772815.1 of Callospermophilus lateralis. Classification (NCBI taxonomy): domain Eukaryota; kingdom Metazoa; phylum Chordata; class Mammalia; order Rodentia; family Sciuridae; genus Callospermophilus; species Callospermophilus lateralis. The sequence continues at coordinate 70,310,042 of NC_135306.1, read as the reverse complement.
AATAGATGCTTCCGATTGTTCAAGTGAAAACCAAAAAGAAAAACAAAAACTGGGTAATCTCTACTCCTCTCTTTTTTTCATGCCCTTCATTCAATCTGTTAGAAAATCATGTCACTTGTATTTTAAAATCTACCCAGAATCTGTGTACCTCCACTCTTAATCACCTCATCTAGGCCATTATTATCTCTTGGTTGACAAATAATTGTCTCCTAATTGGTCTCCGTGTTTTCATCTCTGCCCCCTTTACAGTTTGTAACATAGCAGCCAAAGAGACCCTGTTAAAATTCATATCAGGTGAGGGGACTCCTTTGTTTGAGACAACTCTTGTGTCTACCCATTGTATTCAGAGTAAAAACCAAGAGACTTTAGAATGGAGTGCAAAGTCCTGCAACAAGTGACTCTGCACTGCCCCTCTGACCCCATAGTTGCTTAGTTTGGTCACATCCCTATGGTTCTCCTGGCTCCTCCTGCAATACCCTGAACATAATTGTACTTAGGCCCTTTTACTGCTGTTTGCTTTGCCTGGAGTAAGTTTTCCCTGTGTAGCCACAGAGCCACCCCTTCATCTTCCTCGCCTCTTTGATTCTTCATGGAAATGTGCCTTTGTTACCTCTTCAATAAGGTCTGTCTTGGCTCCTGCTCACCCCTAGCATTTCTCAACACCTTTCCCTCTCTCTGTAATGCTTATTTCTCTAATATTCATTGCTATCTAACATCCAATGGAAAAAAAAAAAAAATATATATATATATATATATATATATATATATATATATATAAAAATAATAATTTCTCTCTTTCCCCACTAGAATGTAAGCTTCACAAGTCTTGAGATCTTTATATATTTTGTTCAGTTATATCACAAACACCTAGAATACTGCCTGGGTGTTTATATTGCTATATATCAAGTATTTATTTATCCAATAAATATTAATGGAACCCTTTTATCCTCATTTTACAAATGAAAAAAAAAACCCTAGCTGACTAACAAATAACAAGTAACATGATCAAGATCAAATATTTCATTGGAAACAGAATAGAACAGAGTCCAGATTTACCTGACTCAAATTCCTTCATTTTTTCCTCTCTCACTATTTCTGTGCAATGTTCCACACACTATACTAGCTATTTAGAGGATACAAATGAAAGAGACTTGGTTTCTACTGTTTTCATTTTTTTAAGTCAAGCATACAGAAAAAATATAACTATCTACAAGGTACATATTGTCTATTTTTAAACAAATGTCTAGACAAATATACTCCAAAGCAGAATGTGACATATATTCTCAAAAATGTATTATCATAGCAAAGACAATTAGCCACTGCATAAAATTTGCAGAAAGAAATAATAATCATTGAAAATGTGATTAGTTCTTGATTAGTTATTGGGAGATGGGTAGAACTTAACAGGTGAGGTGAGGACTAGTAGTTCAGTATGAGCAAAGGAAATAGAAATGAAGACTGAAGTGTGGGGAAGATGGCATTTTCCAGAAACAGTATATAATATAGCATAAAGTCACTACCTGGGTAAATTTTCTGGTTCTTTCTTTTGAATATATAGAAAGTTTATATTAATGGAAAAGCTGTATATTGCAAGAACCATTCTGGTAGTTATGTGCTCATTTACATAACATGAAAAGTACTGATTAAATGCTTGCTATGTGTTTGGTGAAGGGAAATAGAAAGAGTGGTGGAGGAAGCCTCTGTTCTTCAGCGCTGGTAATCTGGCAGGGTTGACAGCTAGTTAATCAAGCGGATACAATCCAGTGAAATGTGTACAATGAAAAGAGACAGAGCCTATGGCAGAGAGAATAACCTAGTGTGGGTTTAGGGAAGATATCCAAGAAGATTTAGAGAGAAACTGACTTTTGAGGTAAGACTTGAAAGATGTGTAGACATTACTGTAGCAAATAGTATAAAGAATGTTATAAACAAGGGAGTGACATGTGCATAGATCCAGAAGGGACCAAAACCTTTAATGAAGCTCCCCAAGACCAAGAAGAAGTTTTGCGTAACTGGGGTATAGAATTTTAAAAAAAGGAGACAGCCCAAAGGAGTGATGTTGGAAGAATGGTCAGATGTCAGCTCATATTAAGAGTCGGAACTTTATTATGAAGATAAAGCATTGCTATTATGGGTTTTTAGTGGGAAAATTATATGATCATACTTGCATGTTAGAAATTTAATCTTGCTGCAGTGAATAAAAGTGTTGGAATGGACTAAGACTGGAAGGAAGGAGATCTGTGAAGGAGACTTTGCAATAATCCAGTCAGATGTGGATAGGTTAAAGTGGATAGATGAGCTTGGAAATTGATAGGAAGTGCTGGATGGAGAAAAGAATAGCATCACAGATGACTTTCAGGTTTCTACTTAATGCAAACAAATCATGGTACAGTCAATTACTGAAGTGTGACTGTGTAAAAACTGTGCATGAAGCTTGATGCATATTTGTGTATGTGTATGTACATATATATTTATGTCTGTGCATGTGAGGATATGTGTAGATATAATCAGCTGGGGAGCTATAGCAATGACCCAAGAGACGTAACAACAGTAACAGTGTAAGTCAGGAAATCCATCTTTCGTTAAGTTTGTGATTGTCATAATGTTATTACTAAGAAGCCATATGAATTTAGAAATGTTAACGACATAATTTTTCTAATTAATTTGGAGTTTTCTGGATCCTTAATTGGTAGCCTGTCTATATCTTGAGTTGCTGAGTAGATGTTTCATTTATTTTGTCAGTGTTTCATAGGGAGAGCATTTCAAGGCATTTTGTAAATAAAATGAGTTATAACTTCTAATATTTGTTATTTTGAAACCTTTTAAAATATTGAACAGAAAGATTTTTAAATTTAATTTCTTTGATGTAAACAATGAAATTCTACTTAAACAAAATGTGTATTTATTAGCCACAGTACAATAGAAGCTGCTGCCCACACTGGAGAATTCTTTTTTTAGAAAAGCAGTCATCTGGGAAGTGTTTAACTGTAAAGGCTTAGAAAGTAAGTAGAGGCAAGGAAAAGCCATTTGTGGCTAATGCACAGGAAGGACGGATGAAACAATTTAGCTTGATACTTCCGGGAGTGATTGTCTTCAAATTCAGAGTTGAATTCACATACTGTATATTATTCATTGCACCTGCAAGAAAGTCTAACTATGGACTTGCGAACGTTCTTCTTTTTAAATTTTAAACTTAAATATTACTTTTGAAAGTATCAGTTTAGAAAACGAGCCTTCAAAATGTCCAATCAAGGAAGTATTTAATAAAGTCTCATTGAGCTAAGAATGATGGGCAGGCAGTGCTCCTTCTGCACTCTGATGTGGATTAGGAGAGCTGGAAAAGATTTGGCTTATGAAAAAATTCATTTTATCAAATAAATGGACTTGGTAAAATATTTCTCCCTTCCACTACTTTGAATAAACAGATGAGTTATGTCATTTCTATCCTTTTTTCAGAGGTATGGTCTGGTATTAATAAATACCTTCCAGTTTTCAGAAAATATATGAAGACTTTCAACTGTCTACCAGGCACTAAATTAAAAACTAGTGATACAAGATATAGGCTCTGGTCACAAGAAGCTGATATTTTGGCAACAGAGGTATTTTCTTCAGGACATTCCTTGTAATTGAGCTATTTGCATGTTGATCCACTTACAGTAAGTATTCAATAAATAAATGGATAAAATACAAATAATAAATAAATTATATGTAATCCAGGTTGCCGGACTTTACTTCCCCTTTCCCTCTGCACTCAAATGGTCCATTTTCCATGCAAAGGGAATGTTAAGGAAGGGATTTTTTTTTCCACATAAAATAAATTTTATTTAATCCTCGCAATAAGTGTGACTATTTAAACATCACCAGGTTTTAAAGTTTAGATAAGTTAAGTATTTTATCACTTGAATTATAGACTAAATCTATGGGTTTGAATTTTAACAACAGAGGGATTGGCAGAGTGCACATGGAAACATAGTCATTATCCCACTTCAGCATGTGTTTTCTCAGTTGTCTTCTCCCCAACTGCACCTTCTTCTTTGGGTAGCTAATTCATTACACTTTTCAAACTCTCTTTCCAGGAAAGCATCTTTAATTTTGTAGAAATGGAGAACAATTCATTATTCTCCCAGTGGTTCTTACATTTTAAGAGTGAATTCTCATGATGAAAAATTCAATTTATAACTTGTTGAAAGTATTTATCTTTCAGCACTTAGATAAGGACTTGCGGGAGAAGATAGGAGATCCTTCTCAATATCCATCTGATGAGACAGTGTGAGCGGAGCGCTGTCTTCCGTGTTCACAGATGGGGTTCTGTGAATATACATTCATAATCGATACCTTCTTTCATTCCTTCGACAATTGAATGGTTAACATGATCTATAAAGTTCTTGGAGCTGTGAGACAAGATGGAGCTATGAAGGGACAGAGATTGTGATTCAGAATCACTAAAAGTGATCTAGTAAATGAAATGGAAATGATGAAGTTAGTCCATGAAAGACAAGAGTGGAGCAGGTAGAAACATAGTCACTATGGGGAGGGTCACTCAAATCCCTTGAAAGGACAGATGGACCATCTGTGCGAATGGAATAGCATGCCAAATTTACAACTTGATGTTGGAAAATATTTTAAAGCTCTAAGTGGAGTGGAAGTGGGAATAAGAAGCAAGGGAATGCCAAGACCGTGTGCTCTTTTCTCATTGTGCCTTTGTACTTCACAACTTTGACTTCCTGTGGCCAACTCTCTTCTTCAGGACATCCTCTCAGTTTGGGATTATAGGCATTCTTTGTCTCCTCCTTCTCCTCCTCCTCCTCCTCCTCCTCCTCCTCCTCCTCCTTCTCCTTCTCCTCCTCCTCCTCCTCCTCCTCCTCCTCCTCCTCCTCCTCCTCCTCCTCCTCCTCCTCCTCCTCCTCCTCCTTCTCCTCCTCCTCCTCCTCCTCCTCCTTCTTCTTCTTCCTTCTTCCTTCTTCTTTCTTCTCCTTCTCCTTCTGTTCCCATTTGCAGAATACGGATTTCGTGAGAGTAAGAATGGCCCACCTCATCTGTTTGCAGCGGTTGGCTAAGTTTGTGAGGTGTCTGTATCTTGGTCTAATCTATCATCCATGGATGGCTGCCCAAAGCTGGGCTATAGAAAACCTGTTTCCTTTCTAAGGAAAGTGGGACGTTGTAGACACCAACACTGAAAATCTAGAATATCAAGGAGTTGTTAGAATATAAGAAGAGCTAACTTCTTTGAGTGTTTGCCATATGCACATATTTCTATGTGCACTTTAAATTTATCTTACACTTATAACAACTAGGAAACTAAAGTGTGGAGATGTTCAGTAACTTGCCCTGTTGACTCAGATAGCAAGTGGCAGGCAGAGTTGAGATTTGAACTCAAAAGAGGCTGGTTCTCAAACCTATGCACTCAACCATGATGTTCTAATGGTCAGATTTAAATTTTGTTTTCTTCTTTAATATAGGTGTATGTGCCTGGGCAAGTAATCAGTCACTTTAAATTTCAGGTTTTCCATATACCCAATGAAGATGATACCTGCCTTCATATTATATAAGATTCTTCTTAAGATTAAGTAAGAATGTGTTTGAATATTCATTTTGACCTATAGAGCAAGGTATATATATTTAAAACAACATTGTTCATAATAATAATAATAATAAAAGAACCAAGAGGTTTTGTTGAGTTGTAAACTTTTCGATAATTTCTTTAAAAATCATATATTTCTCCCCTCACGTTCCCATGATGAAGTAATTTTAGTAATCTTTCACACTTGAACATGGCAATCTTTTTTTTTCTCTTGAGGCTGATCAAATAACTGCTGTATCATCCAAGAAATGATAATAATACTGAAAAAGGGCAAATGTCCAGGATCTACATCTATTTTCTCTTTTCCTCCTCCCACCCATGATTATTTGTGGAATAGATAAATTTGTAACACACTTTAAAAGCTTTGGATGAAAGGTGTTATAAGCAATTTAATAACGGCATGTTCTGTTGCATTGTTTTTTCTTGAGACATTCAACAACATATTGTACAAAGTCCTTTTAACTCACTTCTTATCTCCTTAGTTATATGTCCCTTTGATTTTTACCACACTCAGAAAACCCCCCACAGTTTTGCAGAAGTAGGAACACCAATGTGTTTAAAAGGAGATAATTGGGAATGGAGACACTTTTTCTCCTTCCAGGTTTCTCTATTAAAGTAGCAAGCACATTAAATGCCAATACAGTATTAGCCCCAAGAACCCATTAGCTTGCTATGGGATATCTGGAGCTCCATGGTAACAATTATTTGCAGAATTCACAAGGCATACTTTTGGAATTAAAAGATGCTTATCTCTTTTTAGGAAAAATAGCATGCATAGCTACAGGAGAATAGGAGAAGATTTAAACCAGACTATGTTTTTCAAGAACAGACTTTATCCATAATTAATCCTTTCCTGTGGATGTATTTATGTCCCTTCTTATATCTCTCATCTTCTTTTATACTGGAAAATGGTAGGCTTGTGTGCTGCAGTCTGCTGGGGGATTGTGTATGGTTATAAGGTTGGGAATACCTTACATTTCACCCCATAAAGTTGATTATGTCCTCAGAGTACACATAAAAATAAAATTTCCTTTATTTGTTTACTCTTGGAGTGAGATCATTGGGTCAACTACTTGTCTTCATTTTGATTAGATTGATGACCATATCCTCCCCCTATTCCCCATAATGCTCTCCTTATGTCTTTGTGCCCAGAGCAACCACCTGTTTTTTTAAACACAAGCAAGAGTCAGGTGTAGTCACTTGCAGAGGTAGTACACAGGTCAGAGGTTACATCATCTTCTGGCAGCCTTGGCAGAAATGGTTATTACAGGCATATATAGAAGGAGTCTTGGGGAATACAGAGTATTTAGGTAGATGTGAAATGAATAGTATCATCATCACTTCTTCCTAGTGAAAAATTAATAAAAGCAAAAAACGTTGTCAAACTTATTGACCAATTATAACTTTTCTTTCACCTCTAATTGTGGTCCTAAAGTTTTTCTATGATGTATCCCCACAGCTGATATCAAAATCTACTTAAAATACAGTTCATGCGCCTGTATTTTAATTTTTATATGCCAAGGTTAAGGACTGAATTTAGATCTAGTTACAGCGATTGGTGTCTGTTTCATGTAAACATCATTTCCTCCTCTGACAGGAGAGATCACCTAAAATTATACTTTCAGGGATAATTCACTTGGGTACTGCTTTATTTTCAGGGTTTGGGGATTCTTCATTAAAATGCAGATTCCCCAGATAGTAAATACTGGAAGCCGTTATTTCTTAGCTAATAGAAATTCAAAACATTAAGTTACCTGGATGAAGATTATTTTACTTTATTATTAAAACAGCTAATTAAGTGTGAACTAAAAAACTAAAAATGGGCTTCTGGTTCTGGATCAAGATGAACTAGAACTACTTTGCCCTATTCTTTCTGTAAAGTAAGGATTTTAAATAAAAGACAAATACAGGGAGACTGTGAAATGTGGAAAGAGTGTAGACAAGCTTTGGAGCTCTAGACATGAAGGGTTTCTTTTTGCCTGGTATGTCCGACACAGTGTGCTAGAGAGGCACGCCGCCCACATGCTAATGAGAAGACAGATAATCAAAACTTGCTGATTCTCGTCAAATGCCCAGAAAAGGAGCAATATCAAGAACTGTTAGACAATGACCACTTTAACACTTCTTCCACCCATGTCAGCATGGCAGACCAACTAAATCTAGAGGGTGTCCACAGAACACTCCCTTCCAACACCAGTCGAAGACACATTTTCCTATAGTGTACCTGATATTCTTCAGGACAGACCAGGCACTAGACCATGGAAGAGTATTTAATAATCCTTTAAGAGGATTCAGATAATGCAAAGTATTTTCTTTGAATGAAAGTTAAATATCAGAAATAGAAAGAAATTTTGAAATTTACAAATATTTGTAATGCAATAGTACGTTAATAACCATGGAGTAAACCATGAGAGAAGTTAGAAATTACTTTGAGATGAATGAAAATAAATACAAAATAAGCACGAAATTATGAGATGCAGATAAAGCAATGCTTCAGGGAAATATTATGGCTATAAACACCTACATTAAAAAACATAAACCCTCAAATCAATAATCTAATTTTCACCTTAATACTCTAGAACAAGAAGAGCAAACACACACCTAAAACAAGCAGAAGGAAGAAAGCAATAAATTAATAAATATTGAAGTAGAGATTAATGAAACAGAAAAGCAATGAGAAAATACATGAAATCACAAGTTGATTAGTTGGTAGGGTGGCCAACAATGGCAAAATTCTAGCTATAATAACCAAGGAGAGAGAGGAGAGAGAAAGACATACACACACACACACACACACACACACACACACACACAGACTGAAATTACTAAAATCAGGAATGAAAGAATATCTTTTACAGAAATAAAAGTTATATAAGGGAATACTATATACAAAATTCTAAAAATTAGATAACTTAAATAACATAGATAAATTCCCACAAAAACAAAGACTATTGAAACTGAGAAAAGAAGACACTGAAAACCTGAACACATGTATAATGTATAACATGTAAAGAGAATAAATAAATTCACCAGTGAAACCATCTGAACCAAGAAAAGACCAGGTTCAGATGATTTCACTGGTGAATTCTACTGTGTTTTTAAATAATACTGATTTTAAAATTAAAATTATTATTGTTTAAATGTATTTTTTTAAAAAAATTCAAGTTAAATTTTATTATTTAAATATTAGTACTACTTAAATTTTATTTTTTAAATTTAAATTTTTAAATTAAAATTAATGCTAATTTTAAAAGAATCTATTCCAAAAAGAGAAGAGGAGGGAACATTTCCAACTCATTCTTTGAGGCCTGTAAGATCTTGATACCAAAACCATACAGAAATGCCATAAGAACAGAAAATCACAGACAAATAGCTTCTATAAATATGAAGGATAAGAAAATTCTCAATAAAATACCAGCAAACTTAATCCAGAAGTCATAAAAAAAGGGGTGTACATTGCACACAACTGGGAAAACCCTGGAATGCAAGACTTGTTCAATTAATGCAACACACTGAAATTCAATTAATATAATATACCAAATCAATGGGACAACATTTTAAAAGCAAATGGCCATCTCAACAGATGCAGTAAAAACATTTGACAAAGTTCAATGTCATTTTTTTAAAATTAAAAATATGTCACAAGTTAGTAACAGGTAAAGGCTGCACCTGATCAAGGATCTATGAAAAACCCAGTGCTAATATGATACCTGATGTTAAAACACTGGATGCTTTCCCCTAAAAGTCAGGAAAAACACAAGTCTGTCGCCTCTTCCAGTTCTAGTCAACAATGTACTGGAGGTTCTAAGCAGAACAATTAGGACTCATTAGCTATATGATTTGTCAATATTTTTCTTCAATTGTATTGACATCTTTTTATTTTTGATGGTATTTATTAAAGCACAAAAAGCTTAATGATGATGAAACAACATATTTTCTTGACTTGTGTTTTTGTTATCATATATTTAAAAATTGCCTAATGTGAAGTCATAATATTTACCTTTATGTTTTCATCTTAAGAGTTTTATAGATTTAGCTTTTACATTTAGGTTGCTGATGCACTTTGATGATGCATTTTTGTATGGGTCATGAGAAGGGTTCAAACTTCGTTATTTTGCACATGGATATAGTTTTTTTATAGCATAATTTGTTGAAAAGATAATTCTTTCCCCCATTGAATTTTCTTGATTACTCTTTGAAGAATCAGTTGATTGCATATACAAAGGTTTATTTCTAGATTCACATTCTATTGTCCTGTCTTTTCTTATGCTGGTACCAGACTCTCTTGATTTCTGCCACTTTTTGATAGGTTTTCACTTCAGGGAGTGTAAGTCTTCCAACTTTGTTCTCTTTTTCAAGATTGATTTTGACTATGTAGGATTTCTCGCATGAATTTTAGGGTTACATTTTCCATTTTAGAAAATAAAAATGAAGCCATTGGGATTTTGATGTTAATCTGATCTTTGAGAGCTGTTACTATCCTAACAATATTAGGGCTAACAATAAAAACTGTGAAATTTCTTTCTACTTATTTAGATCTTTAATTTCTTTCAAAATGTTTTATAGTTTTTAGTGCACAAGTTTTCAGTGTCCTTGGCTAAATTTATTTCTAAGTATTTTATTCTTTTTCATGCTATTTTTAAATCACAATTAAGCTTCAGAAAACTGAAGACAAAGAAAAATCTTGAAAACAAAGAGAGAAAAACAAGACATTTGGAAAGACAATTCAAATAGCCTTAGATTTGTCATCAGAAACCATGGGAGGCATAAATGGGACAACACTTTCAAGGGCTGAAAGAAAAGAATCATCAACCCCAAGTCCTGAATCCCGCAAAAGTGTCAGGAATGAGGTGAAAATAAAGGCATTATGGGACATGGGAAAATGAAAAGGCTGTTCACCAGCAGATTCATCCTGAAAAATGAATGGCTAAAGGGATGTTTTTGAAAGAGAAAAGATATCTTGGAACATGAGAAAGGAAGAAAGAATATTGGAGAGAGAGAAAATATGGATTAACACAATAAAGATTTTCTCAGAAGTTTTTCAAATGTGCTTGATGTTCCAAGCAAAAAAAGTGTTAGTGTTGCCTAATATAGATCTCAATGCATGGGAAGGAAATATTTAGGGTAATTATATTATAAATAGAAAAAAAAGAAAGGATATGATTACAGGAGAAAAAAAAGAAAGGATATGATTACAGGAGATAATAATACCAGGTGCCTCGAATGCACTGTCAATTTGGGGATGGGAATAGGACTCACTGGAATTACACAACCTGGAAGCCAAATTGTTAGAAAAGGCCCTGTGGGCTCTTGTTGTTTTAAGTTCACAGTTTTTCTTTGGCCACCCGCCTCCCCACATGTCTTTACCATAATTGATTATTTAATTTCAATCATTTAATTTCTCAAACATGACGCCAAATAAATTTTGAGTTTCTTTTCAAAAAAAAAAAAAAGAGTGTAAATGGATACCAGTTTTTACTCTGATAAAGTGCCAGCATCAGTAGGCATTTTTGTGGTTCTGGAATAGTTCCGTATGTTGATTTTTATGCTGGTTATTGAGATTTACATTTTGGAAAATGGCATAGAATGTTACAATACAATTATTAATCTTCCTTTTTGATATTTATATAGTACAGTTATTCAGATGTCACCATTGGGAGAAAATGGTGAAAGGGTACATGAGCCCGTTCAATAGAATATTTGCAAATGTTATTAATCTACAATTATTTAAAAATAAATTTTAAAAAATAATAATTCAATGACTAAGAGAAACCCCCAGGCTATGTGCATATGTGTGTATGTGTGTGTGTGTATAAAAGAGAGAAAGACAGAGGTGTGTGTGTGTGTGTGTGTGTGTGTGTGTGTGTTGAATATAATAGTGTGTGGGATGGAAAAGGGGCAGATAGAGAAGACAAATTTTCTTTTGTTCTCAGCCTGGTTTGTGGCAGTCCTCATACATGCCATGTGGAGTTTTATCTTCCCATAATTAATTTCTCTCATTTTTATGTCATCATCTTCCAAGAACTCCTACATGCTAACCTGTAAAGCTGCTGTGGTTAGTAAGGTGAATCTAAACTTCTCCTTGGATCCATCTCAGCTCCACGACTGCCCTCCATCCTCCATGTCAGAGAGCGTGCTCCACTCTTGTCACTTTCTTTCCCACTCAAGTGAGTTTTAATGTTTACTTGCATTCTTCATGACTTAATCCATTAAGGGATAGGCTGAGAATAAGAGCAGGCATTTGCTAAGTACAACCTAAGTGCACGGTAGACTAAATCTAGAGAAGAGATTTAATATACCAAATCAATAGGATTTAATATACCAAATCTGTTTTAGGATTATGACACCAGAAAGCAGTACAATTTAGGGGTCCTGGCATTTTTGAGGGAAATAAATAAGATATTTGAGAGTATGAAATAATTAAAAAGGTATTATCATGTATTTTAATACTTCCTTTGCAGCAGTATTAAACAGAAGAAAATAAACTCAAAATATATAATAAAATAATCTTATCAAACAGAAAAGCTAATTATAGTTGAAACAGACAGAAGTTGGGGTCTCTTGCTGAGAAAAGGAAAAATAAAAGCAATGGTTAGGATAGTAAGAAGGGTTGAAATGAAAAACAATTCCACTTATAAATAAGCAGCACAAAAAAACATGGATATAAAGTTCAGGTTAATTTTATTCCTTAGAAGACAGGCTATCTGAGAAAACCCAATAACCGGTAAAGCTCATCACATTCAATAAATATCCACCTGTTATGATGAATGACAAATGCTTCCTCGAGTTCCACACCTTTGAACAAAGTGGCAGATTGATACATCTGAGGGGGAGCAAGTGGGCGTGAAGATTAAAAAATAGCAAGTGTCAGGGATTTGCATTGCACTTCTCTTAATAAGTACATAGAGCTAGGATGCAGGGAGGGAATTGAACATCATATTAGATTAAATGGTTGTCTATCAAGAACTCCATGAATAAATCCAAGAGGTACTTCATACATGTTCCTGACTCCAAAAAGATGCTGATGAAAGGAGTTTCAAGTTTTCATCTTTTCATTTTCTATTTTTCATGGGCAAGGTAACAGTATTTATTAGATCTTGGAATTTCACCACGGCAGCAAATAAGCAATACTTGTAGTATGCCCTCATTTAGAAGAATGTAATAATCTGTTTTAGGATTATGACACCAGAAAGCAGTACAATTTAGGGGTCCTGGCATTTTTGAGGGAAATAAAAAGCCAGGGCCAATATTCTTCTCTACTTTAGTATCAGAATGTTAAAAAAGTTCCACTAAAATAGATCTTAAAATGAAAAGAAGCAAAAAATGGACCATACACAAACCAATATGGACCTCACCATATTGGTTTGTGTACAGTGGAGGCAGGGCAATTATCAGCTGAAAGTATGACAAAAACCCTTTGTTATTTTAAACAATGATCATTGTTAGGTAGAGCTGCCACCTCCCTACCAACTGCCTCCATGACTCACTGCCCATCTTCCATAGCCCTGGGAAGCAGGGCTGGGGGTGGTGGGGTGATACACCTTATGTAATATTATGTTGCTAGTTGAAAATTTGGTTAAGAATCTGGCTGGTGGGAAGTATCTCCTGCAGCACTGTCATGTTTGATGACATTATCCTGGATTACGACAAAACCAAATGGTGCATAAAAGGGGTTACCATATTTTGCAAGTAGTAGAGATTTATACAGATAAATGCATCATCATTATCATCATTCATAATCCCCAGAAACATCACTACTTTGTATTAGAAGTCAGAAAGGAAGAACTAGGTGACTTTTATCCATGAAATACCAAATATCTAGATATCTAGATAGATAGATAATATTTGCCATAAAACTCTTTATATATGTATATTTGTATCATCCCAACCTCACAAGCTACTGGGAGGATCTACAATTGATTAAGTAAAAAGGGAAACAATATACAAGTACCAAACATTATTATTGTAAATGTGTGTTGGTCATATCGTTTTTCAATGATTTGTTCTATGAATCATTATCACTATCAGTGAAGGTATTTTTACATGTAATGCATAGCTCAAATTTTGGGGTGCAATAAAGATTAACTATGATTTTTCTACGCTCCATCTACTAAGGTAATCTTGATTAAAACAAAACTAAAATATAAGTATTATATCTTAGTAAGTTAAGAGTAGATATTTAAAAAGTTATATTTAATAACAGAAACTTCCGTATTTTTCTAAAAGATATAACAAACCCTCTTTTTGTTTACAGGAATAGTAGCATCACTTACACTTGAAATATTTTTCAACAAATTCTTTTGCTATACTGAGAATATGAATGTTAAAAAGAACAAAACACTACATTTTCACAAAGTATAGGCTAGGTTGTTTTGAGAAAAGATAGTGGAGGTTTAAAAAAATTTTTTGAAGTAAATGTAGATATTCGGAATTGCAAAATAATGTCCCTTGCACCCCCGTTCCATAGCCTTCCCAATATTACCATTGTACGAAACTATAGCATAATATCAAAGCCATGAAACTGCTTTGGTATAACATGAAGCCTATTCAGATTTCATCAGGTATACATGTACTTTTGTTTGTGTGTGTCACACAAAATACATGGAATCCAATTTATGAATTTATGAAGATAAAAATGGAAGTCTATATTTGGGGCAGAAGTTTCTGTAGCTTTGCATGTTCTCTTTCCCACTAACCTCTCTTTGCACTTACAAGGACACTTAAGACATTAAGGAGACCTAGAGACTTTCAAATTACTGTGTCTGAGTGAATTCATATTATTCTCTTTTAGAGATGTCCTCAAACAATGTTTCTTTTAACCCAATATCTCAGAGAATTTGATGAAGAGCTCCTTTTTTTTGTTGTTGTTGGGGATGGGGAAAATATTTCTGTCTTCTGAATGATATTAATTTGTGCTTTACTCTTATCTCTGTTTCAAGGAGAAGCTTGGCTAGGGATATTTCTTTTCTTTGGGGAACTTTATAGGCCCCCCAGAAGGAACTTCCTGTCATCAAGGGGTGTTCTCCTTTGTTGAAAGAGCCAAAGCTCACTGAGGAGAGGGTGTCCCAAAGATGGAGGGGAAGCTATGAATGCTTTGGCGGGGGGGCGGGGGGGAGAGAGAGAGAGAGAGGTGGGTCTAGAACTCAAGGCCATGGCTTTCTAAAACAGTGGGGACCTGAGCATCAAATCATGGCAGAGCCTCAAGAAGGTGGCCAGCTTTCAAGGAAATGAATTCACCAACTCTGCAACCCAGACCTTCCAAACCTGGACCAAGAACATGAGCTTGGGAGGAGCAACAAAGCAGGTGGTTTCAAGAGATGTCATCATTCTTAGATTTTAGTGCGATCCAGGGAGGTGAAGTCACAATAGAATTTCCTGGTGGATGCTTATTTGGCATGGAGGTCATCATCTGTCAGTTCCAGAGCAATTTGCTACTTATTTTCTTAATTATCTCTATGACATATCCTTCATAAGTGGAACATTAAATACCCCAATAAGGAAAAATCCTTATTCCTTAAATAGAAAGGAATCATGTGGTGGTGGTTTAAGGTCTCTGGAATCAGAGTAGTTGAGGACTGAGTCCTAGCTCTGACATTCACTTGAGGTGTGATAAAGGGTAAATCTGTTGATCTCTTGTGCCTCAGTTTCCTCTTCTGTAATATGGGGATAATTATTGCACCTATATCATAGGGTTACTGGACGTTTAAATCAGCTAATAGAGATAACACTCGAAATAGTGGTTTTTTAATTTACATTTTATTTACATATTTCACTAAAAGGAGATGTCTCCTCTGTCTCAGGAATAGGATTAAAGACAGTTTTCCTTTGGCAAAATTAGCTTTATTGGAAGAAGGCACTGAAAGGTTTTGATTCTACACCGTCCTTTAGTGTACAGAAGACTTACCCTATGTTCAGTGTAGCATAATATGTCCCTTCTAGGCTGAGAAACTGAAGTGAAATCACTGCTAAACAAAATAAGTTCACTTCAGAAATCTCTGCTGAACAAAATAAAAAAGTGTCAGGGAATACCATCGTTTAACTCAGTGTTCTGCATAAAGTTAAGCAACAATAGCCTTTCCCTAAAGTGTAACATTTTGCTATTAAAAAAAAAATAAGAACTACATGAATCAATAACCCCAGGAGAAGTGAACATTTTTCTTTTAAGATGTCAATGTGATTCATTCCATTCCTTTTTGGGGGGCTGGGAGGCTACCGGGGATTGAACTCAGGGGAATTCAACCACTGAGCCTCATCCCCAGCCCTATTTTGTATTTTTTTAAATTTAGAGACAGGATCTCACTGAGTTGCTTAGCACCTTGCTTTTGCTGAGGCTGGCTTTGAACTTGAGATCCTCCTGTCCCAGCCTCCCAAACTGCTGGGATTATAGGTGCGCCATCGCACCAGCTTCCATTCTTTTCTTTACTGAAGCAGGAAACTGCAGGCCCTAATGGATAGAGTTTAGGTCCTTCCAGGGAGGATTGTGGCTCCTCATTTTCCTGTCTTCACATCCTAAGCATTTGGGGCATGCACAGGGCCTGAATGTTCTCAGCTACAAGGCTTCAAAGGAGCCTGCCAAAGACGACAGACTGACTTTGTTAAATCATTACTTCAAATGTTGAACAAGTACTTCAATGTTCTAATAGCTCTAATAGTTCTAATATGCTGAAGCCATTCTCTTTCAACATTCTATTCCTTTCAAAGTTAAATATATAGGAGTTTTAAATCTTTTGTTCTGATAAAACCTTAAAATATATAATATGTAAAAACTTCTATCTAACTGGACATAGTAGTACACACCTGTAATTATAGTACTTGGGAGACTGAGGCCAGAGGATTGCAAGTTCAAGTCCAGCCTCAACAACTTAGCATGACTCTAATTCAAAATAAAAAAATACAAAGAGCTGGAGATGCAACTCAGTGGTAGAGTGACCCTGGGTTCAATTCCCAATATCACCAAAGCAACAAAAGACCCAAACCCAAATCCAAACCCATACAACACCCCCACCTCGTACCTAAATCCACCAACCTATACCCTTAAATGTTAGTATTTTTCTTTCTTATAACACTGTTGAAATTGTGTGTCAAACATTCAGTGATTTTTTTTTCATCTTTCAAACTTTGTGTTACAGCTCTTTTGTGTTTGGATTTCTGTGGTTACTTTTCTAATAATGTCAAACCACCTTTTCATTTGCTATTAATTGTGTATGCGTGTGTGTGTTTTCTGTGTGTCTCTGCTCTATATTATTTCCTTCACTTTATTTTCAAACCCACAGTATTATGATACTAACTGGATCATTGAAAAATCTCTTTGTAGAAGCAGGATGCAGGGAGAAAATTTGTGACCACCAAGCCATTGTGGTATCTATTATATTGTGGCTTATTAGAAAAAGATGCTTTAGATCTTATGAATCCTGATTCAACAGATTTTTTCAGGCCACAAATAATAAGCAAATACATTTCTTGCTAAAATAAAAGAAATCTTTTTAAAGGGACAAGACTTGTTTCTTTTTGTAGAAAGCATAGAAAAATAACACAACAAAATGATTACGAGTCAGTTCCAAACAAGTTATAACAAAACAACATAGAACTTTGGAAACAATACACCTACAATAAGTAATTGCACCAAGATCTACACAAATGGCACTGTAGGGCAGATAAGTAAAGTTATTTATTCCAAATCACACAGCTAGTAAGGAGTGGAGTCTCAACCTAGAATCTAGCTGACCCCCAAATCATGCTCTCTATACTAATTTTTCCCCAGCATAGACAGCATTTCCTTTTCAAGAGAGGGAAGATATGAAGGTCACACTGTTTTTGGTCTCTCTGGAGCTCAACTTTAGCTACAAGTACAGCATGTCCTTCTTGAAAAAATAAATGTGGTAGTCAAGGGAAAGATCAGGAAGGGCACCTCTGTCAGTTTCATAAGGTAATCTTTTGAAAGAAAACCTCCTCAACTGCCGTGCTGGATCACTTAGGGCTATTGTAATGGTGGGAGTGTTTTCTTCAGCGACTTCTTGAATGTGCAGAAGATTGTAAATATATCTTTGTCAACACAGATTGGCACAATATATTTTTTTGTTTAGAAATTATAAAGCTATCCTAAATTATCTTTTACAGTGAGTAAAAAGCTTTAAGTGCCAGATATTTTATCTAGGGGAGAATTAAAGTGCCATATAACATGTCTATTGTGGGAAGAAGTGGTAGACCACTTGACATCCAGAGAAGAGCGCTGGGTATTAAATCAGGATGATGGCACGGGATCCTGGAGACAGGCATACTAAGGAAGAGCTTACCAGCTTCCTCTCACCCATCAGCTTGTGTGCACCTCCAGTCACCACCTTCTCCAAAGGCAGGGCAAATCTAGAGTGTCCTTAACTGCAGGAGTCTTGACAGTTAGAGAACTAACACGCCAGAGCTGAAAGGTCTTTTAGGCTTCTGGCTGGTGCAGAGTAGGTGTCCAAGCGATGGATCTACTCTGGTAAGACCTAGAATACCTCTAGGTATTCAGGAATTCCTGGGACTTCCTTGGCTCTTGCTTCCCCATGGGTTGTTCAATCTGGTCTCAACCTCATAATATCTTGAAACCGAATTAGCCTTTAAAGAGACCAAAGGTAAATTGAAAGTTGTTTGTGTCATTTATTGGCTAATATTGAGGTTGGAGCACATACACACTCTCAAACACACTGATGTGCATGCATTTGAATATAATCCTTCCCAACAGCAAAGTATTTATGTCTTATTAAGATCACTGTTTCTGCACATAAAAGTGTACATAAAGGTTTAGTGGTGAACTCTAGAGCCAGGAGGCATCTTAGAGTAAAGGGAATTTAACATACATGGAAAACAATAGGGGAAATCCTGAAGGAAATGATTGACTTTTAAAAAGGAGATTTTATATTATAATTCTTTAAGAAAGCCAAAGATTCTAGTTTTGAGGCTATTTGTTCATATTACAAATGGAAAAGATGGAAAAGGAAAGTTCTCTTCAATTTCTCATCCCCTGCCCCCATAGAGGCTTAAGAAACTAAATAGAGAGGAAGAGACTGGGAGGCTTAACTAATTTTCTTTTTCTCTTCAAGGTAATAAAAATTGTGTTTGGGTAATATCAAATATTTACTTATTCTCATTAAATCACTGAAAAATGCACCACTACACTTAGTACAAAGCCCTTTGTAAACAGAGGACGTCTCAGAGGTGACTCCACACTTAGAAATAATCACTTACTCTGTCACATTAATATGAAATTAAGAGAAGGCAGATGCTACTGAGAAAGAATAAGTAAATATTTGATAGCTATTTTGATAAATAGAATTAAATAACACTCTTGTGCACCTATCCTTTTTTTTTTTTTTAAAAAAAGCAGATGCATAAAATAAAGATTTAGAATATTTTGGAATTTTGATTTCATTCCAAAGTAATAAATCAGACCAAATAATGTAAAGGAAGAAAAATGATGAAAGATCAAATGACGAAAAGAAACAGTGGAAACAGGAGTTTAAAATTAGGGTCAGCTTCTATGATTCTTATATAAACATTCACTGAGCCAAACGTTCAGATGCTGGTCATTTGTAATCCTGCTGAAATTTAGGGAGAATTTAGCATGATTTAAGCATAAAATTCAGATTGAGACCCTTGTGCCTCATATTAAAAGAAAAAAGGAAGAAAAAGAGAACTCTGTCATGCTTTCAGAGGATACTGATATGAAGATAAAGTATCCTGAGGAAATAAAGAATGCAACACCAACCGTTGGGCCCCCTGGCTCATTGTATACACACAGTGCAGAAAAGTCTCAAGGTCTCTTGGACCTCTTTCTAATTTCTATCTCAGCAACACTGTGGGCCTCTAGGATTCTGCCAAGCTGGATGATTTCCATGAAGACAAGTGGTATAAGAATGAGCTCCCAAGGGCAGAAAGTTCTAATGGGGTCCCTGTTACAAACTACCTTGTGCAGAGCCAGGAGTTGTCTCTCAGCTGTAGACAGACACCTTTGTCATTCTCTAGGGATGATTCAGTAATGAATGATCTCTCCCACAAATCACTTAGGGCAAATTCTTTCACCTAGGGTCTTGGGCTTTCTACATTGTGTGCAAAAGTCTGGAAGCATGTATAGCTATGTTTTTCTTCTGGGTGAGAACTCACGGCCCCCACAGGTTTGTAAACTATTAATGGACAACCCCCCCAACATTTAAGTAAAAGAAACATTTATTTGTGTATCCTTTTGGAAAGGAAGAATTTAGGAAGACCATGGCTTTCCCATTTACCTTTCTCATTTTGGATATGTTCCTATTTTAACCAGCTTGGCATTCTTTTATCTTGTGTTCACCATCCTGATGAGTTTTGTTTCCCTGTTACTGATCTGAACATAAAACACTGCTGACCTCTTCATTGTCATTGTATAGATCATACATTTCAGGAAGTGAGATGAGCTTTCTTTTTAACTCAACAACTGGGAGAACTCTGCATCATCTGGTACAATGTGTTCTGTGGCAGCCCAACTTAATATAAACCGTTATTTAACCCCAAGTGTCAGAGCAGGCATTGGAATCTCTATGAAATGTTCCAAGCCTCCACTCATCAGACAAAGATAATTTCAGTGAAATACAACACGTGGATGATAATAGCATCTCTCATTTTTTAGCATATTGTTGGTTTTGCTTCTTTGTGGAAGTCAGAGGAGACATGTGAAGTGCTTGGGTATTTTAGTTAGCTTGTGAGCCTCAGCTTTCAGATCCTTTTAGGTTCCAATTATGATATTGTAAGAGTTGGGGAAATGAATTTTGAAAGTACATTGAAGATGAAAAGGTAACTAAGCTGCTACTTCTTGTTTAACTAATTGCTTTCACTTCATTCACCTTTATATTCTAGAGGGGAAAATGCACAAATTTGTTCTGTTTTGAGCAGAAAAAAAATGCTTAATAGGATTCTAATTAAATGCTCAGATTCAATTGCACTTAATTTTTTTTCAGAGCAAATGGAAATTGTGACTCTAAGAAATATGGGAATTTTGCATGGTAACGTCTATGTTTCCTTTTCATATTGTTTTGTAATGGACCAAATGTCATTACTCTTTGTTTTTCCATACAAAATAACTGTAAAAAAGGAGAGTTATAAATTTTAGGTTCACAAGATCATTTAGTGCAGTTACATTTAGGAGACTTAGACATGTCTGAGCACTGACCTGACTGCTTCAGATAGTGCTGCAAATTTCCCTTGACCTGTATGGTACTTTGAGAAATTCATACTTCCTTAAAAATGAAAAAAGAGGAAAACCTAATGACTTCTCTAATGCCTCTAAGACTGTGTGAATTTTCAAGATAACCTTTGATGTTTTCCTGCCCCTTATACAATAAAACTGAAGCAATTGGACTTTAGCAAAAATGATTGCCTCATGTTCTAGGGTCACAACTCAAGATCAGGAAAGAAACAGTAGTTTACCTTCAGAAACCTCCAGACTCTGAATTCTCACCCCTTTTTGCCACTTCTGTGTTGTGTATCCTTCTCTATCAATCTTCTGCAATTCTTACTACACATCCAAAAATTCCAGCCACAGACAATGATAAAATTCAGAAGACTGGTCATCGTAGAAGGAGTTGTGTTCTTTTTTATTGTTGTTTTGTTTTGGTGTAGTTTTGTACCAGGGATTGAACCCAGAGGCGCTTAGGCACTGAGCCGCATCCCCAGCCCATTTTAATATTTTTTATTTAGAGACAGAGTCTCACTGAATTGCTTAGGGCCTCACTAAATTGCTGAGGCTGACTTTGAACTCATGATTCCCCTGCCTCAGCCTTCTGAGCCGCTGGGATTATAAGTGTGCACCACAGTGCCTGGCTAGGAGTTGTGTTTTCTAAGAAGTGTAAGTGATGAAATGCAAAGGTGGAAGTTCATGCATCTGTGATGTTGGAAAACAGGTTTGAGGAAAAATATGGCTTTACTAGAAGGATAGTGTCCCATGCCTCTGACTGGAAACAAGAACAGCTCTCCTGATATAGCTAAATTCTCTACAGGCTGAAAAGTTGGTTAAGCTGAAAAACCTTATTGATGTAAGGATAGTCTTTTCTCTGAATATGTTTCTAATAATTATATAGGGCTTATCTTTTTTATATAAACCGTATCTATCATGTAGGTTCTATAATTTCCAGGGTTTTAAAAAATACATATTTTAAAGATAACTGCAGAAGACTTTGAGAGAATCAACTTACATGTTTTCTCTACTTTCCTTTCCTTCCCTTCACAACTGTCTTGTCCACAACATGTTATACCTGCATATTTTTTAAAAATTGGAGAAGGATGACTTCTTTCTCTCCAAAACATTTAATTTGATTTTCATAGAAATGATAGCATTTATTCTTATCTTGCATTGATTTTAAACATATTTAGTTAAATTGAATAATTAAAATAAATACTAATGTAAATAGGCTTGGGAAGAAACACAGCAGACCCCTAGAAAATATATAATGCAACTTGGAGGCAGAAAGGTGTGGGTGCATCAGAGAACAGTTGATTAGTTATTAATGTTCCAGTATCAGGAAGAAGAGAAATCTGTTCCTCATGCCAGCTGGGTGGAGGTCGAGTAAGAGGCTTTCTTCATTCTATAAAAGCTTTGGCTCAGTGCATGGGGTTCCAGGGAGGGAGTTCTTTATGGCACTTTTCCAAATGGGCTTTTTTCCTATAATCTCAGAGGAGTCTCTCTCCAGTATTTCTAAGTTTTTCCCAAATGTTTCTAAAGTGCAGGAAGCAGCAAAGGCAATACATGTTGCATAGACTATCTATCTTTTAGTTTGAGTGACTTGTTTTTCTACAATACATACTTAAAATTTAATAATATAGTGTAATATAATAACACATTGCATTATTAATATATAAACACGAGTTACCTACTGCTAAGAGCCATAGCCAAGTAGTAATGATGCATGGCATTTTTGGTTGAAAGGTGCTGACAGCAAGCCATTGAGATGCTATGATTATGTTAAGATCTGCATTCAAATGGATATTAGACCCCTGCTGTCCCCCTCCACCTGCAACTTTGGAGCTCTAGTGGGACTCCCAGAGAGAGTTCCCATTGGTTGGGGAAGTGCGGTAGGAGGGATTTCCGGAGGAGGGATTTCCTGTTGGGGTAGTGTGTCCCAGGAGAACACCGCATATGTGGGTCGGCATATTTCCCGGGAGCATACAGGGTATTGGCGGGAGTTTCAGAAATAAAGTTTGTTCCTGTTTGAGTGGCTCGTGATTTTGTGCCCAGCCAGACTGCGGCAACCTACATAATTTTGTGTTATAGTGATATAAAAGTATAGTATATAAAAGTGTATAAAGATAGGCAAAAAAGAACTTGGAAGCTAAATATCTGGGGTTCAAGGCTCAGACTTTTAAACATTAGCTGGGAGAACACAGACAAGTCAGGTAACCACACTCAGCCTATTTCCTCTTGGAAAGAGGCAGGTAATACAATATATCCTAAGAGGTAATACATAAAATTATTTTGGCATTTTTAAATGTCATGGTTATATAAGAACACATGCATGGTGATATAATACATGCTTAGTTATAAAAATATAATGAGCAATTTATATAAAATGACTCTAACATAAGGAATCATATTTAGGAACATCTTTCCTTCCTTCTTTCCTGATAAACTTTTTATTGAGGTGAAATATGTATACAAAAAAGCGCATGTTTATAGCTGTGTATCTCTATAAATTCTCCAAAAGGAATATACCCTGGCTGTCAGGATCCAGGTCAAGAAGCAGCACACTATTGGCACTTGAACAGCCCTGAAGGCCATCTTACTGGGATAACAAGCCTCCTTACTTCTAATAGCTTGTTTTTGTCCAATTTCAACTTCATATCAATGAAATTATATGATATACCTTCTTTTGTGTCTGTCTTTTGCTCAGTGTTGTTCTACCACCATGGCCTTGATGTACCAGTAGTTGAGTCTTTCTCATTACTGGGTAGTATTCCACTGTATTAACATAATCACCAGTTGTTTATTTTGCTGATGATGAACAATTCTGTAGTTCCTCCTTTGAGACTTTTACAAATAGAGCTGCTGCAAACATTCTTAAAGTCTTTTATTAATCATGTGTATGCATTTCTGTTGGGTATATAGACTGGAGTAGAATTACTGGGTCACAGCTTTAGTAGATAGTCCCAAACAATTTTCCAAAGTGGTTGCATCAGTATACATACACCTACCAGCAGTGTACAATAATTTCAGTTGCTCCACATCTCAGATGACACTTAGTATTTTCTGTTTGCTTAAATTTTATGCCTGCATAAATTTTCCATTCTGATAAACTTGTTTATCTACTTTTAACAATCAAGGGAAATTTTGGCAACTTATATCCTCCTTTCATCCCTTTTCGATTCCCTTTCCTTCCTACAATTTTAATGGTCATATTATTTTTAATTCTGTCATTATTAAATTTTAGAGTTCTTATACTGTTAACATTAGCCATTATATTTTAATCTCGAAATAAAATTTTAGAAAACTATTTACCTACAGATTTATAAAGAGGAAAAAACTTTATATACATATACATTTATGCAAATACATTCATGAAAAACAAAGGTTTGTTCTAAAAATTCTTACTATCATACTGTGATTTAAAGAGTAGAAAGCCTGGATACCTGAAGGATTTGGTTTCATACTTGAAGGATTTGCATGGCCTATAGACAAGGAGGGAAGGAGGGAGCACAGTTGGGTAGCCAGGCTCTCTGGTTTGCAGTGCCTTCTGCTGTCAGGACTTTAGGATGAATGTAGCCATTGGCAGGCTTGACAGAAGGTGTGGCAGGGGAGATGGGAGATTGTTTTTCCAATGAAAGAGGATATTTTTGGGAACTATTACTCAGAGAATTTCATCCACATAGATGACCAATTTACATAAACCAGGATAACCCTAGTGTTCCTTTTCTTGATTAATAGTCATAGGCTTTGGGTGATTTTTTTGCCTGACTTACAGGCATAATCGTTTCAACTCTCACACTTTTTGGGCTTGTGTGAAACTCAGCCCTCAGGTCTGCTGAAGAGAATCTAATCATGACTAAATACAAATCCTACATCCTGTCTTTGGCTTCCTGGGTATTGACTAATCCCACTTCACAGAGAGTCTAGTCAGAGTGATTAAGCTTTCAGTGAACTCACAAAACATTTGCCCCAAGTTCATTGAACACCATTTTCAAGTTTCTCTTAGTATGGAAGAATGCTGACTCTGACTGGTCCTGATATATGGAAGGACATGACAGAAGGAACCAAGCATTGTTTGTCTAGGAGAAGAAAAATTATAGGGGATGAATAAAGACCATCTTCAAATACTTGATGATTATTATGAAGAAGAGAACATATGTTAAAATGTCTCCAGAATTTAAAATAAGGATAGAAAGCATGGATTTCAGCTTAATTTATAAGGATGGGCTTCCTAATACTTAAACCTATTTAATAAAGAAATGCTCTGCTTATGAGAAAGAAAATACTTAATGCCGAAGGCTGAATGTTTAGGCAGAGGATGAATGATAGCTTGTCAGATTTTTAAAGTTAGACCTCTTCACATCCATCTCACTCCAAGATGCTATGAATCAATATACTATATTACAATCCATCTGAAATGTCATCTATTACAAAAAGCATCCTCATTTCAGAGGTTAAAATGTGAAAAAAAATGAAAGTATTAAAACTGATGAACTATGGTTCACAGTCTCTTATTTTATCAGGAGTGTTTTGGGATCCAACACAGCTTGGTAGTTTTCATCATTTCTCAATGTTTTCCCTCTCCCTCACATCTTCCTGGTCTATTTAGTCCCTGGGTATGCCTATGGGATTACATGTCCTGGAAATAACCAAGGAAAAGATATTGCCTATTAGCTCTTGCAACAAAGTGCAAGACCATGTGACCTAGAGAAAATGGGGTTTGGAGGGTTTCCTCTGATTATAGACTCATCAACAGGCTAGTATAACCATGAAGGCCTCAGATTGGAGAGTGCCTGGGCTAATGGAGGACTGTTAGCATTTGATATTTGCTTGAGTTCCTTAAAAAAATACTGTTTAAAGTTTATTTTCCAGAATCCTTAAAAATGTCATATTTTATTGACACACATATAAAATGTCTACATTAACATTTCATTTTATATAAAAGATCAATCATTTAAGAGCCTTAATATTATGTAATTAATTTGCTATTTCTTTAACATCTAGGAATGAGGACATGTCATACTTCCCATTTGATTTTAAAATTTATTAACCTTCAGTTTTAATCTCAGTGATTCTTTTCTAGTAAAGCTAAACTGCTCTGGAGAATGGAAACAGTTTCTAGCCTTGATGCCAGTATTTCAATCCTGGGGATTTCATCATGTTCTTAGCTTTGACACTGCCATTCTCTGCTAACTTCATAAGAAATATCATAGACTTTCAACCTAGCTTTCCAGTTCCTGTCCATTAGGATCTCTGGAAAGACAAATGAACATCAGAAGGGGAAAGGGCCCATTTTTGCTTGTCTAGAATCATATATAATGTAGCCTCTTTGTACAGTTCCCAGGCACTTTTGCTACTTGTCAAGTGAAAAAAGAAATGCAGAGATCATCTTCAAACAAGCCTTTAAAAACAGTGTTCTATGATAAGGGCAATTGAAAGCTCATTTTTAGACCAAACAGCTAAAAAAATGCCATATGCAATCACTACTCATCATTAAATTTTTCTAAGTACATTTAAAAAAACTCACCAGCTTCTCTGAGTGCTCATTGACATGCTGGTAAGGTCTTTTATGAAAGCTACCCTTGATGGCAGGGTCATTTTTCTCTTAACGGGCTGATATGGGGAAACCAGGGTCTTGTGGCTCCATGAGGTGAGTGTTTTTGGATGATGTGCCTTGATACATCTGAGAAGATTCCTTCTTAGCTCCTTTTCAGGGATGTTATTACTTACATCTAAAGGGTAAACTTTTGAGTTATCCAGGTTAGCACACAGGATTTTCATCTCTATGTCTCTTTGTAGGCAATTAAAAGAAAAACCAAATATTTACTTTGCCTTAATTTGTGGACTTTCATTCTACTCCCAATTGCAATTTAGTTCTCATAACTGTATAATTTATAAACTCAGCATAATTATTTTGTTTTATTTGAAATTTATACCGAATTATTGTATTTCTATGAAATGTCATTAATAATTTCAAATTGATGAATTTAGATAGGGAGCAAGAAAATAGAAAATGGACCCTGTGGCTATCCCATTATGTGTCACCGATGCTTCAAACATTATGCAGTCTCATTGGTTTAATATGGATATGTGATTTATGGACACAAAGGGTCGTTGAAAAAGTTAAGATATATGCATCCTAAGTCTTTTTGCTTAAACTGACAGGATTAATACTAATGCAGCAGTTCACATAGGTGCACACCTGTGGGATTTTAGAACTCTGTATTCCATTCTCATAAACAGGCCAATTCCAAAACCTCTGCTTAATCAGACTGACCATCTGACAGTGATTTTCATAACTTGTACCACAACACCAACATTTTCTTCAGTATTTCTCACCCTCTTCCCTCCTCTTTCACCCCTCTCCCCTTTCCCCCTGGGAGGACCAGGCAGCATTCAAATAGGAGGGAGAATGCTTGATTTAGGAAAGAAATGAAATTTTATCTGTTATTATTGTAACAGATAAGCAACAAGTCAGCCTTTTTCAACTAGGAGAGGTGTTAGGCCTTACCCCCTTTAATAATAAGTAAGGACATTGTTTCAGCTTTTGTAAATTTGTGATGCCCCCCAACTGCCCTCTCCATCTGATCAAGGCATTCCTTAACATGAGGACAGCTCGGCCTGATAAAATAATCGACACAAGCCTTTAGAGACTGCCCGACTTTCTCCTAATGAGCAGACGGCAAATACATGAAAGGATGACAAGGTGGAGTTGACAAAGAATATACAGTACACTGTAATACTACCACAAATCCATCTCCAATCATCCTCAACTGCTGTACCCAATCTCTCTCCAGGAGCGAAAGGGTAAACTGAATACCCACTCCTACCCCAGAAGAGAAAAATGAGTTGATGCCTCAGCACTAACCTCTTCCCTTCCAAGAACCCTCCTCTGCTCCTCCCCCACAGGCCCTTGGGGCTTAATTGTGGATGGAGGAGAGGAGGGGCTTTTTGTTTGTTTTACTTGATTTTTTGCAGTTCTGGGGCCTGGAGTTTGCCAGGCAAAAGCTCCACCACGGAGTTAACCCTTAGTCCTTTGGGGAGCTTTTAAATATCCTGATTCCCAGGCCAGAGTCGGGCCAAATTAATTAGATTCTCTAAGGAATTTAAAAACATTTATAATGAAAAACTACTCAGGTAACTTCCGTGTGTAGCCAAGTCTGAGCCCCAGTGGGCTAATCTGAACAAGCGCGAGAAAGAATTAGCCTGGCATCTGACAAGGAGATGAGCTGGACTCTCCCCATGGATACTTACAAGACAATTGTTGAAAGGAAAAGAAAGGGAAGAGCAAAGGAAAGAGGACAAAGTTGCACGCTTGCTGTCTTTGTCTAAGTCTACTGGAGTCTCCACCCACGCAGTGTGTGTGCCCGGGTTTCCACCCGCAGCTCTGAAAAGGGCAAGGTTGGTCGCCAGCCCTGGGGGACTGGGCCGGGTGGGGCGACTGCGTGAAGCTACCCTGTGGTGCATCCATAGCCCCAGGCGTGGGCCGTCGGTTCCCCCAGGGAAGGCTGCGGCTGCGGAGTGTGAGTGATTTGGGGGCGCAAAAGGAAGCTGGCTTGGGCGCAGGTGGCGCTCGCAGCCCCAGCCCACAGTTTAGCCAATCGCGGGCGCAAGCGCAGCCTGCTGGCGGCGGCGGTAACCCAGCGCCTGGCTCTGGCTGGAGCCAGCAGAGGCAAAGGCGGCGCCAACCGAGAGCTGAGCGCAGGCTGGAGACATAGGCGGCAAAGAGCACAGGGCGCTGGGCCGTGTCCCCGAGGAGAGAGGCCAAGTTAGCATGGGGAAGAAGTGGAGGGATGCAGCCGAAATGGAGCGGGGATGCTCGGACCGCGAGGACAGCGCGGAGAACCGCAGGCGCAGCCGGAGCGCCAGCCGGGGCAGGTTTGCCGAGTCGTGGAAAAGGTTAAGTTCCAAGCAGGGGTCCACCAAGCGCTCGGGACTGCCTTCGCAGCAGACGCCGGTGAGTGGCGGGGGACAAGCCCACGTAGTCTCTTTCCTTTCTCCCTCTGCGCGCGACTCGAGCCCTTTCCATGGTGCTGAACTTGCCTCCTTAGGCGGTCGAACCAGGAACTTGTGGAGCCGCTTCTGATGAAACAAGTGTTGGGGGCTGCGAGGAGGGGCAAGAAGCAGCGCCTTCCCTCCCTTTAGCCAGGGGAGTCCCCTGACGTCTCTGCAAAAATGGAAAACATGTTTGAGAGGAGAAGGGCTCGCTGTCAGATCATTAGAGTTTTGTAATTAACAGAGCGTGTGAGATGTTGTCGAGTGCTTTGTTGTGACTCATGTGTACGTCCTCCAGGGTCTGTGCCCCATGTTTGAAGGTACTTGGCATCAGCTGAATGAGGGCGGAATAGGAAGGGCATGCCATATTTTTACTCAACACTTGCTCTTTCTATCTCACACTCCCACTATTTTAATGGATGCGTTTAATTGTTTGCAGAAGTCATTTGCATGCAGAGAATAGCAAGAATAACCCAGGTGCTTATAATCCTACTGTTCAACATATACCGCATTCACAAAACAGTTTTCCCATGTGTCAAATCCTCTTCAATGCCTAATTGGTGCAATAAAAGCATTCAAGTGAAATTAATATCAGCATCTTGTGTGTAGAGAAGTATTTGCATTTTTAGTATTTAAATATTATCTGTTTCCCTGTTGTAGAGGGAGAGAACTCTGTTCTAGAAGAGAGTTGCATAGCACTCCTGTTGCTCATGGCAAAGGAGGGTATACCACTTTCAACTTCTGAAACATCATTTTGAATATCAGCTTATGTATCTGTACTTATTTTTTTTTACATCTACAGGGACTGATGCAGATACTGCATAGTGAAGAGAATTTGAATTAATTTAAAGAATGGTTGATACATAGCATTGTATACTATAATATGAGCAATGTAACCCTGTTATGTTTTTGAGGGGTGGTTATTGAAGGATTACAAATTTCTAAAATGTAGGTTGTTTAAACATTACTTCCAGAGAATAAATATAAACACAATTTTAGCACATTGCTTTTGTTTGCTTGCTTGTTTAAAAAAACTAGTAGCAGAAAATGTAAAGTTTGGGGATTTTTTTTTTCTCAAATATCTAATATCTCTTGCAGGCAGCTTTTTAATCTAAATATGGATGTAGTATACTTAAAATGTATTATTTTTATTTCAGGCATAGAAATATTGTTTATTTAGAAAGGCAGACTTGAGAATGTCTAGAGAGGAGACTATTGATATGAAGATAGGGTTTTCAAAAATAATTTCATAGAAAATATAAAATTTAAGATACTTTTAAAATCAATTATGTGAATTAAGAATTAATTTTATCCCCTTTTATATAAAAGTCCAAGTGTTATTCGAAGGAACTTTCTCATGCTGCTTCTTTGATTCTGTTCAACAGGTGTGTGAATAGTCTATATGAGAAACATATTCAGTTTTCATATAACTATGTTATAAGTTAGACCAAATAGCTTGCAGATTTCTTACCTAGAATATTAAGTGTGAGAGGGCATAAAAGGATGCCATGACAACCAGATACATCTGGAAAGTAGCTGTCTTCCTGCTTTCTTAGGGTGACGATAGTGCTGTATTACTCTAGAGTGTTTGTTAAGTGAAACATCACTAATTCAGTTAAGAACCAGTTATGACAAAATCCTGTTCTTATTCTCATATTGCATGGCAAGTTTGGTTACGATTTTGTTCTAAAAATAAAAAAACCACATCTCCTACCTGTGATTTTAATGACCCATGTCTAAACAAGAATAACAATAACAATGAAAACAACAAGAAAAACCTGAAGATAATTAAGTTTTATAAATCTTACACCTGGGATCATAGTTTTTAGCCAAGATTTGATTCCTTTAGTTGTTAACAAAACTTTTGACTTCATTAGTAAACATCCAGTTTATTTTTACAAACAAGAGGGAGGGAATGATGATGGCAGCAGACAAGTTCATAAAAGTTATTAATCAATCTTTAGGGTAACAGTTTTTCTCCCACTTAAGGTGAGCTGGTGTTTTTTCAACTTTACTTGTATTTTATGTCAGGAAAATAGATTAAACTCTAGAGATTAAAGCTTTTTATGTAAATAATATTGCTTTTCATTTGTTATTATGGATGAATAAGATATTCTGTGATGTAGCTGGGCATCTTTTTCATTGTGTGTTATACTCAGAAATACTGTGACTTCCCTTCTGATAAAAATCACTTGAAGAAAAATCTTCTTCCCTTTAAAAACAAAATAGATAAATGTGGGGAAATTTGGTTAAAAATAAAACATGGGGGCTTTGTTACATCTTTCTCATTTCTTTCAAGAACATACAATGAGTATGTAGTAGTTTTATTAAAGCAGTCTTTGTTTCTATCTTCTGTGCTTTAAGTAGAGTCTAGAAATCACTTCCATTTAAAGTTATTCCCAGGGAATGGCAAAGCCCAGGACACTTTCTCCAAACTGAATAATTGCATTATTTTTTATTCTCACAAAGAACAAGCATACGTGAGGGTAAATGGAAGATATTTACTTCAGCAATGAGAGTTCTGTCACAATCTTGGCTGCTCAGAGGACTGTTTTCTATGATTTGAGTCATTAGTGTTTTGAATGTGAAATATAGGAGAGATTTGACTCAACTTTGGTTAGATTTCCTACTTACTTAGGTCTAGATAACTAGGGGTTTTTTTAGAGTTTGAGTGGCTCCCTGATTTTGATGACAATATTAGAATCAGAAGTTCCATTCCTGGCAATCTCTTTGGTGTGTAGAGTGTGGTCTTCTGTTTTTTTCAGGGAGTATGGTAGGTCTGGAGTGGGACAATGTGTGCCATCCCTGGCCAGAGCTCTCTGAGATCTGCTTCTTTTCTGGTGCCAGGCAGAAGGAGCACTATCGGGGCAGTAGCTCTTTTGAGTCCTCATGGTGGCATTTAAAAGATGTGTTTTCAAGTCTGGGCCACAATTGTGGGAATTCCCAACAAATCAATCCTTGTTGATTTGAAAATATTTTTGCAAGTCACTTTTCTTTCTTCTTTTTAGGATTCATGGAATCCTAATGAAAGTTTTATGAATTTATGTTGCTTTGGTAGGCAAATTATACCCCAATCAAAAAATTCTATTATGTTGAGGTAGAATTGAATAATATTCCTTCCTTGGAAACTGTTCATCTCTAAGATTGGTCAGAGATTGTTTTAAAATCTAGAAAATATTTTAAAATAAACAAATGAATTTTATGTCAAATTTATTAGAACAGTATGAAAGCTAAATATCTGAATTTTGGATTACAAATTAAGTTTCTGGATATTAGTGTTTTAAATAATGTTTTGTCGAGTTTGTCAATAGGCATAAAAATAATTTAAAACTTCTTTCTGTAAGATCTCAATTTCATATTTTTCCTTAAAGTATTGTGTTTGTCATTCCTATTTTTGATTTTAGCTGCACAGAAATGCGTGGAGAACTATTGAAGGTAATTCATCAAGTGCTGTCTAGTGTTACAAATACCAAATGCTCACTCAGAATTATGTGTTTTTAATTTTGAAAGGTGATTTCCTCTAGACTCACAACTATTTCAAGACTTGCTTTCAAATAGATACAAATTTAATTTAATCTCTGAGCAAGTTTTGTATAAGAAGAAAAGAAGAAACAGTTCCAAAGGAGTGAAGTGATAGAGTACCTGTAATTAGACTTGTTTTTTGACCTTAGCTAGCATGCTTGCTTCCACTAATGCTGTAATTACCCTGATCAGCAGGTGCCAACAGTAGACTGTCACACCTTGTGCAGGCAAGTGGGCAACTAAGAGCATATAGAAGCAGCAGTGAGTATATAAAATCTGCAGTGCTCCACAGTAGGCAGGTCCATCTCAGCTGGTTACCAAATCTACTCTTCCCTCACTGTATGAGATGCTGTGTGTGCAGGGGAGAATCCATGAATAAGCCTCGTTCCATTTGTGACATGGAATGGACCTAGTACATGACTTCCAGTTCTTCCTGCAAAAAGGTGGATACCTCAGGATCTGAAAATGAATAAGATTTTTTTTTTTTTTTTTTTTTTGCTGATTTCAACTCAGGGCTAAAGTCAGAAAAACTCTTGTCAACTCAGTGCCTACTTGAGGTTTGTGTGGATGGAAGGTTCCATGGTGACTGTGGTAGAACCAAGTGCAACTTGGTGAGAATAATCCTTTTTTTCCCTTCCAGTGTCTAACATGTTATTGCAGTGTCATTCAACCCTTAATAGTTTGTTCTTGATATACAAAGGGCTTCCCTGGTGAAAGCAGAATGAATCTCCTACAGTGCTAGTCCATTACTGAGTAAACCATTTCTTGACAGGTTGATTTTTGTCTCACTGTGCTGAAAAAAATTAAGAAAAGAACAATATTGTATTGCTTAGGAATACTGTTGTATTTTCTTGTTATCATGATTTTTTTTATGAAGAAGTAAACATTTTCTGATAATGGTCCATTGTGTTTAAGCATTTCTGAAATATATTTCTAATAAATTAATTTAATAACTAATAGGGTTTTTTCCCTTAACATTACCATAGCAAAAAAAATTAGTTTAATTAATTTAATTTCATCTTCAATTTGAGGCCCACAACTCTATTAGGAAACATATATTTCAAGCATTTTATGTTTGGGGAATAAAATATCTTTGCATGGCAATAGTTTTAAATTGGTTTCAAATTATTCCAAATATATTAGAACAGTTTCTCCTGCTATTATTTATTGAGATCTTTAAAAACAATCAAATCATTCAAAATATAAATAGCAAAAAAAAATAATATTCATTTGACTAGACCAGTTGTGATGGTCTCTGTGTTCATTTTACTTTTTATTTCTTTCATTTGCAAAACCAAAGGAGGTCTGGTAGAGCAAAAATGAAAGAATTAGAGAAATGTTTATAGAAACTTATTCTAACATTTGTTGAGCACTTAAAAAATTTTAGGCACCATGGTAGGTATTAGACAGCTTCCCTAGTAGAATTGAGAGTTTAACTATGGAGGAAAGCTTAAGTAAAGCAACAAGACAGAGATTTCTGGGGCTAAGTTTTATAAGTCAGAGTACCTGGAGCAAACTTTAAAGTAGTCAATGCTTCTTTAAAGGAAATGATGGGATATTTTGAGCAAAGCTTCCTAGACATGATGCCTGATTCTCAGAAGATGAGGAAGAAAAAATTTCTTGGATCTGGCAATTTAGAGAGAAAGCATTGATAGGTTTGGAGAGTCATTTGAAATGAGTCACCAAGGCAGATGGAGGGGAGGCAAAATAGAGGGGAAAGAGAGGTAGCAACAGTAAGAGCAGACACTTATGTAGTGCTTGCTGTGTGCCACATACCTACCTAAGTACATAACATGTGTAATTGTCTATTTCCTACCTTCCCATTAGGACTTCCATTATTTATTACATTAGAATGTAAGTTCCCCAGAGATTTTTTTTGTTTTGTTCACTAATACAACCAAGAGCCTTGAACAGTACCTGTCACAAAGTAACCACTCAAATAAATTAATCTATTAATAAGTAAGTTAATAAAAGTAATACTACCCAATTCATATAAGGTGGATTTCAGATTCTAGTCTATTAAGGAAAAAATAGAGGTAGACATATCTTGTTTTGTAAGCTAAGAGAGATTTGAGCATTTTGATTTGCTAAGAGGACTTTTGTGTGTGTGGTACTCTGGATTGAACCTAGGGGCACTTACCGCTGAGACACATCCCCAGCCTGGGAAAGAAGAACTTATTGGAGAAGAAATTTTAGATAAATAGAAGAGATAATTGCAGTGAAAAATTAGTCATTCAGCTTAGGGGAGGTGTCATTCGTTTTATGGGAGAGTTGAAGACCTACTTTTTCTTGTCTTATATCCAGTTTTGCCTTATCTCTTTGTCTTTATACACTTGCCTGGTGGAAATTGGACCTGATTATTGATTCTTTTGCAGGTTTTACTTAGTACATATTTAGCTAATGTCAATGTTAGTGTACTAATTTTCAAGTTGTCATGCAAGAAAATATGTATTTTTATGGTTTTCCTTGTCAATAATTCAGAGATTGCTGAAATATCATTTTATGTCTTTCTATGACCTCTCCAAATATACCAAGGGATTTGGGAAATTATCTAAACTTCGGTAAGATCTCTTGATTTGTATCTATACTGTTCCACAAAGTCATGTGTTAGCATTCTTTTATTTGTGCAGTGCTAAGGAATCAAGACGTAAAGCCTCATGCATGCCTGGCAAGTGCTCTACCACTGACTAACAACCCAGAACTCCCCACCCTCAGGTGATAAAAATCTCAGTCTCCAAAGCAGCAATGTCCACAATGGATTAATTAATTAATTAAATGGATTAATCCATTTGATGAATTAATAATTTGAATGGACTACTGAGAGGTGGTGGTTCAAACTGTAGGCAAGTGGGCCATGGCTGAAGGAGTCTGGTCAATAGGGGTCTGCACTTGGGGACAACATGTTGTCCCTGACCTCTTCCTTGCACACACATTCTGTTTCCTGGCTGCCTTGAGTTTAAAAACTTTCATCTTCAATAGCCTTCTACCATTATGTTCTGCCTTACCTCAGGCCCAAAACAATGGAACTAGCTGTCCATGCAATGAAACTTCTGAAATTGTGAAGCAAAATAAATCTTTTCCCCAGCTAAATTATTTATGTCAGGCACTTTGGTAACAGGGATGAAAAACTAACTCAGAACAATTTGGATGTCTTTCACCATTTCTATTAGAACAGTCCTTCTTCCTTACCTACTGAATTTAAGATTCACTCAGGATTCTTTTCTTGTAAAGGAAACATATTTATAGCAGTTTATTTTTATTTAAAGCTTAAATAGTCTCCAATATACAAATATTATAGAAAATATTATGAAGAGGGTTGTCATAATCTTGACATATATTAAATAAAGGTTTATAATTTGTTGTCGTTTCTTCATATCTTTTAAAAAGAAAGAAAACATTATAAATATAGCTAAGTAATCTCCCTTCCGTTCTCTTGATATTTTTCCTTAAAGGTAAGAAATACTCTCAAATCAAAGTTCATTCTCAAACAATTAAAAATAGACATATGTATGTATTATTACATAATGATGTACTCATAAAGATATGTAACTATTGTGACTGTGTGTGGTTAAAATGAATTGTGTTGTATAGTATGCATTACTTATAATTTTTCAATTCAACATTATGCTTTTTGAGGTATATTGAGGGATTATGTGTAGATGCAGCATATTTTCCAAAGTATGTTTATACTACATATAGTTTATTCCCTTAGGGACAAATTTTATTTCAATTAATTAATTAATTAATTTTGCCATTACAGACCATATATTCAGTGAACATGATTTTTTGCTTGTCTCTTTGTTCCTTAACTTGCAAATACTTTTGAAAGCATTTAAACTCAGGAACTGATGTTGTTATTTTGAAGACACAAAGATGGGAGGTTTCTCCTTCTTTAGACTTTTTTTTTCCTTTAACAGTAAGCTTGTCTAGACCTAATCTCTAAATTGAGACATCATTTTTCAAGGGGATAAAAGGCAGCAGTGCTAGTCTGCCAATGTAAGACTCTATAAACATTTGAATTAAACAGAATTGATTTGCATTCTGACTCTGTTCATTCATTGGTTTTGCAACTTAATATTTCTGTGTCTTAGGTCTTTCATCATAAAATGAGGATGGAAATACCTGCCCCCAAGATGAAGTATGAATGATACATATATCATATGCATAGCAAGTTCAGTCTGGTCTGAGCTACTCATTAAATGAAAGCAGTTACCTAAGTAACTCTTAGAGTTAACTGGAGATATTATGACAAATATCTAAAGCAGCAGCTGCCCTGGTTTGACAGGGGAATACTGTTTGCAATATTTAATTTTTCTGAAATTAGAAATTTGTTGGGTAAAGCTAAAAGGAAATACAAGGCTAATGATTGCTTGAGACTTGTGGTTTTGAAAGTGCTTTAAAAAATAAAATCAGCTTGTCTTTTCAAAGGCATTGCTTTCCATAGCAAATCTTGTTATTTGAAATCCCTATTCTTATGTGTTTTTACTGAAGGTAAATTTATTGACATTTTTGGAACTAAAATGTGAAATTCATATATATTGAGATACAGCATACTTTTTGCTTTTGGCATTTGATTATTGGTTTCTTTATGCTTTGAGATAAATCATAGTTATAAAATTATTCTCTTTTGAAGCTGAAATCCTTTGAGAAAGAATGCCCTTTAAAATATGTATATTATGGAAAATTTCAAACATATGCAAAAGTAGAGGAAATAGAATAATACGCCTATAACTAGCTTCAATTTATATTCCAATTTTTTATTTCTTCCCTCCAGATTTGCAAGATAATCTCAGGTATTATATCACTTTATCTAAAAACATTTGAAAGATGAGGGCTCTGTATTTTTTATTTATTTGGTTAATAGAGATTGAACACAGGGACTTGCATATGCTAAGAAGAAGATCTACCACTGAGCTAGATCCCTATACCCCTAAGGGTCCCTTATTAAATAAAACAAAACTGTAACACTATTTTGAAATCAAAATAAATTAATTTCTTAATGCCCATACATAGGAAGTTAGGATCACATTTTTGATTATTTCATAATTTTGTTTTTTTGCCC
This sequence comes from Callospermophilus lateralis, assembly GCF_048772815.1. Classification (NCBI taxonomy): domain Eukaryota; kingdom Metazoa; phylum Chordata; class Mammalia; order Rodentia; family Sciuridae; genus Callospermophilus; species Callospermophilus lateralis. The sequence continues at coordinate 70,272,698 of NC_135306.1, read as the reverse complement.
TCAGTTTGTTTGAATAAAAATTCAGCTTTAAATGGCATATTGTAATGGTCCTTTTTAATCTATAGCTTTCCTATTTCAATCTCTTTTTCCTTTGAAAATTATTTGTAAGAAAAAATATATTTATCCTGTAGAGTTTCTCCCATTATATAATTTGTTAATACACCCCAGAGGTGTCATCTTACATGTTCCTCTGTTCGTTGTATTTCCCATGAACTGGGAGTTTAACCAGGGACCTTGATCAGTTTTAATTTGTTTGGCAAGAATTTCACAGGCATCTGGTTGCCTCTTATTTTGTGGGTTAGCTACTACTGATTATTGCTTAGAGCAGGAGTTGGCAAGCTTTTTCTGTAAAGGGCTAAAGAGTAAATATTTAAAGTTTTATGTGCCATCAGGTTTCTTACAACTACTCAGTTCTGCTGTCATAGAGCAAAAGCAGCCATTGACATTCTGGAAATAAATGGGCACCATGGTATTCTAATAAAGCATTATTTGTAAATACTGAAATTTGGATTTCATATAGGTTTTACATGCCACAAAATATTCTTCTTCTTTTGATTTTTCTCAACATTAGTCACCAAGACATCACTCAGACCTCCTAGGCAAAGGAAAGCCAACAGTGAACAGAATGGCTCTTGGCTGAAGTTTGCTGATTCCTGACCAGTGTGAATTATTTCACCAGGGGACTGCAAAATGATGATACAAAGAATTATATTACCCTAGACTTTTCCTTTTTTCAATTATTAGCTTTAGAAAACAGGAACTCTCCTCATGAACTATTTGCTTATACTGAGTTACAATTCAGACAGTAAACTCAAGATAAATCCTTGGAAGATGGCTTTTATAAAGTAGAACTCAGAGCTGTGTGGTAGGGTTGGCATGTTAGTGTACTGTCAGATCTTAGATTTTAATTAGGTCATTGTGTTCATTCCACTGGCAGAAAATATTTGGCCATTTAATTGTGGAGGTCAGTTAAAAATCTCATTAAGAAATGGAATATGTAAAAACACATTGTCAAATTATTTCTGTATTAAAGTGTTGACTTTCAGAATTAAAAAAAAAATGTTGGGCACTGTGTGAATTTTCTGCTGCTGCCATGAAATTAGTATAAAGTTAGTGGCGAAAAGCAACATGAATTTATTATCTTACAGCTTTGTAGTTTACAAGTCTGATATGGTTTTCCCTGGACTAGAAGAGAAGGAGCCAGCAGGGCTGCTTTCCTTTCTGTAGTGTCTGGGTGAAAATCCATCAACTTGCCTTGTCCAGCTTCTAGAATCCACCTATATCCCTTGGTTTCAAAGCTTTCCTCTGTGTCCCTTCTAGCCTTCATCACATTGCTTTTTCTGACTCTTTCTTCTGCCTCTCTCAAACACATTTAAGGACCATCCTGATTGCATTGAGCCCATCCGAATAAGCCAGAATGATTTATTTTAAAGTCAGATTGTTAGGAACCTTAACTCCACATATATCCCTAATTCCCCTTTGCTATGCAGAATAACATATCTACAGGTTTTGGAGATGGGAAGGTCGCCCTCCTGAGGAGGCCTTTATTCTGCCTGCACAGGCATTACACTATTACTATTTGGTTTGTTAACTCTACCAGACGAGGTTATGAAGTTGGCAGTGAAAGATCCTTTATTTCTTATAATTCTGGGGCCTGGGAAGTCCATGATCAAGGCACCTCTGGGTTCAAAGACTGGTGGGACCCTCCTCTTAGGCAGCCATGTTTGTGCTGTAAACTCTCATGGTTTCATGTGAGGAGTGAGGGATCTCTCTGAGTTCTCTTATAATAGCACCAAACATCCTCTCTGAGGTGCCTTAAACTCCATGATGAATACTCATCTCTTTGGGATGAGGTTTTGCTGGCAGACAACACAACAAAATAATGAGAACTCATTGCACCCTCTTGTTTTCTGAGTGTTGGATTCATAGCTGCAGAAGTGGAAACTTTCCTTGCTAGTGGACACTTAGTAAACGTGGGTATACAAATGTTTTGTTTTGACTTGCATTTTCATAGCCAACCACTATGTACAAGGTAAAGCCTCAAACATTACAGGAGAAAAAAATGTGAAAAAGATTTCTGAAATATTTCTTTGTTATATAGAGAGGGAAAATTTTGTATAGAACATGAGATAAATATTAGATAGCAATATATATATATTTACTATATTATTCATATTATAAATATACTAAACTTATATTAATTATATTATTAGCCTGCTTAAATGTTAGTAAAACTGGCCCACCAATTGATTAGACTCATGAATAAAGGATGTATTTTTCAGTTTTTGATTAATTGAATCAAAACTATACAGATGAAATAACATTTTTGATGTTTTCATTTAATATTTTATACATAGATGTTGAAAAATACAATTTTTACCATTTTATAAAGCTTTTAAAATTAGTTCTAATCACTTATACATGACAGCAGAAAGCTTTTCAATTCATTGTACACAAATGGAGCACAACTTTTCATTTCTCTGGTTGTACATGATGTAGAGTCACACCGCATGTGCAGTCATACATATACCTAGGGTAATGATGTTTGTCTCATTCCACCATCTTTCCTACCCAATGCCCCCTCCCCTTTACTCCCTCCCCTTGGCCTAATCAGAGTTCCTACATTCTCTCCAACCCCCACCATTATGGATCAGCATCCACTTACCAGAGAGAACATTTGGCCTTTGGTTTTGGGGGATTGGCTTACTTTGCTTAGCATGATATTCTCCAACTCCATCCATTTACTTGCAAATGCCATAGTTTTATTCTCTTTTAGTGCTGAGTAATATTCCATTGTGTACATATACCACAGTTGCTTTACCCATTCATCTGTGGAAGGGCATCTAGGTTGCTTCCACAGTTGAGCTACTATTGTGAATTTAGCTGCTATAAACATTGATGAGGCTGCATTACTATAGTATGCTGATTTTAAGTCCTTTGGGTTTAGACTGAGGAGTGGAGTGACTGGTTCAAATGGTGGTTCCATTCCAAGTTTTCTAAGGAATCTCCATACTGTTCTTCAGAGTGATTGTACCAATTTGCAGTCCCACCAGCAATGTATGAGTGTGTTTTTTCCTCCACAGCCTTGCCAACACTTATTGTTGTTTGTAATCTTGCTAACTGCCATTCTGACCGGCATGAGATGAAATCTTAGAATAGTTTTGATTTGCATTTCTATAATTACTAAAAATGTTGAACATTTTTTTATATATTTGTTGGTTGATTGTATATCATCTTCTGAGAAGTGTCTGTTCAGCTCTTAGCCCATTTATTGTTTGGGTTTTTTTTTTTTTTTTTTTGGTGTTAAGTTTTTTGAGTTCTTTACATATCCTGGAGATTAGTGCTCTATCTGACATGCCTGTGGCAAGAATTTGCTCCCAAGATGTCTGCTCTCTCTTCACTTCATTGATTATTTCTTTGGCTGAGAACAAGCTTTTTAGTTGGAGTCCATCCCATTTACTGATTATTGATTTTATTTCTTGTACTTTAGGAGTCTTGTTAAGGAAGTTGGAGCCTGATCTGACATGATAAAGATTTGGGCCTACTTTTTCCTCTATCAGGTGCAGGGTTTCTGGTCTAATTCCTAGGACTTCAATCCACTTTGAGTTGAGTTTTGTGCATGGTGAGATACAGGGATTTAGTTTCATTTTGCTACATGTGGATTTCCAGTTTCCCCAGCACAATTTGTTGAAGAGGCTATCTTTTCTCCAATGTACGTTTTTGGTGCCTTTGTCTAGTATGAGACAACTGTATTTATGTGGGTTTGTCTCTGTGTCTTCTATTCTGTACCATTGGTCTATGTGTCTATTTTGGTGCGGATACCAAGCCATTTTTGTTACTATAGCTTTATAGTACAGGTTAAGGTCTGATATTGTGATGCCTTCTGCTTCACTCTTCTTGCCAAGGATTGTTTTGTCTATTCTGGGTCTCTTATTTTTCCAGATGAATTTCACAATTGCCTTTTCTATTTCTATAAGGAATGATGTTGGGATTTTAATTGAAATTGCATTGAATCTGTATAGTGCTTTGGGAAATATAGCCATTTTGACAATATTAATTCTGCGTATTCAAGAGCTTGAGGGATCTTTTCATCCTCTAAGGACTTCTGCTATTTCTTTCTTTAGTTTCTGTAGTTTTAATTGTAGAGTTCTTTCACCTGTTTTATTAAGTTGATTCCCAAGTATTTTTTTTTTTGAGGCTATTGTGCATGGAGTAGTTTTCCTAATTTCTCTTGCACAGGATTCATCACTGATGTATAGAAATGCATTTGATTTATGGATATTGATTTTATGTCCTGCTACATTGCTGAGTTAATTTATTAATTCTAGAAGTTTTCTGGATCCTCTAAGTATAGAATCATGTCATCAGTATACTATATCTTTGAAACAATAGTTGATAATAATTTTCTAGGCTAATAGTAGTTTGAGTTCTTCTTTTTCTATTTGTATCCCTTTAATTTTTTTCATCTTTCTAATTGCTCTGGCTAGAGTTTTGAAGACTATATTCCATAGAATTGGTAAAAAAAGGGCATTCCTGACATGTTCCAGTTTTTAGAGGGAATGCTTCCAATTTTTCTCCATTTAGAATGATGTTTGTCTTGGGTTTAGAATAGATAGTTTTTACAATGTTGAGGTATGTTTCTACCATCCCTAGTTTTTCTAGTATTTTGAACATGAAATGGTGCTGTATTTTGTCAAATGCTTTCTCTGCATCAATTGATATAATCATATGGTTCTTATCTTTAACTCTATTGATGTGATGAATTATGTTTATTAATTTCTGTATGTTGAACCAACCTGGCATCCCTGGAATGAACACCACTTGATCATGGTGTACTATTTTTAAATATGTTTTTATATGCAATTTGCATACAAAAGTAGGCCCAAATCTTCATCACGTCAGATTAGGCTCCAGCTTCCTTAACAAGACTCTTAAAGTACAAGAAATAATTGTCTAAATTTTATTGAGAATTTTTGAATCAATGTTCATCAGGGATAATGGTCTGAAATTTTCTTTCCTTGATGTGTCTCTGCCTGGTTTTTGTATCAGGTTGATACTAGCTTCACAGAAGGAGTTTGCAAGGGTTCCCTCCTTTTCTATTTCATGGAATAACTTAAGGAGTATTGGTGTTAATTCTTCTTTGTAGGTCTTATAGAACTCAGCTGTGAACCCGTCTGGTCCTGGGCTTTTCTTGGTTGGTAGGCTTTTGGTGGCATCTTCTATTTCCTTGCTTGAAATTGATCTGTTTAAATTGTATATGTCCTCCTGACTCAGTTTGAGTTGGTCATATGCCTTTAGAAATTTGTTGGTGTCTTCCAGGTTTTCTATTTTACTGGAGTATAAATTTTCAAAGTAGTTTCTAATTGTCTTCTGTATTTCAATAGTGACTATTATATTATTTCCCTTTTCATCATGAATTTTAGTAATTTGAGTTTTCTTTCTCCTTTTCATTAGGGTGGCTAAGGGTTTGTCCATTTTATTTATTTTTTCATAAAACCAGCCTTTTGTTTTTTTCCTTCTTAGTAAATGAAAATAACCCTAAACTGGGAATCTTGAATCAGAAGTACTTTTTTAAAAGAGCTCTTACCGTTTTTGCCTAGTATATACTGACAAATAAAAATTACAACAATAGATACTTATTATAAATCACTGTTAACATGAAAGAAAGAAGGGTGAAAAGTTAGCACTCAACAAGGACCTGGCAATGGATTGTTTTCAATGCTCATGTCAAATAAGGTGAGAAGTTGAGACTCTCATTCTTTTAAAAATTGTGCCATTTTAAGGAAGTGTGGTTTTGTGAAGAAGTTTAGAAAACTCAGGCCCTGAAGACAGAAATGACCCTAAATAAAACTGAAGAAATATTTACCCCAAAGGAAGTATATCTTTGAAACAATAGTTGATAATAATTTTCTAGGGTAGCAGACTGTGATTGCCTGAACCACACCACACAGGCAGTGAAAACCACTGAGCTATAAAACTTCAGAAAGTAGGTTGTTCTCCCCAGAGTGTCTGTCATGGTGTTTTAGTCTGGGATTTTATTATAAAACACCATAGGCTGGGAAGTTTATGAACTGTAAGAAATAAATGTACTTCTGGCTGGAAAGTCCCAGATCGGGGTGCATCTAGATTTGGTGGCAGGTGAGGGAAACGTTATAGGCAGAAGTGTTTTCACTGTGACCTCCCTCACAAGGTTTCATGAGGGTGGGGATTCCTTTGAATTCTCCTTTGTAAGGGCATCAGTCCTATTTATAAGGGCTTCACAATCATGACCTCAACACCTCCCAGAGGCCACACTTCTAAAGACTCTTACATGGGGGGTTAGCTTTCAACATGCAGATTTTTAGGAAACACTCCATACCACATGGATATTCTGATGAATTTTAGGAAAGTTCCAAGGTTCCTGTAGTCTCCTGATTGGGAAAGCAAAGAATTAGGTGGTGGTAGGAACCCTGATCTGGAGCTGCTGTTGTCCTGTTGAAAGTCCAGGAAGAGAGAGCACACCCCCTGTCTATAGCATTTGTAGCACACATGCTTGTATGTGTATCTACAACAGTCATTTGTGCATTTGGGGAAAAATTTGAAATGGAAATTTTGGTGCTTGTTCAGAATTAGGGAAAAATAAACAAAAGTATTTGTAAATACAAAGCTGATAAATATTCTATGCAGGTGGTTAATCATGAAGGCTCAAGAAATTCTGCAGTTGGTAATTACAAAGAAGTACCAGGAAAGGGTGGAGAAGGAACTAGAGAAAGCTAAAAACTGGATTCAGAGCAAGGTCACAGGACCAAGTTGAAGACAGGATCTGCACCTGGGCTCAAGACAGAAACATGTCCCTTTATCATTCCTGGGTAGGGGTTTTGCTGTAGCTATAGGGATCTATGATGATGATGATGATGATGGTGGTGGTGGTGGTGGTGGTGGTGGTGGTGGTGGTGGTGGTATCTTATATATGATTGAATTTAAGGTAATTGGTGAGTAGACTATATTCATTGATTCATCATATTTGTCTCTGTCTCTTTTTTCTTGTTCCTCATTTTTAATTTTTACTCAGTGCTAGAGATGGAATCCAGGGTCTAATAGAAGATGCTGGACAAGGGCTCTACCACTGAGATATTATACAGCCCAGCACTGTATTTCTTATATTGTGTTGTGGTATGTACAAAGCCTTTTGTGAAGCTCTTCAAGATTTACTGAGAGCAAGTAGTAGAATTGTTCCAAACATTTGTTGTCTCCAACCCATTCCCCAGTTTCAGAGTAAGATCTATTCCCTTTGCTCTGGCCTCATATGGCAGTCATCTCTCCATGGAAAGACACATTTCAAACAAAAAGATAAGCTTTACAATCACTTTCCTTTATTTTAAATTGCTGGAAGTCATTTTGTGAGAAAAATATGAGCTTTTAAGCATGTAAAAGTGTTTGACACCCCAGCTCTAAATGAAATTAGTTTTTCTTAAAAGATAAGCAATGATAATTCAAATTACTAGGACCTGGGACAATGTGGGAATGATTTGGATTACAGCTACTAAAAGAAACCATTATTTAAAAGAATCATCAAGTTATTGGATGTAACTATAGAATACAGTGGTAACAGTAACTAAAACAAGAGCTTAATTCATGTTATTTAGAGCAAACACTCCAAATGAATAGACTATGAAAAACAAATGCAGAAGGAACCAAAGAGAAGCAATGGTTCAGTCCTACTTTTATTCCATTATCCATTAAATGCAGTTTGGGGAGGGAGAACATTCTGCAATCATCCTGCATCTTGTGTAACTGGTACCTTTTGGTGCCCTGATGGAGACAGACAACTGAGCTAGTAGGATTATATCACAGTCCTTCACTGATCTGAGCAGTGAGGTAATTCACTGGGTATTATATTACAGCATAGTTTGTGAATCATACATATTGTAGAAAGCTGAGCATTATTTCTTTTTTGGGGGGGAATGTTTGATTATCAAACAAAATCATATGTAGACAGAATATCATCTAGTCCTTTGGTTTAGGAGCTCCTTCAGAAAAGAGTGTATTTTCATTGCCAAGTATCCCCAAATCTTGCTTAATGCCTGACATGTTGTGGAAACTCAGTGACTGTGTGTGAAGTGACAGAGGACAGTGAAAGTGCTCTGAACTTAGGTGTTTCATGTCCTGGACATAGGGGGTTGGGGTGGGGATGAACATAATTCTGGCATTTCTAAATACATGGCCCATTCAATAATCTCTTATGTAATCTTGACATCATTCTGTTAAGGTTTTATTTGGATGTCCAAAACAGAAGAAGAAACTAAATTTCAGAGAAGTGAAGTCAGTTCTTACCAAAGTCAACTCAGAAATGGTAGCCGAGACATTCAAATGTAATCACCGTTTAACTTTTTGTTTGTTTGTTTCAGTACTCTGTTGACTTGTGAGTTAGGGCCAAGACGTTTAGAAAAACACCAAGTTTATGTGCATCTTTTCTCTCAGAAAGATGATTTGCACTTGAAGGTGAATTAAGGGTTACTATAGATAGTGAGACCAAGTCAAGGCAGTATTTAATAATGAAAGCAATGAAAATATATTGTTAGCAAGCTTGTGAATTACTGATGATACTTCGTTATTATTATTAGGTGAGAATAGGGCAATTTAATTTGAGTTGTGTGAATTATTTTAAAAACTACTTTTAGTATGCTGAATCACTCTTCAAATTTTAAATTGTATTGCTTATTTAACACTGGTTATTTCTTTGTGATGTTAATAACAAACTAAAAAACTTTAAATTTATCAAGTGAAACTTAATACAAAACTCTTGTTAAATAGGTTGTATTTGTGTGAAATATCTACTATTAAAAATGTGACAAACAAGAGACAATTAAGAACCTTCACTGGTTTAATTGGAGAAAGTAATCACTTTGGTTTGTCTCCAGGTTAAAATAGAGTCAGGCCAATAATCTGTATCTTCAGTATCTTCAATTATATCAAATGAAAATTGGTGTCCATAACAATGACCCTCAACTCATAAACTATGCTCTGTCATAAGATGAAGCTGGATTTATGTTTCATGTTTTCTACTTACTAAGGAGAGAAACTGCATTAAGATCAGAGAGAAAGATGTTCAACAGCAGTGGGTGAAAGAAAATAAGTTGATAAATTAGAAAAATCACTTACTCAAAAGAATCCCTTTTCACAAGCATTCTTATTTAATCTCACTCTGTGTTCTCATAAGAAGTATATTTTTACATCTTCATAACAAAGTATTTAAAAAATCTAATTAAAATGTAATGAATTTTACTATTAACCTAAGTAGGGACCATAAAATGGAAGAGTTACCATTCATTCTTCTCCAGTCTCTGGGACCCTGATTGTGAGGTGTCATTGATGGTAGGGATATAGGAGAAGCAAAACATACCTACCCTCTTCTTTTCTGATGTGAAGAGGGAGAAAATGAACATTTGCTGTGTGTTCAGAATTTTTTTTTCACGTTTTCCTTTTATATTTACAAAGATTTCACTATTTTATATAATATCTCATTCTGTGTGCACTACAAACTGGTTAACAATTACCATTTGAATTTTATTGAGTTCCACCCCTGTGGAGCTTATATTCCAGTATGGACTGGTTGAATATACACAGGCTAGTAAATATGTCTATAATGAACCGTCTAGTGATTATGAATGCCATGAGGAAGCATAAAGCAAGGCAGATAACTAGGGAATGAGAGGGGTCACCATCTTAGCTGGAGGGAAAGGCTCTTTGGTTCTGTTGAGTTGATGCCAGAATGAAGCATAGGAACAAATCACGGAGACACCAACCCAGAGGAAGTGGAGTCAAGGCAAAGACCACAGTAGGCACAAGTGCCCTGTGGTATAGGAGCATTTGGTAAGTTTGAGGAATGGAAGAAAGCCCAAAAGGGGCTGGGGATGTGGCTCAGTGGTGGAGTGCTTGCCTAGCATGCATGAGGCACTGGGTTCCATCCTCAAAACCATATAAATGTAAAATAAAGATATTGTGTCCACTTAAAACCAAAAAGATTAAAAAAAAAGACTGGAGTAGAGTGAGCAGAGGGAAGGGAGATATAGGTTTATCTGAAACCAAAACTATGTGCTCAATGCTCCTCTTAGACCATGAACTGGAGGAGCAGTGTAGCAACTAAAGAATAAAACAGGGCATCAAAAACAACCCTAGGTTTTGCAATATAGACTGCAAGTATTGTAGAAAATCAAGAACAGAACCACAGAATGTTTTGTTGGAGGCAGGATAACATGGTTCAGGATTCTAGAATCTGTGTCTTGGCAGAATCAAACTGCAAAGAGCAGATTGAAAAGAACATGTGACAGGATTTCTAATTATAGTTACACCTATTGAAGTCCATGTGTCAGAAACTCTACTGTGGTATTTATGTATACGGAATCATTTATTCTTTTTAGCAACCTCTTTGTATCCATTTTACACACAAGGAAACCCAGAGAGGTATTAAGTTGCTCAATGTCATATTTTTTTTTTTTTGGTTTGAAACCAGGCTGCCTGGTTTCACATTCTGTATTCTAGTATAGAGAGCCTGATGCAGTGGTGCATGCCTATAATCCTAGTAGCTCAGGTTGTTAAGGTGGGAGGATCACCAGTTCAAAACCAGCCTCAGTAAAAGCCAGGTGCTAAGCAACTCAGTGAAACCCCGTCTCTAAACAAAATACAAAAATAGGCCTGGGGACATGGCTCAATGGTCAAGTGTCCCTGAGTTCAATTCCCAGTACCCACCCTCAAAAAACAAAAGTATAGAGAATTGAAGAAAAGGTAGAGCATTTGGTCCAATAATTCTTGATGAAATTTTTGATGAAATGATTTCAAATAGTCACTTCATTGGAGAAGGGCTCCCAAACCTTATGGGTTCTTTGAATCACCTGGGGACTGCTTAAAAATGCAGAATCCTTGGATGAACCATGCCATACCTGTGGACTTTCTATCTCTATGGCAGAGCTGGAAAACTGGAGTTCTGTAAGATCCCCAGGTGACTTAGCTGATAACCCGAATCTGAATATATTTTAATGAGTGTCATCTATCATGGTGATTCATATTAGCAACTATCAGAATCATCTGGAGGGCTTGTTAAAACACAGGTTGCTGGGCTCCACCCTTTGGACTTTCTAAATAAATAAACTTGAGGACTGGTCTGAGAATTTTCATTTTTAACAAGTTCCTAAGGGATCCTGGGGCTTCATGCTTTGGAAATCACTGACTTACAAGAACTTCTGCATGAGAATTGGGGTGGGGGGGCTACAGGACAGATGAATATCACCGCTTTCACTAACAACCATCTGGAGGACTCCAGGGTATTGGATAGAATCACTGACTACCGAAGAAAAAATTACAATAAGACAATGTTATTTCTCTAAGGTATAATTAATCAATTTAGTTATTTGTGTTTTTAGTGGGTTTGTGAATAATGGGCTAACCAGGGGCAATACCACATTATACAAACCTTTTGTTGGGTATCTATGAACTTTTAAAATAATGTAGTTTCATGGGCATGGAAAAAAATGGAGGTGGGGAGGTAATCTTTTATTCAAGGATGAGAACAGATTTAATGACAGGAATAAAAAGAAGATAGCAGGCATTTCTCAAGACAGAGAAAAAGAAACACTGAATTACCTCTGGGATTAGGTCTGGAAATGTTTTTTTCCCTTAACATTTTGGTGAATGCTTTGCAACTGTGAATATGGTGGTAAATCACTTAGAGTATTTAGATCCTAAATTCTTACAAGAAAGAAAATGCCAGGCTGATAGTAATAAACTTTAAAGCTCTTCATAATAAAACCTGTGAAATAGCTACATAATCTGTGGGGCCCAGTGCAAAATGAAAATGCAAAGCCCCACATTGAGGCAGTAACAATTTAAAGATGGCAGCAACAAAACAAAGTATGAGGACTCTTTGCACCTAAAAGGGCTCAATGCCCATGACCCCTGCCTGAGTGTAATCAAAACAGCTTTGAGCCACATGCCTGTAATCCCAGCGGCTCAGGAGGCTGAGGCAGGAGGATTGCTAGTTCAAAGCCAATCTCAGCAATTTAGCAAGCCCCTATGTAACTCAGTGAGACCCTTTCTCTAAATAAAATACAAAAAAAAAAAAAAAAAAGAGTTGGGGATGTGGCTCAGTGGTTAAATACTCCTGGATTCACTCCCCAGTACCAAAACAAAACAAAATAAAACAACTTGGAACGATCTGGAGTTTGAGCCAAGTGCTGTGGTGCCCAACTGTAATCCCAGCAGCCTGGGAAGCTGAGGCAGGAGGATCATGAATTCAAAGCCAGCCTCAGCAATTTAGCAAGATCCTTTATTAAAATAAAAAAGGGATGGGAATGTGGCTCAGTGATTAAGTGCCCCTGGGTTCAATCCCTGGTACCAAAAAGGAAAGATCTGGAGTTCGAGCTAGTTTTGAATTTCATCCCTGACATTCTGCATCATTCTGAGAAACCTACTTTACCTCATTTCTTCTCTTGATATGTACAGTTTGAAGAATAATTATTGCCTTAAACTTATTTAGGAAAACCAAGTTAGAAAATACATGAACATCATAATAGTAGAGCATGACATGGCAGATAATAATTAAAAAAAAATCAACTTTAAAAACCCTAAAAGAGGAAAGGGTTAGTAGGACTGGAGAGATTGTTGATTTTCCCACTATGGGTAGCATTTCTTATATTCTTATACAGTCAACTAAACCATTAAACACATATTTGTTTCATGCCTATAATGTGCCAAACAGCGTTCTAGACACTGTGGTCACGGCCAGCCTTGTGCAGATCAGTCCAGTAAGTGAATAGATGAAAATATAATTGTGAAGAACCGGCAGAGGGGTATGATTTCAGTGGGAGGTAGAGAAAACCTCTCTGAAGAGGTGACATTGAAGCTGTTACAATGGTAGAGGAAAAACTAGTTATAGGAAGCATATTTAGGGCAGAGAGATCTGCAAGTGCAGAAGTCTCTTAAGCAGGAAAGGCATTCACCTGTTTGAGAAACTGAATGAAGACAGCAGCCTGGAGCCAGAGTATGAGGTGGACAGAGGTACAGATGAATTTAAGGAGAAACACAGGGCCAGATGATGTGGCCTTCTGTAAAATCTGTTTTCAGACCTAATCCCAGAAGTACTTTTGGAGGTGAAATAGTAAGTCTTGATTTTATTCTAAGCATGACTAGAATCAATTGAAGAATTTTCAGTGGGAGAATTGATGTGAGCTGAGGAATACTGTGAACCTCTCTAGATACTTTGTGGAGAATAGTGGGAAGAGGAGAAAAGAAGAGATTGTTGTGGAGGGAGAAAAATTGGTGCACACAATGAAGGCCGGGACCAGATTGGTGACTGTAGAGATGGGAAGAAATTGAATGATTTTCCTAATGTGTTTCGGGAATGGGAACAATTGGGTGTGCAGTTAGGGTGCCTGTGAATGTTGAGAGACAGGTGAATTGAGAATGATCAGAAGTTTCTGGCATGGGCAGCTCTGTAGATTGGAATATTCACAGAAATCATGAAGATCTGGGGACAAACTGACCTTGGAGGAAAGTCAGAAGCCCAACATGAAACAGGTTGATTTTAAAGTAATAATATCAAGTTTGTTATTTGAGTCTATGTGGCTGGAGCCCTAAGAGATGTCAGAGTTACCTCTATTTATCTATAAACTAGGAGTGAGTGAGACTAATTAAGATGATGTTACACAAAGAGATACTGAAGGGGTCTAGGAAAGAACCCTGTTGACCTCTTGCGTAGAGGGGGCCATCCAAGGGAACAGAACAACTAGAAACATGTACAGGTAATCGTCACACAGGTCAAGAGAGGAGAGACTTTCTGGGAAGAAAAAGTTAGCAGAGTTAAATGCTACTGAGATAAGAGGGATGAAGATATTAGGAAACCCATTCATTTGGCAATTTGGATTGTTTGTGAAATTTTCAAGAGCAATTACTTGATAGCAATGGGGACACAGGCCAGATTGGAGTAGGCTGAAAAATGAATGAGAGGTGCAGGAGTGAAGATGATGACCGCATTCAACCTATTGAGAATGTACCAGAGAACAGAGCATGAGCTGGGTAGCTGGGAGGGCATATGCAGTCAAAGTACTGTTTTTCTTTGAAGCTAATACCAGGGTATGCTTGTGTGCTGAAAGAATATCATAGGGAGAGAATGATGGTGGAAGAGAGATGGAAACTTACAAAATGCAAACTCTTAGATGGGCAGAGCAGATGGGTCCTGTATAAAACAAAATTACACAAAAAGCAAAATGACTCACTGAAAAGAGAGAACCAGGGTAAACTTATCATTGCCAATAATGCTTGAAATGAACTACATCCTACCTTATCATATTGCTTATCCTTAAATTTTACCTGCCCTGTTACTTTGCTTTACTTTTTAACTTACCAGAGGTGGAGAAATAATCTAATTATACACACATAACTGCTAATATCTAGCACAGTGTGTTGGCCATGTGTGTGGTCAATGTGAGTATATCAAAGTGTTGTCATGAGAAAAAGGAATTTGAATCCAGATCTATTTTAAAAAGTTGGTAGAAAAAATACCATAGAATTGTTTGCCATAGGATACCAAAATATGAATATATATGAATATAAATGCAAATCGACACCTGAGATTGTTGGATTTTTGTATCAGGCAATAAAGAAATGGTCTTCACAGAAGACCAGCCGAGTTGAATTCTCTGTAGGGAACTTTGATTTTTTGCAATGCTGAAGGTAGTTTATAAGGCATCTTTAAAAATATGAACAACACGAGCTTTGGATAGAAACCAAAAGCAGAGTCTGGAATGTTGGAAAGCTATGGAGTTGTGCTTGTTTCAGTTAGGAGCAGTCAAGGTCTAGAAGCTCGGGTAGCTTGATTTCATTGAGCCACTTTAATCAAGTCATCACTGACATGGTAGAGCTGTTGCTCGATTGGGAGAAAAGCAGATGAAGAAAGTAGGTTAGTTACACCAAGGCTTGGTTGGCATTTTAATGATTTTATCTTCATTAAGAAAATATTGCTTCTCTGTGGGTTATGAAATTAGGAGCTGTTATGAAATTAGGAAGAAATAAACTGTTAGAAATAGCAGAGATTTTCTTAAATAGATTAGACAACTATTACCTCACTATGGTGTTAGTATCCTCAATTGCCCTTCTAGATTTCTTGAAATGCATATACTTCTTAAATTTCATAGCCTTCAAAAAGCATACTGTTTTGTTTTTATTTCTAGAAGAGCATAGATAATGTTTTCTACCCACAAAGATTCAGTAATGAGTATAAAATATTGAGAAAACAAACTTAAACTGCTTTCATGGTGCCAGGGTTTAGTTCTTTAGTTTTGCAGAAAATGGTGACAGTAAATTACTCTCAGAAAACAAAGGAATGGTTGCTCAGAAAGCCAGCTTTCTTCATTGCTTAAATGGGGTGTTCGAATCTCTTGTTATGCAGGTCACATGACGACATGGTCTCAAAAAGAATGGATCTTGAAAACAAAAAATGGTAAAATTTGACTTTTCTTAAAGAGCAGTTCATTAAAAAAAAAAAAATCCTGTTTATGGATTTTCTGGCCTTCAGTGATTCTTTCCTGTTTATTTCCTAAAATGTTTTCCGTTTAAATTTGTCTTTCAAAATCAAACTCTGCTACAAACCTGAGAAGTGATTTAATGTTAGTGAAAGCAACTTACTGCAGGAAATGGAGTTTTTCTCCAGGTTTTTTCTTTTCTTTTTTTTGCTTTGGGAGATGAACAATGTTAGACTGAAATGAAAGTGCTGGGAACTGAACAAAACTCTTAATCATGAGCTCACAGAGGATGGTCATAGAATACAATTTTCAGTTTACTGGGCTGATGTTTGGACCTAGCAGGTTTCGCTTTGTAGATTCTGCATCTCAATGTGGTAATGAGCGTCTGAGGCTCTTAAAGGTCATCCATCTTCCTGATAAAAAGTTTAGAAATTATTCTTACATTACCACTGAGCAAAATGAGATCTGGTTAGAACACATACTTATTTTACAGGTTCAGAGATACTGGAAAATATCAAATCACATGTTTTAATTATCAGCTAAATAATTTTTAAAGACTGTTTCTAAGAAACCAAGCCTAGCACTATGACTTGGGTCAGCTGATGTGTCTCATTTGGAGTCCTTTTTAATTTCACTGATCCTGGAAATGCTTTTAGCTCATTTGGAAGTCTTTTGATGTTACTACTAGAAACATCTGTCAAGTTCCCTTATGTGTGAAGGATAAGGGGGCAAGGATTTTCAAACTATTTGGTAAAACCTCAGGTTTTTATAAAATCTGTCTTGGGATTTAGGAAATTAGGCATGTGGTCAAGGGGTCACAACCCTTTGCTACCTGGCCCTAACCCAGCAGCAAATAAAGATTGAAAGGTCTCAAAGGGATGATCCCTTGAGTCAAAGGAGAAAACCATTGTCCTAAATAAAACATCCAGATAGTATTGCTTGCTGTATCTATTTATAACTATGTAAATAATTCTCACATTTTCTTTGGCATGTTCAACACTAATTTTATATATATATAATTATTTATTTAGAATGTTAGCATAGTCATATTATTGTACCTTATTATTTTCTGTTGTAGGGAAGGAAAAGTAATTTTCTCTTTCCCCTTTTAAGTTCTTATCTGAGACTGCTGTAGCAAAAGACAGGTAAATAAGAGAACAAATAGAAGTTTATTGACACATATTTCACACATACATGAGAGAAAACCAATGAGTAACTGTTAAGAGCCTGCTTTAGAACTTTCATATTGCATGTTCAACAAAGAACAGTATATTTTTAGAAAAATGATAAGACTAGGGAAAAGCACCTTGACTCTCCAGGATGGCAAATTTCACATATGGGGGAAGTAATGGTAGACAGAGGCTGGGTATGTAAGACAGCCTCAGCAGAGTCAATGTCACATTCCCACACTCAGCATTTTCCTTGTCACCCTCCTCCACACCAGCCTTTCCATCCACAACACCACCTCTTGTGCTGTCTCTGATCCTGTATTCTCTCCTGTGCTGTGTTACTCTTGATAAGGAGAGTGGCTAATGCTAATGAGAGCTGAAATATGAAACCATGACTCATTTCTTAGAATGAGGCATAGCAGAAAATTCTTAATGTAAATATAAAGTCAAATGGACAGTGGCTGGTTGCCTATTAATAACATATTCATAGTTTGATTTAAAAGAATCTGATTTTTTTAAAATTTCACTGAATAAATGTTAGAAGCTTTAATGTTCAGAACAACAGAATTATATCTGAAATAGGTATCTCAATCAAGGTAAGAGCATAGCTATTATCCTGACATTAATATAGAATATAAATCATTAGTTTCCAATATTATGGGAAGGAAATAAGATGAATTGGGATGCTTTATATCAGAACATTTGGTAAAAGTGTATTTCAAATTTTTAACTGAAAAATATGTTGAAATATGAACACCAAGAAAGTCATATTTTTGAATGTTGCATGCATTGTGATATGTACCTGTTTACAATTTTTATTGCAAATGTTTTGGGTTTTCTGTTTTGCCATTAACACCTTATGAAGGTTAAATTAAAAGACTCCAAGATTTGTGGCCCATAGAAATTAACTGAGTTGATACCTAATTTTTCATCTTGCTTAGGAATACATTACCTCAGAACTCCATTCCTCAGGCAAAGAGGTACCTATTGATTTGCAAATAAAGCAACTAGAAAATGATATCTTTTAAATATTTGAATAAATTTCTCATTCCTCAAACATTTGAGCAGCCATTTGTTTTCTTGGTTCTTTTGTGGGGGGAACATGCCTCTTATGTGAAGAAAATGATCTTCGGAAAAAAACACATTATTCACACATTACTACTACGATAATTGTGCTGCATTAAATCCTAACTCTGAAGCTTTTTCTATTTACTGGTCCTGTAAGTTATTTCAGGAGAGAAGTTGTTCCAGAAATTAGATGCTATATTAGAGTGAACAAAACCCATAAAGGCTCCAAATTTTCACATCTTATGATGGCTTTTCAGTTTTTATGTCCTCATATTTGCATACTGTTTTTACACTTCCCCTTGAAAGTCACAGCATTGTTAAGTTCATGTGTTGAGGGCCTTATGGCTTTCAAAGCACTGATTGTGTGTATGTAACTCAGTGGAGTTTGATAGATCCTGATATTTAGTTTCCCCGAGGTCATGTGGAGACTGATTATTTTCTGACTGCTCAGGACTTTTCCCCTCTCTGACAATACACTAATACTCTTCCCTGATAGTCTCTCAGGGCTGTCATGTGGTACCCCAGATATCTAGTCATGGAGGCAGTGATCCGACCCTCAGCATGAGCATTAGAGGTCCACTGGTAGGAGACTGCTAGAGGTCAGTTCCACTCTATAGAGATCTGCTGAACTTCCAACTTCTTATGTTCAGAGTTCCTTCTTGTCTTTCCCAGGTTCTTGAACCTCTTGGAGATGATGAGATATCCTCTTAGAAGATCCCCTTTTGTTGTAGTTTGCCAGGATTTTTCTGTTCCTTGCCATCCCAAAACAAGACATTGCTATTGTCAGTGTGGTAGAAATTGGTGCCTGGACCCCGACTTCCCAGGGCTCATTATGGTCCATCAGACAGCTAACAAATATTGATTGGTTCTTTTAAAATGCACAATTAAAGCTGAATTATAAGCAATAGTTGCTCATCTTGTTTCAGAAAATGGTTTCCCTATTTTTCCCTTTTTAAATATCTTTCCTACGTCCTCCTTTTAATCTTCTTAAAACTTAAAAAACCAAGTTAAATTTTTTTTTCCATTGGGTATTTCTACTGACAGATGACAAAGAGGAATGGTTTATCAAGGACATAATCATTTGTTTTAGGCAAATAAACAGCTTTTGTGGAAGGCAAAAGTGGTTAGATAAAAATGCACTGAAATTGTTTGACATTTGGCTTACAGAATGATCATGTCTCATGTTATAAAGTCATTTTCTTAGAAAATAGTATTTCCAGTTTAGAAGTTTATATGCAATAATAAACCCCAGGATAATATACTCTCATATTTCCATTTTGCTGGTACTTTATTTTTTTATATCCTCCTCAGGTATCTGTTCTTAATAATTCTTTTCTGCTACATCCTAGTCCATTAAATTATATTAGGGCACTGATTTCACAGGATTATGACAAAAGATTTTGAAATACCAACAAGCTACTATTGGGGTAGGCACTGTGCTGGGGTATGGGTCGTTATTTTCAATACAATGGATGGTCATTGTTCCACCAAAAGATTTGAGTGGGAACTTCATAAAAAATATATGGTTAATAAGCACATGAAAACTGATCAGTATCATTAGTACCAGAGAGAAATGCAAATTAAAACAATAATTATATAATTATACTAGGCTCCCAATAGCTTGACTAAAATTAAAAAGATGAAAAATGTCAATGTTGGCAAGTTGTGGAGAGATTAAAATTCAGATATGTAGGTTGTGAGACTAAACATGTACAATACTTCAGAACATGTAAGAAAACAGCCTGAAAGTTTTCGATAAAATTATTCATACACTTACCTTATGGCCCTGTGATGTCAAATAAAATTTTATGACACAAAGGCTATCATGTGAAAATTCATAACTGCTTTATTTGTAAGAGCCACAAACTAGAAATAACCCAAATGTCCATTAATATATAAATAATAAATTGTGGTATCAATATATAATGAAATAATCAGCAATTAAAAGTAATTAAATACTGATATGCAACTACATGTTTGAATCTTTTTTTTTTTTAAGTTTGGCATTAAACCCAGGAACTTGCATATGCTAGGCAAGTGCTCTATCACTGAGCTACAACCCCAGACTCTACATGGTTAAATCTTAAAAATATGCTGAGAGGGAAAATACAAAAGTACTTAATTAATGATTTTATTTATATGAAACTCCAGAAAAGAGCGGTTTAATCTAGAGTGACAGTAGGTAAATGATTACATATGGCTGGGGGTGGGGGTTAAATGTTCTGGTAGGGAGCAAAAACAACCTTTTGGGTGCAGTAGCAATACTCTATGTCTTGTAGTCCTTTCAAAAATGTATAATTTTGTTAAAGCTCTTTGATTTGTACATTAAAAATCACATCTTATTCTATATAAGTTATACCTCAATAAAATTACAAAAAACATAGATCGACACTGTCCTTTCCAAACTTTGAACCTTATCTTAAATGTGATTGAAATTAAAATGGCAACATCATGGTGCACTGACCAGTTATATTTTTAATGAGTAAGGTTCTCTTTAAAATACATCTATAAACATTAATTTGTATTTATCAACAATGATGTAGGATGAAGAATTATTCAGGAAGCCAGTTATATTTTCTACTTATAATAAGCAATATTTTAATTGTGGAATAAGAGTTAGACAACCCTCATATTTTTAAATAACTTGTGCTGTGAGTTTTGGGGAAAATGTTAAAACAGCAAAAATCCTCTTACATGATAAAATTGTTTGTATTGGTTGACAATTTATCAAATATAAAAAGCCATTTTAAATATTTTTAAATATTTCATTTAATACTTGATTATGAGTCTAGTAAAATTTGTAGGAAAAAAATCACACTAATGTATTACCTTTTCTCCTGCTTTCTTAAATACCTGCTCTAAATTGGTAAATCTTTTTCATTGATCTACAACTTTTAACAGTTGCCAGATAGATCCTGAAAAATCCCTTGATTCTGTAGGTAGGTAAAATGAACATGTCTATTTTCTCCCCTTTAACGAAATAAAGGACTTTCAGGAGCTGGGAGTATAACTAAGTGATAGAGCACTTGCCTAGCATGCACAAGGCCCTTAGTTTGATCCTCTGTATCCCACACTTCCATATTAAGCATTCATTTATTGAGAAGGAAAATTCTCAGCCTTACTGTCCACTAATGGAAAGTAAAAAATTCTTTGAAATATTACAAGATTATTTTAAGGTTATTTTATTTATTTATATATGACAGCATAATGCATCACAATTCTTATTACACATAGAGCAATTTTTCATATCTCTGATTGTATACAAAGTATAAGACCTCAGACAATAATAGGAATTCACTATTTCCTACCACCCATTTTTTTTTTTCAGAGTAGGTTTATGGGAAATAGTATGCTCGGATTTTCTTCCCCAGTTCTTTTGTAATGCTATTTTATTCTTAGTGTTTACATTTTATAAAAATCTTTACATGTTGAATCTAGAGAGGCCATTAGTGATGGAGACCTCCTTGCTAAGATTTTCTTGAATTCCCTCTAAGAGGCTGCTAGAAAGAACTCTCATTGAAGCAGCAACAGAAGGGAGGGGAAGCATTTTGTAAGCTGGAATTAATCTATTTTCAAAATTAAGAATTTAATGGCTGATACAGCAGCCAAGGGTTAGAGATTCTTGAAAAGTCTATAATTATTTTTAGCTCTGAAACTTGAGGTTTTATTTCCTTAATAGCATATTTAGTATCACCCTAAGTGATTAATTTATGATATATGAAAAAGTTTTAAAAGGTTATTTTTACTAGGACTAGATAAATAGAAAAATATATTTGAAGATATATGTGAAGCTAATCATGCCTATATTGTGGTCCTGTTGGCTAATGTAACAAAGGACCACAAACTGGGTGGTTTAACAAAAGAAATCTATTTTCTAACAGTTCTGTAGGCCAGAAGTCTGAAATTACTACCACAGGCTGAAATACTGTTATCGGGAGGGCAACATTCTCCCCAGAGTCTGTTGGGCATTTCTGCATCTTCTCATTTCTGGTTGAGCACTGGGGTTCTTGGCTTGTAGCCACATCAGTCCAGTCTCTGCTGCATTCTACATGGTCAAATCTCCTGCCTTTCTAAGGACATCATATTACATTTGCAGCCCACCCAAATAATCTGAGATAATCTTTCTATCCCAAGATCTTTAATTTAGTTATATCTGCAAAGATCCTTTTTCTCCAAATAAGATATTATTTCTAGGTTCCATGGATTAGGACCTCATATCTTTGGGGGCTCTTAGTCAAGTTACAGTAATGACCAAATGAGCCTTGCTGTTTTAATGGCATTGCTCTTCTTCTCATCAAAAGAAATGGTCTTGGGGGCTGGGGATGTGGCTCAAGCGGTAGTGCGCTCGCCTGGCATGCATGCAGCCTGGGTTCGATCCTCAGCACCACATACAAATAAAGATGTTGTGTCCACTGAAAACTAAAATATAAATATTAAAAATTTCTCTCTCTCTCTCTTAAAAAAAATAAATCGTCTTTCATACACATTTTGTACTTGAAATATATTTATTCAGAAAAGGCTGGATTTGGATATTGAATAAGTCAGTGTCTGTTGTCATTCATTATAATTATAAGAGTTGTGTTTTTTCTACTTTGAGTTAATATCTTGTCTGTCTCATAGGTTAGTAAATATTTTAAACACAAGATCTATATGCCTTGTTATGCCATATGCAACCTGAGGATTTACCTGATGGTACCAACTTAAAATATTGTTAAACTGTTGTTAACCAATGTATCAATTCTATGTTATATTTATGTCTCAATGCAATGATCATATACAGATCATAGGACAGAATAGGCCTTTTACAGTACTTAGTCAAGAAAATAATATTTCTTTTTATTTTAAGCTGGTTCATTACATCTTCCACTTATGTTTTTCCCTTTGTGTAAAGAAGTAGAGGTAATCAATGAATAAGCTATTAAGAGTGGCAACATCAAGTCTATTTTATAACATCAAATTATAACAACCTATTGTTATGATGAACTGATTCTTGTAATAAGGCATTGATGTAGCAGAAATAAGATCCGTCATATTAAAATTTCATTTCCTTGGTCTCACTTAGATGCTGGCTTATGCCCTCTAATGGTATCATTTTTTCCCATCTTAATAGTCTCTTTCAGCTTTGTAGACCACAGAACATGCAGCTGGCATGTGACGGGTTAGAGCTTCCATATACATTACAAAGGATGACAATACAATGGTGCAAATTAAATTTTATTTTTACAAAACACAGTTAAAAGGTTATGGTTTGTTCTAGCTTTGTGAATATTACAAAGTAAAAGGTCGCACTTGGAAAGCCATTTTAGATTAATGTCAGTGGATATGGTTTGAGCCCATCAGAAAGATGCTCAGTGTCTGTTTTATACTGCTATAATGGCCTATCTGAGACTAGGTAATATGTAGGCAAAAGAAAATTATTTCTCAGTGTTGAAGGCTAGGAAGCCCAAGATCAAGTCATTGACGGGCTAGGGCTCTATTTGCTTCTAACAAGGTGCTCTGAGCACTGAGGAGAAGAATGTCCTCACTTGGAAATAGAACATGGTAGGTGAGCACACTACTGCAAGCCCTGTTATAAGGGCATTATCCATTCGTAGGGGTAAAGCCCTCACAACCTAGATATCCCCAACCATAACTGCTAAGACTGTGCAGTGCTTATTAAGTTTCCAACGTGAATTTTAGAGGAGCCATCAGACCATAGCCCTCAGCAAGTTCATTTCTCCATTGAACACATACCACGATTCTCTATGAAAGATTTGTTAAGGGTGTAGTTTGGAGGACCTGAATGCCTATGTATAAATCCCATTATCACTGTATACTAATTTTATGATCTTGGAAAAATTGGTTAATTTCAGCTTGCAAAGTATTTTTTTTAACTTATTGAAAAGAGACAATTATAAAAATGACTTTGAAGTTATATTATGAGAAGTATATAAGCACTTAGGACTACGTATATTCACTGCTCAATAAATGTGGATTGTTAATGACTTTTGAACTCTGAGATGAATATAGAAAACCAAATCGGAGAAAATAGCCAGTTTGACATATTTAAGCCATGTCTCCATACAAATTAATAAGTAGATCATATTCAGTGCCCCTACTCAACAAAAACTTTTCCTTCAATGTGGATCAGAGCTTCTTTGGAATCCCCAAACTGATCCTTGAATCCCCCATCTTGGCCCTAACCATTGCTCTAAACCTTTACCCCTCACCTCTACATTCTGGTTCTAGAGTTCATTCCTTGATTCCTGAAGCAATACCACTTTCTGTACTTTCTAAGGGTACTCAGCGTCCAAAAAGAAAGTTCCCCAATCCACTTGAAATTACAGATGTGGTCCATGAAGGTGGTGACACAGATGACATTAATACAACAAAGCAAAGTGGTGATGCTATGTTGATTTCAAGTCACTCTAAAGCTCTGGAGAAGTTTTAATCAGATTTTTCCATGGATAGAATTTTCATTTCTTTATTAAAAGGACTGATTTGTTTTTACTGTGTGGTGTATTTTTCACTGGGTGAGCTGGAAGGCATGACCCAGCTGAATACTGAGGCTGGCCAAGGTTATTCAAGTAAGCTTTCACATGTGGCCTTCCCTTCAAGGGTTCTCCTTCCCAACATTTCTCATGGTTCCTTTACTCCTTAAGGATGATCTTTGTTAGTTATCGTTTCTCTTTTCTGTAGATTATATTTCTAAAGAGAGAGACTGTATTGTGTTTCTTTTTTGCATTGTTCTTCATTCATGTCTTTATTCTTTCATTCAATAAATATGTATTAAGCACTCCCTATAGCTAGGTACTATTCTAGGCAAGAGATGGAAGCTAAAAAAATAGTGTTGGATCTTTTCATTTGTCAACTTTTTATAGTTTAAAAAGACCACTATATTCAATGAAGAAAGGCTTTGTCTTTCTTGTTTTTGTTCTATTGCCTTTGACTCTTTCTGTACTTAGATGTGAAACAATGAAGAATAGGTACATAGATGCTTTCTTAGCCTTTGGCATCCCATAAAATAGTTCTGTTTTGAATATGTATTAGTTGTCATCTGCCAAATATTAATTACTATTCTTTGAAGCAGCCTGGGTGCAGAGGATAAAGACAAATAGAACTGATAATTTTTACACAGCACCGTGAAAAAAGAGAACCACCAGGAGGAGATGAAATTCATAAAATGACATTTTGTTATAAAGCAATGATAATAGAACTCAATATGTAAAACAAACAAAAATTGTTCCAACAGGGCTCTGAATTTACAGTGATAAAAGCTTTGTCTTTTCATGTTACTAAACGAAAAGTCATAGATCCATTTGCACAACATTGAATGAAAGGAAAATCATCCCCATGTATGGTCGGAGTTTCAGGATAAGATCTCATTTCCATGCAAGGAATACTTGGCAATTGCCAATTAGTGTCTAAATACCTTTGGGAATCAGAAGATATGGGCAGTTGATTTTATCTCTATCTGATCTAACCCAGTGTTTAATGATCACTTGTGCTCTTTCTTAAATTCCTCATTTTTTGGATGTTGTATATTCCATTATATATGCATAGTAACTAAGAAGGTACAGAAGTTTAACTGTCTTAGGATAAAGTTGTTTTATATGATGGTAGAATCTATGAAGACAGACAAGTAGTAATTATCACTTAACAGTTGACAAATATCTGCTGATAATTAGTATGAGACAAATAGACAAGATGTTGTGAAGTCAAATCAGACAGAATCCATGACTTAAAGGTATCCCACAGAGTTTAGATGTGACACATGTGAGTTACAGTAAAATACAGGAATACTAAAATGTGGACAGTTGCCAAGTATTGCAAGAGCTGGAGACATCATGGACCAAATGCTTTCTGAATAAGTTAAAGAGGACACAACAAAGGACAGTGGATATTTGTTTTATCCAGAGCATTCCCTCCCCCTGCACCCCCAGGTATCGAATAGCCAAGCATATATCCCAGGCAGAGAGAATAGCTTATGAAAAGCCCAAGCTGTACAAAAGAAACTGATTTGTGGAAAAGCGGAGGTGATGGTTACAGGAGGGCTAGGTAGTGATAATTCTTGCATGAAGTTGACTTCCTTCTCTATGCAACAGGGACCAGTGGAGGTTGGAAATAGACTAGTGACATCACGTTAATGTACCATCAGCCAATTTGGAGAATGGGGCGGAGGAGTGGAAAGGAATGGAGGCAAGAAAAATAATCAGCAATTGATAGACCCTGGCCATCTCTTAGCTGGACTAATGTTATCTTACCTGAGGCAGAAGGACAAGATCAGGGAGGAGAGACTTAAGATACATAAGGTAGGCTTGAACAAATTTGAGTAACGGAGTTGTAGGAGAGAGTAAGACAAAGACATATTAGATGATTTCAAATCTAAAAAGTTATGGTATGTTGTTCAAGTGGAGATGCATCTCATCAAAATTTCTTTTTTGTTTTTTTAAGCTGAATTTATTTATTTCCTGATGAAAATGTTCATGGAATAATTACTGAACACCTGCTTATTTCTTTTTTGTTGGACAATTCTCCCTGAAGTCAATTAAGGCACCTAGCATTGAGCTGCTACTTTGTGTTAGGCGTCAGTGCTAAGGACTTAGATGTTTTTACCATTTTCACAATTATGGATGTGTGTCACAGCCCTGTGTAGTGTATAGATGAGGAGGCCCCCGCTCTAAGTCACTGTTTCCTGTATAACATGCTGAACTTGTAATAGGTTTCATTAGTAGGACAAAATTGGACATTTCTGATTCTAAAACTCATCTTTTTTTTTTTTTTTAAATCCTACTAGCTTGCTCTCCATCTGTTTTTCAGAATTTTATATATACTGTGTTTTCAGGATTTTGAAAGGAGAAATATTCCTAATTGGCTATTAGAAAGTGCCAGCTTGTTGATGTCCTCTGAATTACTTAAATTTGATTCCTGTGGATCCTTAATTCCCCTTAGGGAGATGCACGTATTCTTGTCTTGCAGTAATCTGTGGGGTTCCAAGGTCCTAGTTCTTTTGATGGCATCTCCCGAAGACTTTGTTGATAATAACATGTTTGCCTTGAAAATGGGAGAGAGCCTGGGAGTCACACTGCCTGGGTTCAGCCCCCTCCTTTGTCATCATTGGCTATGTAACCTCTTCTTAATTCTCTGTGCATTTGTTTGCTCATTCATTAAATAAAGGTTATTGTTTTCAGAACTGTGGGGAAGTGTAAATAAGATAATGTGAGATAATCGTTAGCATAACAATACCTGAAATAAATAGTCAACATTCAAAATGGTAATCATTGAGATTTTTTTCAACCACCTAAGTGTGGAGTACTTTGAAATCTGGTCTTTCCTTATCTTCTCAGCTGAATTCATCCCCACTTTGGACCCACAAGTAACTCCCAGAAAAAACAAAACAACAACAACAACAACAGAAAAAACTTTTATTTTTTTCTACCTTTGCTTGTATTTCTGCAGCTGGGATGGGCAAACCCTATGTTTAAATCCTCTGTGGCCCCTTTCCCTTTACAGATTTCATCTTCAAAGGTCCAGACAGTAACTGCATTCTGCAATGAGGTCCACAGACTGTACTTAAAGAAATAATCGTGCTGGGTTCCAATACAAACTTAATTACAAAGACAAATGTCTGGCTGGGTTGACCTGTAGGCATAGTTTGCCAACCTTTTTTTTCTAAAATGTTTTCTTGAAGTTCTGGGTCAAACTTCTAGGTGAGTCTACCTACAAGGTGAGTCTTTACAGTCTTTACCTGTGACAGAGCACTCTACTCTCATGAAATGATTTATATCCTTCTTTCACAAGACAGAACTTTGAGAACAAGGACTGCATCTTTTTTTTTTTTTAATCTCTTTCTAATTTTTTTTTAATGGTGGAGAAGTTTCGTTAATGTTTTTTGAGTGGATGGATGAATTTCATTAACAGAATTCTGCACCCTGGCTCTGTGATTCAATTTATTTATTTTTTTAAAACAATCTGGTTTAAGCTGATAAGATTAGTGGAAGGTTCAAATTGAGGCCAAATCAGCATGGATTGTGGTTGAGAAAAGTGTGGCCTCTCTTGCCATACAGATAACACAAATTAGGCCTATACACTCTTTTAAGTTTGCTTTAAAATAATTACTGTCCCTACCAAAGAGAGCAACTTTCAGTGGCCATTAAATTGAAACAATTCAATATAAACTATTATTTTATTTCTTAAAAATAGGATAAGTTGGTTAAGTGTGATTTTTTTAAAAATCTAGTGTTCCGGGGGTAATAGTTTGGAAAAGGATGTTGATGAATATAGGTTTGGAAACACCTGCCAGTATATTATTGAGACAACAGGAGAAATATTATAGATTTTTGGTACTTCCATGACAAGACCTTTGTGCAACCTCTGGATAGTTGAGTAGAAAGGAAGTTGAGAGACAAGCTCTAGCAGAACTCGAAGAATAGGTCTGGAAGACACAGAAAATCATATGACAGAAATGGATCAAATTTGACTCCTTTTCTCCAATTTCAGATTATTATACTTACTGTACTTCTTAATATCCACTATTAAAACATACCATCTTTTTATATTTTGCACAATTCACAATAGCTAAACTATGGAACCAACCTAGGTACCCATCAATAGATGAATGGATAAAGAAAATGTTTTGTATACACAATAGAAAATTACTCAGTCATAAAGATGAATGCCTGTATGACATTCACTGGTAAATGGATAGATCTGGAGACTGTCATGCTAAGTGAAATGAGCCAATTCCCAAAAAACCAAAGGTGGAATGTTTTCTCTGATATCTGGATGCTAACACATAACAAGAGGTAGGGGAGGGGATAATAGAAGTTCAATGGGTTAGACAAAAGGTAATGGAGGGGTGCTAAAAATAGGAAAGACAGTGAAAATAATCTGACATATTTTCCTATGTACATATATGAATACACCACAGTGAATCTCTACATATACATCCACAAGACTGGGATTCTAATTAGAATAAGATATACTCCATGTTTGTATAAATGTCAAAATAGACTCTACTTTCACGTACTAGGAAGAACAAATAATTTAAAAAATTGTCTTGATAAGGAAAAATGAATTAGATATGTAAAATAGTTTGCTTTTCAATTTATTTTTGACATAAGGAAGCAGTAAAACGCCAGGCTAGTAAACTCACATGCTGATTCTAATTTGTGATAAATAATTGACAATTTGTCTGTATGCTCATTTCCTTCTTCCTTTCAACCTTGCTGGCTGAAAGTTGTCAGAAACAGAGTTGCTATGAAGACCAACCATCACCTTAGAACCTACACCCTGGGCATGTGTGGTGTGCTTTTTAGAACTCTCCTCAATAACTTGTGAGTGATTTGTTAACTTTTTTGGAATTTCAGTCTTTGCCTATACTTGAAGGCTGTCCAGCTGGTTAAATCATTTATGTTGAAAGAATTCCTAAATTTTTCAGTAGTCCATCATTAGGTTTGAGGATTGACTTTACTTTGACATAGCCTTAGAAATCTTCGAGTCTATTGTCTTTTGAAAGGAGAGGTACTTTGTCTTTCACTCCGTCACTGCTCAAGTTCAGCTCTTCTGTGCCTGAGCCTCATGATTTGCCTCACATCTCCAGTTACTTCTCCAACCACCTTACATATGAAGTTTCTTAAAATGCCACTTTCAGAATATCACTTTTTTCCCCCTGAACATGCAGTGAATCCTCATATTTCTCATCAACAGAAAACTTCTAAATTGACTTTAGACTTCTAAAACCTAACCCTGTTCTGTCTATATGGAGATTACTGGCCATATCCTTCATTCTTAATCAGCATTTGATTGCTTTTATTAATGCTGTTTAGAATGTCTTTCTTTGTAGTACTTTGAGTATCTATACTCAAAGTTACTTATTTCATTTTACCAAAGCCTCTGGATTCTGAAATTTGCTTAAAATAAGAATTAGTAAAATGTATTGCCTAATGCTTAAAAGTAGGACCAAACTATTTTCTTTTTGCACAATATTAATATTTTAAAGGAAATTGTAATTCTTTACCAGACATGGTAAACTGTGACAGCTCCTTGGTTTTAAGAATTAGCAATGATTTCAAAAAAATTAGTTCTGAAAATTGGAAAAGTTACAATTAAAAAATTAAAGTGTAAAAAGTTAAAGATTAAAAATACTTTCTGTTTATATCAAAGTATTTTAACCATGATTTCTCTTTTATCTCCTATGCAACACTTTTTTCACCCAGTTAAGGAGAGAACAGGGTTTCAACACTGAAGAAAAGTAAGTAGGGAATAAGTAACAAAAATCTCTAGATCATCCTAGTGAATATCAAAGTAAATTTTGTGTATAATATAAAAATATCTCAATTGTGTTTTTTTATTAGATTCAAATACTTGCTGTTAGCCTCAGAAAGAAAACTTCTAGTATCCATAAAATAAACATCAGCGTATGTCCAAAACCAGAGTTAGATTTATTCAATTCTGTCATCTAAGTTGATCTTCCTCATGATAACTACATAACACTTTAGTCCATTTTAAAAAGGACATTAGTGGTTATCCAACACAAATTGAGGCCCCGTGTGTGTGTGTGTGTGTGTGTGTGTTTGTGTGTGTGTGTGAGTGTGTGTGTAATTATATCCTGTCCAGGAAAAACAATAAATCGTGTTCAATAAAAAAAATTGCTGGAAAATAGAAGAAAGTATAGGGATTGAAATTAACATCTATTTCCTAATTATTCTAAGATAACTTGTTCTCATTTCATAGATGACTTTGTAGTCTTTTATTTGTCTATGATAGTACATTATGTAATTTAACTGTACTTACTGTAACCATATAAAATCTAGTTTTTTTACGTAGTTATTTCCACTTGGACTCTAAGCTCCCTGAAGTAAGGACTTGTTCTGTTTACATTTTGCTACTAGTGTCTTGAATATTTTCTGGTTTGTGCTGGGCATCAACAAGAACAATCAACTGTGCTTATTTGGCTTTATTATATTACATCTTACAATTTACTATTAGTTCAAACAAAACATCCCCCTAATTTTTCACCATTTGGTTCTGCCATGTTTTTCCCAACAATTCTATTCTTGAACAAAAATATTTCATTATATATTTTACTGGTTTTAAGAAAAATAACTATTATGAGTTTAGGATTAATGGGGCAAAAGTGATAGCTAAAACTATTAAAGTGATTCATAAACTCAATAGCTAAAAAAAAGTGATTTATAGACTCAGTGTTATTAACCATTGTAATAACATTGTGGGAGAAACAGTAGTGTGTGAACCCTATTCTATATTTGAAGGGAAATGTAAAAAGTTGTTATTTGCTCATGGTAATGGGCTGACAAAGATGGAACTGGTACTGGAACTGGACTTTTCACTATTTACCTA
The DNA here is from genome assembly GCF_048772815.1 of Callospermophilus lateralis. NCBI lineage: Eukaryota > Metazoa > Chordata > Mammalia > Rodentia > Sciuridae > Callospermophilus > Callospermophilus lateralis. The sequence continues at coordinate 70,241,626 of NC_135306.1, read as the reverse complement.
ACATTTTTCCTTGACACTGCTCTAGCTTAAAACAAAGAAAAAAACCCTTTCAAGGAGCAATTCTTGAATTTTTAGGATAAAGGAGAAACTAAAACTACACAGGGATAGCGGGTTTAATTAAACTGATGTCACGTGCAGCTTATCATGGAACAACCAATGATGATCAGCTTATTAGTGCTTGTACTAGTATTTTTTCTGTTATGAAAAAGACCTGATGCTGGCTACTGTATTAGGAAAAGAGATTTAGCTCAGTTTTGGAGGCTGAATGTCAAGATGGGGCAGCCCCATTTTTCACTCTTGAGATCCTCATTGGCAATGGCATCACAATGGTAGGAGGTGGTGTGAAAGATGATATGCAGAGACATTCAGGAACCAGCATGACTCTTTTTATAATATGTAGCTCTTTCTAGAACTAACTAGTGTCCCTGGAGAACTGTGAATCCCCTGAGGGCTGTACCCTCAATGACCTAATTACTTTGTAGTAGGTCCCAATTTTTAAAAGTCCCTACACCTCCATACTAACACATTGGGAACCAAGCTTCCAGCACATGAATCACTAGGGGACACAACTGAAACCATAGTAGTACTATGCTAGTGCCTGACACAGGCTAGGGATCAAGGCACAGTTGCTCAGTAAATGCATGACACCACTTAAATAGGGTAACCTGGTTAAAGTTGCTAGGACAACACATGCTGTGGTGAAAAACTCAAAACATTTGGGTGAGAGTTTGACTTGGAAAGAAATCTATTAGACAAGGCTCAGATCTGCATTTCAAAGCAATTTCTGTCAACTAAGATTTTCTCTATGAATCCAATGAGGTTTGAACTTGCTCAGTAATTCTGGAATATATAATATAGATTCTCCATCTTTCCCTTTCTCAGTCATTCTCTTTATGGTAGATGAATGAGACTTCTGCATAAATGTGTTGTAACATTTGACTCATGAGAGTTTAGGTCACCACATTTCAAATTTCATTTTCTCATCTGTAATTGGATTTCAAGCTCCTCTGACTTAGGTGATTAGAGTATTAGTGCCAGAGTTTAAATTCTTTGTCATTCTTTCTGCTTTGAAAAGAATGTATATAAAGAAAGCCACGCAAGGGGAAAATGCCCAAATGTTCCCTTGGTGGGGTTTGCATTATTTTAGGTTTAATCCCATGAACACTCTGTCACGGTGGTGTTGTATTTAATATTTGCAGACCTTAGGGTGTCAAGAATCAGATATTCGGATTTCAGACTCTTGGATTTCAGACATTATATTCTTGAGGGTGAAAATGAAAAGACAAGTATGATTCTACTTTAAGGCGTTGGAAAACAGGTATTAGAATAGTATTAAAAGTTGGAGGGTCATGGTTTTATCCTGATTGACAACTGTGCCATTTTAACTTAATTTAATTTATTTTAGGTATTTTTTTTAGTTGTAGATGGACACAATACCTTTATTTTATTTGATTTCATGTGGTGCTGAGGATCGAACCCAGTGCCTCACACGTGCAAGGCAAGCACTCTAACACTGAGCCACAACCCCAGCCCTGTATCATTTTTTATTCAGAATTATCTACACTAATGTTCCTAAATTAATTCTTTGTGTAGAAATATGTTATCTTTATTTGTGACATGAGACTTTTTCCCCCCCAATTTCACAAATTAGCATATTTAGGTATAATGATAAACATTGTCCCCTCTCCAAAGAAATGTTTGCGTATAGTTTCCTTCAACTATACATAAGGTTTGAGCCCCACCCCCAATTCAGGTATTTTATTAAAAAGGTTGACTTTAATTATCCAGTCTTGGTTCTCGGAAGCATCATTCTCCTGAACAGATACTCCCATGTTCGAAATTTCTCCATTGAGAGTGTAATAATATGACTTGTATCTAAAGCTGTGGTCTTCTAATTTTAAAATATTCTGTTCCATTGTCACTATCACTTAAAATAAGAACTAAAAGTTTCTGAAAGCTGTAATTCCTTTGTAGTCTTTAAAACCAAACTGTGTCACTCTCTGTATCCTTAAAAGTGGTTTGTTAAATAAAGATGTGCTTTGATAATTATTACTGATGTCTAACCCTTTGTACATCAAGAAAGTTTTGAACAATATTTCTTAAAAGCAAAGTTTGTAAACTTGAATATAGAAAACACATATCTCTGAATAAACTGTGATTACTTCTAAATGTTGCAAGCCAGAGAAGGACACAATTTACAAAATGGCTTGTCATCTGCATGCTTAAATCCTTTTAGTAGTCCCAGTAGTTTTTTCCATTGCTTATGGAATTAAAACTGAATTGCCAAATCCTTCAAAGTCAGTCTCTCATTTTCCTGGTCTCAGTTTTCTCTGTCTTTTTTAGGGGGCTTTCTTCAACAGGGGCTTCCCTTGACTTTTGTCCCCACTCTTCCCTAATGCATTTCCCAAATTCACATCCTGTGGAAACTGTCCTGATTTCAGAACATCAACTTTTAAAATTTTAGATTTTGTAACTCCATATCTTACCTTTCTGATGAGAGGGGGGTATTTTCCACTTTAACCATGCTTTCTCTATAGCATGCAATTTCTTCTTTGTTCTTTGTTTGGCTTCAAACCTCTCTCTCCCTGACCCTATCATTGTAGCCTCATAAAATTAACTTCAGTGCTTTATTTTCATGTGTGGTAAAATTTTACTTTCTTATTAACTTAATGGAAAACTACTAAATGATAGACTTTAGGTCAGTTTTAATTGATATGAAGCTTGCCCAGCACAGTTACTTGTACCAGTCAGTGCTTTTGATTATAATGATAAAGAATTAACTAAGCTGGAATTTAAGAACTTAGTCAACATTTTGGGGTCTAATCAAAATATTGATGTAAATTTCTATTAATTTGTTAATAGCTATAAAATATAAAGGAAAATGTTTTATTGATGTTTGGTCCTTTACTTTTGCACCAATTCTTCTTGAGTACAATACTGCTGGTATCTGTTACACCACTGAAATGATTCCAGGGCATCTTGGCATGTGATTATTTCTTTCAAAACGCATTCTCTCCAGAATGTGAGGTGGTTTTGTGATATCTGACCTTTCCCAATATAATCTATTGATTGATTCAGGTAGTCTTTAGAATTTCCTAGGTGAAATTTTCTAGTATTGATTGTTGTAGATGCTTCAGGAGCCCACAGTTGAAGAAGGCAAAGGATGTACATATAAAACTGCTAATTTTTTTTTTAGAAAAAAAATCACATAATTAAGTACTGAATTGTGTACAATGGATTTCTATACAGATAAAGGATGTGTCAAAGTGTTTTGGGGGGGAGGTTCATGGAGGAGATGGATTTGGACTTGAGCCCTGTAGTAAAGGAGGACACAATGGGAAGAGCACTGGTAAGGCTCAGTGATTCTCAGGAGAGGTGCTCTTGGCAATGTGGTAGTAAAGGACTTCATTATGAGGGTTTGCTCTGGGCATTACAGAATGTTTAGCATCCCTGGCCTCATAGACAGCAGTATCTCCTGATTGCAGTAGGGATCAAATACTACACAGTTCTAACATATTTGCACTGCCCTTGGTTGGGAGCCATATTTGGACATGCCACCCTCCTGTGAGTAGTCCTGGTTTAGTAAGAATGATTGAGTCAATTGTGATATTTTTCATTTATCAGTTCTATGAATTTTTTTTTCAGTGGTGGGAATCAAACCCAGGACTTGCACATTCTGGGCAAGTGCTCCACCACTGAGCTTCCCAGGAAGAGTGAATTATGCTACATAGTAGGAAGTGAAGCATTTATTGATAATGTAACATGTTGTAGAAGAATACATTGACATGAGTGCTTTTAAAGGATAGGTTGGATTTTTCACTGAAAATTATTTCTCAATCTGAGTTTTTCAGTTAAGCAGGAGAAACTTTATTGTGGATTAATGGGGGAAAAAAATCTTGGAAAAAGCCAGATCATATGTCATTAGAAAGACTGAGCTCTGTGAGGACAGCATTAGGCACCAATAAAATACAACATTCAAATTGGTGAGTTTCCAGAAAAATATGAGAATGGGCCATTTTTGGCTGACCAGTATACCCAGATGGAGAAAATATTGCACAATTAGTCTTGGAAACTTGTAGTCTCCATGTATATTTACCAATTATATATAATTATACTATTAATCCAATATATGCTCATTTATGACAATTTGGAGAACACCAAATATTTTGAAAAAGAAACAAAAATTACCTCAACAATGTGGGGCTCTTTTATTGAAATATATTTTCTATGATTGAAATCATGCTGAGCCAATTGAGCTTCATACTTTTTTCATTTAAAATTATAAAAATATTTTACAATTATATTGAAAATTCTTTATTTATAATGCATCGATTAAATATTTAGTAAGGATGATTGAGACAATTGTGATATTTTTCACTTATCAGTTCTATGAATTTTTTTTTTCCATTCTGGGCAAGTGCTCCACCACTGAGCTCTACCTACAGCTTTCTGTGAAACATCTTATGTTAAATCAACCCAGATGCATTGGCATTACTAATTTTCTTTTTCAGTAGTAGTTCCTAATCCCTTGTATTCCTGCATCTCTGCTTCTCAGAAAAAGGCAGACATGCATATATACATAATTTTTTTTCAGTCTCCAGACCTCCTGAAGACTATATTTCTTAAAGAAATATAGATCCTGGAGTATGAATTCCAATTATTCAGCAAGAATTTTCTTTTAGATATGGGGAAAGTTAGGGGAGGAATTAATGGTAGAATTGAGATGTCTGCCATTTGTTGGTCTCCACGCAACTTAATGATTGGCATGCGGCGTGGTGTAGTGCTGCCAACTATTTGACACCCTGAGGCCATCTTTAGAGTTTGTTTATTCCAGGCCATTGTACCAGAACCTTTTTATTGATGGAATTGCTGTGTGGCTTTGGAAGGGTATGAATTGTCAGGATCTGGTGATAATTTTGTGGACTCTGCTGGCTTGGTGCTCAATTAAAAAGTATCCAAAGATTTCCTCTAATGTTCTCTTATCTTTGAGTTATTTTCATCCTTGTAATTGATATTCTACCCCAAAGTGAAGCTTTACCAGACACTCTTAAATAGCACTTACCAGCATTTCCCTTTTCTTTTCATGCCTGTCATTATCTCAGCTATTTTGTACTTTTGAACCTAGGTCAGGAAATCTCCTGGGACATGAGAAAAGAAACAAACGTTGTGTTCACAATATATGGTGCTTCTCATATCATACTATGCCATTCAAAGTCTGTTGAAACACTATGATCATTCTCAAACTTCAATTCTGTGCATTTTCTTGATTGTTTAATTGCAATGGAAACTGGAGACTATTATGCTAAGTGAAATAAGCCAGTCCCCCAAAAACCAAAGGTCAAATTTTCTCTCTGATATGTGGATGCTAACACACGAGTGTGTATGTGTGTGTGTGTGTGTGTGTGTGTGTGTGTGTGTGTAGAATAGTAAATTGGATTAGATGAAGGGGAATGAAGAAAAGGGAGGAGGATGGGATTAGGAAAGACAATAGAATGAATTGGATGTAAATTTTCTTTGTTCATATATGAATAAACTACAGGTGAAACTCCACATATAATAGATCTAAAATTCAATTCACTTTTTTTTTATTTTCTTGGTGTGAATTAGTCTCTCCCTTTCTTCTACATTACTCCAGTCTCCCCAGATTTAAAGCCACGCAGTCGTATCTTCTTCTCAGTAGTCAATTAGAACTGTTGTATCTAATTCTTCCTAGAAAACAAATAAGCTATGATTCATTCCTTCTTTTAATTTATATTGCTGTAGGGCAGTAACTTATGATTTAGATTTGTTTTCTTTCTATATTTTTCCATATTCCTACCAAATAACCTTCTAAAACATTATTTGGATCACATTACACATATACTCTAAAACATTTAATGGTTCTTTGTTCGCTGGAGGGTAAAGTGCTCTCAGTTGAATAAGATTCAACTAACCTATTTCAGATGCCATTCTCCATGCTCTAGAGGGTACAAGCATGATTTAGATGTGGTCTGTTAAACTCCCAGCTTAGTAGGAAAATCAGGGTACACGTAGTTAACTACAGTGTGAAACAGTAGGTCCTGTAAGTTTTGAGAGAGACACAGAAAGTTCTTTTGAATTTGAGAGGACAGAGTGACAATAATTCCTTCTGAATAAAAAATATTAGGAAGGCTTGTTGGAAGATACAACTTTAAAATACCCCATCTCAAAACAAACAAACAAAACAACAACAACAATAGAATTTAGATGATGGGAGAAATGGGGCAACTGATTTTGAAAGTAGAGAGGTTAATATGGAAAAGACTCATACTGAGTTGAGGCTCATTTGGGCAACATTAAATAGTTCAGTTCAAACTTGCTAGTGTTATGTTCAGGGACATCCATGCATGCCTAGCTTGCTTTCTGGACTTGTATCTCTCCTAGCCATTTTGGCCTATGCCTCCAAACTGATGGGGCCTTGGTCTCTTTCTCCATGCCTTTCCTTTGCGTTTTTTTACTTGTGGCCTCTCAACTTTTACTCTAACCAAAGTTCATAGATATAAATCTGATGTTCCAATTCAGAAGATGTTTTTTTTTTTTTAATAGTACAGTGTTTGCTTTTTAAATTAAATTTCAGTACCTGAATGTGGGGCATACATCCTCTAGTTGACCACTTTCCTTCTAACTTCTGTTATTAAACTATTTTAATTAGCTTTTCTTTGTAGTTCCTACCCAAGCCTTATTAACATTTGAATTTGCAATCCTTGTGAGTTGATTCTAATTCACTTGCATCTTTATTTTTTAAAAATTTTCATTGGTATATCATAACTATACAGAATAGTAGGTTTCATAGTGACGTATTTGTACATGCACACAACATAATTTGATCAATTTCAATCTAGTTCCTCCCCTTGCCCTTCATTTTTTCTTTTTCCAATTCCTTTCCTCTACCCCAATACACTTTTTTTCTTAATAGCCTCAGCATCTGAGAGAAAGCACACAACTGTTTACTTTGAGTCTGGCTTATTTATTTAACAATATGCTCTCTATTTCCATGCATTGTGTTGCAAATTACATATTTTTGTTTTTTATGCCTGAACAAAACTCTATTGTGTGTGTGTGTGTGTATGTGTATGTGTGTGTGTGTGTGTGTGTGTGTGTGTGTGTATGTGTATATGTATATCCCACATCTTTTTAAAACTCATCCACTGATGGACACCTAGGCTGGTTCTGTGACTTGGCTATTGTGAAATGTGCTATTGTAAAATATAGTTATATATGTAGCTCTACAGTATGCTGACCTTAATTCTTTAAAGAATGAATCTATATCACTAGCTGAATTATATATGGGTTTCATTCCTAGTCTTTTGAGGAACCTTTGTATTTATTTCCAGTGTCTGTAGTAATTTACCCTCCTACCAACAGGGTGTCAGAATTTCTTTTACTCTACATCCTCCCTAGCAATTATTGTTGTTGTATTCTTGATGATTACCACCTAACTGGAATGAGATAAAATCTCAGTGTTTTGATTTCCATTTCCCTGATGGCTAGAGATGTTGGACATTTTTTTTTATATAATTGTTGACCAATGGTGTTACTTCATCTTAGAAATGTCTGCTTAGTTCATTTGCTCATTTATTGGGTGAATTATTTGTTTTGCTTTGTGGGTTTTTTTTTTAGTGTTGATTTCTTTTGAGTTCTTTATATATCCTAGATATTAGTCCTCTGTTGGAAAGATAGGTGGCAAAATTTTTCTCCCATTCTGTAGGTTCTCTCCTCATCCTCTTTCCTTTACTATACAGAAGCTTTTCATTTGATGCCATCCCATTTATTGGATCTGGGTATTATTTCCTAAGCTATAGGAATTCTACTGAGGAAGCTGCTGCCTATGCCTATATGTTGAAGTGTTTACCCTATGTTTTTTCCTAGCAGTTGCAAAGTTTCTGGTCTTATTCTTAGGCCTTTCATTAATTTTGAGTTGACTTTTGTGCAGAATGAGATAGGATCTAGTTTCAGCCTTTACAGATCGATATCCAGTTTCCCCAGCACCATTTGTTGAAAAGATTGTCTTTCTCCAGTGTAAGGTTTTTTTGGTCACTTTTGTCAAGAATCAGATAACTATAGCTGTATGGGTTTGTCTCTATTTTCTCTTCCATTTCATTGATCTACAAGTCTTTTTTTATAATTGAAGTTCTGATTGTGATGCCTCCAGATTTACTATTCTTGCTTAGAATTATTCTGGTTTTTATGGGTCTTTTGTCATAAAGTTTTAGGATTTTTTAATGTAATTTTGAGAAGAATATCATTAGTATTTTTATGGGGGAATGTATTGAATCTATATCTCAATTTGGTATTATGGCTATTTTAACAATATTCTGCCTTTCAAAAAATGAACATGGATATCTTTCCATCTTGTATCTTTTTGATTTTTTTTTCAGTGTTTTGTAATTTTCCTTGTATAGATCTATCGTATTTTGATTAGGTTTATACTTAGGTATTTTATTTTTTGAAGCTATTTTGAATGGAATTGTTTTTGATTTCTTAGCATATTTAGTATTTGCAAAGAAATGCTACAGATTTTTGTATGTTGATTTTTTTTATCCTGCTACTTTGCTGAATTTGTTTATCAGCTCTAAAAGTTTTAGGATCCTCTTAGTACAGGATGATATCGTCTGAAAACAAGGACAATTTGACTTTTACTTTTGTATCCCTTTTTATTCTCTTTCCTAATTTCTCTGGTTAATATTTCAAAGATTGAATAGGAGTGACAAGAGTGGACATCCTTGTCTTGATCCTGATTTTAGAGAAAATGCTTTGTTTTTCTCAATTCAGTATGATGTTGGTTTTCTGTTTGTCACAAATGGCCTTTATAATATTAAGGAAAGTTCCTTCTGTCCCTCATTCCTTCAAGGGTTTTTATCATGAGTAGGTGTTCAATTTTGTCAAAGGCTTTTTCTGCATCTATTGTGATGATCATGTGATTTTTGTCCTCAATCCTTTTTATATGTCATATTAGGTTTATTGATTTTCATTTGTTGAATCATCCTTACACCTATGAAATGAATTCAATTTGATCACGATGTAAGATCTTAATGGTTGTTGAATTTCATTTGCTAATATTAAGGGTTTTTACATTTATTCATCTGTAGTTTTCTTTCCTTGAATTATCCTTATCTGGTTTTGGTATGAAGTTGATACTGGCTTCATAGAATGAATTTGGAAGTGTTCTCTCCCTTTCTATTTTATGGAATAACTTGAGGAGCAGTGGCATTGGTTCTTTAAAGTTCTGATAGAATTTAGCTGAGAATTCATCTGATCCTGGGATTTTCTTTGTTGGCAGGCCATTTATCACTGCTTTAGCCTCATTACTTGTTATTGATCTGTTTAGGTTTTCTACATCCTCTTGGTTCCATGTTAGTACCTAATATGTGTCCAGAAATTAAATCATATCTTGAATCCCCCTGCCACCCATTGCCATTTTAGTGGATGGAAGTGACTTCTGTCTTGTCTTGAAGTTCTTCTCCAATCATTCTGGTTTTCGGCCTTCAGTTGGAAATCCTGTATGGCTTGAAATATCTCTATATTGAGCAATTAAATTCCTTAAATGTTTAAACTGCTATACCTGTCTCTTCAGCAAGATAAAGGAGCTACACACATTTAATAACCTTTGATGCTCTAAGAAATTTCTTATGCTCTGCATAAGTGCAGCAGATATTAAATTGAGCTGTATTAAGAAAAAAAAAACCTACCATTTTGGTTTGTCCATTGATTTAATGTCAGCAGTTTTAAATGGTTTGACATGATAGTTAAAGAATTCTTTTTCCAATTTGGAAAACTATGCAACCTCCCCAAATGATTTTTAAAAAAAATTCTGTGGCTTAGTGTTAACTTATTTAGCATCCTTCACATGAAAAAATTTAAATAATAATTAATATAGATTGATTATTATCTGTAAAATAGAATTTGAAAGTCATTTTAATCTGAGTGTATGAATAATAAACATTATATAACTATAATTAGAGAGAATATTTTTTTGAGAAAAGATAGGATCTTAGAAAAATCTATTTTACCAATAAATTTTTTCCCAAGACAGAGAGAAATAGAAAATTATAGATGCTCGAGTGTCATTGTATAGTCAGCTATCTGAACTTGAGTTCTAAGTCTAGACAAGTCACTTCATCTTTTTAGTTTGCTTCTTGTATAAAATAGAAATAATGGCAATACTCTTCTCGCAGGTCTGTTGGGTGAATCAAATGATAAAACTCATATGAAGACCCCAAAGATGGTGCTTAGTACATAAAAGACACTCATGTTCATTTCCTTCCTTTTCATTATTCAGGCAAAAGTGGTCTTATGGGGAATTTAGTGACAAATGAGGGTAATTTGCAATCAAGGCTATATATAGAGAAGTTCATGTTCTTTATACATATTCTATTCCTTTGGATCTGCCTAATAACTGTCTCTGGCCTTGTGTCTCAACACCCTTTGCCTCTTCATTCTGTTATTGATTCTTTTATTCTAGCTAACTTCAAGTGTTCTCTTAATCTTTGCTTGACCTTTAATTTACCCTGCACTCACTATGACAAATATCTTGAAAGTATTGGGTAATACTTTCTCCCTTAGAGCATTTGTAACAATTGCAATGTAAAAGTCATTATGTAGTTTAATGCTTCATATCTCCTCCTTTGCTGGATTTAAAACTCCAATATGCAGAGCATGCTGATTTTATTCACAACTGCATCTGCAGAACCAAGCCTAGAACCTGGACCATAGAAATGAAGTGTTTAATAAGCATTTTCACAATCAGAAACTGACTAACAGATTTAATTAGTAAATTTCTAGATAGAGATCTAGAGGGGTGGATGCACAGTCCACCATGGATGGAGTAGGGATCTATTAAATCATCACAAGGTAATTTCCTAGCTATACATTTTCTAAAAAGGGCATTATTGCTTCTTATTGTGGAGTTGATAAAAAGGAGAAGCTTGTCTTTAGCCAATCTGGGGATATGAACTCTGCATTCAGAACAGTCAGAACATTTGCAAGTGACAAGCTGAAGTTTGGAGAACTCCTATAAATGCAAGTATCTTTTTTTTTAAATCATGCATATTTTCTTTGTTGATTTATATATATATATATATATATATGTATATATATATATATATATGACAGCAAGAATGCATTACAATTCTTATTACACATATAGAACACATTTTTTCATGTCTTTGGTTGTATATAAAAAATATTCACACCAATTTGTGTCTTCATACATGTATTTTGGATAATGATGCTCATCACATTCCACCATCACATTTCTAACCCCCTGCCTCCTCCCTTCCCCTACCACTCCTCTGCCTTATCTAGAGTCCGTCTATTCCTCCCATGCTCCCCATACCTTCCCCACTATGAATCAGACTCCTTATCAGATAAAATATTCTGCATTTGGTTTTTTGGGATTGGCTAACTTCACTTAGTGTTATCTTCTCTAATGCCATCCAATTACCTACAAACGCCATGATTTTATTCTCTTTTGCTGAGTAATATTCCATTGTGTATATATGACACATTTTTAATCCATTCATCTACTGAAGGGCATCTAGTTCACAGTTTAGCTATTGTGAATTCTGCTGCTGTAAACATTGATGTGGCTGTGTCCCCCTGTAGTATGCTTTTTGTAAGTCCTTTGGGTATAGACGGAGGAGAGGGATAGCTGGGTCAAATGGTGGTTCCATTCCCAGTTTTCCAAGAAATCTCCATACTGCTTTCCATATTGGTTGTACCAATTTGCAGTCCCACCAGCAATGTATGAGTGTAACTTTTTCCCCACATCCTCGCCAACACTTATTGTGATTTGTCTTCATAATAGCTGCCATTCTGACTGGAGTGAGATGAAATCTTAGTTTTGATTTGCATTTCTCTAATTGCTAGAGGGGATGAAATTTTTTTCATATATTTATTGATTGATTGTATATCCTCTTGTGACAAGGACATATTTATGTGTTTTTTCAATTTCATTTTGTCCAAAATGTTTTGTGATTTCTATATGGGTTAATTTTAGATGGAGATGAGACCTTCTCCTATTATCATATATCACTTCATGCTTTTTTATTTTCTATAAGAAGTTATTGCTTTGCTGTAATTCTTACAGCAGGATCTGATACTTTTCTGATGTCCAGACCTGTTCACATTAGTTTACATCCCCAGATTTCTCATTTGGGTTTCTGAAAAACAGTGGACTCTGGTGATCCCTGGGCTCTAGACTGCAAATGTGCATTTCCTCACATCGTTAGGGTAATCTCTCCTGGGGTGTGAAAGCCACATTAGGGAAATTGAAGACAAATTTTTTTTTTGTTAGGATTTAAATAACTTCTCTCTAAAGCTAAACTCTCCCTGGCTGATATATGTAGAGCTGTTTAAAAAGTTAGAAGCCAGTAAATTGTTCTTGTAGGCCCTAACATACTATATCAACTATTCTCCAGGCTGAAGTAGGTAGACATATAGGAACATGAATTAATTCTGCTTTACCATTAATGACTTGCATTTTTCTTAGGGGATTTTTCCATGCTCTTATTGACTTGACTTTGTGCCTTCCATATTATGAGTCTGAGATAATACTGCAAATTCCATGCACGTACTCAAAGGCTCTGTCTCAGGAATTTTATGAAGGATCGTCGTAAAATTTTCACTTTTCAATTTTAAGTGCTTCTCATAGTCTGAGTTTAATTCAGCTCCCTCAGACAAAAGTGATTAGATAGTCAGATTTTGTAGTTAAAAAAAAAGAAATTATGCTTTTTGACTTTTTATTTTCTTAAACTTTTTTGCCTATATGTGTTTATATCTGACATAGTGAAAAGAAGCCTGAAAGGTGAGCCCAAAGGTTTCTTTGGTTCATCAAGTAACCAGTGGCTCCTCTTTTTCTTTAACTATATACAGTGGAGCTGCCAAGATCTTCCTGACAGTAGAACACAAACCCCAGACTAACAAGCCTTTGATTATTGTGGTTTCTTTGAAGACAGGAAAAGAACCCTTCAACTTCTTAGAAACAGAGCTGCCCAAAGAATATTATTTGGCAATGGAAAAGTTATTGGAGAATGTAGATGAATATACATTTTGATGTGGAAATATATTTTCAACATATATTTGAGTGAAGAAACATGTTATAACATAATTTGTCAAGTATGATCTTTTATCCAAAGAGAGGAATTAATACCTGTATATCTGTGTGTGCTAGTCTTTTTTTTTAAAGACTTTTTTTTAAGTTGGAGATGGGCACAATACCTTTAATTTTATTTATTTATGTGGTGCTGAGGATCAAACCCAGTGCCTAACACATGTAAGACAAACACTCTACCATCGAGCCACAACCTCAAACCTGTGTGTGCCATTCTTTGTGTGTGTGTGTGTGTGTGTGTGTGTGTGTGTGTGTGTGAATGGATATTCATTTTAATGCTAATAGTGGCCACCTCTGGAGATGGTATTTTGGTTTCTGATGTTTGTGGAAAAAAATTGTTAAGGCCTAATCTGAATCATTTCACTTCTCACATTAATGTTACACACATTTAAATAAGAAGTAATATTTAATCAAAACAAAGAAGAACATTATTTTAAAAGAATAGTACTTTTTTCTTTCTCTCACTTGCCTACTACACTGAAAGTAAGGTATATAGACATCAGGTATTTGAGATATTGTGGCATTAACTTTCCTTTTTCCATGATGTTGTGTGTGTGTGTCTCTCTCTCTCTCGTATTGCATTTCAAGAAATCTCTTCATAGACTCAATTTATAGATGCAAAATGCCATTTTAATTTATATTAAAATGTGATATTTAGGGTCCTGTCATTTTTGACCATCTGTGCATCTGCCCACATGAGCTCCTTCCCTGAGAAATAGCCTACAGATAATTTCCTGCTATCAAAGTATAAATCAGCTTCTGATATCTGGTTTTATTAGACCACAAGGATTTAGAATTCAGAAATCATGATGTTTGACAGCCTGTAGCTCTGGTGTTCTGAGTCTGCTGAGGAAACATCTTGCCTGCTTACATTCCATCCATAATGGAAAAAGCATTGCTCTCCTATGCAATCCAAATTTCAAGTCAGGTCCGATTTGTCTCCTTATAAACTCATAGATCATTGAGCTATTGATACGCAGTTTCTTTCCTGAAAAAATTTGACCCAACTTCCATTGCTGTGTTGAAGAACTTCACCGTGTGCTGAGTGGGTGCTGTCTATAGTAGAAGCAGCACATCAGCATGTCTCCCAGCTTCCTGTCACTCAGCATTTGCTCTCTGTGCCAATGGAAGGTCACATACTAGGAAAGGATAAATGTTTGTACTTGTGTATATTTCTGTCAGCCAGCTACATGATAAACTCAGACTCAAACTTAATTTTTATATAACATTGTCATTTTCTTCAGTAAATTTATAATATTTTCCCTGGCTTAATATTAAAATTACTTGCTATGAATTTACATTTTGAGGTCTGATCCTTGGATTAACATACAGGCCAAATATATAATGCCTGATCTAGTAATACTAATACACTAAATAATATTATATGGTCTTATTTTTCTTGGCATTACCAGTATGGAAATTAACGAATGTTAGTTATATACACACCCCCCAATGTTCACTGACAATCAGACATACCAATACCTTAGTATTGTACAGTTACTACAAGGCCAACTTTCTATATTTATTATCATCAATTCTCTTACCTTAGAAGGTGTTCCTTTTCTGTATTCTTAGAGAATAGCATGCCACTTTTCACCTATTTTCTCAACTAACTCAGAAATCTTGGACTCATTCTTAATTCCATTTTTTTTCCCATTGGTTGGTATGGTATGGAATTTGTAATCACTATTTCTTAATGATTTTATGCCTAAATATATTAAGTATATCTGGGTGCAGTGGTGCATGCCTGTGATCATAGCATCTTGGAAGGCTGAGGCTGGATGATAGGAAGTTTGAGGACAGCCTCAGCAACTTAGTGAGACCCTCAGTAATTTAGTGAGACCCAGTCTCAAAATTTTAAAAAAATTAAAAAATTAAAAATTGCCTGGAGGTAGCTCAGTGGTACCAATACCAAAAATTAAATTAAAAATTAAGAATCATTTAAAAATAAAAGATAATTTGAGTGTCAATGTAGTTAGTGACAGATACATTTTTATTTTAGATGAGGGCTAATTTTTAAAATGAATGAATGTTATGGTCTGCTTGTAATATGATTGTGAATGGTAGTGACTCTGCTCATCTCAGTGCGTGTATATATCCTGCAGGTGGGTTTGAGAATAGTTCTAACCCTTCATTTTTATAATTTCTCTCCTATGGTCTGCTTGTAATATGATTAGAAGCTGATGAGTAGGTAAATGGAAGTTTCATCTGATTGTTTTTAGGTCCTCCAATATTTTATGAGAGGTTAGACATGTGGATCTTTGTGTCAATTTAAGATTTTTAAAAGTAAACTTCTAATTCAGATTAAGAAATGCCAGGCCAGTCAAGTTCTGTACATCAGATTTACCCTGTGGATTATTAGTTTTTGATTGGGGCATATACAAGTTTGAAAGATTTTGCTTAACTGAAAAATGACTTAAACCCTAACTTATGACTTGATTCTTTTAAAATGACATTAGAAATCTTTGAGTTTTAAACTCTTGAGTACCTAAACAATTTTAAGGATCACCTGGGATTCTATTAAAATAAATCATTCCTAATATTGTGTTCATTGCACAGAATTTGATGGAACAAAATAAACTGCTACATTTAGGTACAAGGCACAAAGACTTTTGTTTTGTTTTCTGACAGTACCTAAAAGCCCTAAGATTGTGAAGGGCTAGGAAAATCATAGCTGAAATTTCAGTGGTATCTATGGGAGCATCAAGGAATAGAAAGGCTACTGACTGGCAGTTTCCATGGCAACAATGGAATTTTCAGGCTAGAAAGATGTGTAGGTTACACCATCAAATGTGCCAGAGATTGGTCTCCATGACGACAGCAGTGTGAATGGGGAAATGTATGCTCATGAGATTTTGTTTTATAAGCGTATTGGGTTATTTTAGAAGAAAATCCTTGCCAAATCAATATCTTTTCAATTACGTTTTACTTTCTATTTTTTTCTAAACACATAGTCAAAATAAGAGATTCCATTTGTTCTGCTCTTTTAGAGAAAGTAAGATTCCTTAATATTTGTTTTACAAAAGAGGTCATTGATTTGCAAATAACTCCTTTGGCAGAATTTTTTAAATAAAAAAACTCAAAGAATGCAGATTTTTTCAAATGTATTGACTTTGAAATTTAAACATTTATTTCAGGGAGCAGCACCTCTAAATATAAAAACAACTATGGTGTTATTTAAACTTTCTAATATTTCTGGAGATAAAGCAACTATCAGAATGCATAGAATATCGAAGCCTACTCCTGTTGCATCAGGAAGACAGGGTTATTATAGCATTCATAGAATAGAATACTTAAAACTAATATGCAAGTTCTTCCTATGTTTCAGTTTGTTATAGCTTTGTTGTTGTCTTTTGAAAACCCTAACTTAAATGTAAATGTAAGGACTTATAGTATGTTGTCTCCATATTTAATGATGTATAGATGATATTAGTGAAAGATCTACTCAACCCCAGAAATAAACACTGGCCTTTTGCCTAAGGGTTAAAACACTTAGTGAACACATTGGTTTTGTGTCATGGGCAGATGCTTGTGTAATCTTTTTTTTTTTTTTTATCTGCTTTGTAAGTTTGATTTGATTTTGCTAGTGAGGGAATGTTAAATTTAGAAAACTGAGTAGAGTTAGGAAAAGCAAAGAAGGCTGGTCAGAGCTAGTGCTGGCTAGGAGCAGTTAGACCTCCTTGGTCAGAAGGGACAATGGGTAAGAGGCCATCCGAGAACTTGGAGTAGCCATGGGAAAGGGCCCCCTGACAGGAGCTGCCACCTTTCATTGAGGAGCCCAGAAACTAACTTGGAGCGGTCATAGAAGAGCTGAGAGCAAACCATTCTCTGCCTTCTTGGTCACCTGAGCCATAGGACAAAAACACTAATAGAGGGAATCCATAGAGATCAGTCATGAAGGGCACAGAGAAGAAAAAGAAGGATGAAAGAAGAATCCGGAAAAGGAAACACAACATATGCAGCATACCAGAAATGACATTTATTTCAAAGTATCAAGAATGAAAACATCACACATATACACATCTGCATAAAAGTGTGTTTGTAAATTAGTATGAGATAAGAGTAACATAAATATTGACAAACATTAGAGGAAATAATTCCTTTTATATGCTACCAAAAACATAAAAGCAGCAAAATTGAATGTTACACATGTGGGATATTGATTAAAATATTTTTAAAGTAATAAGTTCCATTTCTCATTATATAACATTTATCCAGTGTCCACTTAACACTATATAATACTGTTTGGGGCTTATATCAAGTAAAGTAAATAATAATGCCCCTTTTCACAATCCTAGAAAAGATTACCAAAATAGTAGTGGTTATTACTTTAATGTCTATTCTTTGTCTTCAGAAAAAGTATTATAGATTATGTCTTGGTGAATGCTCAGTGAGTGTAATACCCTGTCTCCTTACCCACGTAAGGGTAAGAAGTACAAAAGATGAAGAACGTGGAGAGAATATTTAGTAATCCCCTGGTGCAGAACTAAAGGCGTCCCAACATTAGAGAAAGCAGTGTAGTATAGTGAATTTATGGGCTCTGAGATAGACATACATTCAAATATTAATTTTCTTGTTTGTTGAGCAAATTTAACTTTTGAGCCTTGGTTTGCATACCTGTGAGCATAATTAATAGTGGCTTTGTCATTATGTTGCTAGTACACATACACTGCTAGCAATACACAGCTACATTTAATGCATTTAATACATGGTAGCTAGCAATAAAAACGATTTCATGCTGATTTTCAATCCAGCCACAGATACCTTTTTACCTTTGAACTCGGCAGTTGTCTGGAGTTCCACTTCATCCTTTCTGGAAAGCATTAAGTGACCCAAAGGCTTTACCCAGTCATTGAAATGACCACATCCTGACTTGACCTTTTGTGGGGAGCCTTATTTCCCTCTTCACTTTGGTCCACAGGCTGTACCACCTGCTATCTTCTACCTCTGTAATTTCTATTATATTCATTCTTCATCTGGGATAAATCTTCATTTGTTTGTTCTCCCAATCTGAATGTCTCTAGTTTTTAATATTTAATTCTAATACTGCTTCTTCCCCCCACCCCCGCAAAACCCACAATCTTTCCTATCCTGTAGCACTTCATCTGGCTCTTGGAGTCTCTGTCATATATAATGTGACTGCTTATGCTGCATGGGGGCATTTGGTGTCATTCTTTTTGGGTGAAGCTTAAGGGCAGTGATGACGACCTATATTAAGTCCATAGTTGGCCTTTACCTCACTCACTCTGCTCATCTCAACGTGTGTATAATATCCTTCTGGTGGGTTTGAGAGTAGTTCTAGCCCTTCATTTTTATACCTTCTCTCCTTTATTACCTGGCTGAGCGGCAAACTTCTTCCGTGTTAAATTGTGAGCACTTCTGGGTCAGGATGCTGAGTGCTTCTGAGGTCTTGGTCAAAGGTCATGAGACCTCTCTTTCCCTGCCTAGACCCTAAGTTGCCAAATAGGTTTTATTTATGATGTAGTGAGTGAATGATTTAGAGACTAAAGAGAAGGCTCAAAGGAAATGAACCTTTGAAGTCACTTTTATTTTCTATATAAGATCATATTAAATAATAACCAGATGTTAGCCATAACTCTGGACTCTGCTGATAGTTTCTGTCCTGGGAAGACCTGTGTACCTCAGGAAGAGTGGACCTGAGTTAGTTATCCTGGTTATCTCCAGGACCAGGATAACCTATCACCCT
Organism: Callospermophilus lateralis; assembly: GCF_048772815.1. Classification (NCBI taxonomy): domain Eukaryota; kingdom Metazoa; phylum Chordata; class Mammalia; order Rodentia; family Sciuridae; genus Callospermophilus; species Callospermophilus lateralis. The sequence continues at coordinate 70,222,790 of NC_135306.1, read as the reverse complement.
CATTAGTCAGTGACATGATTAGCCAAAATGGGAACAAATTTACATTTTCCCATCCTCAATCATGGTCCTTGAGACTTGGGTTAACTCATGCTCTAACTGGCAATATTACAAATTCACAAGCATGAGTGATTTCTTAGAACACAGGGAGAGATTTAAAGCATTTGTGAATCATTTTTGTTTCCTCTTTGTTGTATACCTTTCACACATTCAATTTTGGTCCGTGACTTGCTATATCAAGCTCCAAAGAATATCAGTGATATTTTAGCAGCCTATCATTTCCTAGGAGGAATTTCCTAAAGCAAATAGCTCAGAAGACTACTGCACATCAAAGAAAAACTAGGGTTCTTTCTAATACGGGAGATGCTCAACCTGAATAATTTCAAATTATTTCTTGATTGGCAAGTACACATATACTGTCAGAAAGAGATTGATAGAATCTGCCTTGCATTGCCTTAGCTTAAAATTAGACAAAAATAGAACCAGGGATCAAGGAATGAACACATGGCAAGGCAAAGAGGTTAACAAGAGAACTTTAGACATATCTGGGATTACTGGAATCTACTGTAGAAGTGAATGATGTGCTGACCCTGTGGCTTCTCTTGATACATTTTCTAAGACCAGTACCAGAAGATGGATTGTTTGAGTTCCTTCCCTATTAGATTTTAAAGTCATTAGGGTCAGGGCATGTTTGATTTCTACTAAAAACATAATCTCATGGCCTTTCAACAAAGTCTGACTAAGTATTTCCTGGGATTAAAAAATGAACTCTGGAAAACAAAAAAACATTCTGTAGGTCAGTGATTTACAACCATGAGTATCTGAGAATCATCTGCAAAGCTGTTGCATCACCCAGCACTCACACCAAGTCAATTAGCTTATTTTAGACATTTTTTACAAATATCCCCAAGTGATTCAAATTTGGTGTCAAAATGAAGTTGTTGTTCTGATAGTGGCATCAGCATTTATCTCTTAACATAATGAAAACCCAAGGGATGTCAGAAAGATGTCTGTTTTGTCTCAACAAAAAATATTGAGAAACTGAGAGTTTTGGTATTCCCAGAATCATATAAATTGCTTATTATATATTTAATATTCAGTGCATCCAAGTTTAACAGGACACATATCAATTAATAATAATGTAAGCTGAAGGATAGTACAAGTAATATTTTTAAAACTTTTTTTTTAATGAGGTGATATTGACTGGTGGAAAAAGATTCCAGGAATGTAATTGTCGAATAAGCTTCTTAAAAAGGAGGTTGAGAAAGATGAAGAAGAAACAAACTATCTTGCAAAATGTGATAGAAATATAGAAATGGAAGAATATTGTAGCATGAGAGATTGAGAGAGAGAATGTGCTATTTTGGGAATTTCTTCAGAATAAATTTCAAATGATAGACTCTTTGGATTTACTATATGATTTGAATTATGTAGAATCAAATATCCATATAGTAGATTTGTAAAATTAACAAAGTCATAGGCACTAAACAGCTTTCCAATAAATGCTGATTTAATTATAATTGGACATTGGATTAATAACTGAAAAGGAGTTGCTATTTATGTGCACTGAGTGTGAGTATATGTAAGGGACAACATGCCCAAATAACAAAACAAACCACTTGTATATTCTACACATACTAAATTTCCAGGGAACAGTTGTGGTATTACTATATTATGTGTAGTTTGGAGGAGAGTTGGTTTGGAGGAAGGAAAGGGAGGAATGAAAGCTTACAGAAACCTTTTGTATCAATGAATTTTTAAAATTGTATTTTAATTAACCTAATAATTTAGTATCTTTTAAAAATGCAACAGTACATTGTTTAACATAAGTAGAGACACTAGGTTAAATTTAACTGGTTCTCAGAGATTAAGGATTTTATTAAATGTTGAAGGCTGAGCAACAATTCAACTTATACTTATTTTTGCTTGTTTAGTTTTTGGGGAAGGGTAAAATGGGGATCAAACACAAGTCCTTCTACCTGCTAGGCATGTGTTCTATCTGGGATACTCTGCAAACCCTCAACCCATCATATTTTTAATACTGAAGTCCTGATGCCCACATTGGGAGGATGATAGAGCTTGGGATCTGATCTCCTTGTGTGGATATAACTTAGGGTTTTGTTTTTTAAAATTTAATGTAGAATAGAATTTTTATTTATTGGTCCTTAGAAAACCTTATTGGTGAAAAAAAGATACACTATTCAACCTACTGCTTCATGTGTTATTAAGTTACACTATTTTATTCATTTTGAACATCCATCCATATTGAACAACTTACCGATCATTGTTTTATATGGTTACTTCCAAAGACTGCAGGGAAATAACGTGCAACAATTTCTAGAAAGAAGAATATGTTCTATGGGGAGTGGCAGAGAACACCCTGTAGCCAGCCAGTCATAAAATCAAGCAGCTTTTGTCTTTGGGCTGACTTTCTTTGACTGTAATTATCTTTGCTAGTTGGCTATTGTGGGCGGGGATGATAGTCAGTGGTAACCCTCTTCACTGTACAATTACTGTTGGACACTGAGCAGATGGTAAATACAATATCTAAAAGCATAATTTAAAATAGATGTTCCAATTACAGGTGTTTTTGGTGAGAGAATTGAGCAGACAAATGCCAGTTAGTTGATTGACTATATTGAAGGTTTGTGAAAGCAGTGACAATTAATGTATGCTTTCATAAGGCTGAGCAGCCATTATTTTGTTCTAGAAAAATTGATATCATCTAAAGTATTATTCCAAGTAATGATCTTCAGTATTTTATATCTACATAAGACCTACTCAAACAATGCACATCTATCCTGTAATGTGTTCTAGAGAGATAATTAAGCTCTGATATTTTTCTAATATCACAAATTTGCCTCTTAATATTTTGGTGCTTATCTAAATTTCAAATGAGATTAAGTATCATACAACAAGGAAACAGAAACATCCTACTTCCGGTCAAGATAACAATAGTTATAATATATTGCATCGTAGATATTTATATCTAAAATACAGACAATACTGACTTTTTTGGCTGCTTAATTTGTGAATTTTTAGTATTTACATCTTCAAATTCATAGCACTTAGCAATTCTAATTTTAAAGATAATTTAAAGTGCAGTGACAGAGATAAAAATAAATTTCATGATTATTGCTAGACCTTTAAGGGAGAAGATAGAAATCTAAATTATATCACTGTGTATCAGAGATAATTGTACACATTGTATATTGAATGGAATCATATAAATGTGTGTGTATATAAATAAATAATATGGAATAGGCATTGTATATTCATAGTATGATTAATATAATTTATAATTATTCAATAATATATGTTTTAATGGTATATAATGTAAAGGCTGGGCTTAGTTGGGTTCTAGACAAACAAATCTATTTTTTACTTAGCAAATATAATTAACTAAGAAATTCTACTTAAGTGATATTTGAAGACATTAACTCAGAAGATATTCTTAAAATTATATTCTAATATCTTGATAATTTAGGTGATAATATAGAAACATTCCAAAGGACTTCAAAGGGCATCAAAGTGAAGTATCTGAAAATGCGAAGAAAAACTAAGTGGGATTCTTTGTCTCATCAGACCTGGATCTTCTGTGACTGTCAATTTAATAGCACTTTTCTTTTGTCAGAACCAGGAAAATTATGCCAAACTCTCCATTCCCTTGGAATGGCTCTAACAATAGCATTATCAGGTGAAGAGTATTAATATGTGTGTTACACTTGAATAAAAACTTGGACTAATCACACTTAGAAGAAAATAAGGTATCAAAGACAAATACTTTAAGATTAAAAAGCTCTGGGCATGGTGATTTATTAAATGACTTGCTCAGAGTGAATTGGTTTTGAGTAAGGGTCATATTATTTGGCTATCAAATACAAGCAATTTAATGAGGCCAATTATGATATTTCATATTAAGCCTAAACTTGAGATTTGGTTTAAAGAAACATAAATGTGAACCTCCACATGGCTGATCCTTTCTTAAAATGATTCAAATGATTGCTCTTGAAATAGGTTGAAGGATAATTTCTTAAGGGATTTTTAAATGCCCATTTATTCCAGATTTGGTATAGTGAATCTGTTATCAAACTATCTTTGGTTAATGTGCATTGTTAATGGTCATTTATGTTGAAACTTTTTATCCATATAAGGCAATTTAGTGTAGTGGCAGGAACTAACAATTTGGCATCTCCAAAAAGTTATTTGTATAGTTTTGCCATTTATCAAATTTTGGTCTTTGTAAATTCTTTAAGAGCATTTCTCATTTGTAAAGTACTATAGTAACACTCGCATATCTAGCTATATAAAAATTGGTATCCATGATTAGTATCTTAATACATTTTTCATAGCCTTTTGACTTCTATGCTCTCTTCTTTGAGATAATTTAAAGTGAAGTGACAGAGATAAAAATAAATTTCATGATTAATACAAAAAAACTTCACCAACAAATACATGAAAAAATGCTCACCATCACTAGCAATCAGAGAAATACAAATTAAAACTACTCTAAGATACCATTTCACTCTAGTAAGAATGACAGCCATTATGAAGTCAAACAACAACAAGTGCTGGCGAGGATGCGGGGAAAAAGGTACACTTGTACATTGCTGGTGGGACTACAAATTGGTGCAGCCAATTTGGAAAGCAGTGTGGAGATTCCTTGGAAAACTGGGAATGGAACCACCATTTGACCCAGCTATTCATCTTCTCGGTTTATACTCAAAAGACCTAAAATCGGCATACTACAGGGACACAGCCACATCAATGTTTATAGCAGCACAATTCACAATAGCTAGACTGTGGAGCCAACCTAGATGCCCTTCAATGGATGAATGGATAAAAAAAAAATGTGGCATTTATACACAATGGAATATTACTCGGCACTAAAAAATGACAAGATCATGGCATTTGCATGGAAATGGATGGCATTAGAGCAGATTATGCTAAGTGAAGTTAGCCAATCCCCAAAAAACAAATGCTGAATGTCTTCTCTGATATAAGGGAGGTGACTAAAAAAGGGGTAGGGAGGAAAAGCATGAGAAGAAAATTACCTCTAGATAGGGAAGAGAGGTGGAAGGGAAAGGGAGGGAGAATGGGAATTTCATGGAAGAAGGAAGAAGACCCCTTTCGTTATACAGAATACAGGTATGACAATGTGAGGGAAAAAAAAGAGAAGTGGGTCACATTAGATCGGGTAGAGAGAAGTTATGGGAGGGGAGGGGAGGGGAAGGGGGGAATGGAAGGACAGCCGAATAAAATAGACATTATTATTGCTGTGGGTATATACATGACTGCATGACCAATGTGATTCTGCAACCTGTACACTCAGAAAAAAAGAGAAATTATATCCCATTTGATTCAAATGTATGATACGTCAAGATCAAAATAAATAAATAAAAATTTTTAAAAATTCAAAATTTAAATATTAGGAAGAAATACAAGCATTTTACTTTTTATGTAAATTCTTAAAATTTATGATGGCAGAATACATTACAATTCTTATTACATATATACAGCACAAATTTTCATATCTCTGGTTGTATACAAAGTATATTCACACCAATTCGTGTCTTCTTACATGTACAAGCATTTTACTTTTAATTCATGCTTTCAAGAAGAGAAACACAGTCTCCAAATTTTCTGTTCCCTTAATGTGCTATTGTAGAATTCAGTATAAGTTGTATTATGTAATCTGATGTAAAGAACCTAGATGTATACATTTTATTTGAGCAAGATGATGATGATGATACAATATCCAGTAATTAGAAACTCTTACTGTGTCTAGACACTGCTGTTAGTTTGGTATACTTTTTCTATCCAATCCTAACAACTGCACAAAATAAAATACTTACATTTTCATTGTAGTAACTAGAAAAGAAAGAGGGTAAGACATCATTTTAAACATGCTATAAATATAGAACTTTTAGAAAATTATCTGAATTATTTATTTACTGAGAATGATGAAACACAATGAAATAGATTTTAAATAAAATCCTATTAAGAAATACATAAATTACTTGCAAGGGGAAAAGTGTTATTAGAGTTGTAAAGAGTTGGCCTTAAAAATTGTAAAGCTGCATCATGATTCAATCTCCCTTACTCTTAAATGAAAATGATGAAATATACATGTCCTTTTCTCAAATCCTTCTAGCTTAACTCAGAAGAACTTGGACTATCACTCCTAACCCCTCACCACTGATATTAAAAAATATAGTCTATGTGCTTGGAGAAGACATTAAAAATGAGTCTGCTTAGAGAATGAGATTCTAGTTCTGTCAGGGAATTTCTATTTGCATGGTTTGATTTTTTTTCCCTAAAGAAATATTTTATTGCAGTATGGTATACATACAAAAATGTATACACATTTAAATGTAGAAAATAATTACTCAAACCCCTTTATAACCATGGGATTTATGACCATTGCCTGCAACTCAGAAACCCACTCTAGCTTTCTCCCAGCCGCTGCCACCTAGAAATGAAGCTATAGCTTTTTCATTTTCCCAAGTTTTGATTAATTAAAAATGTAGTTTATTTCATTTATCTTGAGTGTACTGGTATAGTTTTTCAAAATATTATTTTTATCGAATATCTTTCTTTGATTTCCTGGTATTAGATTAGTATTTCCTTCTTTTTCCCTCTTAACCAGCATTGTTAGTAAATAATTTTATTCTCAGGTAAACAATTTCATTGATAATTTCTCTGATTATATATTTCTGTTGCATTCATCTCTGTTCTGTTCTAGTTTTCTTTGCCTTTTTCTTCCTACTTTTTTGAGGACTTAATTTGTGGGTCTTTAAATTCTTAAGATAGTTTATTGATTTTTATTTTTACAAAAATTTTAAAAGATAGTCTTAAATACATATGTTGCAAAAAGAATATCTCTTCTAAGTGGGGATTGTTTAAGTATCCTACATATTTTGGTATGGCTTATGTTTTACATTCAATTCACTTTTTTTTTCCAATTTCCTTTTTTGATCTGTGTTATCTTGAGGGTTTTTTCTATTTGTTACAAATGAAACATTAAATAAAAGGAATTATTTAACAAATAGAAAATCTCAAATAAACAACACATAAATGAAAAAAAATCACAAAAGGAAAATTTTATTAATTCACTAGCTCTTTGCTGGTGGTTTTGCTAGTTTGCCAGTTAGTTGGTTAGCCAGATAATGCATGATTGCTACAGCTATTTAATACAATCTAATAGTAGCCAGAGAATGATCATCTATACAACCATATTTACAATCAATTATATCCTTACCCATCTTGTTTTTTTTTATTTTCTAAAGTCCATTATTATAGGTTATATATTTTTCTGTTAAGGCTCATAAGGATTAGTTTTTTTTATAAACCTAACCAAAATATTTCTTTGTTCTCATGCCTAAGTTTACTAAAACTCTTCCATACAATTGTTTTAAGGCCAGAGATACATATAAAACAAAAGTATTATTCATAAGTAATACTACATGTTAAATCTTATCCTATCTTGATTTATTAGTTATTCTAAAATCTCCATAATCCACATATACCCAATAATAAAAGATAAAACGTATTTTAGCCTGACCTTGAAATGGGTGGTTATTTGGAGCTCTCATAGGGGTGTTAAGTACAATTTATAGGGATGAGAAGGGATTTTTTCCAATGTTTTAAGGTTTAGAAAGATACAGGTAAAATGAACAGATACACAGTCTTAAAACTGCTATTTAAGTTTTACTAATAAAGTGAAACTTTTGGCCCCAAAAGGCAAAAATAATGTTACATTGAATTCTCTTGAAGAGCAATATGATAGTAATTCATGATTCATAATTCCATATTTCTACACATTAAAAGATGGTTTAATAATTTTCTTATTTATTTATTTAGGTGTAGATGGACACAACACAATGCCTTTATATTTATGAGGTGCTGAGGATTGAACCCGAGTCCCGCCCATGCTATGCAAGCGCTGTACTGCTGAGCCACAATCCCAGCCCGGTTTAATAATTTTTAAATGCAGTAAAATTAACCTTACATTTTAAATAAGAAAAATTTCATTAATTAAAGGCAATCCAAATTTTTGACTCAATCTGATGTCATTGTATATTTTCACATAAAACAGATAATGTCTATAATGAAGATTAACTACATTGTTAATCATCATTATAATTAACTACATTGTTAATCTTCATTATAGGCAGAAAAATTATTCTTTACTTTTCGATGAAAAAAGAAATCACAAAGGAAAATTTTATTAATTCAATAGCTCTTTGCTGGTGGTTTTGCTAGTTTATCAGTGTGTCCTGGAGTTTCCTGAAGAACATTCTCAAATCACATATTGTTTGTACCCTATTACAAACATTGCTACACTACAATGTAGAATATGGTCACATCTTTAGCACATATACTTATTCAGAGGTATCATGAAATAATGTAAAATAATGTAAACAGACAGCCTGTGTACTTTAAACTATATTCTTAATTCAACTAGCTCACTTTTCTGCACTTTCCTAGGGTAAAGTGATCAGAATTTAAAAATTGCTACATGTTGGTAGCAATTTATATACTCATAAAACTATGTGATATATTTTATACTTTCTTTTGAGAAATTTGTGAATATTCTTGTTTTTTTAAAGAGAGAGAGAGAGAGAACTTTTTAATATTTATTTTTCAGTTTTTCGGTGGACACAACATTTTTATTTTATTTTTATGTGGTGCTGAGGATCGAACCCAGTGCCCCATGCATGCCAGGCGAGCGCATTACCACTTGAGCCACATCCTCAGCCCCATTGTGAATATTCTTAAAGCAATGCTCTAGGTATTTAATAAAATATTTGACTTTTAAAGTTACCACTCAAATAAATGAAATCCCTTAATTAAAAAAAAATGGGATTAATGTTTATTTGTGCTTCAATACCACACTGAATCTGTTTTTAGAATTTCTGTAATTATGTCTTTATTGTTTTTCCTCAGCTTGAAATTATAAATGCAACTCTTGGATACAGTTTGTTGAAGGCACTTACCAGTATGGCGGTACAGTGGTGCTGGTGAAGGGAGGCGGGAAGGGAGTAATTTGAAAGAATGAGATTTCATGAAAAGAATGAAGTCTTCAGTGAAGTAGAACTCTTTGGCCTGGAATAGGTATTTATGACATCTAGGCTACTTGACTACTCTGATACTGCTGTCTTTTCCAAAGCACTTCTCAGGTATGATCAGCAACTATGACCATATCCTATTGTCCTATGATGGGTTGTTTGTTCCTGATGAAATGGTTTCAGTCAGTGAGCAAGTTGAACTTGTGATTGTTAAGCCTCTTTGAGTTTTACATTTTCTTTCCTTCTAAGATTCTAGAATTTAAAAGATTAAAAAAGTATTCTGTCTTGACCGTCTTATTCCCCCCCCCCCTTTAAATGGACCGTGGATTGTTGGTAAACATTACCTAAGTTTAAAATGTGAAAATTAAGCTATATAGGTGAGGATGTGGTTATCAATATAGTTTAGATTATTATTCTCTGGCTACTACTAGATTGTATTAAGTGGATACTGCAAATAGGCATTATCTGTCAAGCTAGCAAATCAACGAGTAAACTTAGCTATTGAATTGAGAGTTGGTTTTTTTTTTTTATTTTCAAGCAAAAAGGAAAGTAAGAAAAGTGAGATAGTTGGATCAAGAATGTAGTTTAAAGTACACAGGCTGTATGTTTACATTATTTCATGATACCTCTGAATGAGTATATGTGCTAAAGATGTGACCATATTCTACAGTGCAGTGTAGCAATGTTTGTAGTAGGGTAAAAACAATATGTGATTTGATGAAAGTTATTCAGAAAACTCCAGGACATAGAACAACTTATGGCTTCATTGAGAGTGTTAGAAAATCCTGATTTCTATTTCTAAATTTAATGTAACAAGTCATGGCATAAATAATGATAAACACAATCATATATTATTTTTTAATGTGGGACCCTTGCCAAAAAAAAAAATTCTGCCTTCTTTCCTACTTTTTGTTAGCTCAGAGTCAGCTTATGAATATTCAGGAGCTTTGCATAGAGTAGAACCTCTTATTTCATTGCAGGTCCATTTGTTCATTCAACATTTTAAAGCACATCATTATGTGCTAGCATTTCTGCTTCCTGCTGGGCAAAGAGGATTGAACAAGGTATACTTGATCCTTGTTCTTGGGGTACTTTCCATTTACTAGATAGGGCCCTGCCCTCCTCTCTCAGTTCAAACAAAGAAGAAATCCATTGGCAGAACTTTTTCCCCTTTAGTTCTTGGGAGAAATTTCTTTGCTGTCACTAGGATTCATATGGAGGTTCAGGCCTGGAGTTTGACAGGTTGCCAGGGAATTTTCCAATCACTCAGGTTTGTTAGCAAAAGGGTCTGTGTAGCAGTAGTTCCCTTAAGCTAATGGATCAACTCTGCAGCTGTCAAACAAGTAATCAGATGGTCCAAATCAGTTTCTGCAATTTTGCTCACAATCAGAGGAAATAGCACCATTGGTAACCTCATCACAATTTACTGGAGAAAGAATTTATTTTAAGGTCACTGTAGTACCTCTAAAATCATGGTTCTCTCCCAAAGATTTAGGTGCAACCCTTGTTACTGACACTTCTTCAGTCAATAAACCTAAATATGTATTTTGTGTGTATGTGTGTGTATAGATACATGAATGTATATTATCTTACAAAGAGACTAAGATAGCAAGTTGAGAGACCAACTGCAGAAACATTTGTAGTAAGAGTAAGTATATACCAGGAAGATAGATGTTACTTTTTTGGTAACTATCTTAAGAGTAATTGAACATTTCCCCATGGGCAGTGCACACACTAGCTGCATTTGTTCCCCAGGGGAGGCCATCACTTCCCTATGGAATTTCTGGCAATACTTTAACATCATGGGAAAATTGCCGATTTTCATGCCTTATCCTCTTGGATTTACAGAGCACTTTTGCTTCTTATTAGATGGTGTTGGTAAGTTTGGAACTGAACTAGATATTTTTGAATGAGAAAATAGGTTTTTAAAAATGGGTTTGAAGAAGTGAACCCATAACTAGAACTTAGGGGTTTTCCCCCTTCCTATAACTATTCAAAATATTATATGCTGCACAGCTTTATTCCTAATCAAAAGAAAAATTTTAAAAAGCCGCCCAAAATGTTATTTACAAACTTGCCATTTAGTGGTGAATTTCAGCACACTGAACCTTAGCAAATGTGCATTTCCATATTTATAAATTGGAGATAGTAATAAAATATTCCTCCTCAAGTTCTTCTGAGGATTATTGGCTTTGTCCCACTCATCTGGGATAGAGGTATACTGCAGGGTGATCAGCTGTTCTTATGCAAGCCTTCCCCAAACACTGTATGCATGAACTCTTTGATTATTCATATATAGTCTTCTCAAAATGTGCTCGTAGCCTGGGGGAAGGCATTGCCAATTTCTTCAGATTTTTCCAAGTATTATTTTAAGGAATAAAATTGGATTTTAAGATTGCATTGAATGTTTTTTTCTCAGAGTGATTTTGTTTTGTTTATTTTCTTGCTGGAATAAGACAGTTCTAAAAGAACTAAGATTCCTTATTAATTCTATCCATCATATAAAAGTTAGGGCCTCTGTCTGACACTTTTAAAGCAGTCAATTAAACAGAATCATTTGCCCTATGAAGAGTTTCAATTTCTTTCTGTTGGTAGAAACTCATCTATAATACATCCATTTGAATTAATAATGATCTTTTAAAAGTTATGAATGTATGAATTCACCACTGCCAAATTATTTCTATTAGAGATTAATCTGCATTGAAATTAATGAATTCATTTAGGGTAGACCTCTCATGTAATAACAAAAATTTAAACATAAAAAAAAATCTTCTCATGACCCATTGCCCTATGAAACAAATAATTAGGAGAATGCTCTCTTGGAGAGATGTGGTAAGACAGTAGTTCTTAAGATACAAAGACAGTTTTATAAAACTGTACAAGGTAAGTCCTAAGCAAACTGGTTATGCAGGTAGCTTAGGTATGGAGAAGATGGTTCTCTCTCTGCACCACCTGAACGCTCTATACTTGTGCAGTAAGACCCCAGCTTAGGCGGAGGGGCTGAGAGCCCAACATGCTCCCCAGCAAGTCAACCAGCATGTGTCCCAAGCCTCGTATATCTCTGAGCTCTGCTCCCCAGGGCCATCACAAAGTCCCATTCCCTCGTGCTCACTAATTCTATGTTTGCCCTGTTCCAAGGAAACCATACAGGATAAAGCCAGCCTATGACAAGGTGTTAGGGTGTTCTACAGGTAACAACAGGCTTGTATTTGAATATTCGTCCTTAATGATAAAGAAATGAACTCAAGATTTATATGACAACTTATATTTTGGAGCGCTTATTATGTGCTAAGTGACTGTCCTACAAGACCCTTAAGATCCTTCTTTGCAAAGCTCTGTTAACAGACTTCCCCTCATTTTAGTCACATTTCATGTCATGTGTAACATCAGACCTTCCTGTTTAATGTGGTGCCCATCCATTATCTCCATTTTATCCATTTTATTTCATATCACTTATCACACTAATCTCATATAAAAGATGTGCATATTTTCTGCTATATCATTCGATTGTTAGCCTTATAGAAAAATAAGCTTCATTTTATGTGCCAGTGTGCCCCCATTCTTAGACAATAGGTGCAACATACACTTATGTGTTGAATGAAGTGGGGTATTTCCACAGTTGAGGAAGCTGAGATCAGAAATGAAGTGATGAGCTCAGACCACCTGGGTAGAAAATATGGAAGTGGATGAGAAATGAGAATCCATGGTTACTTAGCTCCAACTCTATTTCTTAGGGAACTTTTCCCAGTCCCAGTATAACAAGGAGACCCTAATCAAAGAGATGGCTTGTAACATAGCTCTGTAAGTGGCAGTTTTTTTGTGAAGTCACACCCTTCAGGACTCCTAAAATCATACTCTATAGGTTGCTATATATTTTACCTGTATAGTTACTCCAATTAGGTTGCTCTTTGGGAAATTTTCAGACTCTAAGAGAAAGCCATATCTTGAATGAAATCACCTTACAGGGAGAATTATTATACAGTGAGAGAAACACTATGAAGATCAGTCCAATATGTGACCTGACTACTGGAAAATAGTAAAGAGAATTCTATTTTTTGTCGGGAGGGGGGGAGGGGTTCCAGGGATTGAACTCAGGGCCACTCAACCACTAAGCCACATCCCCAGCCCTATTTTTTTAAATTTTTTATTTATTTTAATTAGTTATACATGACAGTAGAATGCACTTATATACTTTGATATATCATACGTAGATGGGATATAATTTCTTATTCTTCTGAGTGTACATATTGTAGAATCACATTGGTCATACAGTCACATACATACATAAAGTAAAAATGTCTGTTTCATTCTACTATATTTCTTATCCCCACATCCCCTGCCTTCCCCTCTTTTCATTTCCCTCTACCTAATCTAAGGTAAAGTTATTCTTTTTTTTTTTTGCATTACAATTCTTAATATCCATATCTACTACAATTTTTGTATCTATTTGTATATAAAGTATGTTGACACCCAATTCAAATCTTCATACGTGTACTTTGTATAATGATGTCCATCACATTCCAGCATCCTTGCTAATCTGCTAATCCCCTGCCCCTTCCCTTGCCCTCCCATCCCTCTTCCCTATCTGGAATTCATCTATTCCTCCCATGCTCTGCCTCCCAATACCACTATGAGTCAACCTCCTTATATCAGAGAAAAGATTCGGTATTTCTATATTACTTAGAGACAGGATCGCACTGAGTTGCTTAGTGCCTCATTTTGCTGAGGCTGGCTTTGAACTCGTGATCTTCCTGCCTTCCCAGTAGCTAGGATTACAGGCATGCACCACTATGCCTGGCTGAAAAATAATTGTTAATTGTAATCTTCATACTGAGCCTGAGTCATCTTAGTAGGAAAACAACTCACCCAAAGCACGCCGGTTACATAATTTAATATAAAAAAGCCATTCGTTATAAACCAGTGGCAGTGGGTAGGTAAATTCCATTTGCTCATTTATTCTCTAGGGTAGCAGAATGGTGAAGGAAGTGGGGACTTTGCCTGTCATCTCCCTTGAGCTAAAGGAGAAATGAGTTCTGCTCTTAAGTCCCTTGTTAGCTTATTTTCTTCTGTACCTTTCTTTTTCCTTTTTCTCCTTTCTGACTTGGTGTCAATAATACCGGGTCTTTTGTCCATGGTTCTACATTGTTAAAATGAGCAGATTCTAGTGAGAAACAAGATTGTATCTTATTATTTTATTTTACTTCCCTTCAAAAAATAGATTTTTCCCCTGGGCAAATGCTTATGAACATTCCTGTGATTATTCAGTTTAAAGGGATGTATTCTTGTGTCTGAGTAAATCTTTAGTGATTCCCATTTACTGCTTTGCTTAATTGTGGACTTCTCTGTCATCATGGGTCAGTAATTTCCCGGGATGATAAAAGATATTTTATTTAATGAGACATACTACTTTCAAGTGGTTAGATACAAATATTCTTTTATTGTTTTGTCCATGGGATTCCTATCAACTCTACCTCCTAGGGTTGAAGATTTTAAAATAACTTTCTGTCTTAGCTTAGCTCTGAACCTCATGTTAAACTCTTAAGAGGATTTATAATCCTTTAAGTCATTTGGAATGACCATTTGGGTTCTGAGATAAGCAAACAAATTAGCCAACCTTCTTCTAATGACTCTTCCTGACACTGCTAAAGGCAGATGTGTTAAGGTAATCTGCCCAGCACACACACATTTTACCCTGACCAATTAGTGGTTGAAAATGTCCAGGAGACAATCCCATTTAATTAGGCATACACAAACAGTGACTGCATATGTCTTGTGTTATCTTTGAAAGTGTCCTTAAATGGTTCAAGAATTAGCTCCCAATATTTTTTTTTAACTGATACATCCTAAGAGCAATGAATAAATGTGTTAAGACTGCCCCGAGAATGACATGTTTTTGGTTTGGTTTTGGTTTTATAAATGTGAGCCTGACTCATTTTTTATTGTTGTCATAGCCCGTATAATTTGCTTTCCTTTTTTTCCTTTTTAAGTATAATTTCTCATTATGAGACAGCTCTAAATCAAATTTCTAGTCTTACTATTCCTCCTGGTTGGTATTAAGAAAATAGCTTTCAAAAACCAAATGACCTTAAATGCCTTAAGTTTAAACCTTAAGTTTAGTATTTTCCATCTATCTTGTAAATATTTTTGTATGGTTATTATGTGCTAGGCCTGGGGACACAGTAGAGTCTAAGCTAGGATCAGGTCTATCTTTACAGAATTTATAAGCCAGTTGGGTGGCAGACATCAGCAGAAAACAGAAATCTAAAGGGATGTGCTCTGGCCTATGGAAATATGTACCTGAGGCCTCTCGGCCAGAAGAGAGAGAAATTCTCAGAGGGAGTGCAATGTTAAACTGAGATTAGATAGGTGAAAACAAGTTAGCCTATTTTTTTTTTTTTTTTTTTTTTTACATCCAAGGGACTGTGAGCTTCTAGTTCTGGCAGATGCATTCGATGTAGATGACTAGGGACAGAAAGTTTTTTGAAACAAAACACAACTTGTTGATTTGAAGATATATTAAGATAAAACTTAATATATAGTTCAAACCATGTGGTGCAGTATGGCGGCATGTCATTGGAATGAAGTTGGAATGATTGGGTTTTGGGTTTAAATGTCATCCCTGCTGTTTAAGACCTGTGTGCCCTTGGATATAGGATTTAACTATGATGTCTTCAGTCTCCTCTATCAAGATTTCCTTGTAGATTGAATGACATATAAACTAACCTGTCTAAATGGTATCATTATGTTACTGATTCAGGACTCTTAAAACAGTATCTGAAAGCCATCCATCACATTATAATGTGACACGTTAACAGTCCACGAGCAAGTTAGCCTACTGAATGACATTTGAAGTGAGTGATAGATTTTGCCCCCTTATTGATGACATAGCATGGGTACCTTTTCAAAACCAGACTACCCCAAGCCAGGAAAGGTGGTGGTGATCATTGAAATTTAATGCAACTAGCAGTGAGTCCAAATGAAGTTAGTTTTACAATGTGAATTTTATATATTCTTTATGAACTCAAGAGCCTATCTTTTTCTTTTTCTTTTTGAATGCTCATCTATCACTATGATTTTTCCAGAGTATACCTTTAGAGTTCTATGTTTTATTTATTTTATAAAAACAAAGTTGGTGGAATTGAGCATTTTTAACAACTTCATATTCTATGGAAAACACTTCTATGGAAAATCATATTTAAGCAACATGTGTATGGAAAGCAATCACTGTGAAGTTTGGGAATGCAGATCTCAGTTACTCTATGTTCTGGTTCTACCACATACTAACCTGGTAATACTTCCTAGCCTCTATTTTCCCATCACTACAATGGGAATAATAATAGCTTAACCACAGAGATTTCATGTCAATTACAATAATATAAAACTCTTAATACATGCTAAGAATAGGGCAATGGCTCAGTTAAAGGAAAATATCTCAATTTGACTTGGGGAAAACAGTACAACTCTAGGTCTATTGACAGATGGACTACTTATTTGACTATATAGATAGGACTTAAGAGTAACAATTCTATTTCCACACCAGGAAATGATGGCAGACTGGTTGTTATTAATCTGAAAATAAGAGTTTCCTGGAAATAATAGCAAGTGTTGTCTTCTTTTGCTGGCCATTGATATTAATATGCTTTTAACTATTCAATAGTAATTTGGGGGGTTCCACTGGAGCAAATGTGAAGAAATTTTGCCTTATGAAAATTATATCCAAAGGCTCTTTCAGTACTAGTAGAGGTAGAAAAATGAGAACAGTGTTTCTGATTTTTCAACCTTAGCAAGTTTCTTATTTTCCAAGACTTGACCTGGAAATGAGTTTGCTTTTTGTTTGCTTATTTTAAATGAAAGATTCATTCTTTGGTCTTATGTAATCCCAATGAAATGCCACTGGGATTTCCCAAACCCATGCCCACTAAGCTTAATTCCATAGTAATTATTTTTATTTTTTTACCTTTAAAAATTTTAAACTAAATTACATGTAGTCATTAGAGCTGTATCTGTGTTCTTAAGCATCTTATTAGTAGCTACAGATACTGTTTAATTTGAAACTTCAGATCTAATTCATTATGATAGAAGAAAATGTATTTAATTAAAAGTTAATAAGTCTAGTTATCTATTTTGTTCAAAAGGTTTACCTGTAGTCATAGAGACAGGAGTAATGTTAAATACAGGAGATCTTTCAGATGATAGGTAGTTTGAAACGTTAATTCCAATTCTCGGTGTATTTTAGAGAGCTAAGTACACTGGCTTCCTTGTTGAAATTTGCTCAACCAGGCAACAATATAAGCATTTGGGGATGGTTACCTAGGAAATAGTCAAGGAGTTAGAGTTTTTCTTGTGTTCACTAACAGCTTCTGGTATCACAACCCTCCTTGCTATTCTGAAGGTCAGCATCCTTACTGTTCATAGGCTCTGCTCTCCCTGAAGTCAGTATCCGTGGGTCTAGGTTATTAATGGCTGTAAGCTCACCCCATCTTGGTGCATTGGTTTTATAACTAACTATTCCTGAATAAGAAAAATTTAAACTTTTGAAATGAGAGATGTTCAAGCCATGTATACAGACTTTGATGGGGTATTGAGGAACCTTGTCTAAAGTTAATTCAGTACCCCATATAGTTGAGTGTGGCCTTCTGAGGCCTCATCTGTGGGCATGATGAAAGCAGCAGAGAGGGAGTTAGCTAAGAATCAGTGATTCAGGCTCCATCCCATTGTGGCATTAAGTGATGGGCAATCTTAAAGTAAATCACCTCCTTGTTGAACCATGTTTCTGTAACCTGCAGAATGAAGAGGCTTTGACTTGAGCATTCTATGATTCTATAATCTGTTTCATCTCTTTTTACACTCTTTCTTCCACTGGACTGCAAGTTTTTTTTAAGGACAAGATTTTATTTTTCAAATATATTTAATACTGGTTAGGGAAAAATGACTGAAACCTCTAACTATAATAAATCCAGTTTAATTAGTATCAGCTTTTAGTGCAAGTGTCTAGGCTCTAAAAGTCTAGAGTAATTTCATATGGAATAATACATAGACACTAGAAACAATGAAAGACATATTGTATGTGCCAGAAGTTTCTCCATTGCTGTGACAGTGCTACAGGGAGATCACCAGTAAACAGTCAAGTCACAAAAGGGAGCTTGTATATGAACCCAGATGTAAGAGAACACACCCTGCCTCTTCCAGCCAACTGGCCATACCTGAAGCCCTCCTATGTAAAATTCCTTTAGCTACTACGACCTATTCAAGAGCATTGGCTGTGGTCAGCCAGGAGGACAAAGCATGAACCAAATATGTGCCATCAAACAATTCCATCTTGGGAACCAGTTATTCCAGTCCCTTTCTCTTTATTTTTTTATTTTGCCCACCCATGTTTATTTAGTTTTCCCAAAGCTCTTTGATTGAGAGTTAAATTTTATTCTTATGCTATGATCTTTCAATAATTAGAATGCACTTATTAAAATAATATAGATGGGTTAGTGGAGTAGACCAAACAGATGGGGGAGGGAAAGCAGGAGAGGGAGAAGGAAAGTACAGGGGAATGAGATTAATTATGTGGATGTACAGATATGGCATAATGATTCCCACTATGTATATTTATAATGCTTCAATAAAACAATCATAGAAACATTTAATGTACCGATACATTAATTTTTGGAATTGAATATCATTTCAGAAAAAGATAGTTAAGATTTCTTAATGTCATATTTTTAAGAGTATGAAAAATTTCTAATATACAAAAAGAGAATAATACAAAACACTGTATGTATATATCTAGCTTCCATAATTCAAAACTCTGGCAATCTTTCTTGACTATTTTTCTGGAGAAATTTTAATGCAAACTACACCATATAATTTATTAAAAAACTATTACCTTGATGATATAGTGCTGTGCGCTGGCTAATAAACTTCAGAAAAATTCAGGTTACTCTACAGAGAACTACTAATCGGTTGTTTTATATGAATCCAAAGAGATGATGCTATGCAACCAGTCTGTAAGAGTTAGTGTGTGATATCATCTTATGCGTGAATCATCTACTTGATTGTAAACCCATGAGAGCAGCACTTTTTAGATTAATTCACTTCATACCTGTGCTATTTTTTAATTTAGAGATAAAAATAATTTGGAAATTGAATCTTTGTTACCATTTTAATCTCAACTGTAGGATGTCACCCAGTGCCTTATAATCAAGTATGATTTATTTTAAGCCAATTTCAGTGAAATTAATATATCCTTCTGAAATTATTAATACTTTATTGTTTAGTTCTCATGATCTTTGTGCTTAAAATGACATTATAAATGTTGTAATTTTGTCATTAGTGATTCTATCAGCTCATTTACTGAGTTAATTAATGAAATAGTAAAATGGTTTGTCTAAGTTTGGATAATTGTACTTGGTTGAGTTAGAATGGAACTCCTGACTCCTTGGACAGGTCATTACCCATCATTTCACACTGCTTTCTAATATCCAAAAGAAACTTAGAAATTAAATGGATACCTTGAGGTCCCACAACTGGGAAGTAAAGATTAGGATGCTAATGAATGAAAAAGCTAAAAATAATAATCAGTAACACTTACTGTAGCTGGATGTCAGCCACTTTCCCATCAACACTCTTCATTCTTTTGCCTTCACGTAATTTTTTTTTAATTCCTACCAAGTGCCAGGTATTCTCTTTGTTGCTGGGATAATAAACAATAAGCAATTATTTGCTAGCAATAAGGAAAACCCCAAATTCCCACTATCATGCACCAATCTTAGATTATGTTTTCTATAGATCATTCCGTTCTTTGAATCTACACTGCCACTTCATGAATAGCTACTCTTGCTATTGTCATTTTGTGATTGGGGAAATTGATTCACAGAACATTTAAGTTTCTTAAACCCAAGGACACATAGGTAGGAGGTGACACCCAAAATTTGAACCCAAATGGTCTGATTTAATAAACCATATCAGACACAATGCCATTCTGTTTCAATATCAAACTCCAAAGTTTTATATTAACCACACTGCTATGCTGTGTTTCTTGTTGAAGTTCTTGATTTCATTATTAAAGTGAAACCACAAATCTCAAAACACATTATGTAGCCATATGGTTTAGCCCATTTCCAGGGAACTTCTGACAGAGCAGCTTTGTTCCTTTCCATTGTTCTTTGAGCTGCTCAGTTGATGGGTCCTAAGACATCCAATACAAAAAAAAAAAAAAAAGTTTTAGAGGGAAATAAATGGATTTTTGGGTTTTTAAATCATATCAGAAGCAAATGTAGGCACTTTGACTTTCATTTTTTTAAAAATAGCTTTCATATGGGAGGAAAAGATAGGCTATAGGACACAGTTGAACATATCCCTTTAGCCAAATGAGCAAGATTACATTAGGATGTAACATATATAGGCAGCAGCCACCGAAATTGATTAGAGCAGGCAGAAATTGACAACATGGAAATTTTCAAGTTGCATTTAACAACAAACATGTTCTCTTCAAACATTCCATAGAAAACATGCTGACTGACCAGATATTTGAGTTTAAATGCAAAACAAAGGTATGCAGAAATCGAAAGTTAGATTCATTTTTCCTTTTAAAGTCTTCATGTACAGTGAGCATCATTTCTCTCCTTAGTTGTTAGCTATGACATCTGAGTGTTATGGATATTATAAAATTGGGTCTCAAAGACCCTAAATTGCAAAGTCTGCTATGAAAAAAATTCATCTGCAGAACAGCCATGAAAAGCTCCGAAATGAATTGAAGACAGTAAGACATTGTAGGTATTTGTATTGTGACTGAAATCTACCATGATGCTTAATTGTTAGCCCTACCTCAGACCATTCTGGCACTCTTGCTTGAGATTCAGGAAGTATCACCTGTGTGACCACTCATTATTCTGAGTCCTGAAAATAGTGACGTTTTTAACTTAAAGTGAAGCTCCAAGAACATTTAAAAATTTTTGAAAACAAGAACCCAAGAAATATGGGAATAATATGAGCTATGAGAGGTTAACCATAATATTTGTCATTAACAATTAATCTAAAAACTCATGTAGTAGATTAAAATTATTGGTGTTTTAGAATAATAAAGGGCAGCATGAGTCCTAAGGTATCCATTTAAATTATGTTTAAGATTAATTTGGGATTGATTAAGTCAACTTGAAACATTTGTATAGGCATATTTAAAATTTTTCTGCCAGTGTTTCAGTGACTTCCATTCAAAATTTCCTTTTGTTCAAATGGCTTTCTCCTAAGTAAGTTTTAAGATTTAGCTTATTTTTAATTGACACATAATCATACATATTTAAAGAGTACAAAGGGATTTTTTTCAACACATGTAAACATTGTATCATTATGTAATGATCAAATCAGGGTAATTAGCATGTCCACTACCTTAATCATTAACTTGTGAGGAGAACATTCAAAACATTTTCTTGCAGGTATTTTGAAACATTGTGAGCTAGTGACCCTATGCAATAGAACAGAGTTTTTCCTGCCTCCTCTACCTAGAACTTTGCACCTGTTGACCAGATTCTCACTCCTCCCCCCCGACTCCACTTGTACTAGCCACCATTCAACTCTGTGTTTCTGTGAGGTCTACTTATGAATTCCACATCTGAAAGAGATCATGAAGTATTTATTCCCCATCTCACTCCAAATAGCAAAATTCTATCATTTGCAATAACACGAATGAACCTGGAAAACATTACATTAAGAAAAATTTCCTTTTTTCATGGATGCAACCATACTTGATCATCTCAAATATGGTATTAAAAAAACCCCTAATTTCCTCCTTTAATTTACAAATACTTTACTCTTCACCAAATGGGTTGGGCTAATTCTAACAGATTCACTGTCTCACATTCAAGCCCCAAGCCTCTTCTTTTATATATTGATTACTATCCCCTAATTATCTTTGGATGCTACAGTTACTCAATCCCAAATCCTAGTTCTTAATCCTTACATAAATGATAACTAGCTTTTGTTTCAAGAAATTCAGTGGGGTCCCATAGCATCAAAAGATGTATGATTGAATTATTGACTCTATTTGAATTTATTTTAATGTTTGAAAAGCCATATATTATTTTTAGGAAAATATAGGCCATGAGGTATTATGGTAGCTCGCAGAAAGTTTGGCAATTATATGTTTGGCGATAGCATCTATGTATTGCAATGTATGATATCCAGGTGGGATAAAGCTATATCGTTGGAACTACAAGTTTTATTTCACTGTGTTAAGGTACTTTGTGGTAGAATATGATGCATATCTCAGCTTTAAAACTTCTGCACACTCCTCTTACCTTGTCATGTTTGTTATTCTTTCTTGGTATTGTGGTTTACACCCTATTTTATATTCCTTCTTTTCTTTTTAGCACCTTTCATATCCTGGGCTTAAAATGTGGAAAATCTTATTAGAGGACTTGTCAATAGATAATAAAGCACTTAGACTTAGACCCATTTAATTTGAAGAAAATGGGAAGCTTGAGCAAATAGATATCCTTGATTTTGGAGATTATATCCTAACAAACCAGTAGGGTAGACTGTTAGTTGTTTTTCCTGTATTGGTGATTGTATTCATCCAGCTGTATATCTTACTTAGCACTGGCTGGAAAATAACACTACTTTTTCAATAGCTTTTCTAAAGATTATAAGTCTGTGATTTTGAAATTGATGTAGAATCAACAGATCCATGTGGCAATTGAGCCTATAACCTTGCTTCATTAAAACCTACCAATGAGTGGATTGTTTACAGACAAAGCCAAAAAAGAAAAGGGAAAACAACAAGCCACTACTGAGAATGATAATGTTTAATAACAAAGGAAGTTGTTATTCTGGTAGTTTTTAATCTTTCAGACTATTTTATCAAAAACGAGACTTGAACCCAAACTTCCAAATTTATTGACAGGTTTGTTATATTTTCTAGTTAGTAAGTAGGTTCCTTTGAGGAAATGTTGTGTTCTTTTACAGAGAAAAAATTTATATAGTGAAAAATTTACTCCCAATATATTCTCATTTCTTCACTTTCTGTATTCCCCAAGGTCATGGTTGCATTAAAAACCGGGATGAAAATATGGAGTGAGTATAATCTAGACCATTTTGACAAGTTGTAATTTGTATGAAACATAAAATATCATCTTTCATATTGCTTTGTAAGTGCTTTTGGAACCACTAGCCTTTAACAGATGCATGGGAAAAATTGTACAACTGACCAGTTTTTTGTTTTTTTTTGGCTCTGAATGTATCTGTATGATTAAGAAAAAAAAAAGTGGGAAGAAAAAAAGGGTGCATTTCTTTTGAAGATATCCTATCACTTGGTTATGAGGCAGAGTAGGTATGCCCAGTTAGGGCATAGCTGCAGTGAACAGAAGTCATGATTTGTATTGCAGAGAAAGCCTGTAAATTTTGGTGTGTGACATGACTGCAGACAGTGTTCTCAATTCCTGCAAAACATCTGGCTAATGCATACTGTTGTTAATTAGATGCTGGACCAGAAATTGTTGATGGAGATGAATTGATGCCAATGTGAGAGGACAGTAGTGTTATCTTTGTGCTCAGGAGGATGGTTGTGAATTTAGTACAGTACAACATGCCTGCTTATCCTTGAGCTTTGGTTCCTTGTCAAATTACACAACTCTCACCGTTTGAAACAGTGTCACTTGAAGAATGTTGAATGTGATTTTTAGGAATCATTATCATTTTGGTTGGATGAAAAATGGCATGAAATTGTGTCTTCACACAGTTCCTTTTGCATCTTTAGAAATAACACACTACACAAGAAATATTGATTCTGCAAGAGGTAAAGCTTGAAATGTTTAAAGATAGGTCAAGGAGATAAACTGTAACTGAGTTGTATGTTCATTTTTTAGAATTTTTTTCCCCAGATTGAACATACATGGTACTGGGAGAAACCCTCAGTGCCAGGTCTGCAGCAGAGTGGGGTCTCTCAATTACAGGCTCCTGTCCTTTTTCACTGTTTTGTTTTTCATGGATCTCATCAAACTAATATCATGGCTTGGCAAGAGCTGCCCTAGGGAAGTTTTCTTTTTCCCACTTTAATTATGTTGTGGTTTCTGATTTCTTTACTGATCTCTTTGTTTGAGGTTCAGAGATAGGATACAAAAGAAGCTAAAAAGATTCATAACTAAATATGGATAATACAAAGAAAATAGTAGAATTCTTCAAATTTTGTGCTATTACATCAGAAGTTATAGTGTTCATAATAAATAATAATTGCTAGCATTGATTGAAATTTACTGGGTGCCAGACACCAACCTAAGTGGTTCCCATGAATTCTCATTTAATTTCTACAGCAACCTAATGGAATTATTACCCTTATTTTATAGTCATGAGAACTTCATGACAACTAAGTCATGAAGACTTAGCCAAGTGAAATAACATGTCCATATATGTGGGAAAAAGCTGAGATTTGAATTCGAGCTCATCCTCCTAACCACTTCTCTATTTTGCCATCCCATAATACAGAGACACTAACTTAAAAGTTTTCAAAGACTTCACACA
The DNA here is from genome assembly GCF_048772815.1 of Callospermophilus lateralis. Lineage (NCBI taxonomy): Eukaryota > Metazoa > Chordata > Mammalia > Rodentia > Sciuridae > Callospermophilus > Callospermophilus lateralis. The sequence continues at coordinate 70,198,218 of NC_135306.1, read as the reverse complement.
GAAATGGTTCAGTTCAAAACACAGGCCACAGTCAATGTATCCGTTTCCATTGGCTAAATGTCATCACTGTGTAGGCTTGATTGTACCCACTGGTTATTCCCTGAAATTTCACGATTCGGATTTTTCTTCAGGAATGAGAATACAATTAAGTCTAATAAGCCACTAGGTAGAAGATTTTTTTCTTGAACTGTGGTTTTTCTAAGTGCAATAGTTCAGATCATTTGGACCTTAATATAAATTTTAGTTGTCTATTAAAAAATCTTAAATTTTAACACTATATTGTATACTTTTAGAGAATATCACAACAACATAGCCTTGGGGGAGAGGGGATAATGTCTTTGCTTTACAAGGTAAAAAAGTCTAAATATCAGTGTTTTTGTAACACCAGAGGTTTCAATCTAGATCATGCAGTATATCCACATCCATTGCAAGTTATTAGAGATCCAAGCCAGAAGTAGATCTCTCATTGGAAGTCAATTGCTCTTGCCTACAATGATTCCATGTGTTTCTTACATGTTTCTTATATTGGAGAGAGATAGTGACATGGTACCAAAATACCACAAGGGGATCATTTTGGTTTCAATGGTTTACCTTAACAAATGATCCCAAACTAGGTAACTTCAAACAACAAAAACTTAATCCCTCAGATTGAGTTATCAATCTGACATCCAGCTGTTGCTAAGTTTGGGTCCTTCTAGAAGTCTGAGAATCTACTCTTACTTTCTGGTGGTGGCTGCCAATCCATGGCATTTCTTGGCTATAGAAACATCACTCCAATCTCTGTCTCTTTACATGGTCTCCTTTGTGTGAGTCTAGTTCCAAATTTCTCTCTTTTAAGGAAATTAGGCATTGGGTTAGTGCTCACCTAAACTCTTCATTTTAATTTACACACTTGCAAAGCCAAACCTGTTCACATTAGCAGGAATTAGGGGTTAGGAATTAGTCACATCTCTTTAGACAACACAATTCAACCAATATTGGGGACCACGGAGTACAATTGTACCATGAGATTGGAAGGTAGAAACATAGAAATAGATGACAAAGGCTTCAATGACTGCTACATTCTATTGAAATTTGAAACTGAGACACATCTGAAAAGAAGTTGTTAGGAGTTTTAAAAAGATTAGCAGCTCAAAGAATTAAGACAGACATGACAATGAATAGAAAACAAATAGTTTAGCCTGAATAGCAGAGATACTATTTGGGAAAAGAGCCACAAAGGATATTTGTGGTTTCAGTGAATCTTATTTCTACTTGTTTCTTATTAACTTATTTCTACTACAGCATGGCAAAATGAAACAGGATTTTGGAGAACTTAGGGACAGAAATAGAAACTAAGGCCCTTTATTCAATTGGAGAATTTTATATGGGATACAATTATCCTCTTGGTGGGAATTGCAACAGAGGATAAGTTAGAAATAAGTAGGATAAGACATTTTAGTTACAGGGACTTCTTAAGATTGATGATATAGTATTATAAAGAATATATGTACTATAAGTTGATGGTTAAAAAAAAGGATGAATTGAAAAGTTAATATGCCTTTTTTGGTTAACTATTACTCAGGTATCTTTTGAAATAAAATTTCTTTGTTTTAAAAGACTGTTTAAGGACAAATAATTATATTTGGATAAAATGAGCTGTGGAAAATGCCTAGTTATAAATGTCTCAGAGGTTAAGAAGCGAGCCTCATCAGAACCTTGTTTAAAGTATCCACAGTGAGCTTAGAATTATGAATTTAATATCAAGGATGGCTCTGGATCCATAAATCAAAGCAAAGAACATCACAAGAACGTGGCATACCTAATGCATATGTAGGTCATTGAAATGCAGGGAGTATGGATATTGTCTGCCAACTGGCAAGATACAGGAATTGACAGGGTGACGTCTGCAAACAACCTTTATCAAGGGCCCTCTCTGGTTGCAGGACAAGTTGTTGTCTCATAGCTAGACTTCTGCATGGCCTATTACAACTTGGCTATGTTCTTCTCCATTGCCTGTATCCCGGAGTGAGGGATAGCAGGTATTGTCGGTGAGACCTTCCATGCATCACAATCGCAAATGTCAGCAAAAAGTGAAAAAAAAAAACATTTTAGAATTGGAGCTAGTAAAAGAAGAACTATAGCTAGAACTATAGCTAGAACTATAGCCCTTGAGGAAGTCATAAGTTCTTGCAGATGAAAGGTCAGGAGTTATAGAAAGACAAAACAGCTGGGTTTGGGGCCAGCTTTGTCATCAACCCTCTGTTGTTTAGGCAGATCATTCTTTTTATTTTTTATTTTTAACATTGAACCCAGTATTTTCTAAGTTTCTTTCTAGCTGGAAACTACCATTATTGAGAGCATTTGCAACTTTGTATTCATCAATACCTTGTGGTTGATGATTCATGCGGGTGGGCAGTCCTCAACTTCGAAGAGAGCTTTATTTCATAAAACCTGTTAAATGTTTATAAAGGAGTCGCTTGGTTTTGAGTTTAGAATTGGATACGGTGCATTATAAAAATAATATAAGTATTTATCAATTATAATAATAAAGACATATTTCAGCAGATACACTATGCAAATTGCTCTGTTTACTCTTCAAACAATCCTGGGGGAGAAAGAGAACCACATGTGGTTGAAATAACTAGCCAAAGGCAACATGACCAGTGATGATATAGCCTGGTGGGCCTTTGCCCTTAATCCTGGCATTGTAATGCTTGCCATGGAGAAATGTGGACAGTAGGTGGGAAGGAAAAGCTAGGGCACAGCAATGACTTTGCACCTCTCTCAAATTTAGGGACTTACTCATTTACTTATAGTTATTGTGCACTTGCTGAATGTCACATACAGTTCCAGACACTATGACATAACTTATCACTAGAAGCCCAGGTCCTGCCTTCACAGGGTTTTCAGTATGTCAGAACACAGGAAGTTAAACAGCATCTAAAATACAGTGTGAAAAATGCTGAGATAAGCAGGAGTAGTAAGAACATCTGTGAGTGATGGAGAGGAGTGGGGCATCTTAGAGGTAGCATTTGAGCTGTAAATTGAAGGATGAATGTGAAAGGAGTGGGAGAAGAAAGGAAAGTATTTCTAGCAGACGGAACAAGTGCTAAGAGCCTAGAGCCAGATTTATGCTTAGGACTCGTATCTATCTGGAAGCTTAAGCATCAGTGGAGATTCTGCTTTGAGTGGTAAGTGATGAGCATGATATTCACACTATGAACAAAGTGACTTGGGTGCCAGGCTGATTTGATTCCAGGAGACCTGTAAGGAGTCAGGTAGTCCTGAGGCCCAGCTTGGAAGTTCCCCTGGAAGGGGTCAGGAAAGGGACCTTTGTAGGTAGGAAATATTATGACCTCCACGGGGGGCTCTCGGCTCTGGGGAGATTTGGATGTGTCTGAGGCAAAGTCTAGATATTCTGTAAACAGTCTAGAAGCACATGGGTCATATGGGAGCCCAGGTTGGAGTTGACAGTTGGAGACAGGACAGGACATATTTCCTTGTTTTTTGAAGAAAAAAAAAATATTTTAGAAAGTGTTTAACTCTCAAGGACTAGTGACCAGCTTGCATCTCAGGATGAGTAGTGCTCAATTAAATGCCTTCTTCCACACGCGAACATGAGATCAACTGCCTGTTAATGTTGTGACACCATTTGTAAGTATTTTGCATGAATTTCATAGGTCAAATACTATGATAGCATACCCTATTTTTACCAGTAAATCACCCCAAAAGAATATAATCAGGAAATATAAATTTCACTTGTCTCAGTGATAGCTCTATGCTATTTCCAGGTTTTTCTAAAGATAAAAAAGTCCATTGTTCATTACAGTGAATATCTGAAGTCATTGTGTACGTAGAGTTGCTTTGGATGTATTTATATGAGATATTTTAAAGGAGGTTTCCTTTTCAAAAACCTTACAACTCTTTACTATGTTTTGGAATTTTCTAATATATAAAATGGTAAAATGAATAATGTGCATCTGTATGTACAGTATTCACCATAAATACTTCTAATTCAATTTCTCTTTTCTTTTCATTGCTCCCTTTCTATAATCTTTATTATTGAACTTGATATTTTTTCTGTGTAAGTGTATAACACTAAAAATATATTGTAATTTTGTATTTTTAAAATATCAAATTACAGCTTCCTGTATATATCTTTCACAAGTATTTTCTTGTTCAACATTTTATTTTAAATATCTATCTATCTATCTATCTATACACATACATATAAATCACTTCATTTTCACTGCATTCTAGTATTTTCCTGTCTAAAATTGCATGATTTATTCTTTCTCCTAAGATAGATTTTTAAATTAGAAACAACCTAAATGTCAAGTTTTTACTTAAATATATATTAGTCTTTGTCATTTATGGTTACCTTCTTCATCTTCACTGATTATCTTATAGAACTATCGTTTCAGAAAGGAAAAGGAAAACAAAGACAACTTAGCAACAAACACCAAATTTGTTCATGTTGGTCCAATTACAGCTCAAACACTGTGTATCTAATCTAATGATCGGCACTAAGAGTGACATTTTTTTAAGTGGAGACAACTGGTTAGTCATAATAAATCCAAAGTTCTGATTGTATTCCATTATCCAGAACTTCCTAGTTCCAGTGATCTTATATAAAGTCGCCAAATAAATTGGCTACAGGAAAAATAGTTTCATATTAACTTTAGACCTGCTCAGCACAATCGATCGTCTTTCAAAGCACTACTTATTGAAAGAAAAGATCACCCCATCAGAACCTGTCACACTCTTGGCCTTTTCAACCTTGAATTCTGAATCAAAACAAACAAAAATTCCCTTTATTCATTCCTAATTTCTAGGAAATTTTAGAGATATTTGCTTTATGTGTATGGGGGTAGTTATCATGATGACCTGATTATGAGTATGTATATAAAATCATTCTTCCTCATCAGTTATCATTGAAGTTTCAAATGTTCTCACCAGAAGACACATCCTTTGTGCTAACTGATTAAAGACAATGCTTATTAAATTTAGGGGATGACATAAATCTTGACAAGTGATTTGAAGTTAGATGACTAGAGTGGGTGCCTTCATATGACAAAAGATGGAAGTAAAAACACCCCACAAATCAGCAAAATAAATCGAACTAGAATGAATGGATAAATTCAAAATTTAATGAAAAAGCATTGAATTGGGTCAACTATTTTTGACAAGTTTTCATGTGAAAAATGTGTGAGGAAAAATGTGATGATAATCTTAATGTGAGTCAGCAGTTTAATAATTGTCAAATTAAGAATGCAAACTTAAGGCCCCATAAATATTCTTATATGTAAGTAAAATCTCAGTCAAAGGAAGTGGTATTCACCCTACAATATTCAGGGACTCATCAGACAACACCTGGAAATTTGTTTGTAGTTTTAGAATTTGTACTGTTCTTGGAACTTTCCTAAAGGGATCCAGTGGCCACAGTATTGAAAAGTTTGGAAATGGAGCCACTGAAGTTTTGCAAAACTAATTTTCTTGCAATCACCCACAATCCTCATGTTATGATTGATCAGCAATTGACATAGAATAATTTCACAAAATGAATGGAAACAGTGCACAAATTATGACTTTCCTTTTCTTAGACTACATAAGCTATTTGCTCATTTGTATTCATATCTCATGATGATTTCTCCAGATAGGGCAAGTCATAAACAGGAAGATGAAAAACAAACTCAATTTTATATGTCCTTCAATCTACTGATAGACAGCAGATAATTATGAGTACCAGAGAGTAAATTTTGTAGCTTCCATGTAGGGTATTTTCAAGGTTCATATATATATATATATATATATATATATATGCTATACAGTATGAATGCTGTATATGTATATATATGGTGATGGATCCCCACTACCCAGTCTATCACTTTCCTTCTTTCAGAGGCAAACAGAGGAATGGAGTAGTGGGGTAATTTGTTTGAGGGGAGCTGAACAGGTCCTAGTTCTGTAGCAATATAGGAATCACATAGGAGAGACATTGCCCAACATTGACAAATAGCTACCCTCCAAACACATTCTCCCATTAGTCAAAATGAGACATTTAAGTGAATTTTTATTGTAATCATGTTTAAATGAACCTGTGAAAGAGCATTAACTTTAAATATAGGTTTTGATTTATGTTGTTTTGTTTCTGGAAAATTCACAAAGTCAATATACTGTAGTCATGTAGAATATTTTAGGCTTCAAAAAGCCAGGTTCCATTAAAGAAGATCATTTTCCAAACACCATGCTGAAATCTCCTTGGTGGAATTTCTCTTCCTGGCATTCTTGGCTGTGAGTTGCTCCACGAGTCTGACTCTGCTAAGCTCTGGGGAAGCCTTAGAAATCTATATTTCCATGGAGTTTTAAGGTAGAGTTCTCCTTTCTCTCTACCAATCAACCCTTATTCTATTGAGACTTCAACACAGTATAAAGTCCTAGTATTGAAGACATGCTTTTTAAATTTTTCTCAATCAGAAATGTTGGTAGGAGTTTTATCTGTATTCTCAGAGAGGTAATTTCAGAGCCATATAATACTGATCTAAGATAACTTTCTGGATTTACATAATTTCTATCTCTAATTTTCTAATCTGCAGCACTGTTAGAGAAGCCAGTCTTCAAAGAAAATAAGTACTTTTCTGAAGTATATAATATATCTGATGTTCTCAAATATATTATGCACATGAAGTCTGGGAAGCTGGGATTTAAAGCATAGGATATTTTAGCTGTTTCAATTGCCCATGTTGGTTAACCTAACTATTCTTCAATAGCTTTATTTAGCAAAAATCACAAAAACAGATTTAGTAGCCATTCTAGGAATGGGTACCTTTCTTATCTGTCAAAAATAATTGTTTTTGGAAAAGTCAACAATCAAACTATCAAAGTGAATAACTGAAGAATTTTTAAAATAGTTTCTCTGTAAAAATGGAAAAGGTAACATTTTTCTTTCTGAATTATTTGGAGAATTAAATGAATTATATTCCTGAGGTGCTTAGCACAGTTACAACTACCTGAGAATATATAGACAAGTAATATAGATAAGGGGTTGGTCTCAATAATAATAGAATAATAGAAGACGTGAAAGTTAAGATGAGGGACAAAGGGCATCTCTATCTTGGCATCTGGATTGAAAAAGAATCAAAGGGAGATGATCACAAAAAGAAAAAAAAAGTCAAATAGACATGATATATGGCAATGATTTCCTAATAAGCCATACAATTTTTTTCTGTGTAACCTCTGAATAATCATTAAAATTGGAGTGAGTTATTAGCCACCATTGCTCACTAAAGTGTGTTTGTGTAATTCTTAAATTCTTAACCATAAAGGCAATTAAAAAGTAAAAATTAAAAAATAATTCTTCCTTTAAAACCTATAACTGGAAACTCTGTAAATAATTATAGCCAGTGACAAATTTTATTTTTCTAAATAATTGTTCTAATATAATTGTTCTAAATAATTTTATTTTTCTAAATAATTGTTCTAATATAATTGTTCTAATAATAATTCTAAATAATTTCTATGAAATAAAATACCCATTAAACTCATTACACTCATTTATTTTAACATTTTCCTCAATCGAAAGAGAGTCTACTACTGTGTATGTGTATGTGTCCTTTTGAACTTTTCAAGAAATGAGAAATCAAGTCACATATCTTTAAATTTAACCTATTAAAATATAACATTTATTTTTAATTTTTAGCCTAATTAATTTCTTTTAAAAGTCATGTTAAGCTGTAGTTTAGTTTATTGTCTAGTGTATAAAAATTAAGCTATTTAATCCAAAATGTTTTTTAGATTTAAGACTATATAACCATTGTATTCATAAAAAAATTTAAAACCTTTTAAATTCCACCATTCTCTCCTATTCCTGATAATAGTGCACTTCAGTAGTGCTAAGTAAATTAACTTAAAAAAAAAAATGAAGAGACCTAAGTAAAAGCCATGGACAAAGACCTTCTAGTGCCCAGGCAGAAAACAAAAGATGAAAGTGCTAACTCTCTGGAAGAAAAAAATGCAGATGCTTACAGGACTTTCATGAGAAAAAAGAATTCCAAGGAGCATTACAAGAGCAACTGACACTAACTGAATGCCTATTTTATATCAGACATTTGTACATCCATTATGGTAAACCTTAATAGCAATGTGCTATGCTTGCATGGCCATACAACTTATTGTCCAAGTGGGGATATCATTTAATCACCAACATGGTAAACCAGGTGTGATATTGAACAATGGGAATTCATTGGAGCTGTCTCGTGAAAAGCAGAATATAAAGTTATCACACATTACTTCCTTTTTCTTTATAGGGACCTCTCATTCTCCCCCACATTTTTAGGGATTTGCTTAATAACCAGGCTTCCCAATATGTCAGAAATGTCAGTTTCCCACATTGGTGTTTGCTCATGGTTTGTGCCACAGTTCTTTGCCAAGTGATGGGAGCAAAGCTATATCCTAATCATCTATGCACAGAAAATTAGAAAACAGATTCTGTATCTTGACAGCACCCTCCCCACAGTTGCAGTTCTCCTTAAGCAGACAGGTACCCTACCCCCACTCTGATCCCTTGTGCATACAGCTGGTAGTTCTCCCTTTGATTCTTTTTCAATCCAGATGCCAAGATGGAGATGCCCTTTGTCCCTCATCTTAACATTCATGTCTTGTGTTATTCTATTATTATTGAGACCAACCCCTGTTCCCTGTTATCTCCTTTCTGCTTCCTTTGGCTTATACCAGTGACTCCTCTCCTTCCCAGAAGGTTCCTCTTCTTAGTTAGATTTTTTTTTTCTTATGTTCTTCTAGTTCACAATGGCTGATAGTGACACTGGTTCCTTCACAGAGTTTGAGCTCTCTGTGAGTAATCAGATATGGGTTTAGTATGCTGCTGATGGAAGCTAATTAGGCCCTATGCTAAATTTTGTGCTTATTTTGTTGTATTTCTTAAAGTTAGGTCATAAAAAGGTAGAAGCAGCAGGCACTTCTGTTCTTGGTAAAAATTTCTAGATCCAATGAGATTGAGATGCAAGAAGTGTAGTAAAAAAAATTGGCATAACGAGAAGAGTTGACATTTGTTTTTTAAATTTAAAAAATGGTCTTTAATTTGCGTGCTATTGCAAAATGCACTGATTTTATGTTTGGAGATCAATTCTTGCTTTATATATGAATAATTGATTCCCTTTTATTGATGAATAATAGTTCATTGTATGAGCATCACGATTTGTGTATCTATTGGTAGACTTTTTTTTTCCCAATTTGGGGATATTATGAACAAAACTGCTATGAATGTTCTTGTGCAACTCTTTTTAAGGAAATATAATTTCTTTTGAGAATATAGTCAAATATGCAGTTAAGTTTTAATAAGCAAATGTTTTAAGAAAAATGTACTGAACAATTCTCTAAAGTCTATTGATCAAGTTGAGTTCCAATTGCTTTTGTCAACTTTTTAGTGTGAACCATTCTTGTGAGTGTGTGATGCACTGCATAGTTTTAATTTGCATTTCCCTGATATCTAGTAATTTTCAGCATCTTTTATATAGTTTTAATATATTCATATATCTTCTTTTGGAATGTTTATCCAATCTTGCCATTTTTAAACTTGTGTGTTCATTTTCTTGTTCTTGAATCACAGGAGTTCTTTATATATCCTGGTTATAAATCATTTGTAAGCTATATTGATGGTGGATATTTTCTCCCAGTCTATGGCATGCATTTACACTTTCTTTAGTAGTTTTTGTCATGAACAACAGTTCTTAATTTTGATTAAGCCTTTAAGCAGTGTATTTTGAATCCTGTGAAATCTTTCAATCACATGGTAATGGTATTCTTCTAAAAGGTTTATATTTTTAGCTTTTTTATTTCTCTACTAATATAGCTACTCTTTGCCCTTGCAATTAATAAGCAACTTGTGAAAGATGTGTAAAAGTCATGTACCTATTCTATATTTCATCCATTTTTATGTCTGTTTATTTTTTGCCCCAATTAATTTTTTCTTTAGTAGTTTAAGAATGGAAGATTTACAAATCTATTTATCAGTTATTATGTGTAAGAAGAATCCACTCACTCTATTTATCAACATGTAACAATAGATTTCTGTTCCATTCACTCTATTTATCAGCATATAACAATAGATTTCTGTTTTATTCAATAGATCATAATAAATGTCCCAGGTATGATCAACGAGTGAAAATTCATGCTGAGTCTTCATTCCTTTTGAAATACCTCCATCAATTTTTGCAACATATTTTTTAATCTCTGGAATAAAAAATGGCACAAACAGGGTGCCATGGCTCATACCTATGATAGAAGTACCTAGGGAGGTTGAGGCAGGAGGATTACAAGTTCAAGGCCAGACTCAGCAATTTAGCAAGGCTGTGTCTCAAAATAAAACAATAAAAAGGGCTGGGGATATGGCTTAGTGGTTAAGTACCCCTGAGTTCAATCTCTATCAAAAAGAAAAACATGGCACAAGCTCTTCTACTTCCCCTACCTCATCATTGGAATATTTCATTTCTTCAAAGATTCCTGGGTCCTTGGTCCCCTCTAAAGGGAAACTCATTTCTGGATGTCAAGTGTGCTCATTGCCACTGGAATAGTATTAATTGGAGGCCTAATCTAGTGAACAGAGCTGGAATAAGAATCTCACCAGGTTCTTCTGTACTTTCCTCCATTCCATATCTGTATCTTCCTTCTTACATATGAACATCATACAAATGTTTATTCTTAAATTGCCAATTGAATTTTGACTTTTTTATGTTTTAATATAGAAGAGATGCAGAATTAGTAGGATATTCATATATCATTTTCTCAGTTTCCATTTAAATTAACATCTTATGGAAACATATAAAAACTACCAAGACTAAGAAATGTTCATTGGTGTATACTAGTAATTAAACTGTAGGTTTCATTCAGATTTTACTGTTTGTTTTTTTCAATAGTGTCAGTTTTCTCTTCTAAGATCCAACTTAGGATTTCACATTGTATATAATCATAAGGTCTCCCTCATCTTCTCCAATCTGATAGTTCAATGCTTTTCCTAACCTTGGCAAGTTTGAAGGGTACTAGCCTCTTCTTTTGTGGAATGTTTCTCAATTTGAGATCATCTGATACTTTCTAGTGAATAGTTTGAGATTGTGCATTATTTTATAAGACACAACAGAGGTGATGTGCTCTTCCCAGTGAAATATCATGGAGTACATGATGATTCTGGTTACTAGCAGTGTTAACTTTGATTTGGTTAAGTTGGTGTCTGTCAAGTTTCTCCACACTAAAGTTACCATTTTTCCTGTTGTAATTAGTAAGGAACCCTGGTTCATTTTGTGAGAAAGTGGTCATTAGAAATAAAGATCTGGTTGCTAAGTATGTTTCATTGTTCCTGAGTTACCACTGCTTTTAGTTCCTTTCAACATGGGTGTAACCAACTCACGATCTCACACACTACTCATCTCTGTATAGATGTGTATATAACAAAACCATAAGTCCATGGTGGTACCTCCCACTCTAGCCCGAAGCTTCTGGGTTTATTCTAGTCTTCCCCATTTCTTTAGGTGTTATTTCTTTTTCTGCAATGATAAATCTGGCTCTCATTATCTACAATGTGTTTATATATTTGTTCAACCCTAGCATATGTGTGTGTGTGTGTGTATGTGTGTGTGTACACATATATAGACACACATATATGCATATGGATACAATATATGTGTGTACACATAATTAGTCTCAGAAACACTAAACTGTAACATTGATTTACCAACCAAGAATGGTGTTTTCTTTAGATTTATAATGTTCATTAAACAGGTTCAAAGATGCTTTAGTCACTTTTATTCCCTATTTTCTTCTGTGTGATTATGTAATCCATTTATAACTCAGTTAAATTAGTTTATCAGTCTGAATTCCATCTTTCTCTACAACCAATTTTTGTTTTAATTTATATATACAAAAAAATCTTTGTGGTGTATAGTTGTGTAAGGCTTTTGGATGCCATGTATCTGATATCAGTTCATGTAGAACAGCCCCATTACCCAGAATGCATCCTGCCATCGCTTTAAAGTCAGTGTCTTGACCTATCACTCCACCTCTGGCAACCAAAGCTCTCTTGTCTAACCCTATACCTTTGCTTTTCAAGGTATCAGATAAATGAAATCATACAATATTTATGCTTTTGAATCTAGCATCTTTCATTTAATACAACTGGTTAAAATTCATTTTTGTTAGTATGAATCAATAGTTTGTTACTATATTTCACCTTATGGATGTACCAGCTTGTTCAGTGGCTAAAGGACTTCTGGGTAGTTTCCAATTTTTGATTTTTGAGTAAGTCTGCTATTAAAAATTTAGGTAGAGGGGAGGGAGTATGGGGGCATGAAGGATAGCAGAGTGAATCAGAGATTATTATCCTATGCACATATAAGACTGCATGACTGGTGGTATTCTACATCATATACAACCAGAAGAATGAGAAATTATACTCCATTTATGTAGGATGTGTCAAAGTGCATTCAACTGTCATGTATAACTATTTAGAATAAATAAAAATTTTAAAAAATGTATGTACAGATTTAGGATGATAAATTTTCATTTTTCTTAGGTCAAAACCTAGAGCTGGCATTGCTGTTTTGTATGATAGGTTTCTCTTTCAATAAGAAACTGCCAAACCATTTCCAAGACTAGCCTTGCCATTTTGCATTCACATCATCAGTGTTGCATTTACTTCATTTTCTTGTCAGCATCCTCCATACTCTTCCTCCTCTTCCTCCTCCTCCTACTCTTCCACCTCCGTCTTTTCCTTTGACCATAATAATGGAGACTGACTGTTAACTCCTTTACCAATTTTTAAATTCATGTATTTTTGTACTGACTTTGAGCATTCTGTATATATTTTGGACATATGTTCTTTTTCAGAAATATGATTAGCAATTATTTACTTTCAGTGTATGGACAGTCATTCTGTTAATGTGGTATTTTTGTTCACACTGAATATTTTATCTGCACATAATCAGTTACTATATATAATTTTATTGAATATAGATTAGGTATCATATTTGAAAGGCATATCCTGCACTGAAATTACAAAATAATTCACTTTTTTTTCCTTTTAGTGTTTGCATAGTTTCATTTTAAAAATTTGTATCTCATGCATTTTGAGTTTATTCTAGTATATTGCATGAGGAGTTGATCTAATATTATCTTTTCCCCAGATGGCTGTACAATTATCCCCACACTATTTGAGTGTATCTTTGCCCGAGCAATTTGAGATATCACCTTTATCATGTGTTAAATTTCCATAAGTTGTTGGGTCTATTTTGGGGCTTCTCTCCGTTTCTATTGTTTTGTCTACTTATATCAGTATGCACACTTCTTTAATTTTGTATTATATTTAAGGGGGCTTTGTAGTTAGGTATCGGGTAGGGGTATATTTCCTGCATAGTTTTTGTTTATATTTCCTGCATAGTTTTTGTTTCTTCATTATTTTTCTAGCTATTCTTGCCTATTTTTTCATTTGAATATGGTATCAACTTGTCTAGCTCTACAAAAACTATTTTGTGATCACACTAAGTTAGTAAGATAACTTCAAAGAGGTCTTACATCTTGATATTTGAGACTTTATAAACAATAAGGGATGGTTTTAATTTATGCAAGTCTATTCATATATTTTAAAGATCTTATAATTTTATAAGTATTTTGAAGTTGTCTAAGTTTATTTTTATTTAGTTTTTATTGTGTATTGTTTTTCATTTTAGTCTTTTAACATTCTTTAAAGAATTTTGATCTTGCATAACAACCTTAAATTTACTATATTGGCTAGTTCTTTTATATGCAAGTTAGTTTTATTAATTCTCTAAGCATTTCTAGATCTGCACTGTCATGCTACCAACATGTAGGAACAGCTTTCTTCCTTTCTCATGGATAAGTGTATTATTGGCTAATCCCTGCAGTTCAATGTTAAGTAGTATTTTTCTTGGCCTTGGAAGGAATTTCTCCTCTGAAGGTAAGATTTTAATGGAGACTGAGTGTGTGTGTGTGTGTGTGTGTGTGTGTGTGTATTCATCTATTTCTATCAAGAATTTTTGTTAAAAATGTTTATGGCAGCCGAGTTATGGAACCAGTCTAGGTGTCCATCAGCTGATAAGTGGATAAAGAAAATGTGGTATATATACACAATGGGGTTTTACTTACCCTTAAAAAAGAATGAAATTATGTCATTTGCAGGAAGATGGATGAAACGTTAGAATATTATGTTAAGTGAATGTTATGTTATGGGAAAGTTATGTTAAGTGAAATAAATCAAACTCAGAAAGTCATTGGTCATGTTTTCTCTCATATGTAGAAACAGAGAGGAAAATGGAAAAGAAAAGTGGGGGAGGCCTCTCATGCAAAGCAAAGGGAGATCAGTAGAGTAGAGAACAAAGACCAGGTGGGAAGGAAAGAGGGGAGAAAAAAGAGAAATTCTGAGGAATTATATTAGCCAAATGATATTGTTATATTGTGTACATGTATGAATATGTAACAAAAAATCACACTATTATGTACAATATAATATGCACAAATTTTAAAAAATGAAGGAAAAATAAAGGGGATTCATGAAAATTAAAAGGAGAATAGTGGAGTAGAGGAAGGTGATCAAGGGGTTAGGAATGAGGGATGGGTGAGGGAAGAAAGAGCGGAATGAAATTGACCAACTTATGCTATATGCATGTGTGAATACATCACAATGAGGTCTACTTTTATGTATAAATATAACACACCAATTTAAAAAGTAATAAATAACTGGAAGGAAGACCAGTAGAGTAGAGGAAAGGGATTAGGGAGGGGAAGCAGGGGAGGGAAATGGGAAAGTCCTGGGATTGAGAATGAGCAAACTTCATGGTATATCAAAATAAATTCCATTATTATGTGTAACTATAAGGCACTAATAAAAACATAAATAAAAGGTATTGAATTTTTGTCAAGAGCTATTTCATAGCCCACTAAGTGTTTTATTTCAGATATTTTTATCCATCTTAGAATTTCCATTAGTTTATTTTATAGTTTTAATCTCTCATGAAACCATGAAATCTCCATCTCTCTCACCACCCCCACTTTTTAAATTTTTTTTTTGAAACTAGGGATCGAGCCAGGGGATGTTGCTTAGGTCCTCAATAATTTGTTGAGGCTGGACTTGAATTTGCAGTCCTCCTGAGTTAGCCTCCCAAGCCACTGGAAAAATCTCCATCTCTTTATTCACACATTCACATTTATTAATAGTTTAACATTGATCATCTAATCATCTGTTTTTTTAATATTTTATAAATTCTTAAATATGTCTTATAACTGGGTCTGTTCCTACTGATCTTTTGGGGGGCCATCAGTTATATTTCCATGTTTCTCTATTAATATTCTAGATATTATGGTTGACACACTAAGGAGCCTGTGTTCTATCGTTTGCCTCTCAAGGGTGTTGAGAGTTGATTTAACCAACAGTTGACTTGCTGGGAGATCACTTTGACCTGGAGGCTTGGATTCAGATTTTGTTGGAGTGTTCCTAAATCAGGTTTGCCCTTAGTCTAATGGCATGGGATATGATTAAATAGAAACTTAATGGAATGACTGAGGGATTTACCAAGCTTCTTTGAATTTGTAGGCAGCTGCTGAAGTTTCTGGTTAGCCCTTTTAGCATTCCATCTTTTTTTTTTCCCCAAAAGCTTCTTGGAGTCTTAAGTACAATTAAACTGTACAATAAGGAGTCATTTAAACATTTTGAGAGAAGATTGTGCAGATTTGGGGGGCTCCCCAGTTTCCCATCTTTTAGCCTAGATTTATGTAGTTCCTGGAGACCTCAGACCTCAGACTTTTGAGCTCTCAATCCATTGCCATTTTCTGTATGAGTTCTAGGCCTTCATTTGCGAAGAATGGGTAGTGCTTTCAGAGGAATGGCTGTAGGCATAGGGAAATTTTTTTATTGGTGCATTACAATGATACATAATAGTGGATTTATCATTACATATTCATATATGTTTACAACCCAACAGTAAAATTGGGTCAATTAATTCCCTAGTACCTTGGTTTTCTCTGCAGTCCTCCCTCGCCCACTCTTCTTCCTCTGCTCTACTGGAACATGGAGATCTTTCACAGTGTCATATTCTTCTTCCAAGGGATGGATCTTTTCACTTCCTGTTTATTGTGGGACAGTCTCCAATTTCTCCAAACATGAAAAAAAAATACATATTTTAAAATTTTATGTTATTGTCAAGAAGTTGAGTCTGGTACAAATACTCTTCTGTTACTTGAATCTAGAAGGCCAGAATTAGTACTAATTTCAGGGGGATTATTTCTGTAGTGCCTGTTCTTTCCTTTTTGCCACTGTCCTAACGACTCTGATTGGCACTTTCTAGGTATGAGAAATGATTTTTATTATTGTCAGGTTATCTTTCAAAGCTAGGTTGCCATGAAATATCTGGTCTTCTTGGAGTGTTTTAATAAACCAGTAGTTTTTCTGTTTTTTTTAAATTGATTGTTCAAAACATTACAGAGCTCATGATATATCATCTTTCATACATTTGACATGATTTATGAATTCCCATTTTTTCCCCAAATACAAATTGCAGAATCACATTGGTTACACACTCACATTTTTACATAATGGCATATTAGTGACTGTTGTGTTCTGCTACCATTCCTATCCCCTATTATCCCCCCTCCCCTCCCCTCCCAGTTTTTCTGTTTTAAATGAATTGATTGGTAGTTGGTGAAATAATCAGTTTGGATATTTCCTTCTGGATGATTAGTCTCATGGACCCCATGGTCACTTTTCTGACTTTAATGAACTTGTCTGATGCTCCTGCACACTTTCATGCAGAGTTGCATGCAAAAGAACATAAATCTCTTCTGAATTCTAAAAATGCCTAAAGATAAACATTTTTAGTATTGCAGCTCAAAATTAGTTTCTACATGCTAGATTCTGATAGATTTTACCTGATATTAGATCCTACCAGTCAATCCTTACATTAACAAAATTTATTCAAAAAATTAGAAAAAATATGATGAACATACAGAAAGGAACTCATTTACAACATGCTTTTTTGCTTATTCTTTCAAATAATACAGTTTATTGGTATCAGAGGCAAAACAGCAGACATTTATTTCTTATATTATTTTGAATGGAAAAGTGGTGAGCCTAATTTTGGCAAGTGTCTTCAGAGTTATATCATGAAGAGATCCTTTCATCTGTAGCATCATGAGTCACACAATAGGAAGATTACAAAGGCATGTTTTATTTTTAGAGTACTCCATATATAAAAATTTAACTACTAGATGTTAAGTTTAAGCATTATGAAGCATTATCTCCTTAATGTTGGTTTTGTAGAAGTGGTCTTATATTTTAAAATATAATCATAAAAAATTGATTGTCAAACTTCTGCCCAGGGTTTCAGAGGAGAATCCTAGTTTACTGCAATCTGTTATAATTAGCAAATCTTGTCCAGGAAAGCTGACCTCTGGTCCCCACAGTGATTACCACATCTCAGGTTTACAAACTTACTAATAAACTTTCCTATTATTGAAGTTGGTTATATTTGCTTTTATCCATATTTTTGGTTATCCATGATGTCCTTCCTATTAACTCTTAGCTCATTTCATTTCATTATACCAGTTAAAATTTGAATGGTGAGTTTATTTTTTTTGGTAATGTGGCATAAAATTTTATCATTATCAATAATTAATATTTTATTTTAAATAATGTTTTAATGAACTCAGCATTGATTTGTGAGCATATAATAAACTAATAATAGAGTAAACTGTTGGAAAGAAAATGGGATAGTGGGTAGGGTGTTAGCTGGTAAAGTCTTGAAACACTGTCATTTCTTGTAGAGATATAAAGGAAGTAATATTTAAGATAATTAAAGAAATAAAATTAAAGAATATCTAATCAGATTTGGTAACTGGAAGAAATGGCTGTGGTAGAATGGTGCAGGAGGAGGTAATTTGGGGAGAAAGATGGCTGTTGAATAAGAAATAGGATAGTGAAGAGAAAATACAATTTGGGATAAAGGATTATAGTTCAGGGACGTAGCCAAGGATAGAAAGGCCTATTTGGGATTCATTCTCATAGAAGTGATGGATGAAATGTTGAAAGTGGGTTAGACAGGATTAGCCATCATCTGTAATACAGCAGATGATGTTATGGTAATTCTGTGGCACAAATTTATAGAAACATTTTGTCTTAAAATGTTTTAGTATGACTTATATCCCTGAGTGCATTTCTGTATTAGCAATTGGCCTTTTTCTCCTAGCAGTTTGCAACTCATGTATATTAACCATAGTAGAGTCTTTCAAATTTAAAAAGAAAAAAAAATAATCCCTTGAGTTTTCTCCAGTGCTTGCTTATTACCATTCTTTGGAAACACACGAGCAGAATGTTAAGCAGGTTTAATGTGAGCACTTTGATTGATTCAAGGTGTCTGGTGAATTGCTCATTTTTTTTTCTCAAATTTTATTAATGATTGTCATACTTGCAACAGGAATTTCTTACCTTTCAATATACTATCTCTGTTGACATTTATGCTTCATCAGTAGCAGGAAAAGTAGTTTTCTTTTTTGTTTTAGAGGATTTTCCTCTAAAAGGAAATGAATTAATGAATGCTCACTTTTGATCATCATCTCTGGCATGGCCCTTGGTAGTGTATCTCTCGAAAAATGGGATTTTCCTATTCTTTTAGCTTTCAGATTTGTTATATTCTGCTGTGCTACATATTTATATATTAATAAATTGGTTTCTACTTTAAAGATATAGGCTGATTTCATATACTTAAATCTAGATTTGAGCCTGCTCTTAAAAAATTAGAAAATCGGTTGACACTCTATTACGTAGCTACTATTAAAAACAACTATCATTATTATCTCAGTTTTTATGGATCAGAAATCCAAGTTGAGGGTAGTTAGGCCCTCTGGCTCCAAGTAGCTTCTCAGAAAGCTTCACTCATGGCCTGTGCTGCAGTTGAGGTCATCTAAGACTCTGCTGGGAGAGGGATCATTTCAGCCCACTCCCTTGGTTATTGGAAGGTTCACTTTCTAAGGGGATATGGGCCAGAGTCCACCCTTGGGTCCTTCCAGGTGGACCTCTCCATAGGGCAGTTCCTTACAAGGAAGTTTGATTCATCAGAGCAAAAATGAGAGGAGCTAGGGAAAATTCTTCCAGGACAGAAGTCGTAGTCTTGACATTGTGTTAATTTTGCTGTGTATTTCCACTGGAAGCAAGTCACTAGGTCCAGCCCATGCTGAAGGGGAGAGGGTTATCTAAGTCAGTCAGCCTCATGCAGTCCCCTTAAAAGACTTGTGTTCTCTGCTGCTAAATGCAATTGAGTTTGCAATCTCTGTTTAATATCATCATAATTATCTTTATCTTATTTTTTGTAGAAATATTTGATCCATAATTCCAAATGCTTCCACACTCCTCCCAAAGGATACATAATTACCACATGGAATCAGCATATTAGACCTGAAAGGCACCAGATTTAAAACAGATCAGTTGTTAAACATATACCTCTTGGTTTTTTGGAAGTTCTCTAGGAATTCTCCAAATTTTGATACAAGTTTTATTACAATAAAATTAAACTTTAAAAAATTGTTTAAGAATATCTACTAGAATATGTTACATAAAAGTCATTGAACTTAAATTCCAACAAAGCTTAATTTGTGCTTTCTACTTTTCACATAATTTTTAAGTTCTTCTAAATGTGCTATCAGAAGGTTGTAGCCCTGCTTTAACCTTTTTAGAAGGAAAAATTTAACATTGTACATGAGTTCTCAGTGGTGTGAAGCAAGATCTTCATGGACTTAATGCAAGTAAAATGAAATATATGAGTATCTTGGTAATGAAGCAGATATAACTCTACTTTTCTCTGTGTCCTGATTTCACATTTCGTAGTTGATCGGAATAAAATATATTCTCATTGACTGATTCTATGAGTAATTTCTAGAAAATGTGAATGTATTTACTAATAAAATACCAGTTTTAGTTGGATTGCCATATCGGGTAAGCTTTTTATGAAAGCAAGGATTTTGCTGCTAATACAAACATTCAAAATTACTTAATCTGGATAAGTATTCCTTTGGATTAAAAAATGTTAGCAAAATATATCTCTAAATAAACTTTATTATTCTTAACTTTTATTCTAATTGACTACTTTATGGCTTTTAGTTTTCTCTTCCTTATAATAATTATAAATATCTAAAACAAAAACTGAGGTACAACAAGATTCTGAAGTGTCTTTTTAAATAACTCAAGATTTTAATATGCCTGTAATTTTTGTAGTAAAGGGGTTATCAATTTTCCAGATATATTGATTAAGCTCTTTGGTCACTATATTCAACTAACCATAATTTTATATTCTCTGATTTTACTATCTTATAGAGAATTTAATTTATAAACACTATTTATGCACAATAACATGTAAATGTTAATTCATATACTACAAATAGTAAAAAATATGTTAAATAAAGTAATGTATGAAAACCTTACTTAGTAAGAACTGAGAATTCTCTTTTTATGTCTACGTAGAATGTAGAATATAGTAGTAAATTGTGGCAGCTATATGTAGTAACTGTTAGGAAATCAAATACTACTTAGCATTGAGACTATTGGGAAAAATTTGTATGTAGCTATTTTATCTGAATAATAATGAAAATTTTCTTATGCTTTTTAACATTATTAAGAGTTTATTTCAAAGTAACTTTCTTTGTTACTGTCATATAATATTTTTCACAAGAAGCTTTATAAACCAATCTGAAATTGTGCTTAATCTAGGATTATTTTTATTGGGTTGTAATTAATACATGTTGAGGATTATGAAGTATTATTTTAAGTGTTATTGATATTCTATAAAATCAAATGATATAAAATTATATAAGTTGCTTTGAAGTTCTAACTTGTCCTGCTAAAGATAATGTCTTTTTTTTTTTTTTTTTCCTGAGTCCAAGGCTAATCCCTTGGGAAAAATGGAGAGTTACCTGGGCCAGGTCAGTGCTTCCATGAGCTCTGGCCATACCTGAAGCTAAGGGAAACCCTACCTGGAAAGACCACAGCACCCTTCTGACTAGAAATTTTTGCAGCCTCTGCATCCCGTGGTCTGAATCTGGTGTCCTTGATCCCACCTTGCTGCTGCCTCCTACTCAGATTCAGACTTCCTCTCCCAGGGCAGACACCTGGGTCTCACAGGCTAGATACTGCACCCCTCCAGGGGGCCTTACTCACAACACTTCAGTGTGAAGTGTGTCCCCAACAGTGCATTGTGGGAAGTCTACACAGCTGCACGGTGACATCCTTCAGCCTCTTAGGCTGTACCGGTTGTTGGGACGGATGGCTTGCATGACTTTCCCCCTTCCCTTCCCCACATCCTTGTCTCCTGTACAGCCTTTAAAACATGCCTTATTCTTAACCTTCAAAATACCCTCCAGCTTGTTCCTGTTTCTCTGAGAAGGAGAAATCAAAGTTATTCTGTTTCTTTCTATGTTATTATAATGAAAATTGAATCCTTGCTGTTAGCAAAATAATAAATTCTAACATTTTAGAGATTCTGTATTAGTAGCATAATAACTAGTAGGTGATTGGCATTCAATAAATGATACTCATTATCCCTCATTTAGTGTGAATAGTATAAGGTTCTGAATATTAGTAATATCATTTATGTATGAATCTATATAAGGATTCTAAGAATGTTTTTCTCTTATTAAAGTAAGGCCCCATATGAACAAAACGTTTTTGCTAGCCTAATTGGGTTACTATGTGTTCTTGAAAGTAATTAAACTGTGTAACCTTAAAAAATTGGCACTTGGTTTTGCATGAATTCATACTGCAGCTTCGGCTCTGGGTAGTCAAGCAAGTTGAACCTTTCGTACGTGTCATCTCATTGACACAAGAGCTGCCTGCAAGAAGGCCTGTGCCTAAGGAGGATGATTTTTAGGTGCTATGTTGGGAACATGCTGCAGCTGCTACCAGACTGTGATGTCTAGTGGGTTGGCTTCCTCTATTGTCTTGCTAAATTTGGTCCCTTTTTCCTTCTCGCTCATTTTTCCTTGTCTGCCAACTTACATCCCACAATTCTTTCAAATTAAAACTCAGAATATGATGCTTCCAAGAAATTTTCTACAGTTATTTGAACACTGGTTCATGAGTACTTAAATTGGAGTAATTTAATGCTCTCTGCACAAGAATATTCTTTTATTTTTATTTATTTTTTTACTTATATACGACAGTAGAGTGCATTATAATTCTTTCTTTTAATAGAATCTGGGAACTTCTTATGTTATAAGAAGATGTTATCCCCAAGTTCTGGGGCCATGCACATATTTTTTACTCAGGAGAAAAATACAGGAAGAATATAGAACACAACTCAAGAATCTAGAAATTCTTGGTTTGATGTAAGAAATTAAAGGCACATATTGATTTATGTTTATGGCTGCAGGTTATTTTGATCATCCATGGCACTTGTTTTTAACTCTTCTTTTAAACACATCTCCATTTACCTAATTTTATTCAGATCTCTTATAAATCAAAGTTCCTTTAATTCCTTTAGTTGGCTCCTTTGAGACACTTGCTGAATCCCTGATGCTCAGCTACATGACTTTGAAGCAATCTGTTTTAGTCACTGTTTTTTTGCTGCTGTGTCTAAAGTATCTGACCAGAACAAATATAGAGGAGGAAAAGTCTGAGGGCTCATGGTTTCAGAAGTCTTAGTCCATAGAAGGCTGGCTCAATTCATTGGGACTTGACATGAGGCTGAACATTATGATGGAAGAGGGTGGCAGAAGAAAGCAGCTCACATCACAATGACCAGGAGGCAGAGCAAGACAGTCCACCCTCCAGATACAATTATATATACCAAGGTCATGCCCCAATTCCCACCTCCTCCAACCACAACCTACCACTTTAGTTAGTCTTATCCAGGATTAACTCACTGATTAGGCTAAGGCTATAGCCCAATCAGTTTTCCTTCAAATCTTCATTTTTTTTTTTTTTGAGAGAGAGAGAGAGAGAGAAAAGAGATTTTTAAATATTTATTTTTCAGTATTCGCCGGACACAACATCTTTGTTTGTATGCGGTACTGAGGATAGAACCTGGGCGGCACGCATGCCAGGCGAGCGCGTTACCGCCCCGAGCCACATCTCCAGCCCCTTCCTTCAAATCTTCTTGCATTGTCTCACATGTGAGCTTTCAGGGGACACCACATCTAAACCATAACATAATCCATATGATTATGATCAATTATAATATTTAAGAATTATTGGATAATTAAAACTATTTTATTCTGACCATACTGAATGTTTGGAGTTATATTAGATGGTATATGAAACACAGAAAATTATAAGATCACTTCTCTCCCGGTGCTAGTTTCAGAGATAAACCAAATGAGAGTAAACTATCAAGGCAGCTGGTAATTAAGTAGTGCTACATTGCTGTTCTGGGGGTTGTTGCTGTTAGTGTTTGTGTGTGCTGCAAAGTTAACAAATATTAGCTAACATTGATTCAATATAGTAGTGTCCCCCTTTACACAGGGATACATTCCAAATCCTTAGTGGATGCCTGAAACCACAGATACTGACCCCTATATATATATATGACCCCTATATATACTTTGCTTTCTTTTTTCCTATTCAAACAAACCTAAGATTAAGTTTATATGTTGGGCACAATAAGAAATTAACAGCAATAACTAGTGACAAAATAGAACAATTTATAAAATATACTGAAATAAGTTATATGAAAGTGGTCTCACTCTTTATCCAACTATATTATTGTACTATACTACCCAGTTGGCTGCAGGCAACTGAAACCACAAATAAGGGGGATTATGTTAGTGAGCATTTTTCCAGTCTCATCCCACTGTATCCTCACAAGAGCTCCATTGTATTTTATATAAAAAAGAAACTAAAGCTGAGAGGTCAGAGTCCTCACCCATAAATACCAGGGCTGAGTTTTGAATTGCATTAAGTTCATATTCTTGATTATTACATTGTATTGGGATTCAGAGTTGTCCAGATGGGCTTATGGAAGCTCTTATCCTCTGGGACATGGTTATAGAGATGTACTTCCTTCTGTGATAGCATCAACGGTAGCTGTTAAAATACAAATGAAGCCTGTAATGCAACACAAGATATAATAATAACAAATTGCTTGTCTCATCTTTTGTATTTTGAAAGCTGCTTCATATGCATTACTGTTGATATGAATTGATTATAAGCTATAGTGTTACATGTATTGCTGTTCCCATCAGAAAGGATGAGGAAACTCCTGAAAAGGTAGTAGTCCTGTAGCTGAGGAATAATGACTTGTTCTAGACTACAGGGCTAGAGATATACATCTGGGAATAGAACTCAGTATTCCAATCACTTTTCCATCAAGTTTATTTCCTCAGAATTGGAAGACATTGTAAAAAAAAATGGATATTCTTCTGTGCTGTCTGAATATATTTAAATAGCAATTTTTAAATCTGTAATAATTACCCAGGCTTGTCAGAGGAGTATTGAATGAGAATTTAATTACTTATATGTGGAAAGTTAATTCATATTTGTTTTACTTTTTGTGATTTTTTAAATGTTCTTAGAATTAAGCTTTATCCCCTTAATTGTTTAATCATATTCTGCTCCAATAGCTATTTGTGGACTTATTCAAACCTGTTTGCAGGACACCTGGTGTCAGTCCCTTATAAAGAGTGACAAGCAACCTCTAGATTGTTGTAGTCAATTAGTTCTAGGGTGTTAGCTAGATAATTAAAAACATTCTCCTCCTTGACTTTAGATTTCAGAGAGACCATATGTCAGTCATTATACCCCCAGCCAGAAGAGAAGGGAGAGGGAGAGGAAATGATCAGAAAGAAACATAAAGTGGTGTAGCAGGACATCTTAGGGACTAACCTAGCCAGGTTGGGCTCCAGGGAAGTGGCAGAGATGAAAGAGAAATCAGAATATAGACAGGGATTTGGGGACCCTTTGACTTCTTCACTCTAGTCATTTCAGCATTTTTTCCCTTTGAAAAGTGATCTACCACTTCTTTGGCTAATGCCATCTGTAATCATTTCCTCTCTTCGATACCAGAGGGCAGTTCATCTCCCAAATGAATCCAACCTATGCACTTCCAGGGTAGTCAAACTGGCTATTTGAAGGGCTGCTGTTGCTATTGTACTATTTCAGGTTAAGTGCCACACCTGGCTGGCACACATGAAACCATCCCTCTTACATACTTTTGGGAAGCAGTGGAGGTATGATGATTAATACATCACAGCATTTTTAAACATTGATAGACCCTCTCAGGGAGATGTTAGTAGGCACAGATTGCTTCTGAAGCAAAGTGACTTCTGAAGGCAATTCAGAGGATGTTGCATGGATGCAGAGGGAGTTGAGGAACCTGGGAACAGTGTGTGTTTTGTTCTTGGTACACAGAATTAAAAACCATACTATATTACTTAAACCTTTTGAAACACTGGTTCATTCACTGTACATTTGAGGGGTTGACAACTAATGAATAATTTGTATTGCATTGTTGCATCTCTTCAGAGTGCTAATCTCATGTAGCACATTTATCCAGTGAAGTTCATCTCAGTGCCCCCATGTGACATACAGCACATATAATCCTTTTGTGCATACCTAGAAAGTCGCTGCCTCTTGTCTCGAGGGATGATGACCTGGGGAGACAAAGGGTGTATGGTGTGGCTGATCAGTCAATCTGCTCCAGCTTAATGGTTCTTAGACATTCCTAGAAAGACAAGCATATTAAATCACAAGAACAAAGGCATTGGATAGTTGCCCATTGCTCTCCATTGCTAGCCTCATTTTAATGATTTCTTGATCCTTATAAGATGAAAACAAAATTCTAATTTGATATCAAATCTGTAGAACCCCATAACGAAAGCTAAGATATTATGCCTCAATACAATAAGAAGACAAATACTATGGCCCAAGGAAAATGGAGAAACTGCATAACTCCAAACAGCAGATCCTATCACCTAGTCCAGGGTGGATAGTATAGTCTATAACTAAGGCATTTTCAGTAAGAGTGGAGGTTGTGAAAACAGTGAACATGGTTGGCCAGTATGTCCAGACACACAGTTCTGGTGTGATCTTGACAGTTGAAGTCATTACTGGGCACACTCAGTAGGAATAGAGCTTGGGAGCTGCATAGGAACACTGTCTTGTTTCTCATCTGCTGGGTTCTAAAAGGTCATGAGAAGTGACTCTCATTTATTGCTAGAACTTCAGAGTTACTAAGCGTGGGAAAGGTGTTTCTGGACCTGGGGAAGTTCCAGATGGCTTCTCTCTTTCTGTTCATCTACCTTGTCACAAAAGGATGTACCCGGGCTTCTTTGCAAACTCACTTGGAACACTAAATGGCAACATCCATGAAGGCAAAGTTTGCATTATAAAAATAGCAATCATCTACTTCCTCGACTTTATTATAACTCATGCTGAAGCAGTCTCTTTATGAATGTTACTCATTCAACCAACACTAAACAGCACACTAGTGCTGAGTCAGGCAAGTTATTGGGTGTTACAGATTCAAAGGTAAATAAAATACACATTCTCTGCCCCTCAAAAGGTTATAATCTGCAAATTAATACTTGTAATACCAAAACATCTGATAAATATTGTTAATTTTCTGGTCACCTGAGAAAACCTTCGTTTCCTTATCTAAAAGTGGAAATAATACATACAGTAGTTTCCTGATTCTTCTAGAGGTCTTCTGTCTCCTGATTCCTCCTGAGCTACTATCAATAAATGTCATGATTAGGATTATAAACTATTTTGTTGGATATAAAATAGCAGCATATTGTCAATTGAAATTGTATATGTTCTTCCCCACATTTAGCAAATTCGTGACCCACAATCTGAGGTCATTAGACTCAATGCCTATATTTTAAGTCTTTCAAACCTAGGAAGTCAAGCTGTTTTCTAACATGGGCAAATATTGAACTGGAAGAAGTAAATAACATCAGATATGTTGTAATGTCTATGACATTTATAGAATTGATTTTGTAGATGGAATTCATGCTGTGGTGAAAATATCTTCTAAAAGATAGTCTAGATTCCTCTCAAATGTGCAACAAATGTGTGAAATCTCTAGGTGGATCCAGTTATGTTAGTTATTAAAATGTTACAAGAATAGAGAAATCAAACCTCAACAGAAAAATCATTATCAAATTACTGTTTTCATTTAATAAAGTATAACAAATCCAGCATCACTGTGTGTGCGTGTGTGCGTGCATATGTGTGTGTGTATTTTGCCAGGGGATAGGGTTAGCATCTTTGAGAAGAAAGGAGGGAAGCTGCATGTTTGAAGATCTGGATAGTTAGTTATTGCCCTTACTCTTTCTCTCTAAGAAATTCTTTCATTGTGTAACAAATTATTTACCTATTAGGTTAGAGGATGTCTTTAAAATGTAATCTCCTTGTCTTCTCTCTGGACAAAAGGGGATTTTATGACTTACAGTCTCTGTCCCTTGACTTGATATTTGGTCTCCCTGAGCCTCACTTTTCTCACAAGAATATTGGGTAATACTTTCTTCACAAGGTTTTTGTGAGAATTCAATAAGCATGTGTAAAACTCACAAATAAATCAGCAGCCTTCATAGATATCACATGATAATTACAAGCTGGTGCTTGAAAAAACGAGAGCACATTTTATCACTTACCACATTGCCTCAAAATGTAGAACATGGCTACTGTTGACATGAGACTTGTTCCACAGTCATGTGGAAACCTGTTTTATTTTTACGCTAGAGAAGGTCTGTTTTTCTGGTTTTGTTTCGGGGGAGACCCACAAATCTGAATTTTGTATCACTTAAAAGACCTATGATTTCTAAGATTCTTCATTTTTACCCTAAGTATTGCTTCCTTAAATCTTCCTAATTATGGTTCCTTTCCTAATTATAATTTTCTTAAATATATACAGATGTATGTATATATACATATATATGTATATATAGTGTGTAGATCTATTCTTGCATATACATATAAGTAGGTAGATGTGTATATACAAATATATAAACAGTAATTGTATTGCATGCATAGGTAGATTATACAGATTTATGGTTTTCTATCTATAGATTGATTAGAAACTCACACCAGATGAGCACATTCTGACACTCCCTTTATTTAAAGTATCAGATAAATGTAATCCATGAGAAAGAGAAAGTTTGGTTTTGTGCATGACAGTGAGCATTGGGAATAAAGTGTAGAGCCTTTATAGGTCAGGTCAGGGCTCTACCATTGGTCTGCAGTCAGGGCAGCTTTGGTGTGATGGAGACAGCCGAGGCCAGGTTAAGCCAAGGGGTTTGGTGTGAGCCCCCAGTCTTCAATTTCACTGTCATCCAAGATCAGGAAGCAAAGTACAATAGGGTCTTCTAGAGCTCTGGGTAGAAAACCAAGAATGAGGTCCCTTTATTCCTCTCTTGTGGTATGCATGCTTTCCTTCATGTTATCTTCTCTCTGATTTTGGCATGTCAGCTTCATTTTATTAACTGGCTTCTTTTGCTTGGTCCTACGTTGGATATGACTTAGCCAAATCATTTCTTGGTCCCTCAGATTATACGGTGGCCTTTCATTTCAACGACAATGTCCAAATGACTGGGGTCTCTTTGTTTTGGTTCAAATTCTCAAGATATTCACGCTCAGTGTTTGTTGTTTTGGGATCAATTATGCATTCCTGATTAACTGCTTTGGATGGGAAAGGTGCAGATATTAACTATGTCTCATATGTTATCCTTACTGACTTGGTTAATATTCAAATCAATTTCCTCTGCCTGGGAAATATATATATATATATATGTGAGTATTTTTGTATACACACATACATAATTATTCATTCATCACAACCTTCAAAGGATAATGTGAAGAAGAAATAAAATTATTTGTGTGAGATTGTTGAGTTGTAGAGTTCAACTAGAAGAAAGAGCTACTCTAGGGGACTGTGGTTCCTAAGTCGAACCATTTACCAACTTATGTGATTGACACTGAAGCCTTTTCCCTTTAAATTTAATCTAACTCATTTTAAAGACTTTAATCCAAATCCTGCTGCAAGGCATAAAGGATAAAGGTGTTTTTGAAGAACCGAGACTGTACTGTTTAAATGGTAGACTATGAGAACAGCACAAATTAGTGTGAAAGACTAAAGAGAAAGAATAGAGCTATTTTGTGTTCCCAAATGTTGATATATTTGCTATATTGCCCAATCATGACATTTACATTTAGTGTGGAGGACAAAAAAGACTTGAAAATATTGCAAAAAGGTGAACGAAAGTAGCTAATTTTTATCAGCAAACATACTTTCTAGCAGAAGTATTAACTTTGAATTAACTGTTACTTGAACTAACTACTTTCTATCAAGTCAGTGCACTAAATTTAATGCTTTGCCTTCAAAAAAAATAAATCAATGTTATCTAGGGAGAATTGCTTAAATGTGCAGCACATCATTCTGAAAATAAATCTAAATTTAGAGATAAGGTACATAAAATAAACTAGTCAATGTGATACTTATTCATGAAATTCTAGGCTAAATCTCTAATACAGTTTATATTTTAATGGTCTCCATTGACACTCTGAAATATAAATTGGAAAAGGCCAACCAACTCAGCCTTGTTCCTGAAGTGGTGTTCATGACACAGGATTTGACATTTTCCTTGCAACCATCTTACTTACACAGAAATGCTGGTAGAGTCTACCTTGGCTGTTACCTAAGGCAATGAGACTTTGCTGAAGAGTCCTTTCTAGACTAATATATCAGGTTAGATTGTTAGGTGCATATGAAGATGCTAAATAACTTAGGGTAATTTACTGAAATCCTACAAGAAATATTTTGAATAATAATTATTTCTTTTGAACAACAACATTTAATGATGTTTTACCAATCTGATTAGATGAACTACTTGGGTGGTTTGTCTGTTAATAAATTTTCTGGGAAAAATTTACAGGCTAATGTTTACTTAATACATCAGTGAGGTCTGTCTTGACATCTAAGATGGCTATGATCAAATAGAAAGCTTACTTTAGTCATCTAAAATCTTTTGGGATGTAAGACCACTACTAAACATGTGATAGAATTTCAAATATTAAAATGTATTGCAGACTTCTGTTGCTTATTATAACAAAAAAATATCCAAGTCATTCACACAACCAAAAATCTTGATGAAAGCTTCCATGAGTCCAAGCTTCTGCTTCAAGCAGTAGGCTATTTTATCTAGAACTTTTTCTTGACATTTAGATTTTCTACTTCTGTTTGTCTTCCACAAAGCTTTGATGTACATATTAATCTATTAATCTCTTTTCTGACACCTCATTTTTTTTCCTTCTGTGATATCTTCTAGTTGAATTCTTTTGAACTTTTTCTTATTATTCATGTCTTCACAAGAGCAGTGTAAGTACATTGAACATAGGGACAATTTCCCATACGTTGTATATGCTAAAAATTGCTCATAAAATTAATGTACACATAGAAACTGTTCTATAAATGTTTACTAAATGGTGACTTTTCTCTTTACAGATAACAGTACCAGTTTATACCCCTTAGCAGCTCAGAAACACTTTTCATCTCCTGCATCTAATCACTTATGTCTACTAGGAGGCTCTTTCCACATAAGCTATTGTCATTTCTTCAGTGAAAAAAAATAATAAATTTTACATCTTCTTAGCAAGTATATACAATTTTAAATGTTATTTTGTTTCTTCCCTCTTATGGTATAGTGATTGTGAATTGTGAGTCTCATGTGAGGTGAAAATGATATTTAAGTATACTCCTAATTTCATGTTGCTGTTATTTTCTATTTGATTTGTACTAAGTGGTTTAAGTCAGGGAGAAACATAACCTTTTGTTTGTTTTTGTTTTGCCTATACAATAGTCTCTTATTTATTGATTGGTACATAACTTTTTGAGGGGATTGAACTCAGGGGCACTTGACCACTGAGCCACATCCTCAGCCTTATTTTGTATTTTATTTAGAGACAAGGTCTCAGTGAGTTGCTTAGCACCTCGCTTTTGCTGAGGCTGGCTTTGAACTCATGGTCCTTCTGCCTCAGCCTCCTGAGCTGCTGGGATCATAGGTGTGTGCCACCGCGCCTGAAGATATACAACCTTCTCACATGTAAAAACAGAGAGGCAAAGACTGGAGGTGAGATCAATTTTGAAGCAATTGGTATCATCTAGGCAAGAGATGACAATTTCTGGGTCCAGTTTAGTGTCATTGGGATTGGAGGAAAGTGCATCAACTCAAGAGAGGTAGAAATCTTAAAAATGATGATTGGATTTCTGGTATGTTGAGCAAGAGGGAGTGGTTTGGTTTTGAAAGATCTGTGCTATTGCATTTCAGAGCATGAATAAAGGAAACCAAAAGAGATGTGGATTGGCTTGTTCTGGAATTGTTGTTGTCCCTGATGGGAACTTGGGTGAAAGCAGCAGAAATGGGTAGAAGTGGACCAGTTCAAGAGATGCTGTGTTCAGGAAATAAAGACAAGAAGTGGTGATGTCAGGCTTGCGTATAGAAGGGGGCCAAGGGAGAGGAAAATGTCAAGAATGACCCCTGTGTGTGATTAGGTGATAAATCATTGGGAGAGAAAAGTGTGGAAGAGGATTTTGTGTGGGAGGAAGAGAAAAGTATCTTTTTGGCATGTCGGTTTTGAGATGGCTTTCAAATACTCAAAAAGAGTTTTTGAGTAGGTGAGTTATGGAGGGACTATCTGGGTTGAAGACACACAGTTGTGAGTCATCCTGTGTAGGTGGGAATTAAAGGTATGAAACTAGGTAAGATTTCCAGAAAGAGCACTAGCCATGGAATGAGAGAAACTGACACACTGAGTGGAGCTAGTTAGATCTGCAAAGGACATGGGGGAAGAGTGGCCAGGACTGCACCTGAGCAGGAGCAATAAAGGAAAAGTGATAAAGACCAAATGATAGAGAACACGGACACAGGTGTGTGCTTTCCTCTCTTGTGAGCAACACTGATATTTTCTTGCTTTTATACTGTTCCATGTTGGTCTTTGTCCCTTCTTGGAGATTCTTCTCATAAACAGAGAATTCTTATTCAATGAACAGTTGCCCAGGGTTTGGACCATAGAATATGTATTCACTTTTTAATTAACATTGAAAATATGTTTGCAGCAGCAGAATGATAGAAAGGATAATTCTAGAGCTTCACTTTGCCTTTCATTTATTTGTTGTTGTTGTTTTTAGCAGACCTTTTATAATTTAAGGTAGACAATAGTTTCTGGATGGCTATGCTCTAGAAGATACCCCACCCCCTTACTCAAATCCCTATTCTTCTAGAAACTTCATTGGAAATTATTTTTAACTTCTCGTTAACCACAAGTTCTAGTTACAGTAGCACAAATTTTTTAAAAAAATAACAAAGTTAAATGATGTAAAGTCTTCTCATATTAAAATTTTATAATTATGTTTTTTCAGGCATCTTAGAAATCAAACTAGAGCACAGAAGAGTTTTTGTTTTCTCTTAAAAAGCCCTTTCCATTTCATGCAGTAATAGCCATGGCCTAATTGACCTCTGTGGGCCATTTGCTTTTTGTCAAAGCTTTGGGATTTCTGAGGCTGAAGTCAACGTTTTTATATAATATTCATTTAATAATATCTTGTAGAGCATATTGCCATGGTTAATTTCATGTGTCAACTTGACTGAGCTAAGAGATAGCCAGAAAGCTTATTAAAGCATTATTTCTGTGTGTGTGTGTGTGTGTGTGTGTGTGCACGCACGTGCACGCGAGCATGCGTGTGCACACGTGGATTTCCAGAAGAGATTAGCATTCATGTGTGGACATTAAGGAAGGATCACCCTCACCATGGTGCGCAGGCATCATTAAAGCCCTGAACAGAACACAACAGCAGAGGAAGTTTGTATTCAGCCTTCCTGTCCTTCAACATTGGTGCTCCTGGTTCTTAGGCCTTTGGATTCAGATCAGGACTTAAACCATTGGCTCCACTGGCTCTCAAGCCTTTGGGTTTCATATGAAATGACACTACCTTTCTGGGTTTTGGCTGGCAGACAGGAGACTGTGAGACCTCTCATTCTCTGCAATCATGTTGGCAATTCCTCACAATAAATATCTATGTATCTAAATGTACCCTCTTGTTTCTGTTTCTCTGGAGAAACCTGACTAATGTAGGCACAAAGTACTTGGCTGCAGAGATAACTTAGAATCTCAGTTCATTAATCTACCCGTTGGGCTTGTGTGCATTTTAAAAATTTACAGGTATACTAAGAAAAAAAAACTACTACTATAAAGAATAAAATACATTAATGTCAAAAACATTGTCCTAAGTGAAAGAAGCCAATTTATCTATAGTAACAGAAAGCCATCGCATGGTTGCCTGGAGCTGAGATTTGGGGGTTAGGGATAGGCTTGGGCTAGATTACCAAGGGGCACAAGGAAATTTTAGGGGATAATGCAGATGTTCATTATCCTGATTCCAGTTTTGTTTTCAAATAAAAAAATTAATCCAATTGAATTTTAAATATTTAAAAGTTTATTTTATTTTAATAATACTTCAATGAAATTTTTTAAAAATAGTATAACCCAGGAAGGAAACAATATCAAAGTTCCTTCCAACTCTCATATTCAGTGACTCTCTTTTAGAGATGAGGGGACTGAAGGTAAAGTACACTTTAAGTTATTGTCAATTGGACAAAATTATGGTCTGTGCATGTATAAAAATACCACAGTGAATTCCACCTTTATATAAATCTATTAAAGCACTAATAAAAAATAAATGATCTCTAATTTTATTCCATTGTGATCTGATAGTATGCAGGGTATTATTTCTGGGTTTTTTTTTTTTTTGTATTTACTAAGAGTTGCTTTGTGGCAAAGATATGGTCTATTTTAGAGAAGGAGCCATGTGCTGCTAAGAAGAAAGTATATTTGCTCATTGATGGATGAAATATTCTATATATGTGTGTTAAGTCCAAATTATTGATTGTATTATTTAGTTCTAGAGTTTCCTTATTTAGT
Source organism: Callospermophilus lateralis (assembly GCF_048772815.1). Lineage (NCBI taxonomy): Eukaryota > Metazoa > Chordata > Mammalia > Rodentia > Sciuridae > Callospermophilus > Callospermophilus lateralis. The sequence goes on along the minus strand of NC_135306.1, from coordinate 70,164,266 downwards.
TTTTGTTTGGAAGATATGTCCAGTAGTGACAGAGGTGTGTTAAAGTCACCCAGTATTATGGTATTGTGGTCTATTTGACTTTTGAAATTGAAAAGGGTTTGTTTGATGTACATAGATGTTCCAATGTTTGGGGCATAAATATTTATAATTGTTATATCCTGATTACATATATTTCCCTTCCCTTAAGAAGTATAAAATGTCCTCCTTTGTCTCTTCTGCTTAACTTTGGTTTGAAGTCTACTTTATCTGAAATGAGGATGGAAACCCCTGCTTGTTTACACAATCCCTATGAGTGATAAGTTTTTTCCCATCCTTTCACCTTCAGCCTGTGAATGTCTTTGCCCATGAGGTGAGTCTCAATGTTATTATTGAGATATGATTTATATTCCCTGTTATTTTTATCTATTTCTGTGTTTTGATTTGTCTTAGTTTCTCATTTGATTGAATGTCACTTTACTGTAGATCCTCCTTTTGATGGTGTTCACTTTTTGTTTTCACTTCATGAAATATTTTGTTAAGAATGCTCTGTAGTGTAAGCTTTCTAGTTGTGAATTCTTCCAATTTTTGTGTATCATGAAATGTTTTAATTTAATCTTCAAATCTGAAACTTAATTTTTCTGGATATAAAATTCTTGGTTGGCATTCGTTTTCTTTCAGAGCTTGAAATATATCATTCCAGGACCTCCTAGCTTTGAGGGTCTGAACTGAGAAATCAGTTGAGATCCCAATTGGTTTCCCCTTATACATAATTTGATTTTTTTTTCTCTCATGGCCTTTAAGATTTTATCTTTATTCTCTGTGTTGGTTATTCTAATTATAATGTGCCTTGGTGTGGGTTTTCTGTAATTTTGTACATTTGGGGGGCCTGTAGGCCTCTTGTATTTGATTTTTCATTCCATCCTTTAGGTTTGGGAAATTTTCTGCTATTACATCATTGGAAAGATTGTGCATTCCTTTGGTTTGTATCTCTGCTCTTTCATATATCCCTATAACTCTTAAATTTGGTCTTTTCATGTTATCCCATAATTCTTGGATGTTCTGTTTATGGTTTCTTACCATCTTATCCACATGTTCAACTCTACTTTCAAGGTTATATATTTTTTCTTCATTGTCTTCCAAGTTGGAGAATATCATGCTAAGTGAAATAAGCCAATCCCACAAAACCAAAGGCTGAATATTTTCTCTGATATGCAGATGCTAATTCTCAATAAGGTGGGGGGCACTAGGGAAGAATAGCGTTACCTCAGATTAGGTAGAGGGAAGTGAAGGGAGGAGAGGACGGCATGTGGGAATAGGAAAGATAATAGAATGAAACAGACATTATTACTATATGTATATATGTGGCTGCATGACCAATATGATTCTGCAACATGTACACTCAGAAAAATGAGAAATTATATCCCATCTATGTATGATATATCAAAGTGCATAAATGCATTCTACTGTCATGTATAACTAATTAAAACAAATTTAAAAATTTTGAAAAACATGAAAAGTAAGACTAGTAGAGGAATAAGAAGAAAGGGAGGAAGAAGGAGAGGAAAATAGGATCACCAGTGACCAGAATGGAGTAAATTAAATTCCATGCATGTATGATTTTTGTCAAAATGCAGCCAAGTAATATGTATAACTACAGTACACTGAAAAAAAAGAGAAAACATGAAAGTTATTCCCATATCTGCTTTTAGCATTAAAAGCAGTTGGTAATGGTAACTGGTTGCAAATTCCAAACAACTTATTTTATAATGGAGAGTCTCTTCCTCCTCAGAGCCTTATCTGGTGAGAAAGGAATCTCTGAAATAGTAATATGCATGCTGGTTGAAGAAGTGTATATGATGTGAACACAATTATTGAAAAATCAAACACTTGACATTAAATTGTTCTTTAAACAAACCTCATCATCATACAGTTGTGTAAATCCTGTCCACATGTATAAAAGTAAAATTTTAAAGACAATACCATTTCAGTAGTCAGAAAGTATTCATCGAACATTATTTTATTTGAAGGAAAGCCTTTATTGTTAGCATCTTGTATTTTTAAATCCCTGGTTTGGGCTGCTTTTTAATGACTTTTTAAATTCAATAGTGATCAAGTGTATGTAAATTATCATGAACTTTGTATTAATAAACATGACTTACAAAACTTCATTCTTGTCCTGCTCTATTTGAAATATTGAAGTCCTATATTCTGACTTTACTTTTTCTAGAATGCATTTTTAAGTTTTGTATTTCAAGTATGTGGTCACAGATGGGTCAAAATTTTAATAAACATGGTTAATGCTATTTTTGATAAATGCTATTGCTTTCTTAAGTAAAATTTTTTTTAGTAGAAAGAATGAGAATACTAGTTTAAAACTAGAATAAAATGATACTTTTTGTTCCATAATTTGAACAATTTGTTTTCTTGACTATATAGAATACACAAAGACATTGTTTTTATTTATCATTCAGAATTCTTTTACTTAGCAAAACATTATCATTCTGGTAAAAAAAAAAATGTCTATATGACTGATTTCCTTTTTCACTAGAAGCAGTTGATTAATCTTGTTCACATGTTTGTCTTTGGGACCTTTAATCTTGGTATCACATGGCCTTGAAGTGAATATAATAAGATGGGTCAGAATTACATCCTGAAGTACATCTTGGAATCTTCTGAAGGAGAGAGCAAAGTAAAGTGACAGAAACCAAAACAGCATAAAAGTTGAGGACTCAATATGTATAAATTTCCTCAATAGAAAAGAATTAAGCTCCATTGTAGAGTTGTGAATGACATTAACCATTTGAAAAGCTTGTAGTCAGTTGGCCTAAAGGGTTTTTGTTTTCCATTTTCTATTATTCTTGTAACTAAATCCCACATCCTTAGTGGCTTAAGTCATAAAAATGTGTCATCTTGGACTTGTGGAGGTCAAGTCTGACGTGGGTATCACTGGGCTAACCCTGAGGAGGCGGTAGGCTGTGTTTCTTTTGGAGGCTCCAGGACAGGACCAGTTGACTAACATTTGTTTGCTTCCAGGGGCTGCCCTCCCTTCCTTGGTTCCTGGCTTCCTCCATTTTCAAAGACAACACCCTGTGTGTCTGATTTCTGACTCATAAACAGAAAGGTTCTTGTAAGAACTTGTGTGATTAGTTTGGGCCTCCCTACACAGTCCAGGATAATGTTCCTGTCTCCAGGTCCTTAACTTTGATCACATTGCAAAGGGAACTTTGTAATATAGGGTGACAGATTCATAGGTTCCAAGGATTAAGAGGACGTGGACATCTTTGGGAGGTCATTATTTTGCCTTCCATATGAATAAAATACTAGAACAGTTGAGGAATGAGAGGAGGAGAGAGATTGAATTACTGGGAATACTTTTGAGAGTGTCTGTTAGTATGATTTTCAATAAGAACATCAAGAAATGGAAAAGAATTATCAATAGCAAGGAATTTAGGTATTAGGATTACACTTCTTATTTCCAGTTGCCCCACTTTGCACACAGAGAAACTCTTTGTTCATTCAGTATTTAAATAAACTAATTACACTAATGGGCCTATTCTGTCATCTGTTTCTCAATCTGGGTAGCAGATGTAACTCCATCATTTAGGGACTTGAAGTTCTGCAGTAAACATGTACATAAATTGGCTGAAATTTATTAAGATAAAAGGACCGTTTTTTAAACCTAAAATTTCTTGTCTAGAGGATCCATGGGAGAATAACAATAACTAACTACCAAATAAACTACAAATCAAATTTTGTCTTCAGAAAACTGTTTCACTTACATAGATGAAACTGATACACACACATCAAAAGAAAGGCAAAATTTTGTTCTAGTTTTTAAATTAGCACAATAATATATTCCACTTATTAGAAAAAAATTGGTAAGAAAAAAGGCAGCTTACACTTTAAAAATCTTTTTGAAACATTGTAGGGTCATGCCCTCTTTGTTTTAGTAAATTAAATGCCTTTCATTTATTGCAGAATCCTTTTAAACTGCATTTTTTTCCTTACTAAAATTGATCTTAATACATGAGCTAGATGAAATTAATATTTATGTTCACCTACTAGAAAACTACAAGTGTTGCTGGATTTGATGGCGTTGAAGTTACATGTAGTTTGGAATTCAGAACACAGCTCTAAAATCAGTCATAGTTGAGTAAAGTAGAAATCCAAGAAGATCGGGAAGACAATTTAACATGTCACGGTAAATTCTTCATCTTCAAAGGCATAGAAAGTTTTCAAAATGCCTCTTCCCACTACTATTCTCTATAAAAACAATCTTAGTCTTAATACAAAATGAATATCTGCATTATGCAGTAGAATTATTTACTCCTAAAAGTTAATTCATACAGGAACATAAATTACTGCCATATTGACTTATACAGTTCTTGAACTCCCTTGATCTCACACTTTCTCGACTGTAGGCTGAAAAGGAGGATTGAAGGAATTTGGAGGCAGGAAAGGGAATTAATGCGTATTTTTTTTAAAAAAAGATACACAGATTTCTCTTTACAAGCATCCCCACAACTTCTTTGAGGTAGTTATTATCAAAGGGAGAAAACTGAGGTTTAATGATGGCCAGTAATTTTGTGTAAGGTGAAGCACACCCTTAGCAGGTTTGAACTCTCCTAGGCTGGACTCCTAAGCTTTATTTTTTCTCATCACCTCTATACTGACTACCTGAACTTTGAGGCACATTATTTTTTCTTTGCTTCCTTTTCTCAAACAGATCTCAGTGCCAGCCACAAAGAAAAGGCAAGCCAGTTTCCTCAAAATCTCTCACATTGGCAGATTTATAGGATCCCCTAACATAGCCCAGGGCCCACAAATCAAATGCCTTCAAGTTGCTGGGCCTTTCTTGCTGTCCACCTATGTGATTCATTGAGTCCTCTAACTTGTGGCCTCCCTCCTGAGTTATGAACCTCCTCTGGGAACACATGGAATGTGGCACGTGCCATGCTCTCTGCCTGGAAGTGGAACATGGTTGCACTTCAGCTCAAGTTGTCCCTCTCCTGCCCAGGGTGTGAGTTGTCCCCGCAGATCATGACATTCCTTGCCATTACTCCGGTCCTCACATTCCTTAGGGGTTAATGTGGTTGGGGTGGGGAGCAAAAATATTTTCCTGATTTTTAAAAAGAACTTTGAAACTGAATCTAGAGAGCAGAAGAAATTATCACACAGGCCACTGAAAGAGAACCGCTGTCTTAAGGAATGAGGAAGGTAG